>NW_027184085.1:50013135-50618657 GCF_041296385.1 Aphelocoma coerulescens
GAGGCATAAGCTTGGTTTCACATAACCTCACAGAAATCCAATGCTGTAAACTTATCACAAATGCTATTAGCTCTTTTTGCATAGTTTATCTCTGGGTTAATTATAGCACTCTCTTGAGGAAACCTACTGAGACTGAGAAAAGACTGAAGCCTCCTTTATTGTTTGCAGTAGGAAAAGCTGTTTTGCCTTCTCTGACATCTGGAGGAAAATGCTGGCTAAACAAATCCTTTGACTGGCCCTATGATCTTGAAGTAAAATCTGCTTTTTTGTTGGTCTTGCCATTCACAATAGGTTTTATTGTTTTGTTTGGTATGAAAACACATGCTTTTGCTTTGCAATGGTACTGTTCTTTTTCTGCAGACTTAACTTCTCCCCTTTCCCATCCTCACCCCACAGGCCTGTGACGGAGGGTTAGCCCAGATCAGTGGAGTCATGCGTCACACAGCTCTAAAATGCTGGCAGCCGTTCCTGGGTCTGGCTGTGCTGCTTGTCTTCACAAGCCCCACCGTGGGCTGCCCGGCCCGCTGTGAATGCTCAGCACAGAACAAGTCTGTCAGCTGTCACCGAAGACGTCTGATGTCCATCCCAGAAGGCATTCCCATTGAGACCAAAATCTTGGACCTCAGCAAGAACCGACTGAAAAGTGTTAACCCTGAGGAATTCACATCGTACCCGTTGCTGGAGGAGATTGACCTCAGTGACAATATTGTCTCCAATGTTGAGCCTGGAGCCTTTAACAATCTCTTCAACTTGCGCTCCTTGCGGCTGAAAGGAAACCGTCTGAAGCTGGTCCCCCTTGGGGTGTTCACTGGGTTGTCAAACTTAACAAAGCTTGATATAAGTGAAAACAAGATTGTCATTTTGCTAGACTACATGTTTCAAGATCTGCATAACCTAAAATCCCTGGAGGTTGGGGACAATGATTTGGTGTATATATCACACAGGGCCTTCAGCGGGCTGCTTAGCCTGGAGCAGCTCACCCTGGAGAGATGCAACCTCACAGCCGTACCAACAGAAGCTCTTTCTCACCTCCACAACCTCATCAGTCTGCATTTGAAACAGCTCAACATTAATGCTTTGCCGGCGTATGCCTTTAAAAGACTGTTTCGCCTGAAAGACCTACAGATAGAGGCCTGGCCACTCCTGGACATGCTGCCTGCCAACAGTCTGTACGGTCTCAACCTAACTTCTCTCTCCATCACAAACACCAACCTATCTGCGGTACCTTACTCTGCTTTTAAACACCTGGTTTACCTGACACATCTCAACCTCTCTTACAACCCCATCAGCACCATCGAAGCAGGCATGCTGTCAGATTTAGTACGCCTGCAGGAGCTTCACATGGTGGGGGCACAGCTGCGCACCATTGAACCACATGCTTTCCAAGGGCTCCGATTCCTGCGCGTGCTCAACGTGTCCCAAAACCTGCTAGAAACCCTAGAAGAGAATGTATTCCATTCCTCCAAAAGCCTTGAGGTCCTCTGCATTAACAACAACCCCCTGGCCTGTGACTGCCGTCTTCTTTGGATTTTGCAGCGGCAGCCCACCTTGCAGTTTGGTAGCGAACCACCAATGTGTGCTGGCCCAGACAGTGTCAGAGAGAGGTCATTCAGAGATTTTCACAGCACAGCTCTCTCCTTTTACTTCACCTGTAAGAAGCCCAAGATACAAGACAAGAAGGTGCAGTACCTGGTAGTGGAGGAAGGACAGACCGTGCAGTTGATGTGCAAGGCTGACGGGGACCCACAGCCTACCATCTCCTGGGTTACCCCACGCCGGAGGCTGATCACAACTAAATCAAATGGTAGAGCCACTGTGCTGGGAGATGGTACCCTGGAGATCCGATTTGCCCAAGACCAGGACACTGGGATCTATGTCTGTATTGCAAGTAATGCAGCTGGGAATGACACCTACTCGGCCTCCCTGACAGTAAAGGGGTTTACTTCAGACCGTTTCCTTTATGCCAACAGGACCCCTATGTATATGACAGACTCCAACGACACAAGTTCTAACGGAACTAATGCGAACAGTTACTCTCTGGACCTTAAGACAATATTGGTGTCCACAGCTATGGGCTGTTTCACATTCCTTGGAGTGGTTTTATTTTGTTTCCTTCTTCTTTTTGTGTGGAGCCGAGGGAAAGGCAAACACAAAACCAGCATTGACCTTGAATATGTCCCTCGCAAAAACAATGGTGCTGTGGTTGAAGGGGAGGTTTCTGGACCACGAAGGTTCAATATGAAAATGATTTGATGGTATTCTGCTAGCAGTGCTTTTTCTGTGGCATTAAAACCAATTAAAACAGCCTGGCATGTGGAATCGCTAGGCAGAAGCAGCTTAATGCAGCTGTCAGTGTATCAAAAGGTTATATGAAAATGGAAAGACTATTTGTGGTTATACAACAGAGCCTCCAGACCTTGAGGCAGATGTGTCAGGGCCTTTCATAGAACTGGGAAATTGTACTAACTGTTTGCATTGCAAATACTGGCATTCTGGGGATATCAGCAATGAACCACTGGCTCATGCTCATGGACAATTGTTCAACATTTTCTACTGCTACAAAAGGAAAAAGAAAAAAACCTACAGTGTAGGATTTACATATTTAAAGAAAAAGACACATTTGTCTAAACCACACTATACAGTGAAATTTGTATCCATATATCTCATTTGGTAAAACTTTGCATCATCCCTTCTAGTTGGTTCAATACAACAAAAAAATTGGTAGCTTTTTTTTTTTAATCTACATCTATACTGTGTACATTTTGAAGCAATACAAATGAGAGGTTGTGCTTTTAGATATCCACCACTACTGACCCAAGTGTGATGTCACCCATCTTTAACTACCATCAAACCCAAATTAGATGCTTGTAGTTACTAATTAGAAATAACATAAGATATTTTTCTCCTCATGTAGAAGGCCAGAGCTGAATAGTTGAGAGCAAAACCACTCAACTCTGTCGATCTACTCTTCATATAAATATAAGGCATGTGCCTAGTTTTGATACAGAATGGAATATTTTTTATATCTGTGATATCACACTGGACCAGTTTACTGTAATACAGCCCTGGTTCTCACACAGGGAAGGCAACCCACTAGTCAATGCTGGCATGGAGGAGTTGAGTTCTACCTTGAAGAGAGAGAATTGGTGTTGTTAGCCCTGATTTTAATTTCAAAGCTACTGTTAAAATGTTAATGTGTACTGGGCCAAATAAAGAGCATAATACGTTCTGCAGACTCCTTGGGAAATATGGTCATCTTACTCTTTATACAACTGAATTAAAACATACAAACACTCTGCTACTAGGAATGAACTCTTCTCCAATGCCAAGTAAACTACAGTTGTTCATGCATAATATGGGGATTTATAATACTAAAATAATATATAAAACATGATAGCCTCAAAAAGGCTAACATACTGCCAGATATAATGAACCTCTAGTCACTGTCATTCTCATCTTGTATATTTGTAGATAACACAGAGACGCAAAGCTAGTTTCCAAGAACAGATTACTTAGCTATCCTTAATGCCATTTTAATAACAATGTGGTTATGTTTCTTTCAGGGGCAGTATCTTAGAGCAAGAGGGGCAAGTTTTTCCAGATTTTAGGAATCTTTTTTAATGGAGAGAAGACAGAAGTGGAACATTAGTTCAGCACAAATAACCTTTTGTTTGTTTGTTTTATGCCTCCAAAGAAATCCTCAAAAGGCTGAGAAGTGAAATTTTATTCTTTATCATTAATACCACAGTTTTTATTTTTAAATTCTCAGCAATTGCAAGATACAAAGTTGTTCAGCCACCTCTCAAGTTTTCCACCAATTATGAGCCATAGGTTTGTTGTATGTGGTTGATAGCAAATACCATTTTTAAATGATTGACATAACCTGGAGTAAGGATGACAATGACTATATATATATATGTTTAACCAGATTAATATGAAAATATTATAAGACAGAACATTCAGATTAATGTGATTAAGAGCCTGTGTTCAATCTTAGTAGTAGATTTTGGTATTTTGAAACCGAAGTCAGGATGACCTATAATGGGATGCAGGTGCTTCTAAAATTAGTATCCACATTCTTGGCAGAAATTTTCAAAGCAGGATAAAAATCTCCCACTTCTATCAAGGGAAATGTGCCAAAAGTTGTAAAATCCAGCTGCACTCCCTAGATGTACACATAACTTAGCTGCAGGACCCAAGGCTAGGCAGTTTTGAGAATCTCTTTTTTTAGTAATTGATCATTGTTTGCATCATTGCTTCATTTTAGATTGCCAAACTGAGGAGGTTGCAAGCATTCTTAGAATTTTCTTTACTTAAATTGGCTTTAAGTTTAGAGTTGGGTTTTCTTGCTTCCTTATTTTTTATCCTCTGAACTAGATAACTGGAGATTTATGGACATGTTTGATAAGAATACTCTTTGTTCTATGACATTTGTAGAACATTAATATAATGGAATAACCCCTGACTAAATTATAACACCAGGGAAATTATTTTTGTTGATGTAATAACCACTGCACTGAAGTCCAAAACTCTACTGTACCTTAATGTGGGCAGTTAAAGAAACAAATGGGGATAAAACAAAATGTTTCTGAACTGTCCCTTGAAGACATTTGCATGTGCCTTTCCCTTGTAATTGTCATTTTTTTCAACTAGTAATCTATTGCCCCGCAGTCATTTCATGTTAAATGTTAAAATCAATGTTAGAAGCAAAAATTCACCTAAGTTCTAGACATTTGCAGCTGATTTCTTCATATTAAATGACACAATAAAAAAAAATCTCAAAAAACACCACCCTAGAAAACATGTACTTTTAGGATTAATTATGAGTTGCTGTATTCCCCTATTCCCTTAGAATGACTCTAAGAAGTGATTGCATTGTTAGTGCACTGCAAGGATTTGTAAGCAGAAATGTGCTTAGTTATCTATGTAAAATGTGTGCTGGTGATGGAAATCACCGCTTGCTGTTGCTGAGCACCGCCTTGCAGAGCTGTCAGTGTTCTGTGTATCGCCTTGAGTTCAGTCAGTATTCAGTTTTTCAGAATCAGTGTTTGTTCCCTGCCTCCTAGCAATGTTCTACTTTTCGCAGCCTACTTATTTCAGCATGGACTTAACAAGGCATATGGCACCTCTTAACAGAAGTGAGGACAGCAAGACTCAGAGACACTTTTTGTCTTGCTCCACATAGTCTTCTTCTTATGTATTTGTGGGACACATACTAACTGTGGCTCTTTTGGGTTAATAAGGAATACAGTGTCACGGTCAGACCTAGACAAGTACCTTTTAGGCAATTCTTTTGAGGACAGTGGATGAATGTCTACCCTGCCTCTTGAAGGAGTCACTTCTACTTCTCTGCTGGAGATCAAGGAGACACACCACAGTGTATTTTACTGCAGGGGAGAAAAGGACTGGGCTGTGAGGAGGCATCTGACCCATATGGCTCCCCTATCATATATTCAGAAACCTGGCACTAAAAGAGGAATCAAAGGTTTTAACGTACCTCTGACTTGTATACCAGCTGTTCCCCATGCTGACACTAGCCTGAATTTACCTGGCAGTCAGTGCAACAAAACTCTGAGGAGCAGCAGTAGTTTTGCAGAAAAGGAGAAAACTGAAAAACGTCAGAACCAGCAAAGCAACTTGAGAAAACAGGTACTAAAATATCCTTGTCCATAACTCCTGTAAGAGCAATGACTGAGCCTCCCACAAATATGTTTTGAAGTCCACTTGCACAGATCAGTATGAAGATCAGAACAGATGAATGTACAAGTGTTTGCAGAATCACAGTGAATCACAGAATCATTTAGGTTGGAAAGGACCTTCAGTATCATCGAGTCCAACCTTTGGCTGATCACCACCTTGATAACTAGACCATAACACTAAGTGCCACACCCAGTCATTTACTGAACACCCCCATGGATAGAGACTCCATCACCACCCTGGTCAGTCCATTACAATGCTTAACCACCCTTTCAGTGAAGAAATTCTTCCTGATGTCCAGCCTGAGCCTCTCGTGGTGCAGCTTGGGGCTGTGTGTTCTCTCTCCTGTCACTGGTTGCCTGGGAGAAGAGGCCGACCCTCACCTAGCTACAACCTCTTCCAAGGGAGATGTAAAGAGTGATAAGGTTCCCCTGAGCCTCCTTTTCTCCAGACTAAACACCCCCAGTTTCCTCAGCTGCTCCTCATAGGACTTATACTGTACACCCTCCATCAGTTCTGTTGGCCTTCTCTGGGCATGCTCCAGCACCTCAGTGTATTCCTGACTTGAGGGACCCAGAACTGGACACAGCAATTGAGGTGCAGCCTCACCACTGCCAAGTACAGGGGGACAATCACTGCCCTGGTCCTGCTGGCCACATTATTGCTGGTACAGTAGGCCAGGATGCCATAGACCTTCTTGGCCACCTGGGCACATGCTGGCTCATGGACAGCTGCTGTTGAGCATCACTCCCAGGTCCTTTTCTGGTGGGCCACTTTCCAGCCACTCTGCCCTAATCTGTGGATATGCATGGGGTTGTTGTGACCTAACACCAGGCCCCTGCCCTTGGCCATTTTGAACCTCATACAGCTGTCCTTGGCCCATTGATCCAGCCTGTCCAGATCCCTTTGCAGAGCCTTCCTGCCCTCCAGCAGCAGATAAACACTCCCATCCAACTTGATGTCACCTGCAAACTTACTGAGGGAGCACTCCAGGTCATTGATAAAGATATTAAACAGGATTGGGCCCATTCCTGAACCCTGGGAACTCCGCTTGTTATCAGACACCAACTGGTTGTGGCACCATTCACCACTCTCTGGGCCTGGCCATTCAGAGAGCTTTTAACCCAGCCATTTTTCCAACCCAGTTAAACTTTGCATAAATGAGTTAAAGAGAACACTGAAGCAGTGTATACAGAAAAGAGTTTTTGAAATTATTTACAATTGATAAGGACTAAGCAGCACCCCACCTTGGCCTTATTTTTAAATTTTGAGATGGTTCTGGGGTTTTTTTGTCCCTTCTTCTTTCTTCTTAACTTTAAAACTTTCTTTTCAGAAAGGCTTTCTCCACAAAAATGTTACTTCAGTTAGATTCAGACTGGGAGGCTGCTTCTACCCTCTGTACCCACCTCATTATCCATTCATGTTTCTAGTGCCATCAGAGACAACAGCTCCAGATACAGTTAAACAGGAGACTCCAAGGCCCCTAGAGAACTGCTGATGTCACCGGACATTTTTTAATTAAACTTTTTTTAATCTGACTTCATTGTCACTGCCATGCAAGGTTTCCTTTATGGAAAGGAATTAGCCTTAAGGCTATCTTTTTTTTCCTTATTTCTTTAATATTGATATTGTGTGACCTGTGACAACAATTATAACATCATGAAGAAAATTAAGATGTATTACACATTACATCCTCAGCATGACAAATTGTAATTTAGGCAGATGAGACACAGTAACAAGTCAGTGTTAATATTTAATAGAAAGTCTTATCTAGAACTTGTAACAGAAGAAAAAACTGGCAAGGAGATAACTGAGGTATGTAGGCCATGTCACAACTGAATCACATCAAAGATGTGAAACAGACTTTGCTACACCATGCCTGGCTATCTGGTTTTGACATTAGACTTTCCCAGAAAAACTCTCGGGATGTGTGAATGCCAGAAATCTGCATTTAACCCATAAAAAGACAAAGCATTGGCTGGAAATCTAGTAGAGCAAGCAGTTTCTGGCTGCCCAAGGATAACACAGCTTCCAGCAAGGATAGACAAGAAACTGTAGTCATGCAGTTATTTTGCCTCATCCGCTACTGCATCCTGTGAAAATACAGTAATAAATTATCCACTAATACATTATCCAGTAATAAAATGCCCAATCCTTACTTATTTTCCTTCAAAGGAGGCAACATTTGCAAAGTAAGCTATAGTCTGTTCCACCTCCACTCACAGCAGTGAAACATCCAGCAAGAAGTGAGGAAGAGGAAGCCTATTCTGGCCAGTTTGCTAATAATCTTTTTCCATTGAATGGTCCTAGGCCATTGGTACCCAGGGCTAGCATGATGGCTGCTTTTTCCATTCCCATCCTCTCAGCTCACCATGTGGCTTGACATGGAGTAGCAGGGAAAAAAAACATGGTCAAGTTGTCCCTCCTCACTGAACTGTAACTCTGATAAACAGCACAGCAGTAGTGTCTTAGAAATCTCAGTCTGTTGCAGTTTATCCATGGTTTTGCCATAAGACGACATGTGGGAAAACATTGGATACATGCTTTCTGGCCTTCTTTCAGTATCCTATGTGATTAATTGCACTTTGTGCTACAAAGAACGAAGAAAGAAGAACTGAAAACATCTGATGCAGTAATTTAAAACTTAATTGTGTCTGAAGGAGTTAAAGGAACATCTTTGGAAAAGTCAAAGGGCCTGGTCGCTGGAGAATATCTCAAGAAATGAATGAGATTTTTCAAGTTAGCCAAGAAATTTGGTTGCCCTGTTCTTATTATCTGTAATAAGAATTAAAAATTGAATTTTCCTTGGTAGCTTAGAAGAATCACAGTTAGTTCAGTGACACATGCTCCTTTTGTCTGTCTCCTAGCTCTTCTCAATTCCCTTCTCAGTTTCAAATGACTGTAATGCCAAAGGAAGATCTCTGGATTTGGTTAAGTTTCACTGAATGTTCACATGGCTTTTGGAATCTAGATCTCAAGGCAGGATCTTAAACCTTCTTCAAGCCAAAAATAAAAATAAAAAAGGAAGAAGAAGCTTGAGTAAAACTCCTCCTGCAAATGAAATAAACCAACTTCTGTGAGAATCTTGCTACTGAGATAGTTACATGTGAAAAGGAATCTGCAGGATTTTTGGGGGGTTTGGGGGGTTTTTGTTTTGTTTTGCTTTGTTTTGGTTTTCTTTTTCACTAGAAGCAGGTGGTTGGGTATAAGACCAGCTGGAAATAAAAATCTGTATTTATAGCATCAGCAGAATGAGGAAAGAGCTGGCATAGTCAAGAAAATGTTCGGGGTTATCTTAACTTGAAGGATCTTTTATCTTTACTATTAAAATAGGTTATAGAAACATACAAAAGAACAGACTTTTGCCTCATAAACTGATGATCTGTATTTATTCAACTGTACCAAAATTGTCATGAAGCAGAAGTGTTGAAGTAAGGGACTGAAAACAGATTTTCTACCATAGTAAATCAGGAGAAGTCCTCTTGACACCATTCTGTTGCTCCTGCTTACACTAGAAATTTGATAAATTAATCCAGGTTTTTTGCTTTCTACTAAACAGGCTATAGCAGAAAATAAGCAGAACTTATGTTTTAACTATTTCTCATCTTGTGGCATCTTGTACCTTTTATTCTGGATTGCTTTGATATTTACACTGCTAACTGAGCTGCAGAACATGAAAATATACATTCTGGGAAGAGAAGAAAAAAAGGCACATGGAAATCTTAAAGAAGTCCGCCTATTTCTACTCATGGCATTTGCAAGTCAAAAACATCACCTCCTCACGCTTAAGCCAAAAACAATGGCTTTAAAGCATTGTGCATAAGCAGCTGCATAGCTATCTATGAAGATGGTTGTCAACTTGTACACACACTAGTCATTTTGATCTTTCAGAAAACAAAATATTATTGCTTCTTAAAGAATTCATTTATGACGTTTTGATCTAAAAGCAGACAACACTTTGGCTTCATTACACTGGGCACTGCATAAGTAGGAAGTAAATTATGACACTGATCTGTTGAGCTTACAGCCATACAGTAGGAAGTTGGCTTTTGAGCAATGATAACAAGTCTCTCATTGTTTGTGGAGGGAATGCCATAGTGCAGATATATTAAAATATCATCACACTTACTGAAATCTGTTTGCAAGCACATGTAGTTCATATGTACGTTTGTGTGTGAAAAAAATAGTTATATTTGTTTTGTTCCTTTCTTCAAGTATTAAATGTATATTGTTTTTAAAAAGTGACAAGGTTAACATGAAAAAATTGTGATGTAATTTATTTTGATATATATGATCATGAGTATGGATGGGAAATGAAACAGCCTTGCTGTCATGATCCATGAAGCACGTGACAATTCAGGTTTGTCCATAAGTTTGCTTCATGTTTGAGCAAAATATGCTAATAGGATGGAAAAAAAAAAAAAAAAAAAAAAAAGCTTTGTTGTCAAGACAGTTGTTCTGAATGTCATTTTAAAAGTTACTTTAGGGCTTATGTCATGATGTGTGTCATACTTATCCACAATGAAACCCAAATAAATAATTCCATGGACTGGCAAAATTTACTTGAAAAAGTGAAGAAAATTTACATTGTTTCCCCTGTTGTAGCTGATCTCTTTTTTCCCCAAGGTGTAGTGTAGGAAGCTAAAATAAGAACAATACAGCTTCCTTAACACCAGACCCGAGGTCCTTAGTGCCAGGTCACAAGAAGTTAACTTTTCAGGCCCACCCCTCTTAAACTGAGAGAATCTGAACAAATACAGTGAGAAGACTCTAGCAGGTATTTTTCACCTACTCACTCTCCTTCATTGCATGAAGCCCTCAAGCACAGAGAAAACCTAGGTTTCATTCAGATATGTTTTGGGATTTATGATCCATACAAACTATCAGTCAGCCTGTTCCCTCACTTTCATTCGTGCAGTGTGTTCAGGTAACTGATGGGGATACCAGTGAAGCAAATGCTGGAAGGAGAAAAGCATGCCACTTAACAGCACCATGGAGAGAACAGCAGAAAGATAGATTTCACCAGCTGTGTCACCTAGAAGGCAACCAATACTGAAAATCTGCATCTGAAACGTGGTTGCTGAGGAAATCACCAGTATTCAGACACTAGTGGAAATGGTGGAAAGGAGATTCTGCTGAGCTTGAAACCTTTATCAACTCTCTGAGACTTGCCACAATCTACCAAATCTACATCAGAGATCAGCTTTGAAGGACACAGGTTGTAATCTAAACTATTGGTACTCACATTTTTCCACAGCTAGGTACTTTTAACAACAGTAAATTTTATGTTTTCTGGGATAATCTGAATTAAGATTTATCCCCATTATACTCTAAACTAGCGTCCTGTTCTCTAGAAGGGAAAACAGTTGCTACCTCAGGAAAAGAAGCAGCTTGAAATCCTGATAGATTGCTAGGAGCAGAGACAGACAGGGGTTGAATCTGAGCTCTCCTATGCCTCCTGAAATCCGTCTTATTCTCCTGCATTTGCATTTGACACCTCCGAAAGATTTTGCCTGACTTGCAACACTGTACCCTCCTCTGGAGCAGAATGTCAAATGCAAATGCAAACTGTCAGCTAAACTTTACTACTGATTTTATTATAATAATCTACTTTATTAATAATATTTTTAATCTGATTGACAGTCTAAGGTACCGCAATACTGCCTTCAGTAAGACATGAAAAAAGAGCCATTGCACCTACCACTGCACGGAGAACAGAGGTTTTTCCTCAGAAGATTCCTCCTAAGATTACACCATATCAAGAGGTAGAACCTGTTCTGTATCACAAGATCTACTGAGCAATTTCCAGTTCTTACAGTAGAAGAACCTACTAGTTTTCTCCATGATAACCAGGTAGAGAAAAACACCATCACATCAGGCAATCACTGACATATTCATTAAAATTTTAAAAAAATTAAAATTGTAAAATTTATGAATAACTCTTAACAGACAAACACACTTAAGATTTTTTAAGAACATCCAAAATTTTCTACAGCACAGTCACTTTCAAAAATTTTTAATATTTATACTTTTGCAGATCCACTGTAGAGGATTTGACACGTAGTTAGTACCCCTATATTGGATACTACAGACATCTATAAATAAACAAACCTTGGCATCCAAAGTTTATTTTAAGAAATGCCTGGGTTTAATATTTTTGTATTTTTAAAAGTTGATGGGAAATTGAAAATGCCACTATTTACCAGGTAAACTCAATTCACAGAGACTGAGTTATTCTCACATGAGGGAATGCTCACAGTGAATTTTCTGCACATGAAACCTTCCCACATACAGCTGTAGATGACATGCTATAAAAAAAGGGCTTTGTTCATCTCTGGTACTGGGGGAGAGGCTGGTAATTCATGCTGGGAAGGCACGAATAAGGTGTGAAAGTGCTGCATTGAGAAACTGAGTTACTGCGAAGGAACTGGCCTTTCTGTCTACAGGCTCAGTAGCCATCTGGGAGATTTAGTCTAAATTCCTTCTTCAATAGATGCAGGAAATTCCTCGTGGAAAGCCTTATTTTTCCTCTTTTCTTGGAAGGATAAATTTCAACCTGAGTAATCAATGGGAAATGAAATACAGTAAGAAGTTAGTAAAATGCAGGACTGGATAGTAAAGATAAATAGAAATTAAAACTTACCTAAAAAATTGTGTTACACTGGTACTTAGCACATTGTCTAAGTAATTCTGAAATTATTTAGGTTTGCAGGATCTGGTTTATTAATTAATAGCTAGGGGATTCATTCAGCTAGTTAAAGCTGGAATCACCAGCTGGAATATCTCATTTACCTCATCAGTCCCTAAGTGGAAGTTGTATTTTTCTGAGCTGTTTTCCAATAACTTTCCTGTTTATGAAACTCAAAAGCACAAGTGATGGAGAGCACACTTATTTTATTATAGGAAGACAATGATAATAAATTTAATCTATTACTTTTGCTAAGAGAGCTCTTTGCTGTTTGTACAAAGATTAATAGATTACATCCTTATCTAGATTACTGCTATTACTAAAATCAAACATCTAACCTTAAGAATCTATTGACCCTTTATGCATCTGTGCAGTGTACCAGTTCTAATGCACTGCAAATAACATTTTGCTTTCACATTGAGCAGGCATGCCATGCAAAGGGGTTAGAGGCAATGCAGCCTTCCGAGTTACAGAAATATTTGCATTTTAATGGGCCTTATTGAATTTTTTCTTGGCTTTTATGGGTTTGGCAGGCTGTCACATTTTGTTAAAGGATATCAGATCATCCTTGCCTGGCTTGGAGAAGGCATAGCTGTCGTTTAGTAACACAAACAGAAGTCTGCAACTCAGGATTTCTTAGCTGTAATCAGAACCCCTGGATCTCTAATTCTCTGGAGAGTACAACAATATTTACCTTTCAAAAGGAAGGCTCTGCCATTTCCCTAAGGTTTATAAAGCCAAGGAGTTATAGCTCGCCCATACCTGTGTAAGGAACGGTAATTTTGATGGAGGTTGGTATCAAACAAAGAAAATCTTTTTTAAGAAATGCAAGCTTTGCTGCTCAAAGTGCTCAAGATGAGCACTCCTCTTGGCAGCGTGGTTACAGCAGTGGTCAGCATTTCCAACAGTTCTAAATTAAAGTATCTTGCAGAGCAGTGGCAGTATATGAAAGAAAATTGTCATGAGAGATGCACACCAACTAGACTCTGTCTTTTATGTAGTTCAGTGGTATATTGCATGAAAGGACCTCTTAATGCCTCACTTCATTAGTGGCTTTGCAATGCTTGAAAAACATGATTATCTCCTAAAGTACCTATGAAGATTTGTGTCTTTGCCTTTGATTATAGATGAGAAATGCTGAAATGAATGCAAAACACATATCAATTGTCAAGTGTTACACCAAGCACTCAGACTATTACTACTACAGAAATATTTCTATTTGGTCCTTATACAAGACTACCAAAACTAGGTCCCATAATTTCTCCCCTCTCTAATCCATGTTTCTTGAAAGAAAGATAGTATTTCCACTGGTTTCCCCATTCTTTAATAGAGAAAGTAAAAAGCATACACGTTTCAAATTACTGCTGCCAATGTTTATCATAGGGAATTTGTCCTGACACAACTCTATTTGCCACAACATTGAGTTGTGGCCAACCTCATCTTCATCTTTTAATCAAGATTGTTTTGCTTATACATGAGCCAAACACTTGGAACTTCCCCATTCCCAGCTTCTGCTTTAGAACTGAAGCCAGAAGATTTTGCTGTGAATGTCAGTGAAGTACATTTGATAGTTAATGAATGGTTACTGCCTCACATCCAGCAGTCACTGGGAACTATTGCTGAGGTATGGGCCTATCTGGCATGATTAAAAGTAACAACTACTCCTTGGGAACAAGATTAACCAGTACCTCCATTTTATCTTTCAAGACCTCCACCAACTTTCAAGACACTGGAAGGTGTGTGTCCAAGTCATTTAGAACTGAAGGAAGTATTTGTTGGATGTGCCTGCCATCTTAGAGAACTGCATACAAAAAGGCATGTGAGAAATCAATTTCTCCTTTAATGGTTAAATTACTGAAGCAGAAACCTAAACCACTACAAACAAAAGGAGGTATGCATTAAAAAAAAAAATTTTTGCTCTGGTGGGTTTTATGCTGTAGTAATGAAAAGTCAGAAACATGAGTAAGATGTTGATGAGAAAATTATTTTCTCAATGTGACAAAATGCTCCCTCCAGATCATAAAATATACTCCCTCCAGTATATAAACACAAGGATTCTCCTCTCTCCTTGTTCAAAAAGGAGGTCAACAAACCACCTCATTTCAGTACAAATACTTTCTTAAAAAGCAT
Source organism: Aphelocoma coerulescens (assembly GCF_041296385.1). NCBI lineage: Eukaryota > Metazoa > Chordata > Aves > Passeriformes > Corvidae > Aphelocoma > Aphelocoma coerulescens. Next base: position 50,027,651 of record NW_027184085.1, read on the forward strand.
TCTGTTGTGTTCACAACATCAACCCTTCCCAGATTTTCAACAGTTGTTGTAATCTTTTTTCACAAAAATCGATTTTAATTGTAACACTGTTCTGCTACAGCCCTATTGTCTGTGTCCTTCTGAATTGTCAATTACTTAAATGAAGAAATAAAGGCTTAAAAGCGCATTGTTGTAATTGATTTCTATGTTTCAACTATCTTATCACAAACAAAATTATGAATTTCACCTGTTAAAGCACAAAGAATACTTTCCTTGGGAAAAAAAAAAAAAAAGAAAAGAAAAGAGAGAAAAAAATAAACATGAAAATCCATTACTGTTTCACTTGTGTTTTTTAAGACAAAAGTTTGAGGCTGTCATTCCAGTCCTCTGCTATAGTTTTGGAAATATGCATACCATTTTTAGTGAGTATATTGATTGATTGTAAAGAAAAAAGGGTTTTCTTAAATATTCTAATAAAGTTGCTTTTCTGCATGTCTAATCTAGTTTCCCCCAGCTAGGATAGTATTTGCCATGTAGTATCATCTCTCAGCCTGCCCTTTCCTCACACTTTCCAAGCAGGGTGTGATTGATAAGTTCCACACATGATGTTCTCATTGAATCCCAAGACCATTAAAAGTATGGATTTGTCCCAGGCACGTGGGGGCAGATGGGTCTGGGTGCTGAGGAGCTGCTGATGCAGAACTTTTTAAATGGTCCCTTCCACATTTCAAACCTTATTTCTGCTGTCCACTTTTACTTTTTCTGGTCATTATTGCCAAAGAAGAAACACATCTGCCCCCACAGGTGGAAACAACCTTTCTTTGCTGTGGAGATGGACGTGCCCTCAGCCGTCAGTCAGTCCTGTTCTGTTGAGGTATTTACACTTCTGGGCTCTGGTTTCATGCTGATGTCTGGCTTCCAGACGACAGCTGGAACAGTTCCAATGGCAAGCAGCCTATGGGGCGGGCTGCTAGAGTGGAATGGATAGCAGACAGGACAACCTGAGGCATACACAAGCCTTGGGACAAGTATATTTGTGAGCTACAGCATGGTATCTAACAGCAAAATCCCTTATCAAGAGGAAGTAGATGCCAGAGGCACCTAACAGAGCTCTGGGACAACACAGCCAAGTCCTTGGTGACAAATGCAAAACACTAAAAATTTAGGGGAGAAGTGCCTTGCAGGAAGCCCCAGCAGAGTGAACACTGCTGCCATGGCCCATTGCAACAAACTGAAACGATGAACTGAGCCATACTTGGCACTCATTCCCAAGCATTGGCAGAGCGTGCCCAGCCTGGTTCAGCCTGAACTCTGCTCAGTGTGTATATAAGGCCTGGAGAGTCAAGTCGGCCTTTGGTTGGTGCTGATTCCTGCTTCAAGGGCTGCTGGTAGCAGCTCTTGGTGCCCATCCCCAGAGCTGTTCCCTGAGTTTGCCTGGCCCTACTTGGTGCAGGAAGCAGGTACTGCAGGACACTTGCAGCGGGGTGATATGGTGGCCAGTAGGAAGCCAGACTGCCCTCTGTGAGAACCTGCCTGACCCATCAAGTTCTCAGTGCAAGCAAAAGCTGACTTCAGAGCACAACACAATGCCTGCTACAGAGCCAGTAAGGAGGAGCTCCCAAACATGCACACACCATTCCCAGCTGAGCACGGGACTGCAGGGACAGGGCCCAGACCTGCAGTGGATGACCTCCAGCATGACACCTGGACAGCCTTTTTCCATGGCCATCCTGGTATTTTCAGTCTGATTATTCAGCTGGAGCTCAAAGAGGTCTGTGAAGCCCTTTGTATCTGGGATATTTCAGACAGTTAAAGCTGGTGCTCTTTAAAAAGCTCCTGTAAAATATCTGCCTCCATTGAAGAGATAAATACTATCTCAATATTCCCTGTAGAGATTCACTGCTGAAAAGTGATACCTTTGGACCAAGGAAAAGGAATTGTGGCTTCACCATACCATTAAGGTAAAGGACAAATATGCACTCAAACAGGGCCTGTGAAAGAAATAATTTTACAGCACAGAGGCCCAGGGCAAGTTGGAACGCAAAAGTCAGCTGGAGTGAGAACAATCAAAGCCCAGTGTTCTGTGCCCCAGAACAAGGGATTGTTAAAGATATATCCTGTTGCTGCTATGAGAGTGCTGGAGGTTGTCAAGTAACTGCATATTTCTTTGGTCTATGTGCATCACATTTTCGAAGCTGGTAGAATTTTATGCCAGTTAGATGAACAGAATTATTTGATTTCACAAAAACAAAAGAGACATCACAGCCCCTGCATCCAGCACACAACTAACACAGTAAAATGCTTATCACCCACAAATATTCACCCTGCACCTCTGCTTGAGATTATGCACAATTTTCTTCCAGAAAAGGTAATGTGTTCTTTAGAAGATCAAGACCTTATGGATACATTTTTAGTATCAGAAATGGTACTGAGTTTTATTGCAATACTGAAACAGTTTCCCATTACACCTTAAATTGTCAGAGACTGAAATATTATATTTTATGACTTAAACATTTTCTTAAAAGACTTTTAAAGCTGTGTTGCAAAAGCTGAAGAGAGGACTACCACACCCTGAATGGGGCCCTGACTGAGGCCTGACACTGCTCACTGATGAAGATAAAGTAACAACTCAGGGCTGGGGACATTCACAAAGCACAGGCTTAACATCTCCAAGATGAGGACCACAGCCCCAGGGCTATCAGCTGCCAGGCTCGAACAGACCCCCTGCACCAAAGGGTGGAGGGAGGAGAGGCTCTGGGTATCTTGGAAAAGCCTCTGGTCAGAGGTGCAGTGACTGCCCATCCTCCAACTGTGCAGAGCCCAGCTGAGGGGTCCTCACCTGGGAGGAGAAGCTTATCCACAGCAGGAGGGGTGACATGGCCCATCACAGGGGCCCCCCTCAAAGGGGTGCCCAGACCCTGCACCAGAGCACCAGAGATGATGCAACAGACCCTCAGTGTTGCAAGGGACAGTGTCAAGCCAGCCCCTGCAAAGGGAGATATGACTGTTCCCACCTGGCCCAAAGCGTACATTAACCCACGGGATCCTGCACTCTTGGGCGTGTGGCAGCGTGGGGTGTGGCCGCGTGTAGCGGCGTGGCCACGGCGGCGACGGGGGACCCTCAGCACCAGCAGAGCAGATGGAGGGGGGCAACGAGACGTCGTTGGGACCCTCGGGAGGGTGATGTGCTTCCACCTAACCCCTGTCACCTCTCCCTGTTCCCCCACCCCCCACGCACACTTCTTTTCTTTCTCTCTTTCTTTTCTCTTCCCTTCTCTTTGCCTCTTTTACTATTAAATAAAATACATCCATTTTTTGGCATCACCATCTAACCTTGTTTGGTTTTAATCTCATTTCTGGGAATATTTTGAACCTTCTAAATTCTTTTCGGTTTATGCACAGAGAGTTAGCTTGTTTCACTTTTCTGGGTCTAAACCGAATCGTAACATAAATCCAGGTTAAGAAGTCAGTATATTGGATTTCTTAACTATCTCTTTTAGTGACAGCTTTCATCCTTGTGACGACATCAGACATCAGCCAGGTCTTTCTTATCCAGGACTGAAGCACAATGGTGGTTCTTCTTTAATGCTCTGTTCTTTAATTCATATATTTTTTTGTGTTTGATAAGCTTTGCTGTTTCTGTGTCCTCCTTTTGAGTGAACTTTGCAGGAAAATTATGAGGAAATACTCATTGTTTTTGTACATTTTTAGATATAAGCATACTCTAGATCAAATAAAGGCAGTACCAGTCTTTATCTATATAGTCCCCTTGAGCTCTTTACAGATATGTCTTCTGTAGGTGTGTGGCTGGCTTTCCTCATGTCATGTAGAACTCCTCTTCTAGAAAGGGCGTATGAATACCACTCAAGGTAGTCCTTGCTTTTATGCAGGAATACCTTAATTTAATTTTATGCAGGAATGCCTTAATTTAATCTTTATACTTCTTTGGCTTTCGGCCGCCAGAATCAGGAAATGAACCTCTTTTTTGAAAGATCACTCAGTGTTTTTGGGGATTTTTTATGAGAAACTACTCAGTTTTGATGAGAGGAGCATCACATTGCACCCTGAATGCACCTTAGCCAATGCATACAGAGAAATTTTAGCTCTTTTCAGAATGCTCTAACACATGTCAAGGCAATTAACAATGCCTGCACCCCAGTCACCTTCCCAATATGATTTAGGAGAGAAGCAGTTATGTACCACTTGTCAGCACTATGTGAGTTTCATCTCCAGTGTTTACTTACTTCATAGTCAAGTCTCCCACCACTATCCTTCCTCAATCCCAAATACTCATTTCTATAATACTCATTTGTCCAAGCTAATAACTTTCTGTTGCCTGCTGGTACTTTGGTACTCTCCCATCATGGAGTGCAAATGATCCTTTGCTAATACCAGCCTCATTTCCCATCATGCTGATCCCTTTCCACAGTTTTTTGCACTTTTATCCTTGGCATTATTTTTTCTGCATGTTGTGTTCCAAAAGAATGTGATTCTTATAATTAGAAATTCATTAATATTCAGAGTTTGTGCACTGTACAATATGCTTATTAAATAATGAGCACATAGCATGCAGAACTCCCACTCTCTCTCTTGCATTAGTTAGAGTTGGTTGTGGCAAGCATTAGTAAATTAAATAAAATTTTTATTATATATTCACCACATATGCCTTTGAAGCCTGTACGTTGTGCCATGAATGCATAACTAGCATAGGCAACACAGACCAGAATTCCACAAGCCCCTCTTTGGGAGTTTATGGCACCTTTGACTATACGAAAAAGCTCACTTATCTCCAGTCAGCAAGAAATTCAATTGAATGAATGTCAAATGTAAGCCCTTACAGGATACAAGGCTTGAGTATAATTGTAACTGTGATATTTAGTTGTTGCCTTTAACAAATGTTTGCATACATCAATTTAAATTGTAACAGGCAATAATAAATTTTTAAATTTAATTCAACTACTTACGAAAGTTGTGTCTGCTATAAACTCAGTCTGGAAACAACATCTGTGTGTACAGGTCCCACTTATAAAAAGGGATAGAAAAACTATTAAGCTCAACACCTTGCTAAAGTTTTGACCATGTATAAAACCCAGTCTAGAATTGTTTATCCCTTTATTAGCAGAAGAATTATTAGGTTCCAGCCATCTGGAATAAATTCCAGGTAGGTTTTAGAAAGGATTGGATATGGATAGTGTATTGGGTTTGCGTGGCAAGGGTTTGATAGTACTGTGAGCTACAGGGATGTTGATTACTTTGACAAGCTGCTGGAAGCTTCCTCTGTATCCAGTGGAGCCAACGTCAGCCAGCTCCGAGACTTACCGCTGGCCAAGGTTGAGCCCATCAGTGACAATGGTACCACCTCCAGGGTAATATAGAATAGAAGGGTAAAAAAAAACCACCAACTTCAGCCAGAAGGGGAGAGAGAATATCTGAGAGGAAGAGCCCTTCAGACATCAAGGTCAGTGCAGGGGGGAGAGGAAGTGCTCCAGGTGCCAGAGTTGAGATTCCCCTGCAGCCCATGGTGCCACCCATGTGGAGACAGTTGTGCCTGTGCAACCCATGGAGATCCACAGTGGAGCAGAGATCCACCTGCAGCCTGTGGAGAATCCCGTACTGGAGCAGGTGGATGCCTGAAGGGAGCTGTGACCCTGTGACAAACACTCATTGGAGCAGGCTCTTGGCAGGACCCGTGGCCTTGTGGAGAGAAGAGCCCACACTGAAGCATGTTTGCTGGCAGTATTTCTGACTTCACAATGGACTGCTACAGCAGTTCATAAAGGACTGTGGAAAGGACTCACATAGGAGAACTTTGTGGACAACTGTTTCCCATGCTGGCACAGGGAAATGGTGTGGGGAGTCCTCCCAGTGAGGAGGAAGGATCATCAGAGATGTGAGATGAACTGACCACAGTCCCCGTTCCCTATCTCACTGCACTGCTGGCAGGGAGCAGGTAGAGAAAATCAGGAGTAAAGTTAAGCCTGGGAAAAAGGGAGGGATGGGGGGATGGTGTTCTTCAGATCTAGGTTTACTTCTCATTATCCCACTCTGGTTTGATTGTTAATAAATTCAGTTAATTTCCCCAAGCTGAGCCTATTTTGACCATGATGGTAATTGGTGAGTGATCTCTCTCTGTTCTTATCTCAGCACACAAGCCTTTCATTATATTTTCTTTCCCCTGTCCAGAAGAGGAGGTGAGTGATAAGAACACTTTTGGTGGGCACTTGGCATCCAGCCAAGTTCAAAGCACCACAGAGAAAGACTCCATCAAATTATCTTGTAATGTATTATGATTGAATCAGTGCAGGATCACTTTTGTTTACCTGAACAACCCTTAGGAGATTCACTCATTACTGGTTTCTCTTCTCATTGCTCAGCACTCTCCTATTTCATTACACAGAACTATAACCACAAGTGGCATTTTACTTCCCTATCAATTTAGAATAATTCCTTGGTCTTTAATGTTGTGAATGTGCATATCTTAAGGTTCAGTGCTCACACTTTTCTGGTTGAAAGCACACCACTTTCCCAGCTTTCCCCACCAGGCAGTTACCTGTATTTCATGCATCAAAAAAAGCACTGCCTGGTTGGATATGTACCATTAAACATGTGTTTAAATTTGGAAAGTTTTAAACAAACACTGTTTTCACTGCTTCAGCTACTGAAATACCTTCTGCTGTTTGATCATTTCCCCTAAAAATAATGAGATTATGGTCACTGTGCTGCAGACAGGCTGGCACGTCCCTTTGCTTGTCCAACGAGTCTGACTTCTTAAGAAGTTGCAGGGCACTTTTAGATTCCCTGGACTGTGAAGCAAGGCCATAGGCCACAACGACAGCAGGTCTTCATCAATCTGCACATCTGCACCATTCACCAGCCTCCCAGGCTCTGTTCCTGTGAGTCTGTAATGCACAGCATCCTTCCAAACACTTCCTGGTATCACTGCTTTTGACAGAAGTCTGTTATGGCCTTGTGAACACTCATATCATACAGGTATGTAAATGTCAAATGGATCATGCCTCTGATTTTTTAAAGTATTGATGGAAGGTTTGGTTTTCTTTCGTTTGGTTGGTTGGTTGGTTTGATTTCTGGGGGCTGTTTTGAGAACATGCTGCTTTTAACAGCCTCTCCTTCAGAAGAAATTTGTAGCAGAGGTTAGGGAAAAGTAAATCATGGAATCACAGAATCATCAAGGTTCGAAGAAACCTTCAAGATTATCTAGTCAACCATCAACCTAACACCAGCAAAATACTGCCTAAATCATGTGCCACATTCTGACACCTCCAGAGATGGTGTCAACACCACCTCCAAGGCAACTAATTCCAATATCTAAATACTCTTTCAGTGAAAAAAAAAAATCTCAAATATCTAATCTGAACCTTCCCTGGTGCAACTTTCTGCCATTTTCTCTCATCCTTCCACTTGAGAAGTGGCAAAAGATTCCAACTTCCTCCTCACTGCAACGTCCTTTCAGGTAGCTGAGGAGGGCAACGAGGTTCCTTCCATGAGTTTCCTTTTCTCCAGACTAAACAGTCCCAGTTCTTTCAGCTGCTTCTTGTAAGAATTGTGCTTCAAACTCTTCACCAGCTTTTTTGCCTTTCTCTGGAAACACTCCAGCACCATTATGTGCATCTTGAATTGAGGGGTCCAGAACTGGGCACAGGACTCAAGGTGTTGCTTCACCAGTGCCAAACACAGAAGGACAATCACTTCCCTGGTCCTGCTGGCCTTAGTATTGCTGATACAGGCGAGGCTGCCACTGGCCTTCTTGGCCACCTGGGCACATTCCTGGCTTGCCTGTCATCCCATCTTTCTTTCCATGTCATGTGTAGTGAGTGTGGGACGTGGTCTTGGCACAAAGTATGGAAGTAACTAATTGAGCTGTTGTTTTTGTCTTCTCTCTGCAAGGACTTTGAGAACTTTTGCTGTTTTTCTTTCTTTTGAGACCCTTATTTTACTGTAAACAAGCAAACAGAAGATAGAGAGGCAGAAAAATACTACACATATGTCCTGTATAAGCATAGTAAGTTATGAAATATATAATCATATTTTTCCAGAGCAGTCTAAAAATTAAAATTAATTCCAGAAGGAAAATAAACCAATAGCAACAAAACCCTCTCCCATACTCCTGTACCTGTGCAGATTACACTATAGGGCAGTGTGTTATCTGTTTATTATAGTACCCAGATTAGCAGAGCAAGTAGGTTAGGTACAAGAGAGCAAAAAAAAGGACTTGAGAGGAATTCTGAATTTATCTCAGAGGCTTAAATCTAATAATCTATGTCTCTTTAGCTGTGTATTGTCTAAAAAAATTCAACTGCTTGGGCAGTTTTTAATTGCAATACCCATAGAAAAGAATTCAAAAAATCTAAACATATCCAAGAAATGTCTTCCATTAATGGTTTTATTTTCATAATAGCTACATTATTTTGACTATCTGGCATAGTTGCATGTGTCCTTTCCCAGGTACGAAGATGATTTTATTCAAAGAAATTCTACTGTGATGTAACTTTACTGTAAATAGATTGAATAATCTCCCTTTTGTTTCTCAGCCTGTCAATTTTATAAATAAATGCAACTGTTTCTTTTGGATATCATGAATCAATGCTTGCATTTTTATTTTTATGTTAATCTATTTTATGCTGGATGTGATTTAAGGTTTCTGGATAGCAGCCCATCTACTTGGGACACAATATTGTGAACCTGCCATCTGGGTTTCCCAGTACAGCACTCATCAGAGGACAGGACAGAAGAGCTTGCAGGCAGGTAATACTGCACGAGCAGTAGTGATGAGTGCCATGACTACTGGTGATGCTGAAGGCCACTACCATTGCAGTAAGGTCCCAGGCTGCTGGGCTGATGCTAGAGGATTACTGCAAGATCATCAAAATCCTCTCCTTGCTATTTGTTTATAGCTACTCATTTATCTTATTATAGCTGTGTAGGTCCAAAGAGAAATATAAGGAATTGCTGTAGAAACTTCGCTGAAGGAAGGCATTGCTAGCACAGATCATCAGCTGAACATGTTAGATATTATTGGAATACTAGGCATTGATAGAAGTGAAGAGTGGTAAGATGTCTCTGCCTACAGAGTTCTGTTCTAGCATGTTGTGACATACTATCTTCTATTTACAGTCTCTCTGATACCCACAGTTTGATTTTGGCAAGCTCAAACTGCAGGATGGGATCAGGATGGTTGAAACAAATTTTACAGTGTAAACCACACAGAGCACTTTGCATTTATTCTTGTTTCTTTGGCTAATGGTCATTTTCACCTTGAAAGAGCATCAGAAGGAAATCCAAGTCCTGTCTGACTGATCAGGCTGAAAAAGAGTACAACTCCTGTCAAGAAACATTTTGCTGCTCACTCTTGTGGGTGCTTGTGAGTGCTCACTTCTGTACTCTCACATGAATGAGTACAGCATTTAATACATACATGCATGCTGTTTTCTCCCACTTGACTTTACATTTATGCATAGCCTATGTACTGGACAACATGTTAGAGAGAACAGTACAACTGCAGAATTGAGATAATCCAGACATTCCCCCTTGTTTGTACTAATTTTTTTTAAGTTATAGTGGCATAAACTAGAACTGAATAATTCCATGGTGTGCATCTCTGAACCCCATTTTCTACTTTTCTCTCAGCAAAGGAATTTACTCCATATTTTTGTCAGTCAGTAAAACAGTAATGCCATATTAGTTATTTGTCTAAACATGGTCCAGTATAATTGCGTTTTCTAATGCATAATCACATCAATGCATTTGCCATGATGATTAATCAGATGTACCTTCTAAAGAAAAATACCTGATTTTGCCAGTCTACTGTGGAAGTTTTGTGGGTGAAGAATTCACTGGCTGAACCACTGATTTTCCCACTTAACCCCACATTCAATATTTTCAACTGCAGTGCAGATAGAAAATTATACAGAGATTTTTTAATGCAGTCATTAAAACTAGTATCATAGGAATGTACTGAAGACTACACCTAAAAATGGAGGAAAAAATATTTGAAAAAGATTTTTAATATCAAGTAAAAGTATTGGAATTTTTCCTAATCATTCCTAAATTAAATGACTATGAAAGGAGAAATCTTAATGTTACATATAACTCTTAGAATATATCTCCTTTGGTCAATGAAAAATAAGACTAATATTTTTTCTGAAAATAAAAGCTCTTTGAAAGCACAACAGTTATTTCATGGTCCAAACCCACTGTAGAACAGACAGAAATATGTTTTGCAGTATGCCAAGCAACTATTCCACTAAAATAAAACACATCCTACAGTGCATGCATGATTACTTGCATTCTGCATAATCCAACTCTGGAAAATTGCATCAGTCTTCTTAAGTTTCAACCCTGACTTACTTTCTTACAAGCCAAGTTTCTATTGCCTCTCATTTATCAATTATACAAGATGAACATTTTTAAATATCTTGGTATAAAGTGTATTTTTTTTCTTACCTACAAAACTCAAAAATAGCCAAAACACTTTTTCCTAAATCCTCAAAAAGGAACCCCTCAAAAAGGAACCCCAAAAAAAGAAAAATTCCCTTAAAGCTATTACGGCTATGGTGAGTTATGAGGCCAAAAGGTTTTTATGTCTGAGATCATCATTCGAAATGTCAAAAGTGGGTTGTACTTGTAACTGAAATTTTAGATCTATTTTAGCATCTGGATACAGCTGGATAAACTTCATGTGACAGATGAGCAACAGCCTCAGGGTCAGGGACACAGGATTATATGGGGTGACATCAGACTGGTGACCTGTCACTAGGGGGGTTCCAGAGGACTCCGTCCTTATCCCTGTGCTCTTCAGCATCTTCATAAATGGCTTGGACACAGGACTGGAAAGGATAGTAAGCAACTTTGAGGATGATAGTAAATTGGGAGAAGCTATTGACTGTCTTAAAGGCAGAGAGGCCCTGCAGAGACACCTGGACAAATTACAGGGATGAGCAATCACCAACTATATGAAACTTAACAAGAGCAAGTGCTCAGGTAAGGCAGCCCTGGATGTACAGACAGACTGGGGAATGAGACACTGGAAAGCAAACACATGGAAAGGGACATGGGGATCCAAGCTGACCATAAGTCAACAGTGCCCCGGCAGCCAGGGGGCCACCCATGTCCTGGGGTGCATCAGGCACAGCATCACCAGCCGGGCAAGGGAGGGGATTGTCCCGCTCTGCTCTGTGCTGGGGCAGCCTCACCTCGAGTGCTGGGGGCAGGTCTGGGTGTCACAATATAAGAAAGATAGAAAGCTCCCCCAATGGAGCCTAGAGGGGTCTAGAGGGGAATCTGAGGACCTGAGGCAATGGTATGAAGTTGTGTCACTTCAGGTTTAGATTTGCTATCAGAAGAAGGTTCTTCACCCAGAGGGTGGTTAAGCACTGGAACAGGCTCCCCAGGTGTAGCAGGTTCAGTTCGTAAACCGGGCAGAAACAGCAATTAACTGTAGTGGTTTGGTTCAAAATATCCATTACTTACTTATTTTCCTTCTGTGAGATAAGAATTCAGAGAACGCAAAGCAGGCAAAACTTAAAAGAATATAAAAAGGTTTAATAACAGACCAAAAAGAAAGAAAAAAAGTCAGACTAAACCTTCAGAACACTTCTCCTCCCCCCACCTTTCTCCCTTCTCCCACTGACAACATAAAAAGACAATCCTTGAGATTTTCAGTCAGTTTACCACCTCTATAATAATCTCTTTTTCAGTTCACTTAGGGAGAGGAGTCTCTCTTGCTCATGCTATGGAGACATCTCCACAAGAAACAGTTCTCTCATGGTTTCAATGTCACAGTAATACAGCCGCCCGGGCTGGTTCTCTGCTCACCTGTGAAAGTCCCTTCCTGTGGGATATGCCCAGCCCTTGCCCTGGAGGGATCTCCGCTCAGATAAGAGATTTTGCAATCGCCCAGCAGGAGTCCCTGGAAAGTCAACCACTTCTTTGGTCACGGTGAGAAAAGACAGACCCACAATCCTTTAGGAGACCCTATGCAGATCCTTTGTAACCCACTGGCCTTCACCCATCCCCTGTACCCCTATAAAAGCAAGCCCTCTGGCTCCTGTGGCTCAGAGAGGGTTCTCGTCCCTGGCTCTCCCCTTCACCGGAGGGGACCAACAATAAAGCTACCTTCCATGTGGAACCAGCTACACGAGCCTCTCATCTCTCTCTGGTCTGGTTTGGCCTGGAGGCTGCCCTGCAGAGCTGAGCTGGAATCACGAGCTGACAATCACTAAAGAGCTGACAGCCTCTGCAAGGGCCCCTCTGCCAGCAGCTGAGGGAAGACACCGGGCCTCGGGAAGGAGATTCCTTTTGGGACCATCTCTCCGGACCGGTCACCTCTTCCTGGGTCAGAGCCACTGACCCCATCACCAGCTGTAATACCTTCCTTCGTGATGCCTTTTCCTGGTCTTAAAATCAAGACCCAGGCACCGTTAGAAGGGGAAAATGGATTTTACCTTGGTATTTATTTTAAGGATCCTTAGGTGCACACGTCCAGGTCAAATGCACCTCAAAGCCCACAGCAATGCACACCCCCAAAAGATCAGGTATAACATTACAGGTTTTACTCATTAGCTTATCTATCAAAAATTCCCCAATGAGAGGCTCGAGTGAGCCCCCCTCCCCAAGGAGCTTTCCCCTGGATGGTTCTATCTTGGTTTACAGGATGTGTTCTGGAGAGGACCTTGGGGTCTGGGGCACACTGATCCCTAGCTACGAAGCTTCTAAAATGTTTAGTCTCTTAGCTTGACAAACAAGTCCAAGAATGTAGGCAAAAAGCACTAAGAATACAGAAGTTGTAAAAAAAGGTATAACAGGGCTATAAAAGGCAAAAAATCTTCATGGCATCACTTGTCTTACAGCTTCCCCCACAACTGTTTTTGAGGGTTCAATCTTGAGCTACTGGGGTACCATTTTAAGGTTTAGCTGTTCAGAATAAAAGGTTCTCTTCACCCATCTCTGGGAGCATCTTCATCTCTAGGAACAGAGGTCTTCTTCTTCCCTGGGAGCAAGGGTCTTCATCACTTTCATCTCTCTCTGTTCATTCTTCTCATCAAATCACAGCTACTTCAGAATTTGCTTATTTCAGCACAGGTACTTTTGCTCACAGCTGCAATTTGAACACTCCAGCCCCCCATGCTTTCATGAAATTACAGTGGGTACTCTGATGTATCATAGTCCATCACCATAGCTTTACAACAGAATTTCAGCTCCTAGGTTTGAAGCTTCTTCCTCTTTCTCCTCTCTTGGGGTTTCAGCTCTTCATTCTTCACTGACTTTGGTGTCTTTATGGTGTTTTCTTCACGTGCCTTCACCTTTCCTTTTCCTCTGACTTGGGAGAGGATTGTTGTCTGCAGGTTTCATCTGTTCTGGAGGGGGTTTACAACACTACAAGGGTTAATCTCACCGGGCCCCGCAGCTGGAATTCCCTTATCGCTGTTGGCCACACGCTCTTTGCCGGGCAGCGCCTCAGATGAATTTCGGCCGCACTGGGTGAGGGCCGGCCTGGCCGAGCCGCGCTGCTGGCCCACCCGCACGGAGCAGGGCTGCGGGGGCTCTGGGGTGGCTGTCTCCTGGCCAGCCTGGCCTGCACTGAGGGGCTGCTCCGGGTGTCCAGCGAGCAGAAGCGGCTGAGATCTCAGCCGAGCCGTGCCACAGCCAACCCGGCCGGGCTGCACCGAGCAGGGCCTAGCCCAGCCCCACTGGGCCATGCGGGCCCCCCTGGTTACCTGTCCAAAAGCCAGATGCAAGAGAGCTTTCCTGGGCTTTGTTCGTTCTTAAATGTGGATCACAGAGGTGTGTCAAGCTTCTTAAGTGGCTTAACAAAGTTGCCAATATTCAGACTAGCCAGTTGATTGGTTCTATTGGGTCTGGAGGAAGCTGTAAGCACCTCTTTGCAAAGAATCACTTCCGTGGCTGATGGAGCCCTCTTTAACTAAAAACCCAAACTATGCTAAACCTTGACACCAGGGAAGTGGTTACAGCACCAAGCCTGACAGAGTTTAAGAAGTGTTTGGATAACGTTCCCAAGGTGTGATTTTAGGGATTTTAGGACAGTGCAGGGCCAGGAGTTGAACTCAATGATCCCTGAGGGTTCCTTCCAACACAGAATATTCTGTAATTCTGTGATTCTGTGATCAGCAAGCTCAGGCTTCTAAATATATGGGAATAGCTACAGTCAGTATTTATGCGCATTAAATCATTTGAATATTACCAAGATATTTTCTTGGGTTTGAATAGTGTGTAGCACTTGTTCTTCTCCTGCAGTCTGATGATACCTTATCGCTCTTTTATTGTATTTTTCAGGAATACAAGCAAAAAAAAAGAAGGCATTCTTAGTTAAGTAGTTCATATTCAGCTCCCAGGAGGTGATAGGAAAATTTTCTGTTTACTTAACAAATAGTCCAACTTTGTGGATTTCTGTGTAAAATATGTTTCTGCCCTGCTCCCAAGTGAATCCCACCATCATGAAAGAGCAAAAAATCAAATTGCACCTCCCTGAAATGTTAAAATCTGTCATTTTGCAATAATCTAGAGATAAAAATAAAGGCAAAACCTTAATTCTTACGACCCCAACCTGAAGATTCTCTCTTAAAATAAATGTGTTGACACTTTGCCCTAAGACCACCAATACTGGCTGTACAGGCAGAATGCTGCCCACCTTCCGTGCAAGCTATGATTCTCGCAAATCACACTACCATCAGTGCAGCCAAGGGATGACAAGGCTCTTGGCTACCATAGTATTTGAATGGTGGCCTGTTCCTTCCAGATCACCTGGTGTCACTAGCAGTGATGGTATCACTTATGCTCCTGCTTTTGCTGCCAGTGCATTGCTGTATGGATGCTGCCTCATAAAATCTTTGCTCTAAAACTTCATTACTCTTTGTATCCCAGACATGTAACAAATAAACTGGCTACAATAGAGGTATCACTCTCTTAGACCACTGCTCAGTGCAGAACTGTTTGCCATCAGTTTCCCCCATTGTTATCAGGATACATTGGGGTGGGGAATTACATTGGAAAAAACCTTTCCAAAATCTGTATAATTCAAGGGTTCCTTCTATGACCAGTTTTTTCTTAAGGCTCCATCATGAACACTGCGACCCTCTCTAGGGACCCAAGCTGAGATTTCATCTGATTCTTGTTCAAAATTAAATCATCTGGAGTCTAAAGAAATAGCAAGCATGGTTGTTCATAAATAGCCTGAACTGAAAACTATAAAATAAGCTAACAGACTAGATACAAGATTCAGAGCAAAGGAATAAAAATGTCCGAAGAGACAAAGAGGGAGACAAGGGCAGTGTTTATGACCAAGTGTTTTCCAGAGAATTGCCTAAGAAAGGCCTGACACTAAGTCCTGTTTGAAGTTTCCCACAGTTTCAGCTGGGGCTACCCCACCACATTTTCAATGGCAAGTACTGTGTTCTCTATCACATAACAGGACTGGGAGGTATAAAAATGGGTGTCCATGTTCCCATTAAGTGAGGGTCCTGAGTCCCAGGCTTTTGCTTTCTATATTTTATTTTGAGGCTACTTTTTAAGTTTAACTAAAAACCATTGCTTTCCCAGTAAGCTTGGGCTTCGTAGTCTGTTTAGGCACAAACAAGGAAAAGCAGGAAACTCAGTTGCAGGGCGTGAGATTAGCCAATACAAGATTTCAGGGGAAAATGCCCCCAAGAGCTACTATGCTGCTAAAGTGCAGAAAAGATTTCCAAATGTGGGGAAAGGAAAAGTCATAGCTGTTTTTCTCTGGAAGAAATGGTTTAGACTCTCATAAATATAACAAAATCTGGATGACACTTGTCTTTGGTGTAAGCTCTAGCTCTAAATATACCACTGGTTTTCCATCTTATCCTTTTAAAATGGAGAGTTCAAAAATTGTTGCAGTGGGGATACTGCAACACGCCTATATCAAACCAGGAGTCCCGAGGAAAAGAAATATATACGGACGGATTCTTGCTAGATGTTTCAGAGATGTTTATTTCCCCAGCTGCATGGCCGGGATCTGCTGAGAGACTCCTACAGTCCGCACCCGAGCTGCTTTGCCCGCGCAGGGGAACACAAACCAACCAATGGGGAACGAGGCTGAGCAGGGGCAGGGAAACCCCGTGCCTCCCTCAGGGCTACAGGGCGCGGGGGAGGGACCCCAACATCTCACCCGTTTTATTTTAATAAAAGGAGAATGAAGACAACTGGATAAACATAACAAGAACTGGTTCAAAACAAAACAAGCCACCCTCCTGAGTCTTTAAATGTCCAAACAGATTCTGTGGAACATCTCAGGGCTGACAGAAGGGAGACAGAACTCTCTGGACATGCCTGTGGGGAAACTGAGGCAGGAGAGGGTTTAATTTCTTTCCTCCCCCTTTTCATCCCCCCATCGGCATCGGAAAGGGATTTTTGGGGAAACAATTGGCAAAGGCAGGGTTTTGTGAGGGGAACCATGGATGAAAAAACGGATTGGGAATACACTAGGGGTAATAGGACATAGGGTAAAAGGGAAAGGTGGGATTAGGAGACTGTAGGGGGGGTTTACAATGGAGATATTGTCTAACATGACTACGATTTTTTGCATATATACTGCCTTTCACAGGAACGCCATCAGGCCCAGTGACCTGCGATGCTTGTAACCCTTTTCTACCTTGTATGATTTTGAATTCCACCACCTCTCCATCTCCCAAGCTTGGGATGCATTTTTCAGGGTTATTCTTTTTAATAGCAGTTCTATGCACGAATATGTCTTGCTGGTTATCACATCTTGTTATAAAACCATAGTTTTGTTTAACATTATACCATTTCACTGTCCCTAAGATCTTAGCTACTATGGTCTTTTCCTTTTTCCAAGTGGCTGCTGTTTTCTGTCCCGCTGTGTCTTTGCTCTCTCTTTCAGTCGCTCCCGTGTTGGAATTATCGGCGCTCTTTTCCCAGGGTCGCGTTCGGGGCCGCACGGGCCGGGCCGGGCCGGGCCGCGCCGCTCCATTCTCCGTGCGTCGCCTCCTCTGGTCGCAGCTGCGTTGCCACTGCCAGGCGCTGCATCTCAGCCAGGCCCCCGAGCGTGACCCCCCCGTGCCCTGTTCCAGCGCGCGTTTCGGCTGGGCACGGCTCCGCTCCGTCGCCGCCAGCCGCCGCCCGCGCGCCGCCCCTCTCGTTCGGGCGCTCACAGGGCTCGCTCCACCACGCGCTGCGCGGGGCCGGGCGGGCACGGCTGGGTCCCGCCGCTCCCACCGCTCCCCGCTCCGCCACCGACACTGCGGCTCGCGTGGCTCCGCCCGCGCACGGGAACCGTCTCGCTGCGGCTCGCAGAGCGCTCGGTGCACGTGGCCGAGGCCGCACGGTCCCTGAGGCAGGCTTCCCTTCGCCAGAACACAGCTGACATTGCTCAACAGTCTCGGTTATTAAATAATATTCATGAAAATATTCTTCCATCGGCATATATTTTGACTCAAATATTAACTGGGTCCAAACGGTCTTCCAAAAGCTCTTGGTAAGAATTAGATCCCAAGAAACATAGAAAAAGTTCTTAAACAACCATGCCAGGAAGTGTTTCAGTTCTTTCTGAGCTTGAATCAAGCTAAAATTTACAAACCGTTGTTCAAGAATCATTTTAAGTTTAAGATAAATGTCCATATGCGGCTCTGAAAGCCAAGAGTCTTCCCACGGTTCCTCCATTGTTTAGATATGGAATAGCAAAACAAAACCAAGAAGAAGAATCCAAAGTTTCCAGGGTTTACTCACACAAAGTCGCTTAGGGATCGGGGATCGTTCTGCCCTCAAATCTCCACCATTATGTTGCAGTGGGGATACTGCAACACGCCTATATCAAACCAGGAGTCCCGTGGAAAAGAAATATATACGGACGGATTCTTGCTAGATGTTTCAGAGATGTTTATTTCCCCAGCTGCATGGCCGGGATCTGCCGAGAGACTCTGCCACAGTCACAGGACCCGAGCTGCTTTGCCTGCGCAGGGGAACACAAACCAACCAAAGGGGAACGAGGCTGAGCAGGGGCAGGGAAACCCCGTGCCTCCCCTCAGGGCTACAGGGCGCGGGGGAGGGACCCCAACAAAAAATATCCAGAAATATGCAGTATTTACACAGTGACACTAGCTAGTATTTTAAATTCGAATTGGGGTGATGATTGGGGTACACATCAGCTGCATTAATCCAGAATGGGGCAGACTGTGTTCACCTGTCTAGGCCCCAGCAAGCATGTGCCACACAGCAGCTGGTAACCTTGCCTGTTTTTCCTCTTCTAAACTGACTCTAATGACAAGAAAGGAGCATCTGCTGACCTCAAGGATGAGGTTCCCTGAAAATGCTTTCCAGAGACATGCTGAATTTTTTTACCTGGTGCAGCTGAACAGTATTTGAGTGGTGTTGCTTCCCTGAAAGAGCCCAGTCCAAGAGGCAGACATTGGAGGCTAATCACTGCAAAGTAATGATTTTTTTAACGCTTCAGACATTATTTCTTTAAGCAGCAACTGAAGGCCTCATTCTGATTGCAAGAATGTTTGGTTGGTGGGATTTCTTCCAGTGTAACAGAGTAAGCCTAAAAAAGAATCAAGTGCATGCCTGCTCAAAGGAGTGATAGGACTTGGTGGAGCATCTGAGCAGACACTATGTTATACAGCTCCAGAGTGACAAAAATGTAGAATGCTAATTTGTCCTCAAATGCAGACTGACAAAATGTAAGTCAATGAAACTATTTCAGTTAAAGAATAAGCACAACATATTTCATAAATTCCAGACGGCTGACCAGCTTTCTCAGTGTGTCACAGAAGAGGTGCAGAATTGTGACTGATATAAATTCACAGAACTTCATCAAAAACAGTAGGGTTCTCTAATTTAAACCAGCTGAGGATTGTGTCTCAAATCTTAGTCATAACAGCATGTTGTAAGCCAAGAGAAAATTGGTAGAGAAAATAACATTAAAAAATTGGTGCTGTGATGATTTTCAGTGATAAACAACTTATAATAAATATTTAAAATCCATTATAACTTTTTATTTATTTTTAAATACAGTATGCTAATTTTGTAATGTTAAAATCTGTAAGTCCACTTATTTGCATAATTGCTGCACTGCAGTTTGGTAAAAGTTTTTTTCAAGATACTCACTAGTGATAGTTGATTGTATGTTCAGTGAATGAAGAAAAAAACATACAAAAAGAAACCTTTCAATGCAAAATGCATTATAATAACTAACATAGATAAGAGGAAAGAAAAATTGCAATTTGGTTGAGGGCAGAGACAAGCTTTCCATAAATTAAAAGTGTATGCTGGGTGCTAAGACATGAAAACAGTTTGAGCTAACATTGAGTGAGATGCTCTGAGTAGAATGAATAGTGTTGCAGTGATTAAAATATTAACTGGTGGTTAACTGTAACTGGCAGCATTTCATTAAAAGTGATTTTTCCTAGAGATGGGAATAATGGCATCAACTAGAAAGAAAGAAGAAGAAAAAAAGAATCTGGGAAAATACGTGACTCCTGTAGATTTTCTGTCTGATTTATTTACTAATTTTTTCCTCCTACATGGTTACACTCTGTCCCAGGTCTGTGTACGTAGCACCCTCAAACTTCTGGGATTTTGAAGAGAGAAAGCTGGAAAAAGAAGTGCCTAACAGCCAGCTGGGCAGAATCTGATGAAGCACGGATATGTAACAGGCTTTATCAGAGCTTCATCGGTCTACAATCTCACACATGCATAACAATTGTAAACCCAGTGGGAGAACTGAGTGAGAGTCTAACTCTGGTCACAGAGTCCTTAGACCCATAATTCCAAGAGCTGGAGACAGCTCTGCCCTGGAAAAGCACAGGCACGAGGCATTCTCTGCCAATGGCAACACACTATGTGCAAGACTACCAGGGCCTAACATTCCCAGGCACCCATTTCAGCCCTGCTGAACATTTTACTGTATAATCCATTAGTTTAGAATGGCACAGAATATAGTTGAGACATAGAAGCAATTATTTCAATTGTTTATTCCAAAATGTTTGTTTTAAAAATCCCACTGAACACCTTTCCAGCTGCACTGTATATCAGATAACAGCAATGTGACACATGAAGAAACAGTTCTGAGTGGAAGTGCTAGTGCTCATCACACTACAAGAGGAATAGAATTTGAAAACAGAACTACACAAAGTACCCTTCAGAAAAATATCTTGGAAAATTTTCATGAAAAGAGAAGAAGGCTGCTAGACCGGAAGTCCCCAGCTGAATCATGAGATTTCATTGAATAAACATCGAAAAATCTAAACTGTACTTTCCCACACTTTTTGGGGAAAAGTATTCTTTCTGCGGAGAGCTTGAAAAGGATCGGCATCTTTTTGCATAAAATCTCAGAATCTGCCAGGATAAGATAACTTTAACATTCCACTACACTTAAGGTAAATACAGATGAGAGACAACAAACCAAATAATATAAGCTCTCGGTATTTAATCACGGGCGCTCCTTAAACATTCAGTTCGGTATTGCAGGAGACAATGCAAGGTGAGGAAGGAAACATGGGAAATGGAAGCCTTCACATGAATGCCTTCCAGGGAGAAAGAGCATCTCTTGCTGAAAATGAAGGATGTTGAAATAATTTCAGAGGTTTTCTCAAGCAGAAATGACACAGCACTTCTGTCAAAGGAAGGTATCAGGCAGTATCTAACATAAACTGCAGCATCTAATTTGTGGTGGCCAGTGAACCTACGTTACAAGGCACAGAGAGTTCTCAGTAAGACAAGTCTCTAGTACCAAAAGAACAACTTTAGGTTCAGGTGACCAGAAAGGCTTCTCCCAGGGTGCATTGGTCTGTTATGGTAATCTACCCCAGTTTGGCTTCCCCAGCTGCCTGTCAGACTCTACCCTTTGTCACTCCCCCAGAGCTTCCCCATTGGTCCCATTCCCCAGTCCCGCCTTTTCCCCACCCCCGGATAAAACCTCTGAGTTCACCATTGTTCTTGCTTTTACCTCTGTAATCTTCGACAATGCTGAAGCTGTAAATGCTCCTGTTGGAATACACACAAAGACCGTTCCCATCTCTTTTCCACTGACTTTATACTGAAGCTAGCCGTGCGTTTGTGTGTGCATGTACACGTGTGACCCCATGGAGCCGGACAGAGACAGTAGTACTAATTCACAGGAAGCAGATTCTGATAGGACTGTAATTGTCTGGACAGCCATAATGGGGTTGGAGATGTGCAAGCATCTCTTGCAGTGTGCAGGCTAGTAGTCAAGTCCATGTTGTGTCCAGCACCAGCAGGGATGTCCATAGCTGTAAAGATACATAGCACAGAAATAGTTGAAGAGCTGTAAGAGATGCAGTTCTCTATTCTGTCCTATAGAACTTCAACAGCATGACTAATTCCAAACACAAATTAAATCCATAGTCTCAAGAGCACATTACTTATGGTTCTGTCTGAAAAGGATAAAAAAATCAAAGGTGCATATCTGCTGGGAGGCACTTCACACTTGAGAGGTAAAAAGGAGTTCCTGTGCTCTTTTTAATTTAGCTGACATATTACCTTAGAGTTCACTCTATATATGTTTGTACAGCATTTGATGCAGATTAACCTTCAACCTTGACAAATCTGGCATAAGTAAATAGATATGGTGACAAATCCAGTTATAACTTGCAAAGGCTGTGTTTGTATGTAGTGTAGGGGCAAAAACAGAAAACAAGCAAAACAACTGTAGGTTTTATTTCGTAATTAAGCAAAGACGGTACCATTTCAAATATTTAACCATACTAAAATTGTGATTGTTAAATGAAGAGCATGATAAGAGCTGTGAAACCTGACTTTGTCTTCCTCCTAGATACCAGCAACTCCAGTGACCTGGTACAGAGCAAGGAAATGCTGCTTTTCAGAAACCTCAGTTAGTATGTGCCTGACCCATTTCCAGTGCTGAAAGTTAATTACTTTTTTCTTGCATTTAGATTTAAACTACACCCAGACCAGCTGGGATTCAACACCTAACTGAGTTACTAAAGCCTCATACCTAGAGTGTCATGCAACAAATCTGGCTTCCCAGCTCAAGAGCAGTCACACAATAACACTCCCATTCTGTTGACTTTTTCACTACAGGAAAAGGGAAACTCTTATACAGGTGTATTACCTATGCTCTGTCAACTGATACAGTGAAGAAATTACAGTCCTGGACTGGCTGGACCCTCTCATTTTTAGACTGTACTTCATAATAACTGAGACTTGTTGGCAACTACAAGTCCAGCAGCTACCAAAGTTCTTTTTTTTCATTACAGCATCAAGAAAGCCTTCCATTTCCAAGTCTGTCAGCTGAGTGCTTTTTCTCAGCTCTTAGTTACTGCCTCCCTTTTTTAAAAGGATACTCAGAGTTTGCATCAAAACTAATAGCAATACAGGGGCTAGAAAGCAAGCCAGATGTTCTAGGGCTTTATTAGTTTTGTAAACATTGGGTTCCTGTGTGCCAAAACTACTAATTTTAATATTTTTGTTTTTCTATCAGCAGACACACTGCTTTTGGCATAAGACTTGCAGTGCTTGCTCAAAGCAGTTTTTGTCAGTCATTGTCTGGTGCAGTCATTGAAAGCTGCTGTTGCCTCACTTTGCACAGTTGCACTTGGCAGATGTCTCCATTTCTTAGTACTTAGCTCTTAGTTGTCTTCTCACTGAATTTAACTCAATAATCTCATTTGTTTTGAACAAGAACAGCACCATTCTTTGTCAAAATGCATGGCTCCTGAATTTCAGCCTGAATTTATTTCTTGGAATGGTTATTAGTGGGGCCTATTAATCAATTCTTGTTGGAGGCAATTATAAACAACTTATTCTAAATTTGAAAGTGTTTTGGTCGAATGAATAACTATAATCTTACATCAAGGAAAACATATTCTAGATCAAAACAACTGGTGCTTTGTGGGTGTTTCACACAGCAGTTATGGTGTAGAGTCTCAGAGCTGAGACTACCTCCTGCTTCTCTGGAAAAAACCCCAAATGTCAAGTAACAACCATTGCACTAGCTGATCATTCAGTTTAACAACAATGTGAACATTACTGTTAGACACTGTAGAACAAAATTCTTACCATATACTCTGTTCTCAGGAAATCCCACCTGGAGTACTGCGTACACTTCTGGTGGCACCAACAAAAGGATGTGAAGCTGTTGGAGCAAGTCCAGAGGCAGGCCACAAAGTTGACAAGGGGGCTAGGGCACCTCCAGTATGGAGAAAGGGTGAGGGAGTTGGACTATTTGGCCTGGAGAAGAGAAAGCTGTGTGGAGATCTCATAGCAACCTTCCAGTATCTGAAGGGTCCTACAGGGACTTTTCATCAGGAACTGTAGGGGTAGGACAAGGAGTAATGGATACAAACTGAAAGAGGGCATGTTTAGGTTAGATATACAGATAGAATTCTTTACTGTGAGTGATGAGAGACTGGAACAGGTTGCCCAGAGAAGCTGCAGATGGCCCATCCCTGGAAATGTTCAAAGCCAGGTTGGGTGGGGCAGTCTGGTCTAGTGGGAGATATCCCTCCTCAAAGAAGGGCAGTTGGGACTAGGTGATATTTAAGGTCCCTTCTAAACCAAATCACTCAATGATTTTATGATTCTATGATAATGTGGCAGATGTAAAGGTCACCTGAAAAGTCCACTGCATAACAATGCAGAGACTTTTATTTACCATCTGTGAATTCTCTTTGACAAAGGACACTGTGAAAAGAACAGTATTCTTGAATGCCTGCATAAAACTGTATTTCTAACTCTTTAAATGAAGTTAGATCAAATTTCTCTTCATCTGTCAGCCAGGGAAGTGCATTGTTAAAACCAACATGCCACCTACAGCAGCACTCTCTGGACATGGGATTAAATGGAGCAAGGATAGTGGATTTCCTCTTCCTCCACCTGAAGAGGAACGGCGTGAGAAACAGTGGAACAATGTATGCTTTTAAAAGGAAAACTGCTAAATAAATAAAGTTACATCTGACTTTCAACAATGAAAAAGGGTACAACACAAAGAATGAGGGATTTGGTTGTGGTTTTTTAAGTGTTTAATTCTCCCTCATTGCTTCCACACAGTGTGGGAGTACTCTGAAGGGAAAACAAATCTGCTCATGAGAAAGAACCATGAAACAGGATAAAACAGGGAGAAGATCTGCTGCTTGCTGTTGAGGGGTTGTGGTGCATGTAGAGGAACTGCTGAGAGGACGATGAAGAAGGCAGGTCTCAGAGGAGAAAGGAAAGGCACTTACTAGGGTCTGGAACTAGCTAAGCACTTTGCTGCAAGCCAGAAAGACTCTGAGCTGTCAGGAGCCATGCCTAAATGCAAGATGTTTCTTCTAAAGGGACACAGTGAATTCAAAAAAGTGCATGTGTACCCCTTATATTTCTAGCCTGTCACAGCACATTAACTAGACTTTCTTACACTTGCTAAGTTGAGAATCCTAGCTTACATTCTAATAATACTGCTTCTGCACAATAGTAGTTTCATTTTAATCCTTTTGGGGTCCATCAAGTTGCTCCATACAGGAGGGAGTTTGGGCATAGATGACTGGGAGTCACAGCAGACTTGGACAGCTGTGACAAAAAGATACATGGGAAGACAGGGTTGAATGTAAATTCAGGGGTCCAATTTATGTACAGACATATGTTATATTGAAAATGGGCTATGGCTGCAGAAGAAAGGGCTGGAATAGTTCCAGTACATGTCTGCAGTCACTAGAATGGAGTCCAGTACAATTCCATGGTGATTACCTGAAAAGGATCACTGACTGACTCCAACTCTTACCCTCGCATAGGACACCCCAAAGAATCACACCATGTGCCTGAGAGTATTGTCCAAACACTTCTTGACCTCTGTCAGGCTTGGTCCTGTGACCACTTCCCTGGGGAGCCTGTTCCAGTGCCCAAACACCCTCTGGGTGAAAAATCTTTTCCTGATATCCAGCCTAAACCTCCCTGACACAACTTCAGGCCATTCCTGTGGGTGCTGTCACTGCTCACCACAGAGAAGAGATCAGTGCCTGCCCCTCCTCTTCCCCTCACAAGGAAGTTGTAACTGCAGTGAGGTCTCCCCTCAGTCTCCTCCAGGCTGAACAGACCAAGTGACCTCAGCTACTCCTCACACGGCTTCCCCTCAAGGCCCTTCACCATCTCCATCCTTTCTGTGTAATGAGAACTAAAATCACTAACTGCAGCTTTATCTTGCTAAAGGAGATCTACAAAAAATAACTCAGTCTCTTGCTTTGCCATGGTCTCCCTGTGCACCCCTGCTGAGCTGGACTAACACACTGTCATGTACATGGGCACTGCTGTACAATGTGGCTGTGTGGTGTCTTAGAAAATGAAGAGAGCAACACTCTGTGGAAAAGTTAAAAGCTTTCTGTTAAAACATTTCTGTTACAATCTTGTGAGGAGAACTCAGAAGGCATCAGATATTTTCCTTACACCCTTAGCAATTCTTTGTGAAATGAGTCTGAAAACCTGATTACCAAATAAAGCTCTCAACTCTCTTCATGTCATAAGCACCACTCCACTCTCCCATGCAGGACCAAACTTGTTCATCATGGGTTTCTCAAAATTAGAAGAATATCTGAGTTCAAAAATAACACTCAGGTTTAAAAGATCCAAACCATTTCTGTAAGCCTTTTGGAAAGAAAGCTTTCTAGGCTAAATTCTTCCCTGCATTTGCAATGGTCATTGGACTTGCAGGCACTTCTGGAATACGAAAAGCACCACAGATGTTACCTGCTCGTTAATTACAGCAGTTTTAATCCTCTGAGTTACAATAATGTGTTTTCCTGAAAAACACTGTGCATTCTACTTTTGAAGAATGGTATGGCCTAGTCATGCCATCACCCAACTGTGAGCTCCTTAAGACAGTCAATTAATCCCTTCTTCTCAGATCTTTTTCCTTACTGCCTTGTTCACACATTAAATACATGTATCATCCTCCTAACTTACATACTTACAAGGTGGGAACATCATCTGGTCTAAATTAGGACCACGGTTTCTCTACACAGTATCTGATGAACTGATGCTTGAAGGCCAGATAAAACTTCATTAGCCAATTTCTTTGACCTTATGAGTAGCAAAGGCTGTAAGATTTTCACAGGCTCTTGTATTACAAGCAAAAGAAGTATGCCAAGTAGCTGGCTTAGTTTCTAGCCACTTTAGTTAAAAAAGAGAATGGGTAAGATCTTGCTAGATGTAGTGGTGATATTAACATGGTAATTAAGAGTTTGTACAGTGCATCCCCTTCTAAGAAGAATAAATGTCATCTAAATTATCATATATGCCCAAATCCATGATGAAGTTGCCCCTAATAAACACAGAAGCATTTGCATGCCAAAACTATTTTAGTCATGGTCCAAAGGAAGCATGACATTTTGCCATTTTGATATGGTGTCACTGTGTTTCCACAGAACATTGGCCACATTTGTCTCCAGATTTTCCATTTCCACCTTCTGACTGGAAACAAATTACTTTTGGTTACATAAGGCAATGTGTCATCCAGAAAACAAAATTGAACATAAATTAAGTATTTTTTTTTTCTAGGGACATTCTCCTTAGATATGTGCACCTTGGATATGTTTATTTAAGAGTCAAAAAAAATTTGAGAACAGTTCCCTTGTGACATGCTTTTCCTCCAACGAATGATGCAGCTGAGAAAGTTAGAAGGTTTTCAGGTGTACTGAGCTGACTGCTATTTACTAGACTTTAAATGATGTAGATGGTAAAACAGTGCCAACATCCAAAAGCCTCTGTCTCAAAACACAACTTGATAAACACAGTTCAAAGGAATCAAACCAATTTTCTTCTTCATGTCTCCTTCACTTCTTCCCATGCTTCTGCATGTTGGAAGTTTGTTATATGCTGCACATCTCCCAAGGCACAAAAATTTGCCTGTATGCTGAGAGAAAAAAAATTAGTAAGTCAGGTAGAATAACTGTAACCATCAAACATGTAGGGCAAATCCTAGTGTACACCTATATAAGCACAGCACTCATCGTATGTAATCTGCAACAGGTAAATGCAAAATGAGGGTTTAGGATCTCCGGAAAGCAGTCCATTTCTAACATAGAGTAAATTATATAAAATATTAATCAAACTCATCAAAATGTACCCTGACAAGCAGTGTTAAACACCTTTCAAAATTATATCTCTTAAATTATTCTTTTTTACTGGAAATTTAAGCTGTACATAAATACCATGTTTAAATATCTCAGTAAATTTCATTCTCAAGTAATCAAAGTGGTGTGCTGCTACTGAAGATGAGAATCACTGCAAAGAGAACATAAGACTCAACATGTATCTGCAAGTTAGTAAAATCTGTGTGTGGGAGGAAGCCACAGAAATTTATTCAGGCTCCTGCTTTAGTTCAGAGCACCAGTCTGAATTATACCAGAAAGCAAAATTCAGCCTGGATAAAGAATGTCAGCAGCTGTCTCAGATAATAATAGAGAGGAGATTTAAGCATTTTGAAAAGTTGTTTCTGGAAGACAGGTATACAGATGTCATTTCCACATTTCAGGGCAAGGGGGGCATTTTTACTTTGCTTCGTTTTGTTTTGTTTTAATTTAGGCACATCTATTGATTTTCTTTTTACAATCAAAACTGTACTTTTCTTAAAATAATCTCTTTCAGGGGTATGATGAGAAAAACTGTAATATGAAGATATATCCTGGCCAAATCCTCAACTTTTCCTTTTTCTCCCTACCTAGTAACTGGATACTTCATCTGTATTTCCCTTGACCCCAGACACACAGAATTGTCACGTTGCAGGAAACAGAAAATACTGAGTTTCAAAGGACTGGAAAAAAAAGTTTCAGGAAAGAATTAGGACCACTTAAAGATGAGGTAAAGTTATCGTGGAAAGAGTCAAACATTCAAGGTTATAAATGAGTGAATTTCCAAATTCAGCATTTGCTACAGAATGATATTCAAGATGCCACTTTGCAAAGTGGTGAGTGGTGATGCTGTGATAATATCTCTGCATAGGCCTCATGCAATGTTTTCTGGTTTTTCTTCCCAGTCTAATGGATCAATAATGAAGACAGTAATGAAGGACTCTCCAAACAACTGCAGGATCTGCACAGAAAACTTGCAATCTAGTCAACGTCAAAATCAGTATATAAACTATATATTACTGAACTAGCTTAAGGCTTAAAGATAAGGGCTTGAGGAGGCTACAACTTTCAAAATATTAAACGGATCATTCACCTGTAAATTATCAATTTTTTCTTTGACAGATACCCACACAAGTCCTTGTGAGCAAAAAAATTGTATATTTTTCCAAAATTTCTTAATATAATTGGTGGTCATAATATGAAAGAGGCACTTTAGAAAAAACATAAAATTCTAGTTATTTATAGAAATATATAAGTCCTGCTGAAGACCTAATCCTTCCCTCACTATCACTTAAAAGCAGTTTACTAGTCTAGTCAACAAAGATATGGAAATACTTAAGAATATAAAGGGAGCATACTTCATACATTTTTTAGTCCTAGATAGTGCGCAGTCAAAATCTGTCAATCTTGAATGCACACTTTGATTATTTGAGAAACTGAGTGATCAAATCAACACACAGTAGTAATACTATCAGTATACGTGCAAATAGCTGGCACTTGTGTAGTGATTTTCTAATGCTCAGGCTTTTTTATAATTTCACAGCCAAGTTCTTTAAAACAATTTAGGATAGAAAGGCACTAATTCAATCTTAACTAAAGGAAGATTAGATAGACTGTTTACTGAGGTCTCGTCACGGCAGAGTTTCTATCCTGTACTTCTCCTGAAATTTAGAATCCGGTTAGTGTGATATGATGGTAAGTGGCCATAGCACAGTAAGAGAAGAAGTTTATACAAAAAATGCTGTATTTTCTAATGCATGAGACAGTTCCAATGACCTGAAATAGATCACTGCTAGAACATCAGCTCAAACCTGATAGACACGTATAATTTTTGTTTACTGGCCTTGAATATTAGCCCACACTAATCCAGTCTTCCAAGTTTAACAACTTTCAAGTCTAAATGCTTTACTAACAGAAGACCAAGAATAAAACACACCAGCAATTCTTTGACTAATGTTGCCTGCTGCTCCTCATCAGAGCTTCATTATCAATGTTTTAACATTCAGATAATGATACTGTATGTTTTTCTCTGGTACAGAAAGGGTGATAAAGAACTCATAATTTACTTAATCTCAGAGTGGAAAAATGACCATGGTTTTCAAAGGACATAGCAGGCATGAGTCAGAGCACACAGTAAAGTCAAATTTCAGTGACCCAAAGCATCTCTTTCATGCATCTATATAAAACACTATGCTTGCAAACAAAGGAGTCATATAAATGCAATATTTTACCAGAAGAATGAAAAGAGAGTTGGTCTCGAAAAATACAGTCCTACATAACAGAGATTCAGGAAAGTATCCCCAGCCTGATCCCTTGTCTTTTCCAGACCTCTCTGGTTTACAGTGCTGAAGATGCAGTCCTCAGCTTCAGTAATAGAATATTGTTTGCCTCTTTGCCATAATCCAAATAATCTCTATAATGCAGTCTTTGGTTCTAGCAAACATGCATGCAGAAAAGTTTGAAAATATCATATAAGTTACACAGCAGTTGGTGTCCCATTCCTTCTGTCAATGATTTCCAATGAAATCTCCAAAAATGTATGCATGTCTACTCTAAAAACCTCAGCAGCTTTTCTGGAACCTGCCCTTCCAAACCTGCAGATTAGTTTGGTGTGACCTAAAGTATTTCTTTAGAGAGCATTGCTGTTTAATTACATGAATAATATGTGAATTTCTGTGAGGGTCTTCCCCATGGAAAATAAAACCTTTTATTTGAGCAACTGATATCACTGGGAAAAAAAGGAGCAAACTTTCAGATGTTCTAGTCCTTTAAGATTTTAATTTGGTAGTGTTCATATCAGTGTCAGCTCTAAATAGAATTCCAAAACCAAATGAATATACTTTCAAAACAGAACTGGTAAATTGTATCTTCATTGGTTTTACTACACTAATATATATAGAGGAACTTAAGGTTAAAACCTCATCCCACAAACACCAACAATTCTTGTATTTCAAATTGGGAAGTTTGGAAATATTTCATCATATCATCCCTTACTTTCCCATTCTACATTCTACATTCCTATTCTAATGGCTGATGCCGTTTAGTCAGATCTAAATGACATCAGCTGAGCCTACAGAAACACTCCTGGTGAAGACGAGGGTGAATTCATGTTCACATTGCACATCATGCTGGAACATTTATTACATGAAACACTATACATCCATAACTTCATCAATTAGAGTAATGACTGTTCCAGAGGTAAACAACAATCCATTCAGTCACAAGATGGTTGTATAAAACTTAACCTCAGTAATATAAAATACATCATATCTATTAACAAATTACATTTTTAAAAGCGGTAATTTCATTGCTTGTATAAGCACTTGGGACTTTATTTCAATTGCTTGCTAGCAGATGCTGCAAAGCAGATGGCTCATCTAGTCAGAGCACCAGGAGAAGTCCAAGTGTAGCATCTTTCTGTAATACACGTCTGTTTGTGAGTAACCAGAAAGTTCTGTGTTAGAAGTGCAAACTAAATTTCTGGTATGTCTTATTTTCCTTCAACTCCCCTTCACCCCCATTACTATTTTTACTAGCTTGTTCATTTTTTCCTCCATATTACAAGGAACTAGCTAATTTTGAAGGAGAAGTTGTCAGTGAGGACTCTGCTGGCCTCACTGAAGGATTTGGCCCAGTACTGCTTCCATGTGGTAGTTCAGTGCTCAGCAGAAACAATGGCCATAAAAACTTGCACATGATGATTTGGCTCTGTATTGCAAAATATAATTAATATGCTGTCAGATGTGTTCTTCTTACCAGTGTTGATTTGCTTTTTTGGTTCAAGGATACACAGAACACTCTTATGCCAGCCGTTAAGGATTAAGAATGAGTACAAATCAAATAATCCTGAAGAGGTTGTTGGGGCTACAAGTATTAGTGCTACAGCTGGTGGTGTAACTCTTCCACTGATCAGGCCAAGCTAAAGATCTCATAATTTTTAAATTAGCATGCACTGTTAATGATACTTTTCACGTTATCGTAAACTGAGAATCTGTCATATTCCCTGCTGAGACCGTTACCTTCTCTCTCCCCAAACCCACGCTCCACCACGCCCTCCAAAAAAAGGCACATTTTTGTACCATATCTGAACTCAAATTATTAAATTGTTCACACTCAGCATTTCACATCCTATGCATAAGCATTTCACTCTAGTATTAGGCTTCTAGTTCTAGATTTATTAGAAGATGTAATGGGGGCCCTCAACAAGGACCGAAATAACAGTAACCTGTGGAGGAATTTCTGGTGCTTTTGAGCTGGAAGAGAACTCTCTACACAAATGCATTGTGCAAAAACCACTATACCTGTGCTTAGGAAAATTCTGTTTTTTACACAACTGGAACAAGCCATTGAAAAAGTACAAAATTCAGCAAACAGTCCAAAGGTAGACAAAGGGGATATAATGATATGTCTTTGGAAGCACAGCATCTGCATGAGTGGGAGTTTATATGAAGTGTTTCTCAATTCCAGTTTAAATACAGCAGCTTGGTGTCATATATTTTGTTCTTTCTTTTCTAGATTAAAAAGCTTTTACAATTGGAAATACAGCATCACCCACTTAATTCCTGAAAAACAGAATGAAGTTCTGGCTACCAAAAAATTTCAGTTAGCAGCAGTCATGATGGCTGCCTCCAAAGCATACCTGTATTTCTTAGTTTAGAAAGAGTACTACTAGCCTATGGAAAATTTTGAAACCCAAGTGAAGACAGGATGAATACTAACCAGAGCAAGGGAAATTTAACATGCAGGACTAAAGTTCAGCGGTAGAGGGAAGAATTAAATAAGTGGGAGTCTGTGAAATGAGTAATGGGATTTTTCACTGTTTTAATCATTCTATAATTTCTCAAGTATTTGAGATAATGATCAGGGCTATAGTATGAATGATTGCCTGTTATCTGCAAGGCACTTATAAGCTGTCCAGGGACAGCTGCCTGATAGATTTGAAGGTCTTCCTTTTGCACAGTTGGTGTGATTAATAGTATTCTGAAGGTACGTGGTCATAGATTATCAGAGATTAAATGCTGATAGCATTCTCTTTCCTGTTTATATAATTTACAATTTAATCAGTTGTTTCCCTTCTTCTGTGAGTTATATCTAACATTATCCTTTAGAATGAACACCTAGCAGTAGTTCTGAATCCATATCTCTCCTCTAATACTTTTTTCTCTGATATAATAAAGTAGAAAAACCTGTAATCCCCAATATAAATTCAGATTCTGGATTTGTCCTTTGGGATCTGTAGAGTGTCTTTACCAGGAAGTTCAAACATGGACTTATAGATTGAATTTTTGCTCTTTGGATCTGTAATGGTGATGATAGCAAACAAGGAAACAAATACTATTTACACTCTGTGGATTTGTGTTTATGCAAGTTTGTCTGGGCTCAGGGCATGTGATACAATGGTGCAAATCATTATGCAGAGGATTAGAGAGTATGACCTGTGCATCTTTGCATGGGTCCTGGGTTGGTGAGCTTCACTAGGCTGCATTACCCTAATTCAGTACCTGTTAACTGTGAAAACAAATCCTTTTCATCTAGGCAGAGTATTTTTGACATAGAGGTGGCTTTATCAGTGTTCATGCTACAAAAAGAAAACTTTTATGTTCATACTGGAAAATGAGAACTATACCAAACTCGTTGGCCGAGTTTAAGTGAAATCTGTGGAGCATAAACTGTGTCCCCAGACCAGACACTCTGAAATGGCCCTGAAACCTTGAAAGAGAAGAATGCTTATATTGCCATAAGAACATTGAAAGAGGGAGGACTTTTCAAGAGATCTGCTGTCTTTTGAGAAAGATACTACAAATAGTAGTTTAATTTTATATTCTCAAATGTAGGTAATACAATGGTTTTTGTAGTTTCTGGAATGTGTATTAAGCACTTCTTTCTGCTACCATACAGAAGAGGAACAGCAAATATTCCCAGAGGTAGTGAAAGTAATGAATACTTAACTGGGCTGCCTATGTCTGAACAAAGACTATATTAAAACCCCAGACACTCACTAATTTAATAAAACACAGTACTCTGAGAATTAAACGGAGTAAAAAGTCCTCAGGAAATTTCTGAAGAAGAAAAGAATCATGTCATGTCCCTTATCAAAAATATAAAGACAGGTTTTTTTTCCCAGCCCAGAGTCATCTTTTAAAATTATCTAGAAAAGAGCATCATGTTACTACAGTCTATTTTATGCACACTTGCCCTGATTCTCCTCTGGCCAGCTAGGACTGTTGCTAGCCCACATCTCACCAACAAATGAATTTTGTTGACTGCTTCAGCAGTGGTACTTATGGGGATGGCATTTCCTTCCCTTCTGCCACACCCTTTTTAAACTAAGAGAAAATAATCTTTACGACTCATGATAGTGGTAGGTTTCTCTCCTACTCTTCTGAGGGCAAGCACCCCAATGCATCTTAATAAACCCGTGAGTTACACATATGACTTTTCCATGTGCCTAAAGGCCACATGTACACTCAGAGAAAGGACAAAACTGAAACTCATTTGGGGAAATTAGATCAAAAGGTGCCTATACTTTGGGATCTCTAGGATTGAGGGAAGCACGTGCACAGGCTAATGGCCAAATTCCCAATGAAAAAAACACAAGAATCATAATATTCATAAATTCAGAATTTAACTTGACAGAAAATAAAACATGGGAACGTGAGTATACAAGCATAAATTATTTGTTATATGGCTGCTTAAAGCCAGTTGTTGGTAAAAAAGGACTTTTATTATAAATGAAGAACCTTGTCTTATTCATTTGCTAATACAGCAACTTTTCAGCAAATGGGGCTGTATTAACCAGGAATTAATCTGAAAAAGTGCACATACACACTAATTTCCAGATCTGAAAAATTATCAAATTTTAATTGAAACAATTTAAAGAAGGAGGACTAAGGATAGATGTCTCTGATAGCATTAGGAAAAGGGGAGTCTGAAAGAGCATGCAAGTGCAT
Source organism: Aphelocoma coerulescens (assembly GCF_041296385.1). Classification (NCBI taxonomy): domain Eukaryota; kingdom Metazoa; phylum Chordata; class Aves; order Passeriformes; family Corvidae; genus Aphelocoma; species Aphelocoma coerulescens. The sequence goes on from NW_027184085.1 coordinate 50,061,672, forward strand.
GTGAGAAACCATTTCACTTTCTCACACAAGTGAAATGAGGAGGATTGGGCTTGTCCTTAAGTTTAACAGTTAGCAGGACCCTGGTGTTGGGTTTGGGCCTGCTTGCTTTCCTTCCTTTCTTCTTTTCCTCTACTTCTCTCTGCTGTTGCTGGATGCAAGACCCCATACTTGCATTAAAAGCTTACACTGATTCTTGCAGAACCTTTTAAAATTTACATGTGTTAACAAAAAGAGGCTTTTAACCCAGAACCCCTATTAGGCATAGTATCAGCAAACACTAAAGGGTTGCTGTTAGTCCTGGCCTGTCAGGGGAGGGGTGGGAGGCTTCTTCTTCTTGGAAAAAAAAAAAAGAGGTTCTGGAAACCCATTATCTTGGAAATCCCACCCAGAATAGGGTTATCTAAAAATTAGAGATGACCATGTTAGGAAATGGAATTATCATGTCTGGAAGGAGATTGCAGGATCATACATTGCCATCCTGCAGTCATCAAAGTGTTGCGATCCCTGAGTTGTCATGGGAGGGTCCATTTAGCACAGAAGCATTTGAGATTGGTGATCATGTCCATCTGATCTTTACTGCTAACAGCTGCTGCCCAGGTCACCCTCAGGTGCAGCTGGGCAAACCCTCCTTTTAGTCCTTGTAGCTTTGGATGCATCTCTGCCAGCGAAGCTGAGAGTTGGGGCATTGTTGGACTAAGTGGGAATTTCAGGCATGGGGACTCAACCATGTTCTCATCAAGTCAAACTGGCATGCTTTACAAGGCTTTGGTTATCCCTACAACTTTTTGGTTGCAAGTTCAGTCACAGATGTGTAAAAAAACCTTTTTGTTCACACTTTGGTGACTGACCATTTATTCAAGTTCTAAAAACCACTACCAGAGGAAAATGGAATCCTTTTGCAAAACTGGTCTCTTTCTCTGTGATTATTTCTTTGGACTGTTCCAAAACTGCATACCATGTAGGGCTGAGGGGAAATGATGAATCTGAGGGCAAAAAATGAATGTTGGAAGAACTTTAAGAAGTGGTTCTTTGATTGTCAATAGATGCAGAAACAACACTAACATGGACTACTTCTGTATTGCAAGAAGTTGGTTTTGGGGTACAGAGATTAAAATTCAACTCTGTAATCTTTGTTTCACCCATCTCTCTGTCCCAATAAAAATAATGACTGCTACATGGGCAGTCATTCTGAACTGTGAAGCCTATGCTTACAAATTAATGTTGCTTGGAGTTCAGCATTTCCAGGCTTGATGGATCTTTCTTATTATATTTCCAGTCTTGAGCACTGAAGTAAACACTGAAGTTGAAATTTACTAGAGAAGTCATCAGCAATTCCCAAGGAAATTCAGTCTTTCTCTGGGTAACAGTAAGCAGGGGAAAACAAGTAAATTTTAAACTCTAGTCCCTGTTCATTTCTTCTTTATGAGTCTGATTTAGTGGCTCTGAAAACAGATGAGGTCAGTTTGCCCAATGTACATAGAACAACATTGACCTTAATGTACCCAGGACTACACCAGCAATGGCACTCTTGCCACGTCAAAGGATCACTACTTTATAAAGCATAAATTCTATCAAATCTTCTCCTGCAATCTCATTCACAGGCAGTGGTGAATGTGCTTTTAAGCACTAATGAAAGAAGAGAGGATGATTCCAGCAGATGGAGTGGAATATCAAAGATATTATACCAAATCACACCTAGAAAGTGGTATCCAATTCAAATTATTCACACTCACAAAAGACCTGAAAAAATCCAAAAGGTGCAGAAAATGATGATTAGACCAATCAGAGGTCTGAGAGGAAAATTGTATAAAGAAACAATTGTGTAATAAATAGCATGAGGCTACTGAGAATTGGGATCCCCCGAAACACCTTCTGATTCAATCATTAGAGTTTCTGATCCTTTAATTCTTACTTCTGTTCCAGCCTATAGAAACAGAGCAGATACATTTAGTTTAGTCTGCCAGGTGCCTGGTCTTTTTAGAGCAACTCAAGTGAATGACTGAGGAGAGGGAAGCATTGTAAGGCGTATCTTGTACATGAGGTCTGCCAAAATATACCAAACATAGATGTTTTGGAATTTTTTAATCTTGGTATGCTCTCATCATTAATAACTTCTTGGACAATGATTTCCACAGCCTGACAACGTGGTAAATGAAAAAGAGCTCTTTGGATATTATTTAGCACTTTGTTACAGTTAAATAGCTTGAAAGATTCTCTCTGTGTTATGAGGACAGGGGAGCAGTAACTTGAAATTAAACCATCTTCCTATTCAAACCATCTTCTGATTATTATTTTCCATACTCTTCTTTCCTGAACTGCCCTCATTCCAGTGTTTTACTAGAGCAAAAGTATTGAACAAGCAAACCAGTCTATGGATGAAACACTTTCCAGGCCCACATTGAACCATTCACTGACCAGAATTGCTGAGCTCTTTCTTCTGTGCATGCATTATTACCTCATGTTCACTCAGTGTTCCATCTGACTGATCTGATCAATCATCGATGATTTCATTGCAAAATGGAAAAATCTAGAATTTGTCAAAAGTGTATGAAATACAAGACATAGAACATTTTGTAAAACATTCTTTGTTAAGGATAAACATAGTTTCTCATGTATTGAATCATTTAAGCCTGCATCTTCTTTTCAGTGGTCTGAAACAAAAGTATTGAAGGGCTGGAACTTTAATTCTGCTGCCTGACCATTCTGTCACTAACTTGTGTCTGTATCCATGTCTTCAGCTAGGGCTTCGGAATTTCTAGAAGTGCCTCTTCTAGAAATTCCTGTTAAAAAGGCTTAATTTCTGGTTCAGCAACATAGTGTTGCATATTTCTTTCCTTTCAATTCAGTCTTTGTTTTCCCCTAAAAACAAAACACATTGCAAAATGTAACTGAAAATTAAAAATCAGCATGTAATTCAGAATAGCAGGTGTTCCCTGAACACCTACATAACTAGTAAGTAAATAAGAATGGCTGCTTTTCTGTACTGTTTGCTTATTTCACGCTTCCTTTAATTGCTTTGGTATTTTTAATGTTCCTTTAGAAGTAATAGATTGTAATTACTCTGTGTTACTGAAGCGATTAAGGCAAAGAACTATTGATTTCCAAATCAGACATGCTAGATTTGTAGGGTGCTTTGAAGACAAAATGTATTACAGAGGTCTGTCGTTTAAGCTCCTGGATGTCATTTTACTTCTGTTCAGTGCTACACTATCCTGTAGAATTTTTGCCCCAAGATCAGTTGATTTTCAGATTCTGGAACAGTCAAATGGTTAGTACTTAAATGTTTCAGTACCCTGGGGAAATTCACCAGTCAGTGGCTACTGAAATCACCACTGCTCAAATTCTATTCTCATCTATTCTTTCATATATCTATTAGTTCTTCATTTTGATCTGCATTCCTTCTTGCACCAAGGTATCTGATGTGGGAACTGATGCTTTCATGGTTTGCTGTATGCTTGAGGTTTGTTTCATTTAGAACCATCATTCAGTATAAAAGTCGTTCCTTAATTCAGGGGCCCAGAACTGGATATAGAACTTGAGCTGTGGCCTCACCAGTGCAGCGCACAAGGGAAGAACCACTTCCCTGATCCTGCTGGCCTTATAATTTCAGATACAGGCTGTAAGAGCCTAATAATAAGAGAAAGGCTCCAAAAAGTGCTTTGTCATTATGACTGCTCAAAGCTTGAAAAGCTCAAAAAATGCCTCGTCATTTTGTCTGCTTATCATTATATGGGCCGTTTGGACGGCGGGTAGCCCGCCTTGAGGCCCATAAAAAGGAAGGCGAAACTGGTGCAAGTCGGAGGGAAAAGCGAGGAGCAGAGTCCCTGACCTTGGCCTTTCCCCCCCACCACCACCATCACCTGCAGCGAGACACTCTGAGGCCTCCTGGAGCTGATGCTGCCTGCCCGAGGAGAACCCCCCAAACCTGCACCCTTGGACCGGAATCACGAGTGGTAGAACCCCTGCCCTGCTCCTGCATCCCATGGTGAGAGCACCGTGAGTGGATCGAGGTTTGGCTGCAGCAACCAGGCCCCTGCAACTCGGAAGACGAGCAGCGGCCACATTCCAGCCCAACTGCTCCCGAGATCAGAGAAGGCAGATAAGACGCTTCAAATGACAGAAGAAAAAAGGGCAAAAACTACTTTGCTCCCCCCACTCCATCTCAGCAGCACTAAAGGTAGCACAGTGTGGTGGTGACTTATCCTGTGCTTTTCTTTATAAGTAACCTTGGCATTTTCTAACTTTTCTCTACTTTTCTCTTTCTTTCTCTTTGCCTCTCTACTATTAAATAAAATACATCAATTTTTTGGCATCAACATTTAATCTTGCTTGGTTTTAATCTCATTTCTGGGAATATTTTGAACCTTCTAAATTCTTTCTGGTTTATGCACAGAGACTTAAATTTCTTCGCTTTTCTGGGCTTAAACTGGATCGTAACACAGGCTAGGATGCCATTGGCCTTCTTGGCTACCTGGGCACACACCAGCTCATGGTCAGCTGTAGTTGACCAGCACCCTCAGGTCCTTCTCTGCTGGGCAGCTTTCCAGCCACTCTTCCCCCAGCCTGTATCTCTGCATGGGGTTGTTTTGACCCAAGGGCAGGACCTGGCACTTGGCCTTATTGAACCTCATACAGGTGGCCTCGTCCCATCGATCCAGCCTGTCCAGACCCCTCTGCAGAGCCTTCCTGCCCTCCAGCAGATAAGCACTTTCCCCCAACTTAGTGTCATCCACAAATTTGCTAATGGTAGATTCAACCCCCTCATCCAGACCGTGAGTAAATATGTTAAACATGACTGGGCCCAACACAAATCCCTGTGGAACACCAGTAGTGACTGGCCACCAACTGGATGCAGCACCATTCACCTCCACTCTCTGGGCCTGGCCATCCAGTGAGTTCTTAACCCAGCAAAGAGTGCACCTGTCCAGGCCATGGGCTGCCAACTTTTCCAGGAGAATGCCATGGGAGACAGTGTCAAAGGCTTTGCTGAAGTCAAGGTAGACAACATCCACAGCCTTCCCCTCATTCACTAGGTGGGTCACCTGGTCATAAAAAGAGTTGGATTCGATGATACTTGTGGGTCCCTTCTGACTCAGAATGTTCTGTGAAATAATAATAAAAAAAAAGTAAAGGGAGATCAGGAAGTTAGTCAGGCAGGACCTGCTCTTCCTAAACCCCTGCTGCCTGGGCCTGATCCCCTGCTTGTCATATGCCATGTGGTCACACTCAAGATGATCTGCTCCATAACCTTGATGGGCACCAAGGTCAGGCTGAGAGGTCTGTAGTTCCCTGGATCCTCCATCTGGCCCTTCTTGTGGATTGGTGTCACACTGGCCAACCAACCCAATCATGTGAGACCTCCCCAGTTCTCCAGGAATGAAAGTAAATGATGGAGAGTGCTCTAGTGAACCACAAGTCTTGCACGGTATTGCACCTTAGAGATAATGCTACTAGGCAAGCATTGCTTCCATTACTTCTCTGATCTCACCGAGTCCTTTCAATTTAGTCATGTTAGTTTGCTTTTATTCTCAATTATGAGTTAAAGCAGGCACAACACATAAAAAAACCACAGTTGGTCTCCTGTCTATAGCAAAGCAGTGCAAGTAAACTATGTGCCAAAATCCCATGGGGATCTATAAATAGTAGATTCAAATGTACTATGTTCCATTTAAACCCTAATACTATAGGCATCATGGCCACAACAGAACGGCTTATTTTTATTTTTACAGCAATGCCGCTTATTTTTCTGTGTCATGGAAAGACTGAGTTCTGTAGCAAATGGTACATTCACAGGGAATTTGCAACATCAGAATGAATCTCCCAAAGAGTCATTTGGAAAATATCCACTAAGAACCTTCTCTCTTTCCATTTCTGTCACTGCTTAAATATTCTTTTTCTGTTTAATTCCATTATGTATGTTTTCCAAATTCAAAAGACTGGTTATGGGACTTGTATATAATCCTTCTAATCTGAACCACAGTACACATAATTTTTGGTGCCTAGAGACAGCAAAGATGGAAAACCTAAGTAGAAAAAAAAAAAGAAAAATAAATCAGTACAGGTTTGGCAATCACAAACTGGGGCCTTAAACTCAAGAGGAGTCTTGTCTAGTCCGAGTCCCTTGGGCTAAGCATCACAGCCATCAGGCTAATCTCCTAGGTTATTTCCCATCTTTCAGTAGTCCTTTTCTGGCCAGCTGACATCACAGTCATGCACTGGAAAGAGATGTGAGGTGTAAGATGCAAGTTCTCCAAGCATAATGCCATGATTTTGCAGAAACTGCATCATTAGTAGCAACATCCCCAACACAGTAGCAACACCAGGGTACTTCTCTGATTCACTCGTTCCTGATCAGTATGCACAGGAACTTCCCTTCACAAAACAGCCCTTTTAAAACCTTTACCAAAACACTGCTCTCACCAGGTTTTCTGTCCCTGTGCTGCAGAAATTGTGTACATTTTCACATTTACCCCTGCAATGCTGTGCACACTCTTACACATCTTGCACAAGGCACAGAAAATTTTATCTCATCCACCATCCACAAAATAAGACATGCTTAGTAAGGGTGCAAGAGAAACAGCTAAAGGGTCATTCACCTCTGATTTTCAGAGGTTCTTTCATAAAGTGATATATTGACTAGAAGGAAAAAAATAGAATCATCTTCATGGCAAAAACACAATCCACCAAGAAACTGTTCACTCTCTGGAAAATAATGCCTACTGTTTTCCTATTGCTTTTGACATTCATTCTTAGATTAGATGCTGGAAAGCTTAAGGAAGTTTAACTTATGCTAAGCTTTCCTCACTCTCAACGCAGTGTGAAACTGTGTGCTCTTCTGCAATATACAGCATGGCACAAGGCCATGTTTCTGCTCATCAGAGTTCAGCCCAATCCCTTGCTTCCACCCATCCAAACTAAGCAGTAAAGGACATGCATCTGTCTGTCACCTGAAATGCAACCATCATGTGCTTATTGATTCATTTACACTTAATTTTACAGTTTTATCAGCAAGCCTAAGCTCTCTGTATAGTAGTATTCCTGTCTGTATTAGTGCCTTTGCTGCAAAGAGATTTTTCAGTGGAGTCAGATTTCCTCACCATGTATGACGGATTTGTTGGTGTGAATGATACACAAAATTATATAGAATTTATTTGAAAACTTAGGTCTGAACTCATAGACTATTGTCTGCATTTTCTTGGGGTAGAATGGCCACAGACCCTTTACTTGTGGTCTCCATGCACAAGCTTTGCCAGTACAGCCATGTGGGTGCATAAGAAGTTGTGGAAGGTTATGTCACAGCTTTCTTTTTTCTCTGTGCTATTCAGAGATGATTTTCACTGCTCAATCTTCCCTTTCCTGGAATGGAAATCCCAGTTTGGGATGAAGCTGGCTTACTCTTCATTATCACTATTTTAATGCATGCACCTTTTACAAAAGAAATCTAATAAACCTAATTGTGTGGCTGGATTGGAACAAACCTAATTTCTCAACAGATTCACATGAATGTTGCATTTTTCTGAGCTTTTTAGCCCACTGTGGACTTCAGCAGTTCGACAGCTATCTACACTTTTCCCCAACCCAAAACAGCTGCAGCTTACATGACGCTATTCCATTGCTGTGTAATGAAAAAAGGCATCGAGATCAGAAATGGTATTCAAACTTCTGTTATTCATGTGATCACTGGTGCTGCTGTAAAGAGTGGTTAGCAGCTACCCAGATTTGCTTTCACAGAAGCAGATGCTTTGGTTTCTTTCCTCCTTGCATGAGTATGGAGGCCTCTTTATTCTCTTTTTGGTGTGAGGCTCTGAATGGGTCTACATAGAGCTGTTATACGGCTCTGAGATAGTTATTAGGCTGATAGCCTGGACTGGCTGGCAAACACAAACAAAAACCTATCCCTCTGTAAGGCAGTCAGCTGCCAGTCTTCAAGGGGCTTTCATGGTGTTCTTTCAACTATGTGTAAATTATCCGCTCTGCAAAATGGACTGTTCTCCTGAAGAATTAGGCAGCTTATCATTACCACATAATTTCCTCAAAGAAGAGCTGGCTCGCTGTTCCTTTCATGTCATTAATGAGTTACGTGAGCCAAAAAGCACAGCTTGTAACTATGAGTGCATTAAAAAGGCTTTGTGAAGATTCCCCTGATCTTCTCAAATAAGAAAATAGACTGGACTCAACATAAACTTTGACCTGGAAGACACCTTCAGCATCTGCCACAACTGCATTTCAGGCAGATTTCTGTGGCATGATATTTATTAGGCATGAGATGTCCAATCTTGTCTCTTGATCTCCACAAAAGCCTAGGCACTGATTTGTGTTGAAGGGTGAACTGTGCCTATCACTTTATTTTCAGCATATTGTTGTTTGTTTCTGAGGTGAGAGTACACAGTGTTTTGATTGCCAGCGTTTAACTCAGAAAAACAAAGATCCACTGGACCTCTGTGAGGATTATCCCAGGTGAATACTACCAAAATAATGTAGAAGAATTTACTGACATTTCATTCATTCATAATAATGAATTATGATTGATTTATATGCTTTTTCTTGGAACATACTCATGTTACCACGTTTAGTTGTTATGAAGATTTGGAGAAATTTGTAGGTTGGTTGGCTTTAATTTCTCTTAAACCCCAGCTTTGTAAAACCTCCATACTTATCAATATTGTGTCATCCTTCTCCATAAAAGGCATACAGATACACGTACTATGGAGGAAAATCCTGGAAGATGGTCTTAGACAATCACTTTCCCCTGGAATACCATGGTTTAATTTAACAGCATTTTAACCACAGAATTAGAGAGAAAACTTAAGACATCGCTTGCAGTGGATGAAATGTCCAGATATTTGATGAAATTTAGTCCTGGCAGGACTCTTAAGTTTCAGACATGGCCTAAACTGTGCTGAATTACGAAATGTTTGTGAAACAGCTTTGATGTTATGTTCATTACTCCATCTGATCCACATCCATAGACAGGTCCCACAGCTTTGGTACAGTAGCCACTTCTCTAACTGACTGTTTCAGGCCCTCATCACCTACATAACCAGGGATGGAATACATTATAATTCTGTTCTTTCCTTCTTTATCTAAGCACAAGAATCCAAAGCAAAAACAGGTGCAGTTTTACTGGCATCAGGCTGGGTTGAGCTATTTTTTTAACTAAAAATCTGATTTTGAAGGGACAGATTGCTAAAAATTAGTACAAATAAATGACTATTCCATAGCATGTGTGAGAAAATGCTTTCATATTTAAATACCCTTTGACTGCTGAAAGATCAAAATAGAGTGGCAATGAGAAGGGTCCATGGATACCAATGTATTCAAACCTACATGAACAAGCATTTGGGATCTTTGATGCAGACAAAGTAAGAACAGAGGTGCTTTGGCATTTTAAAGATGATAAAAACTCTTAAATTACTTCATGTATAAATACAGGTTAACTTGTCTGTTACCGCTGAAAAGTTTCCTCTAAGCCACCTTGCCATTTGTCTCTCAAGAATATGCATGGGACAGTGAGATATAGTGTGAGCACTACTCTTGCCTTCTTTCTGAATGCATTTTCATGAAAACAGTTTTATATTTGTCACAAAAACTCATCTGCTCCTGCCATTTGATGCCCTTTCTGGAGCCAGAATCTCTCTAACATCACAAATTCTTTGAGTGGATGAGGATATATTTGGAGTTGAAAGAATGGAAAGGTGTTCCTAGCAACAACCTTAGGCTTGTACAGCCATGTTGTAACTAGAAATTGCTTCATATGGTTTATTGACAAAGGGCTGAACTTGAATCTGGAAAGAAAAGGGGCTGGTAGAGGTGCTAGCTTCTGTTAGTCTCATCCATATTTTGAGTTTAATCATCCAGACGAAATGGCACTACTTTGTCCTTCTTTTGTACTTAACAGTCCTCCATATTTCCCTCTTTTTTTCCCTTCTCTCCCTGCAATTACCACAAAATAGGACAAGCCTGTCTCCTCTGAGCAAGACAGTGGTCAAGCCCACCCTTGATGATGTAAGAATCTCATCCTGGCAGTTTTATTCAGTTGCATAGGAATCAAGATACTAACCCCAGGCCTTGGTATTTGGACAAACTCTGACATTCCTACCTGTGGAGTTTCTAAATTCTTTGATATTCAATCTATGTAATTTTAGTGAGGGGAAAAAAGGATAGTGCCAATCAAATTCCAAATGGTTCCTATTGCTGCCTTCACTAAATTTTTGAAGGTTCAAAGACCATGTCTCCTGAGCAGCCCTCCTCTGCAGAGAAAAAGCAGCCACAACACACACTTAGACTCTTTGATGGCAGGCTCAAAGTGATACTGCAGGTGCACAAGGACACACCACATCTGAGAAGTTTACCAACAATGGCCTATTGAAGATGAAGACATACAAAAATCATAAGAAGTAAAGGTCTGCAATGTCACAGAAAGACTTCTTTGGTCTTGTCAGCTCTACAATACTTGCAATGTTTAGACTTACAATTCCTTTTGTTTGTTTATTTTTATACCTCTGTGCTAGACTCAACACAGCAAGAGGAGTTCTTCTTTAATGATTGTCTTGGGGTGATTTTATGGTAATACTGTATTCCCCTATCATCTGCTTAATGCCCAGAAATAGGTTCCGCAGCTTTAAGCTGGGTCCAAGGAAAGGCTGGAGGGGGGAAGCCAGGAGAATTCTTCAGTGCGGTTTGTGTTCAAGGACTCACCACTACCCTGTATTGCTCGGCTCTGCTTGCAGTGGGAGAGAGTGGATTCCTGCTGCTAGCCAGTTTGTGAGCTGAGGCAAAAAGTTTTCCCAGGACTGCATACCAGCATACCAAAATCCTCCAGTAATTTCCTCTTCTTCTTCTGGACCTGTTCAGCCCAGCTGTGATCCAAGAACCAGATCATCAGACCCTGTGGACCAGGAGGGAGGCTGCAGGAACGCTGCATCCTGGCCTCAGACCTTGGGAGGGGCCAAGCCAGCTACAGAAAAGAACTCCGAATCCACCAGCTTTCTCCGCAGCAAGGGGGTTCCATATTTAATGGTTACTCTTTCTTTCCTGTGCCCTGCAGGCACTTTGTTTGTTAAATAAATAGCTGTTTCACTTTCCTCCAAAAAATTCCATTTGCATCAGTAGTAGGGATGGGAGGGAGTGCAGAAATCTGCCTTCTGTAGAGGAGATGTTCTTTCTAGAGCATTTCCCTCTAAACTTGTCTCGAACCGAGACAATAATTTTCAAGTTTTTCAGTGTTATGCTCTGGTCTGCTCAGAGGGTTTTGGGGAAGGTTGTTTGATTCACAGTACACTGGAGAAACAACAAAATTCTCAGGACGTTCAGTGGCAAATTTTATTTGCAAACTTCAGAACATTAAGTTTGAATGATGTACTTGGCAAATTTAAAACATCTAGACAAAGTAAGGCACTTCACAAACTTTATCTTAGCAGACTTAAACTCAGCCAACTTTAACTTATCCAGACACAAGGCACTTACTAAGGTACTGACTGGAATTTTTTAGTCTGGCTTACAATATATTTTGAGAAGTTAAGAGAAGAAAGAGAGAAAGAAAGGAGGAGAAAGAAAAAGAGTAGAAAGATATCACCACCTTGGATCAGTGATGAGATCTGATTATTGCAATTTCAATGTCTGCTGGTTGAAGTGATGATCACAGTCTGGATCCATCAGGGCCAGGGAAGCCCAGGAAACAGAGAGTTCAGTGGGTCAATATATGTTCAGGTTTACAGGAACACCCAGGCACCTCCTCTGGGGGCATGGAAGTTTTACACCATCTGATGGAACGCTGTGGATCATGCACAGCCCTCTGATGGAAGGCCCCAGAAGTGAATCTGGGGGCACTTTGGGGTTCTTTGGTGGTCTATAGCACCTTCTAAGACATGACAGCTGCCCCTCATGTCAGTGCAGTTGAGCCGGTTATGGCCCATCAGAAGGGCCAGATACCTTCATTCCACCGTAACTTTCGCAATCACCCCTAATCGGGAAGGGGGAGTTTCACACCTGATCAGGTTGTGCAAGGGAGGATATTGACATAATAAAAAGCACTATCCCACTATCTGCTTCCTCTCAGCCTTCTCCCTTATCTGGCTTAAACCCTAGCTTGTTGCTAAAAAAGGTTGATTTGTCATGGTCATCCTCTAGTGCTCACGCCTTCTGCCCCTGGGCTGTGCCCCTACACATCATCAGCAAAGCAGTCTCTGCCTTTGCAAAAGGCTAATTGCTTGATGCATTAACCATTAAAATTTCAGTATCTCACACCCAACTCAGAAGTAAAATTTGAAAAAATGCTCAGAATTCTACTCTGTGAACTCAAACCCCCTCAAGTCAAAGACAAGGAGTTCCAGTTGAAGTTTCAGAAGAATTTCAGTAAATTTACATGTTGATTCTTTCAATAATTTACATGTTGATTCTTGATTTTGAACTCTTTACAATTCTCTTTTTACCTAGATCATAGAGCTAACTAACCATTTCCAACACTGAGTTAAATAATGTTATTTTTATATAATTCATTGTTAAACTTCCATCTAGAAAGTGTCAGCAAAATTCTGGAAGTCCATAAAAGGCTCTGCTGCAGGGAACTGAGGGACGTCATTCACTGTCCACTGAAACTTCTTGGTTTATGGAGAATTAGGCCTTATTTTTAGCCATCTCAGCAGTCCTTCATATGCTGACATGATTTTCTAGCTTGCGTTTTCAGCATTCTAATATCCCCTGCTAACATCCTTGTACTCGGTAGAAATCTTAACTATTGCTTCAGAGGACCAGAACTAAAATGATGCAGGGAATATTTAATAACAGCCTCTTAATTCTTCAAAGCCAGAATTTCTTCAGGACTTCAGTGAAACAGAAATGTCTTGCACACATTTTCATATTCTTGACTTAAATGGATGTTTGTTGCATGAGTTCTGTTCTTTACACTATGATGCTGTACATCTTTGATATATATTCATTTTGTCTAGTAGTCCTGTGTGTTCTGGAAAGCAATTTACACCTGTAGAACAAAGATGCAAAGCAAAGCAAACTATCTGATAAGATATTGTAGGTGGGTTATGTGGCTACATAATATGCTAAATTCAGCAAGTGAAGGACTTACTATGTTGCATCAGTAAGAGGGCTGATATCAGACGAACTGAGTGACAGAAAATGCCATCCAGACTGGCTGAAGTGAAAAGCAAATTCCTAATTTCCTTGACAGAAAAGCACAAACCATTAAGTAAGAAAGAGAAATAGTAAAGCATGATTCTTGCCATGTTACCCCAAATTGTTTCATTCTCTGTACTCATAAATTTTTGACTGAAATTGCACTGTAGATTAAAAGCCTTTAGCCTAGGGAGGAATAATACTTACCTGCAGGGAAATAGGGTAAGAATTCATAATTGTAACCCCTAGGAACTTTGACTAAGAACACCTTGGAACCTAAGAACACCTCATGCTGGTTTGGCCAATTTAGGAATATATCCTCCAAGAGAAGGCAGGCCACAAACCATCCCTCCCCCACCAGGTTTGGGAAAAAAACTTTTCCTCAAAGGAAAGTGAAAGAGATAAAAACTATTTATTTAGCACACGGGAAAAGGATAATGATGCTAAATAATAAAATCTCTCGCTGTGAAGAAAAACCTGGGAAAGTGTCAGAGTCCTCCCTTTGGTCTCCTTGGAGCTGGGACCTGGCCCAGGGCCAGGCCCTTTGTGTCCGGTGGAAAGTCCTCCCCATGTGTTCTGATATTGAAGCAGTCCAGCAGAGAAGAAGGAAAAAAAAAAAAATCAGAGTCCCAGGAAAACAAAGTTCAACTCTCCAGAAGAAAAGGAGCTAAAAAATGGCCGAAAGCTGGCTGGAAAGCAGCAAGCCGGGTGCTTCCCTCCGCTCTTGCTCTCCTGCCGCAGCTGAATTCCGAGAGCCGTCTCTATCTCTGTGTCCTCGAAAAACATGAAAACAAACTACAAAACTGTTTCGAAAGTTTTGTTGGGTTTTTTTCTCTCCCCCCTCTCAGGCTCATTTTAAAGGCATAGAAAGGCATAGAGCAGCGATAGGGAATACAACATCAAATCATCCCAAGACAAACAACAGTATGGGCTGTTCAAGCACGACAACCATTTTTTTAACTCAAGGTGTTCCTGAGACCTTTTTCTTGATTTACTATTTTGCTTAATATTGAAATCTGTTGGTGTTCACTAAACTACAAAACAGAGTGTCACCCCATATATTGGTGCACAAGAGCTTCTAAAAGCAGATCAGTCCTAGTACAGGTTTGATTTTTTTCCTAAGGATATCTTCTATTCCCTGCCACATTATGTTTCTGTTAAAAAAGTTTTGTTGAGCTTTTTTAAATTAATACTGCATATCTGCTTGTTTTTTCTCTTTTCTTGCAAATAAAATGAAAAAGTAGGAAATTTCTATATTTGCATTACTTTTACAATAATTTGATAACATAATTTTTGTAGAGCAGTGCTTATAAGTAACCAAGAGTTGTTAAAATACATGAGAACAGCAAACACTGAAATTAATTTGTGAAATTTTGCATTTAACCATCACAACTCACAATGTTCCTTTAAATCTTTGAGACAACCAGAAATTATATTTTATGCTTACTAGGGAAAGGGATGACAGAAAGAATAGTATGATGCTTTAGAAAATGTAATTTGTCCAATTATGTCCAATTTATCCTACTGTTAGCCAACAGAAGTATAAAAAGAGCAGTAAAAGATGTACCTAAATGCTATTGTTGGAATTGCATTTCGTTACAGAAATAAGAAAATGATAGACCTGTTTGAAAGGTCTTATAATGTTTTTTAAGTCATGTCAAAAATGAAGTTGTTGCTGTCACATAAAAAGTGAGAAGAATAAAATAATTTGAGATACAAATTTGACAGAATTAGAGAAATTAATTAATATTTTTACAAAACATATTGCATGCCACAGAAGAAAATGTCCTTTAGAAAGGTCTTCAAAATGCTGTCCAATGGAGACTTTCTCCAAACTTGCAGCACATATTTCTGTCCACAAAAACTGGAATTACAGACCTTTTATCTCTTTCCATATCTTGATTGAACAAACACTCTGTGTACTTCCAGTCCCATTTCTGATTCCTAAGAAGATGACTGTGTGTCTGCTCTGGGAGGGGCATGTCATCCCAGCTTGGACCTGAGCTGGGCCTCCAGTTCCAGTTTTAACAGGGTTTTACTATGTCATTCACAGACAAGTCCTGGGAGTGGCTCTTCGAACTTTTTGCTTTCATTCAGTCGCCATCATTAAGAAGATGTTTTCAAAGCTACCGAGGTACCTCAAATAGAACTGCAAGTTACCGTTCACTGAGGTGCCTGCTTCTCAGCTCAGCTGAGGCACTCTCCTCAAAATCTTCACTCACCAGTTCTGCAAGATGATGATTTTCCATTGCATTAAAATGATAGATCAGCATGTGAGCAATTGTCTGTTGATATAGGAGTGCAGCAGGAATGAAAACTCTGCTATAAATCATACTAAGGAATACACACAAATATTACACATAGACAAGACATGTTTTGATCAAGAAAACTATTGAAAACTATAATATGCCTATTAAATGAGGTAATTTTCTTGTGTTTACTTAGCACCCAGGATATTACATAAATCATTTTACTCTGCATTGTTCTTCCCTAAACAATCTTCTTTCTTTGTCCCTCTCCTTCCTCCAAAGTAACATAAGTTTTACTGTCATATATCAACTCCTTTGATAACCAGCTGAGGCAACTGAGTGGACAGATGATGAACTGAGGATCCATCTTGATAAAATTTTAAAATGACAGGCATCTATAACACAACTACACATTTAGACACATCTATGTATTTAAATGCAACTGCACTTTAACAGTAGGAAAATTGATCACCTACCATTGCTTTCTGAACAGCTGTATTTGCAAATTGCATGCAATGTGTCATGTAAGAGCAAAACACCCAAACAGCATTCATAGTTACTTGTATTGGAAAAACTGTGTTTTAGAAGCATACAGAAAAACAAAATCATACAAAGACTAAGCTACTGTTCTAAACACAACATGTTTTAGAGTAATTTTAAATAACCTGATTTTAGCATAAATCAATTAAATAGCATTGATTTTCATATGAACTACAATAACCAACTTCTGAGGGAAGTGGCAAAGCTCACTGACTTTCAAGTGACTAGGTTAGCTAGTAATGGCTGGATACAAGAAAGTAATTTCCATGGCAGATCTTACTTCATGGCAAGCAAGGTATCCAGGTGAATTTGCACCACATGCATGAACTGAAACCTATCGTTCTATTATCCATGAGTTTCATACCTTGATTCACACTATATTCACCTCTTTCCTTCTTTTTTTTTTTTTTTTTTTTTTTTAAGGGATTAGTTATTTTTCTTTCCAAAAACTACAATTGCAGAGATTGACAGTTTTTCAAGGCATTGAAAAGTCTTCATCTATTTGCAGCTTTATCTCTACATATGCTCATGCATTTGGGGTTTGCTGACTTGGGTACAGTCCTGCAGCAGAACAACAAGCCTGAAATAAATTCATTAGCCATTATATACATTCTTTTTCCTTACAGCATTTCTAATCAAATGTCCCGCCTTAACTTATTTACTAAGTCAATGGATTTCAACTAACATATCTCTGATGTAAGAAGGAAACAGACACAGGGATTCTTAAAAAGTAACTAAGGAAGTACAGAGTATTGCCAATCTGCCTGTTCACTATAAAGGGATGTATATCATCTCCAGAAGGCTGAAAAAGACTTTGAAAACTACTTATCTAAGTCAATAAAATTTTGTTATTGTGAATTAAGTGTCACTGGTTTTCTTGAAACATGCTTTCTTGAAACATGCTTAATGTTCCACAAAATGAACCGTCACATTCTTCACTCAGTGACACTGTGTTAGGTATGTCTCAGTGAGTTCATTACTGAAATTCTGATAACACCTGGAAAAGGCGAACACATTTAAGTGAAGATTGGACTCTGCTGGTCTCAACAGCAGGAGGTTGCTGAACTTTGAACAGATAGGATTTTTGAGGAGATGCAATTAAGAAACCAATTACATGTAATGAATGATAGCACAGGATTAACAACTTAAATGTAAATGGTGGCTTTTTATGACTGGCAAAGTTCCTATTCTCCTTCATTTCTGAAAGATGGACTTGGCTTAGACAGAATATGGATACAAGTACTCATTACAATTTTTGATGAATTTGAAAAGCATCAGCTGAAGGTCCTCCACTGTCACACTCCAGTATTAATTGGATTCAACTGAAAGCTTCAGAATAGATAATATGAAACTATTTGACAAGTGTTCCTACTAGGGGACTTACTATTGCATTTGTCTTAATTACTAATATAAAAGCCCAACAGAAGTAGAATACATCTTTTATTAGCTGTAAGAAATCTGAGAATTCTTCAGCAGCCTCATATCTCTTCTTCAGAAAAGAAATAATGAGATGAAAATAATTTAAAAAAAAAAGTACATGTCCTCTGCCACCAGAACTGATCATGTGTTTTCTGTGTAATGCAAAGAGGTTTGTAATAAAAAGACAGATGTACATGGGTTTTAGATGAAAAATAAGCTGTACCTAACCCAGTTCTGAGTATAAGCATTCTTGACAATAACAGTTCAATGTATCACATAAACAGACAACTTCATTTTCTTGCTATATTTGGAGAGAGAAAATAGTTCTAACACAGTGGAAAGGACTATGCTCAGGAAAAAAAAAAAAATTCCAGCGGCACTGCTCATAAGACTCCAGTGCACTCCCATGTGTTTAAAGCTTTTATTCTTCAGAGTTTTAACACTACAGAACAGAACTTCGAAGTTACTTTAACCCTTAACTGTCTTTACTATTAGGACAGACAATTCAGCTTCTGCTGTGCAGGTAGAAAATTAAATTCTTAAGAAATCAGCTTCTAGAAAGAGTGGTTTAAGTGAAGGAGGAGCAAAAACCCATGCAGAGCAACCATGAGATAAGAAGAGACAGAACCCATCTAGTATAATGAAACATTATTATTTGCATAATGAAACATTATTATTTGATGCAACATCTAGTACCTCAGAAGGGGCTTTGCAGATTCATATTCTGAAATCCTTTGTAAGTTGTATACCAAAAGAATCCCGGAGTAGCAGCAAGTTTTCCTTGCAGCTAAACGTGTTAACTATTGTGTTACAAGACAAACCTTCAGAACTCTGAACTAAGCAAATAATATAATAATAGTTGGCTTTCCTTAAAAATATTTTTATCACCTATTGGAGATAGTGTTTATTTCAGTTTTTCAGTGAGAGGGAAGTACATCTTTAGAAAAGGTGCCTAGGGTAGTTTGGAAGCCTGCAGAAAAACCTGGTTAGTGTTTTTCCTGATTATTTAAATTGTTTTCTTGTATAAGATTAATTTCCTGCAAAAGTTATTCTAGCTAATGACTGCCATTTACCAATTTGTGTATCTGTTTGCACAACAAGGAGAGGTCTTGAGACAAGATGCTGAAGAAACAGAGAAAATAGCAAAGCCAATACAGACCGACTGGATTTTGTAACCATGTATTTTCAGCCTTCTAAGAAGAAGCTGCTCATCTTGTGCTCTTCTAGCCTACAGCAAAAATTCGCAGGCCCAGCTGCATTAGGTTAAGCTGCCAATTCTCCTACACAAAAGCAGCTTCATTTTCACATTTACCTTCCAGCTTTCAAAGGTCATTTTCTGCTTTCTTCAGCTCAAATTTTTCAATGTGGATTCACAGCTGATATTACTTAGCATATCCTCATTAATGTGAGGCTAAGCTAAATTTCAGTGCTTAGAAAATATTGTTAAATATACAATTAAGGTTAGATTCAGGTCATCAAAATATATCCTAACCTTAAGAAAAACTGGTATTTTCACTTTTATGCTTTTTATGTACTTGTTTTCAGTGTAATGTGTCTTTTGGTCAGATGCAGTTCCTCTTTCAGCAAACATACATTAGTTCAAATGAACAGTAGCTAGTTTGCGAATTGTACATGCATCTCTAGTTCTACAAAACCAGTCACTTCATGACTATGTGAGTGGCAAGCACAACAGAAAAGAAGGATAAGGGTGTACCTTGATTTGACAGTTCTACCATACATGCTGTATTAATACTGATAAAAATTTTCATCCTTTTTCACCAAAAAAAAAGGTAAAAGTCAGATCTGGATCAGCCTGAAAGTCTGGAATTCACATCTGAATTTAATCCATCCTGTACAAAATGTAGAGCTATCTAACCCAGTGTTACATGTCAAAGGGAATTGCTTGTTTGTACAGCATTAATATTGTTTCATCCTGCTAAACTCTTCACATCGGACTGTTCTGCGACTACAGATAGGTTGCTCATGTCAATTTTCAGACATAAAACCCACATCTCAAGAACAGACCTTTTCTGGTATAAGTAGATTTCCGGTAAAACCTCATTTAGCATCCTGACCCTTTTGTATTGAACTCACTTAGAGCAACTTTGAAGGTCTTTGGAGACAGGCACTACACGTCAGCAGTATACAAGGGTGTATGGCCTGTGCATTGCTCCGAGAATAGTCATGTTTATGGGATAAGTTATTAATTTCCTAAGGTCCCTGGGAGTGAAAGTGCTTATTTATTTGGATGATATCTTGATGGCTTCAGAGTTGTGAGTGTATCCAAAGCTGCCCATTTCTGCCACAGACCAAGTGTTTAGAATCCGAAAGACTTTATTAAGTATAGAAAAATCTGTATGACCCCTTCTTCTAGCTCTGGTCTCCAGGGATTCACAGCGGATGTGTGAATGTCCACTTCTCAGAGAGGGGAGCTATTAGCAGTGCAAGCCGTTCTGCTGCTTCTCTCTGCTGCTTCTCTTCTGGTTTCTATATTTAGAAGAGTTCGTGAGGTTGCTGGAAGCCCTGCTCCCTTCTGCTGTTATGACCCTCCTTGTTCTAACAGTTGAAAGGCAAGAGGAGATCAGTGAGAGGGCAGCTCTGCTCTCTTGTCTCAGACATCTTTAGCAGAAGATAAAGAAATCCATCACTGTCCTGCATGCCCCAGCAATCCTGAGTTGAAGGCTCAGGTGGAAAAATTGCCACAACTCCTGAGAAAGGTGATGGTTTCTCTGGAGTGATCAGTCTATGCTACCAATAAATAAATATGAAGTAGTATGTATGCTAGTTATATTAACTAAAAGTTTAGCTAACCCCTGTTTAAGCACTGGTCCTTTCCCGCATTTCTGTAATGTGTGAGGTGAGATTTGCTCTACTGAGAGAGGCACCTGTAAATACTGCTGAGTGATAGAGTGTCTGAACATCGAGAAACCAAATACTTCAAACAGCAGGGATGGGTTCATATCTTTGTGGATTAAAGGCTAATCCCTTCCTGCAGCTAAGGCTAAAATTGGCACTGTGCTCATTTCTCCATCTATCTTCAGTTCATTGGAAAATTATGATGATATTACTGCTAAGACTGGACATAGTCTAGTGTACAAACAAGTTAATGGGGAGCATAGCCTTTGTAATTACATTTTCCTAATTTCCAAATATTATTAGGCCACAGCATGTATTAGCTTTTAAATAACAAAAGCTATTCATTTGCAATAAGAAATGAAATTATGAATCTTACATAATGGAGAAAGGCAATGTTATGTGTAAGTAACACACAGTGTTCATTTTGATGTACAATAATCATGATATTAAATCCAAATAGAACTCTTACCTGAAACCTTAAGGAAAAATGAAAAAAAAAAAAAAAAAGAAAAGAAAAGAAAAAAAATGAAAAAAAAGAAAGAACCCAACACAATTCAGAGCTTTATTAGAGGCAGGAGTCGCTGCAAGGCAAAACAGACACAAAGCATATTAAACATGATACCATTGAATGCAACTGGAGAAATTAAAGTTGTTGAAAGTACAGTATGTCTGTATAACTTGCATTTCTGGAGGCCTTATTTAGGGATGAGGGCAAGGGCATGTGAGAGCAGTGAAGGCACAGTGGTCCAGGACTGCAGCCTACTGATGATGGGTCACTGCAGGGTTTGCTACCCAGCATGTCTTAGACCAGTGTTTCCTGCTGCCTTATTGCCACTACTGTGAGCTTTATGGCCAGGTTAACTCTAGCTCCAATATGCCCACGTACTCATGGTAACTTATTTCCAAGGTCCAACCTGTTTATGAGCATTTAGCCTATTGGCACAGCATCCAGCAACTCATCACTCTGCTCAAAATACAATGCTAAAGCAGAGCAACCTTATCATCTCCTTGCTTTCAGTACATGGAAAACCTGAGGTAAAAACTGCAAGATGAACCCCAAGTTCTTTTATTAAAGAAGATCTTTATTTCTTGGCAGTTAAACAGCTGTGGTAAATGCCTGAATGCACGCACAATTGATGCCTAGAAATGTACCAAGAAAGATAGAATCTCTGACACTTATTACACAGTTTCCTGTGAATGCAGAAAGTTTTTTCACATTTCTATACTACTGTATTGCAGTACTGTATTCTGAAGAATTGATGAACTAAAAGTGTTCCATTGGGGCTGGCATTTTTTTAAGACTGAATGAGTTTATAGGATGTGAAGTTCTGGTCAACAGCATGCTTGTTGTGGGGAAAAAAAAAGACTAGTTTTCTGGTGATGCTCAACTGTTGTAAAATTGTGGAAATACATTGCAAGGGCAATTTAAGCAATTTAAGAAATTAAATAAATGGGGCTAATTTCCAGAGCGAAAAACCCTCTTTGGGGTCCCATCTGAATGTAATGTTTTAAACCATTAATTTAAGTGTCAGAGAGGGAGTAAGCGTCATAAACTAGTGCAGTAACACTCCTTCAGCAAGTAATGTTCCCCATTCATAGGTAAGGGCATGTAGCATGTAAAGGGAGGATCCTGACCTGTAAAACAGAAGCTGGCAATTGAGAAGTTAATCTGGAGAGGGCTCTGTGAACCACAGTGCCTTTTCTTTTGTTCTCATTAATCTGTAGAGCCATACCTTTGACAGATCTGTGCGAAGAATTGGGATATGATTCTATTTTTCTAAGTAACACATTATATTGCAACTTTTTCCAAACACATGGAGTTTTTCACTGGGGACGGCATTTTCCTCTCTCTTTTCTGTCATGAGACATTGTATCATCTGGTGCAATAACCATATGAGGAGAACTGAAACTCATCAGTATTTGCCTGTTCCTCCTGCATCACCTCTTCAGGCTTCTTATCTGCACAAAGGTTTCAGTTTTACTGAAACTACAGAGTTACAGAATTTTTTTGAGACATTGTCTTAAGCAAGATTTTTTGATATTTATCTGAAGATTGTGAAAGAGAGAGATGCCTGTCTTCCAGAATTGAATTTCTTGTGCACTAATTGCCTTGGATCTCAACAGGAATGTTTTCACACATCAGTCACAATATGAACAACACAGTTCTTTCAAAGGATACCACTGCCAGCAAACAAAGTCTTCTTTTCTGTCTTTCTTAATTGTCCCAGTTCAAAAGAAACACATTGACAATTAAGTACCAGTGCATGAAGCTGAGTTATGAGTTACCATGAAGCAAACCACATAAGTGCTTCCTTGGGACTAGGATACAGGTTGGTTGTATTTGGTGTGTACCGAGCAAACTATCAGTGCCTGATCACACTAAAATAACTTAAATTATGCAAATAAATTTGAAAATGGGTATTCTTAGATGGAAGTCTAGTTATATGGTAATTTAAGTGAAGGATGTGGCACTAGTGTCATGTGCTGGATGGTGTATAACCCAAATAACCTTCAGATATATGTATCTCCTTAATTTTAAGCAGTAGCCAGGAGGGTATCTATGGGTATATGTTTGCTGAAATTAGAACAAGAATTAGAGAAATGTAATATTTGTTAGAGATTTTTCTATGGAAAATAGATAGGAAAAGAAAGTCATCCTCTTCTTTATTACCCACTGATTCAGTGTTGGGCAACACCAAGAATGAAACTAGATCCCCATGTGGGACATTCCCACACACTCCTTTTGAAAGACGTGAAGACAGTTCCAGAGAAGACAGACTCTTGCAGCAGATCTTGAAGCAAGGGGTGGGAGACCAGCTCCTGCCATTCTTTAGAAGTACCCCCTCAACAGCTGATGAAGGTGCTGTCTGGCCTGGAGATATGATTCGGTTTTACTACAGCAAAGAAAGAGTCCCAGAAGGAACTTGGATCTGTAGATTAAAATCAGTGGAGAAAAGTGCCAGCCACCTTCTGTGCAAGCAGAGGCAGGTGAGTCCAAGTATGTTTTTAAAACATCGGATATGAGCAGAGAACCTATCTATCATCGCTTCACAAGATGGGTCAGCACTTCAGCAAAAGCTCCCTCACTCAGCTTTTACTGGCACACAAATAAAAAAACTGTAGCAGCTGGCAGCAGATACAAATCCAACCCATGGCCCTTGCCTGAGGATTTTCTTGGGACTGGGCCTGTCAGATGTCATACTTCATCCTTGGGAATCCCTGTTACTATGCTGCTACTGCACAAGCAAAAAATGCACTGACAGCATAGACCCAGGCTTCTCTCCATCTCCATGACCCTACAATAAGGTTTTTCTTTCACCTCTAATCTGACTGTTCAGGTTCAAGGATCAAGGAGGGGCCAGAGCAAGTGTCATATGGCCTGATCACATTTGGGAAACTCTGGCAAGTCCAGTAGTATTGATCACTCCAGCATTGCACAACCAGATGAACAGAGATATGAAGAAGAGGTAAACTGCTTCTCTGACCCATAGCCAAGCAAATGAACTGGTTAAAAAGGACTTAATAACTCTTTGATGAAAGAGCTTTCTATCGTAAAGCTTTCTTTTAGCGGATGAAACACACACTGTAGGCTCAGTAAGAGCTATCTGTGTACTCCATTAGTCCAATAGTCATGTAGTATCATTAAGACAAGGCACTCCAAAGTTTTATGACCTTTTAATTTTGAAAGAGTTACTGAACATAATTTCAGTACATGAATCTTTTAAAACATTAGTATTGGGGTCATTTTTCTGAAAAATAGGGACACATGAGTTATCTCTCTATGTATGACTTTCATAAAAATGAAACAAGAGCTTTCAATAATAACTGAGGGGAGACAATGAAGTAAAGAGACCTCTTGGTCTTAGGGCATGGTCCTTGGTCTGTAGGTCATGTTACAGTGAACTTTTATGGCTGTGTCAACCTCATAAACCCTATATGAATAAAAATGTATAAAAGAAATGCTGATGCCATCTTAAACCCTAACAGCAGTAACATGATGGTATAATTTTCTCTGCTGTTTAATCTGGTACAGTAATCTGTGCTGCCCTGGGAAATTCTAAATCTCGTGGGGAAAGGGGAGTGAAGAGGAAGGGAAGATGTTTTCTCTCCTGTGTATAAAAAGAGCACAGTAAACTGAATTAATGTTTGGAGTGATTTCACAAGCTCTTTAGAGCATATTAAACCAATAATTTTTCAGGTGCTAAGATATGTGGCTGTAGTATGCCTTACTCTGTGCCTTCAATCCCTGCATTTTGTCCAGTTATTTCACTATGCAAACAGCTGCAAACCCAGCATTTTCACCCTCCCCCTTCTAATTTTTGTTCTTGTCATATATGTCTTGGATGTCAAGGTCACCCAAGCTAAGTTTTTGCCATGTAGTGTGGGTTTCTGACTGACATAGTGCCTTGTTCTTTCTCTCAAGTTTTCGACATGCATCCATAATTCTCTTTATTGTGTGTTTGAAATGAAGGTTTCTCCTCTCTGTGCTGCTGCACAAAGAGCTGGTGCCTCCCAGCAGAGCAGCACCATTGCTGTCCAAATGTCCTGGGGCAGTGCCTCCTGCAGCTACCATGCCTCAGCCTGGGAGTAGCACATCTTTAACCCATAAAAAAAAGGATTTTTTGCCTAAGCTTGGACCCTCCTACACCCTTCTGATTTTGAGGCAAGCCCTGCCCACCCCTGGGCTTATGAAACATGGCCATGGTGCAGCTGGCTGAGATTTGGACAGCTGAAGGAAGAGCTAAGCATTTAGGGGTAGACATGGCTTAGTTTCCTGCATAAAATGATTAGCAGAATTTTTGGAGAAGGGATGAAGGCTTGCCTCCACTCCTTTTTCATGTGCTTCCCTACCTACGGCATCTCTTTAGAACAGCCAGGTCACTTTCTCTTACTATTTACTCTCTTTCCATGTTTTTGTTTTCCCAGTTTTCCCTTTTGCAGTCTTGGATAGTTATTAGCTTTTGTATACTATGGACCCATTTATTTCATACTTCCCCTGGTGACTGTCTCCTGCAACACTGTTTTCATTTTTCCTCTTCCACTACTTAGAGGTCTCGTCTTGAGTGCTTCAAAGGCAGGCTGTAGGGTCAGATCTACACCTTCACTCCAGGTGTCTGTATTTGGTTCCATGATCTTCACAGTGAGCCAGTGAGCTATGCATTGCACTGTGCAAAGCCAGAAGAGTGGGGAGGAAAATCCAGTGTTTAGTACTTCTGAAGTCCTGCCTCAGAGACAAGGACGTATGGAGACAGGATTGCACTTTGTAAAGCCCAAGTATTTTTTTAGGTTTAGTCTATCTTTATAGATTGATGTGTGACTTGTGGGCAGGAAGTGACTTTATTTGCATTCTGGGGATTATCCATGGGCACAAAAGCATATGGCTATGGCTGGCTTTTGTGTACACTGTATGGCTGGCAAAATTCATCCAACACGTGGAGACTTATCCTGCATGCAGACAAGTGATTCATTTCTGCAACACATTGGAGACCCATGATCATCCACAAAGAGGTCACAAAGCTGAAAGGTATACTTGGGCTTCAGCTGGCCTATGAACTAGTCTTTATTAATGAGGAATCACTGAGGAAAACAGTTTAAAACTCATATAGAGAGTTCCTACAGAATGCTTATGTGGAGCAGGTAGAATTTAGTTTAAACAATATTGGCATTCTGCTTCAGCAGAGAAGTTCAGGGTTTGGGGTTATCATGATAGTTTTTCCTGCATTGTTCAACAAAGCATAAATCTATTCAGCTTCCTTGTTTGTTCATTATGACAAAGCTCCAGGTTTTCTTGAGCAAGAGGTCAGTGGGGCTTGGTACTGTTTCTTATTTAATAAGGAAGAATCTCAAGGCTTTCATATTTACTTCCCTAAGGTAAATATCTCCACAGTGCCTTCACATGAGGGAACTAGTCATGGTGGTGGTTGTGCATTGTGCTTTCTTCCCACTAATGGTGCACTTTAAAAAAGAATCATTCCTTTGCAGAAGGAAATCTATGCTGTGCTCACATACAGATAAAGACTTGTTCTTCCCAGCTGTATACTACTATAATCTGATGCAAAGTGGCAGAATCACACTCAGTCTGTTAGTAATTCTCTCTCTCTCTCCCTAGCCCCAGATGGATTAAGGGGGAGGTGGGGGAAGGGGAAGGTTTGCATTTGCCTTGAAATTCTGCAGCATTTACATAAGTGCCAACCCAGTCAACTGAGTACCCATCCTCCATGCTGCATTCATAACAACTCTACAACATGAAGTGCCTGACACCAAAGCTCCATGTGAAAAGATTCTCAACTACATGACTCCTTCCAGGACACTTCCACTGGTATACTACACTCACTCAGGAGTTCCATCTTGATCTTTCCGCTGCTCTTGAGCACTTACCAAATTTTGTTCTGTAGCTTCAGGGCTTTGAGATGAAGGATACTTTGATATTAGTCAGTCGTCAAATTACTGCAAACTCTCTTTTCAACTGAAAGAACTAGATCAGAAATAAAGTGTGCTCCCACACTATAAAAACAAATTATTCTTTCAATCTCTTAATGAATCCTGGGGTTAATTACTCATTGAAGAAGAGCAGTCCAAGACTTCAAATATTGTTTATGCTCATGAAAATATCGCATGAAAACCTTGCTCTTTAAGACTCAGGTGTCAACGTACAGTTAAAAAATTTTATTGGTGATGAGTAGAATTCCTCCTCATCAAAATGCAGTTGGTGCTTGCAAAGTTTTGGAAGGAAGATACTTCAGTTTATCACTAGAAATAATCTAGGTCAATCATCTCCCCCAATAGCTGTCTGTCTTCCTTTTCCCTAGCTACCGTTCCTAAGGTACAGAGAAAGCTGGTCTCCCTTCTCAAATGTGTATTTCTGCTTGCTGGCTCCCCAAGTGAGAAAGATAAATGAGATTTATTCACAGTACTGAAATTCAGAGGCTTGATCCCTGCTACAAACTGTTGGCTTTTGCTTTTGCAATTCAGGGATGGGGAGACACCCTATAAGACACAACCTAGTTTTCACTAAATGCAGAAGTAAAGGAATGTATGTTGTTTACCAGTTGCAGGGAATAGGTTGGGTTTGTAAGTACGAAAACCTAGTGTAATTAAAAGGAGAAAAACAGTTTTACAGGGAGTCGCTGTACTGAGCTGTATTTCTCCTGGAAATCCCTTCACTACTGATGTGGAATCACACATCTGCAGCAGGAGGTGAGATGGGGAGTGGCTGTTGCAGTGGCTGGTCTCCTCTGGAGCAGGGTGGCAGCCAGAGACACAGGGAGGACAACAGAGCCTCAAAAGCAGTGGAGCAGGACACATATAAGGAGATTTATGGGAAAGGTGTGTGTGTGTTGTCCTGTTATTTATAACTCATCACCAGGCACCTCCGAACCAACTCAGAGGCAACAGGTACAACTTCAGAGGGCAAATCAAGTCAATGTTTTGTTAGCTTTGTGTGGTCTAGCCCTAGGAGTGTTTAACATTATTTAGGCTTAGACTCAACAGAATTTAGCCATGAACCTTTTTGTGTCTGGTGGATGTTGGACCATGAACAGGATGGGAACAGAGGATTTTTTCACATCATAGTGGCATTTCCACAATTAACCCTCCATATGCATTCATTTATCCTTTTGCTAAGGCTATCTTTTGGTATTCAGCCAGTATACCCCCTGGCACATTTCCAGTTCAGGAAAGCCAAAAACAGCCTGAACAGTAAACAGAGAATTTCTGTGGTTAATCTCATAGAGTTGGAGCAAACTGAAATAAATCTATTAGAAGATTAAATCTGTAAATCTATTGGAAGATGGGGATGGGAGGGTTGGGAATCCTTCTGTCAGCTGTTTGCCAGATGCTTACTCAAGTGGCCAGATTCAAGTGCAGAAAATTTCTTAGAATGCTTTATTGTCTTATGTTTTTTCAAGAAGTATGGCAAAACATTATGTAAGAGAGACCATCCAGAAAAGACATATTACAGTTTGCAAAGCCCTACCTTGCACTGGCAACCTCAAAAGAAAACATCTTTTCTCTGCCACCTGAAGAACAAAAAAAGTAAATCCTTGGTCTCTGCTCTTTGAGTATTTTTTTGGCCGAGAAATTTTTTGTAGCACAAGAGTGCACCATCTTTCATCTCCTGTGACTCAGGTGTTTATCATTTACTGGATTAATGCTTTATTGAGGTAGGAAAGGATAAGGGCCTTCATTTTGAATTTCTCCATCTGGCTTTTGATCCTTTGTGGACTGAAAGAGGTCTTTCTTGGACATCTTTGCCTTTACTTCCAGACAGCCTACAGTCTTGCAGAGGATGTCTTTCCTCCCACTTGGGCTTTCTCCACCCCAGAGGTACTGAAGGCCACAGACGACCATTGTACTCTGAAATGGGTATATTCAAAAAAAGCCAGTATTTTCCTGTTTTCCTGAAAAAGAACTTTTGCTTCCATACATACATATTATTCACAAATATATTGGGCAATATCAGATGGAAATATGGATATAAACATGTCCAGGTCCAATCTGGGTTCTCTTGTAACTGGGCCAGAATAAAACCTTCAGCATTGTCACAAACTCCTATCTGTCGCTTAGAAGGAAAAGCTAGGAGAAAATACCGCAGAGGTGTGGCAAGGATTGTAAGTGTATGGAACTGGGTAGTGATAGTGCTTTCTAGTAGCTGGTATGAGAGAGTTGAATTGTGAAATATACTGTTGTGCGTCTATAGCAGCTGATGAAATAGGACTTTAAAATACCTGGTAGGATTAAATCCTAAAGAAATACCATAATTCACTAACCACAGATCCCTTATTGAGGCCTAGCATACCATTATCTACATATGACATTCTTTCTGATGAAAACTTTCGGGTTTAATGCTGTGTATTGTGTTGACCAGGCTATTGAAACAATGTGGCCAGCCAGGATAGTATTAGCAAGGTGGGGGTGAGGACTGGGAGAAGATAAAGGAAAGAAATTTGCACTTCACAAAGTGTGTGTTCTACTGACCCAGTCCCACTGTTGGTGTTAATCTGTAGTCTGGACAAACTTCTCTCCATAAACAGACTGGGCAAAAGAAAATGTGTAATTAAAATCTGTGACGAAGGAAGCTCCAAACAAAGTAAAAAGCAAAAACAGATAAAACAACGTTAGAGGGTAAAGGTGAGAAAGGAACTTAGCATATTCAAGTCATATTGCAAATGAGTTTGGGAATAGTTCCAAAGTGGAAGTGTAAACATTGCTTTCTTTTCTGCAGTATGAAAAATGCCGTGTTTCTTCATATGTTGAAGACTAGATGCTGGCATGATAAATTTTGTGCAACTCCTCTGATATCTTTAAAAAACTTTTGACTTTTATTTATTTGCCTAAAATGAATATCCATAATGAAATTACTGTTGTGCACTTGACATTTTAAACATATTATATCCAATTAATAAATCGGCAACATCTGCTACCCTGCACTAAACTTCCTGTAACTAAAGATGTGCAAGCCCTGGAGATTCAGCATTACGTGAAATAGATTTGTTTAATATAATTGAACATAATTGCTCATGTAATGTTTTAACGTAATATTACTCAGCAGATGTGCAAATAATAGCTAGTTTATTTGCCACCAGCCATATGGTGCTGATGCATTGTAATACTTGGCAAGACAAGTTCATTAGTCTGAGTGAGTAGACCAATGCACTGAAACTGAGGTTTGGTGGTGACAAGGGGATGGTGATGTGTGCCTTGAGAAAACACCACTGTCTTAGTCTGGCAAACGACTTTTAATAAGCTTTGTTGCCCTCTGTTGGTAAGAGATCCTGCGCATTACTTTCAAATGGCTGGTAATTCCATGGAAACAGATGTTTAAGATGAGCCTGTTGTGAAGCCCAGAACAAGTTTATCGCATAAAACAGGAACTACAAAGTTAACACTTGGTTGTCTGATCACTTTGGATTATCTCATGAAACTCGTCGGAAAAGAGATACAAAATCCAGTTTTCATTTGTAAAAATTCTGGTCTGAAACATATTTCAAACAAGCTTCTGTTTTAAAGAAACTTCCTACATTTGGGATTCTGAAGAAAACAGCCATCCTAATTAGAACTGCTGAGAAGCTGGGTAAGTTTACTGTGTAAAAGAGTGTGAAAAAGATGGCCAAACACTAACACGACTTCCTTAGTAGTCCAAAAGAAAGAAAAAAAAAATACAGCTAATAGTTGCCAACATTTGATCTACCTTCTTCTAATCTTTTTGGGTCAAATACAAAGGAATTAAAGTATTCCTGCATATTCAGGAATAATAAAATTAGGCCCATGGACTCTCAGCAGAAATTGGGTGTTTTTCTGTGTATCTTATGTGTTTAAAGACCCTGAAATGTGACCTCCTAATGGTCTGGTGTTTGAACTCTGACCCCGCAATGCTGAGCTGCATAAAGCATTTGCTCTGACTGAGCATGCCTTCCTAGGGATTAGACTTCCTTCTTCTGTCCTGTTTTGGGTACATCCTGGACTTTATAGTAACTGACAGAAGGATATGAAATAAAGATCTACATTTGTGTGGTGGACTGTCTTAAATATTTTACACCTTAAAAGAGAATATTGGCTGCTGTTAGACTGAGGTTACCCATGGTCTGTGTTTGACCTTTTATATGCCATGGCTGCTAAGCGTCCCATCTGTGGATTTAAAAGTGGTATGTGAAACTGACAATATGGGAATCGTATCCTTACTTTCCTTCTTTCATTTTATTATTCTGCTAATAATAATTCAAATTTTAGAAACCACACAAACTTTTGGAGCAAGGAAGTTTTTTGAACCTTATGTTAACACTGGGTTCAAGTGCTAACCAGATGGCAGCAAATAATTTGTGCATGTGCATTGAATAATTCAGCACTGTACTCAGAGGAATTCTGTATGCTTTTAAAATTGACTAACACAGCTCAATACCAGAAAGATTCATTATGGTTATCTAGTTTAATTTCTTGACTATCATCAGCCCTGAAATTAGACCCAGAGATTTTTAGTATCAAAAAGGGAAGCTAGACTATAGATTTAAGCTAGGCTAACAATTCTACCTCCTAAATCTTCTCTAATTATTTTAATCATGAAAATCAACCAGTTTTCCATAATGGATATGATTTCAGATTATTCTGGACATTTTAAGTCTGGATTTGTATATTTCTCATTGTGGGGGACAGTATTCAGGAACAAGATATCTGTCTCAAGGATCCTGTTAATAGGATGTTCTCTTGGATCCCAGAGGAGTACTGTGTGGATGAAGTGCTCCCTATGGCAGTTTGGACAGAGTCTGCTACTCCATGAGGCAGAGGTTCATTCAGCTCATGAATTCTCAGAGAAAATGTTCATGGGTCATGGGGGTTTGGAACTTGATGACCTTTAAGGTCACTTCCAACCCACGCCACTTTGATTTTTATGATTTTGTGGCCTTATGAGGTCATATCTTCATCACAGGTTGTGATTCAATGTCCTACAGCTCCAGTGGCACCACATGTCCAAACTCATTCTGCTTTATTTAGACACAGCAAAAACAGGACATTATTCAACATGTGCTAGAAAAAAGTGACCTACACTTCTCACATTGTATTCTGTAACAGGTTGAAGTGAACTTTTCCTGACTGTTACACGGTTTAGTATGCTCACTTTTGCAAAAACTGGAATTGTAGTTGGTCCCTGCAGACTAAAACATAGTGTGACCCTTCATTGCTAGAGCTCTGCTTCCTCGATCTCCACTGTGTATCCAGGCAGACTGTCATGCCTGGAGAATACTGTACCTGTCTTGTTCAAGGAAAAGTCCAGCAACAACTCACTGCGACAATCTTCCCTGCTAAAATCTTCTCCATTGCCAGTCTTGTCCTAACTTCTCAGCTTACTGGTGGTATGTGTTTA
This sequence comes from Aphelocoma coerulescens, assembly GCF_041296385.1. NCBI lineage: Eukaryota > Metazoa > Chordata > Aves > Passeriformes > Corvidae > Aphelocoma > Aphelocoma coerulescens. The sequence continues at coordinate 50,093,721 of NW_027184085.1, forward strand.
GATGTTAAACATTCCCCCTTGCCTTCAATGGATCACAGCTATTCTAGGCAGACAATCTTCAATGTGAGACTTTCAGTCCTTTGGGGTTTTGCAGGAATTGCTTAATTAATCTTAATGGCTTTAAGTCAGATCATGTATAGAGAAAGTAGTTTATGTATCGGGGCTATCTGACTTGGCTCCTTAGAGAGTTCACAGCAGAAGTGTGGATGCTTGTTTGATTTTCAATTCTTCTGCTCATTTAGACAGACTTGTTTAAGCCCACTTCACAAGTCTCCCTCACTCAGTTTCTCACCTGGCTATCCATTCAGGCAGGCAAATAAGTATTTCTTGTTTAATTTCACCTCTCCATAAAATGGTAATGTGCAATCTTGGTCTCACTGCATGTGTAGAGGGGATGGGTGTACAGATAAATGCACCTGACTTCTTGCTTATAAGAAAGTGTCAAACACATTTCCTCCCCCATGAAAAAATTCTGATATGAATCCAGTATGTTTTGTTTTATCCTGAAAAGTACCAGTGCTGAGGGTTTACTAAAGTAATGGTACTCCCTGCATTCCTGGAAGTGCCTGGGTATTCTTGAGATGAAAGACAAAATATAAATTTAAGATATTATTAGCATTACTTCTGCTAATAATAATAATTCAAACCCAGAAAAGTGTTTATGGCTAAGTTATTATAATCCCCTAAACAAATGGGTTTCTACAGAGGCAGAGCTGCTGACACAAGCCTCCTGTAACAAGACAATGCCAGCAGGCATTACTATAACTCAAGCAAGGGCCAGTCAAAATGATACAGCCATTGTGTTGATGTGTTGTATATGATCGTGAGTATTGGTGCCAGCTGTGTTATAAACCACTCCCTGGAAATAATAAACCTGACAGATAATAGAAATGAATCAGCATTTTCTCCTTAATCAGAATATTTTGTAAGCCTGGCCATACAGTCTCAAGATTCAGTAGGGAATATTTTCAGTTCCCTCTCCCTGAAAAAAAAACCCAAAAGTTTTTATTAGGTTATGTCCTTGATTTAATACAGTTAATGGTTGTTTTCTTACACCTTCTGAAGCTCTGCATGAGATAACACTTTAGTGGAGAGTGACAATTACAGACGGAATAGCAGGATGCATCCTTATAATAGCCCTGCTTGTTGCATGACAGCAATGCTGGAGAGATGCTCTGGAGCTGAAGCCTCAAGCTGTAAGTGCAGCAGGGACTCAAAGCAGACTCACTTTGGTCAATCATTTGGTGGGGGTAGGGAGAAGGGGGTGGCTTTATAGACATACATATCATGCACTCCCTTTGGCTTATGGGAGAAGAAAGTTGATGGAAGTTTAAGCCTGATTAAAAGTCCGACTGAGGACATGTGTGATCACAGATTGCCTTGTCTTTGCTTTTTCTGCAAGCCTGCTTCTGACTCTGTTTCCTAATGTACCAGAGTAAAGAACATGTTTGTTTGAATAATATGACATGCAGCTTCTTCTCTCTTAAATCTTCCACACAAAAAAACCTACCTGCCCTTACATTCCAACTAGAATCTGGATCCATTATTTGTGCCTACACTTCAAATTTTTCCTCCTACAATCTTTTTGTTTAATGAAAGTTGTCTTGGTTTGAAAGACAGGTGTCTGCTAAGGAAGGCAGGAGCCTCCCTTGGAATGGAGAATGTAACCCCTTTCCCTCTGAATTATTATAATTTTGAAATTAAGGGGCTTTCAGGCAAAGATGTAAGAAATAGGAATAACAGTTCTTTACTAGCTTAGATAACAAGGCAATAATACAGAAACATTGGCTTAACCTGACAGTCAGAATACAACCTGACACCCTGCCAGGCAGGGTGGCGGCTGCAGTCCTCTTTGAAGTGGTTCTGTTGAAGCAGTGATTCTGTAGAGGCGTCTGGTCTTTCTCTGAAGGTCCAGTAGTGGTTAAGTAGCTCTTGTCCTCTGGGAATCCAGTAGGTAAGGCTGACTGTGGTGTTCAGAATCTCAGATTATATCCAGGTAGGAATGCTTGGTTCCTCCCCCTGGGCAGAGCATCTCACGATGGGATGATGTAATTTATGAGTCACAAAGTGAGGCTGGATGGCCCATTAACAGAAGATATCTCCTGGAGGGAGTTATCAGGGATGTGTTATGGAAGAGATAAAGAACACTGCCCTGCCTGGTTTTAATAGATGGTCATAGAATATATACTTTTGGTTACATCTTACATTGTAACCTAAGACAAAAGTGAAGGTAGAAAAGCTGCCAGATGAGCTGTGTTGTCCTCCCTTTAGTTTACTGTAAATAGAAATCCATTATAGTTTTCCTGTTACCTCAGCAATCTGTTGCCTTTCTATTCCTTGCAGAAGCTGGGTATTTGATTTTGAGTGTGAAAGAGAAAAAGGAAAAAAGGTGTCTTTGCAAGGTTTACTTTTTGTATGGGCAGGCCAAATTGCTGTAATAGTAGATGGGCTATCCAAGTGTTCACTTGGTGCTTGTCCATTGCAAAGTGAAACTGTAAATTGCAGTTCTCTCCTGACTTCCTCCGGAAGGTGATATCCATCTGGAAGATTTGGGTTTGAACATCAAGATGGTTCATAAAGTTCATATTAAGTAAAGTGCTGACTTGATGTTTAAATTGACTTGATGGTAATACTTGCTCCATTTTTCAGCTTGATTTTTGCTTCAGGGGTGCTAATTATTTTTTGAATAATTTCTAAGAGCATCTAATATTGATTCAGGTGGCTATTTAAACTTTGTTCATCCTTTAACTACCACTGCATTTTAGCCTGGGGTCCTGGAAAGTAATGGGTAAAGGTTAGCATGGGCTACTCAAAGGTGTATAGTGAGAATTCAGGCTCCTTGTGTCACAACTCATTTGGTAAAATTAGTGGAAGTGTTGCTCCAGTAGTTATCCCAAGAGTCTAACAACAAATTTTCAGTTAGCTTGTTAGCATTGCCAAAGCCTGTGATCCTCAGCATGGCCACAGAACTGCAAAGTCGGTGCATCATTTGATAAAGGACATACCTATTCATAAAACCTCCTGACACAGACAATAGTGACATTTAGAGTTGAGAAATTAAGGTGGGCAAATGAAGACCAAGTGAGCTGCTCCAAGTCATAATTAGGGCAAGCTTCTTGGCCTCAGAGCAGCTTAACTGGGACAGCTTCACAACCATGGTACCCTTTCTCTTTCTTCCACACTTCAGAACACAGAAGAGACTCTCTCCTGTCATTTGGTATAGCAGATGTCACTAGGATTGTCCGTTCCCCTCTAACACTGGTTCTTGCTACAGATATGACTGCAAGTTTAGTACTATTGTAGCTGTGTTTGTGGATCAGCCCAATTTCCTACCTTTTTACTGTGTATAAAGTCCTGTATCAGGTGGATTTAGGTTAGATATTCAGAAGAAATTATTCACCTTTGGTGAGAGTGGTAAGATGCTAGAATATATTGCCCAAAGAATTTATGAAAACTCCATTCCTGGAAGTGTTCAGGTCCAGGCTGGATGGGGCTCTTAGCAACCTGGTCATGGGGAAGGTGTCCTTTCCCATTGCAAGGGAGTTGCATCTAGACGACATTTAAAGTCCTGTCCAACTCAACTCAGGCTATGTTTCTATTTTTCAAGAGTTTATTTTCTGCCCTGCCAGCCGAGTAGACTTACTGATCTGATCTTTCTGCTCTCTAACTGCTCCAACCCTGTGCTAAGGACTAATTTTTCTTTGGTTTGAAGGAGAAGGGGTAAAAGAGGGGAATGCAAGTTGTCAATTAAACTGATTTGTGGAAGAGTGACAGCAAATCTCCTTCTGCACTTTCTGTACATTTGAGGGAGCGTCAGTCTATGTTTGAAACAGGACTGACACAGATTAGAAGATTTTAGAAACAGAAGCCCTTCCTTTATAAATTATCACCCCTATAGCAATCTCCTGTGCTTAAATAGTACAACTTGTAGCCAGTGTGAGATTTATAACATCCTCTAGGCCAAATAGTGACCCGTGAAGGATGTTCTGTCTTGCTTTAATTTGGCATCCAACCAAGCTGTATCTGCCCTGTTACAAAGAAACCTGCAACACAGTCTTTATGTGCACACTTGAATGTGTGTGAGCACAAGCTAAGCTAATTGCTAATGCGAAGCATCACTTAAGACTGAAATACCTGTGTCTGTATGATGATACATGAGTGCCTGAAAGATTGTCAGATCCCTAATCAAAAGTCTTTTGCCTTGGGGGCTGCCAGTAAGCTCTCTGCAGTATTACTCATTCTGGCAGGTAGTAGTCCAGAAGCTCACAAATGCAGGAGGCCATGGAAAATTAGGAGGTGAAGAAACACCTTTTTTATCTGAAGAAAGAGGTATCAGGACTGCCATTGTTCTGGCAAGCTTTGAACAGGCTTTCAGAACAAGAAGACTAGAGCCTAAGCTGCTAAAAATCAGAAAGGATATCCTTTCCACCACGGCATGGTGAAAAGCAATGTTTCTTTATAGAGGAAGGTCTCTGCTGTCTCAGAAGTAAAATGTGGCTTAACACTGCAGACAGTGTTTAGGAGGAAAAAAAAAACAAAAAAAAAGAAACAAAAAAAAAGGTAAACCCACAAATTTTATATATATGCCCTTGAAGAACATGTGTTATCATACCATGCTTTTATGCTGTAACTTAATATACACAAGAGATTTTTTGGGACTGTTGAGCATGCAGATTTTCCTAGGGGATGAGTGCAAGGTTATTTAGCACAGGTGTTTCTGTAATTGTACAACACTCCCAATTCATATGCCCACAAGCTTTTATTCCCTTGTGAATGATGCTGTTGTCTAGTAGTAGAGCACCAGGTTCTAATAAAAGCTCAAATAATATTGCTTTACAGTGACCTCTTCTGTGAGTCACCTTTCATTTAATGAATGCATGCAACTCAGGGAATAGGCACTTCTGCAGTACATATTATTTATTTAAGCAAGTGTGTGTGCACAGTTTTCCCCCAGATTTTGTTTTAGACATTAACATGGTTCACATACCAGGTTGTATGTGCAGTGCAGAACATGACAAAAAAACCCAAACAAACAAACAACAAAAAAACCCAAACAGACAACAACAACCAAAAAAAAAAAAAAAAAATAGAGAGAATCCCCTCAATTCTTATTATTACTGAAATGGTCAGGTTGCTCCCTGTGTTTGGCTACCATAACCTACATCTGGCATATCCCATACCCCCACTGAAATGCATAACATTGTGCTCAAGGTACTTAAGGAAGCTGTGATTATACTGTTGCCATGCAGATTCCACTCCAGAGGAGTTGCATGCCCTGCTCACCGTATTCAGAACACACATCTACCACGTCTGCAGATCTGGACTCGTATGTGTAAACGAGCCAGCAGGGGACAGTCGGCCTGATTCCTGACACCCCTCTGAAACTCTAATATACCTTTCTACATTTTCACTCATACATCTGCTAACTCGCTTGACTACTCTAGCCCAGAGACTGTAGCAAAAGTGAAACAAAAATTACTGGTTTATATTTGGCTTTTACTTTATTTTACAAAACCATATTTGTAGAGATCATTGTTTTAGGGGCCATGATTTAAAAAGACAATATGATTTTTCCTCTTTAACTTATGCCAAGCACATGGAAATTTGTGAAGCATCAACAGAATGTGGCTGTGAGGAGCATCACTGGTAATCATCCCAAGAAGTTGGAGCTACAGTTACTGAGCTGCCCTGTGTTCTGGTATTTGCTGTTGCTTGGTACCTGCTTTTGTAGAATGGTATCATCTATTGTTCATGTCAGATTTAAAAATACAGAAATGCAGCAAAGAACTGCCTTTATTGCTCTTCAATTCTTTTCTATTTTTCCTATGTAACTTGGATTCAGTCACCTGAGTGAACACCAGATTCTCTAAAGAAAGAATAGTTCTTCCCTGCTCTGCTACAGAGGATTCCCCCGATTTTGGATTCAAGCAGCCCTACTTAATTACTAATTAGTGTTCTTTCCATTTCTTCCCATGTCAGCTGTGCCTGATAGTGAAAATTGCTTAGCAAGTTGACTTAGCACCTTTGCTAATTACTCAGTAGTGCTGGGCTTTGATTTATATTTTTTTCACAGCTTTTGAAACACATTAGTTTCAGTAACCCTTTCAGATGCACTGTTTCTATTATTGGTAATTTTTTCAGTTGCAAGAAAAAGGAGTTTGTGGCCTTTGTTTGTGGCATAAAGTGAAGTATATTTTTTTACTGTGCTCTGAAGAGTCGTGAGATACCAACTGAGGTTGCATTCTGTAAAGGCAAAGTCGAAGGTGCAAAGCCACACAAAATGGCAGAGATTGACTGTGGAGGGCAAAAGCAGTTCAGAGTGTGACTTAAGAAACCAGAACTGAAGACAACCTTCCTTTAAGAAAGGTTTTGCAGTTTGACTCCCTAGATGTACTAGGAAGTTTCCTAGTCCAATTGCAGTTGTATGGCAGGAGCATTTTAAAAACATATTGTCTGGGTCTCAATTCCCCAAGGCTCTCCTGATGTGTAGGTGAGATCTTGCATGTAAAGAGATAAGTCAGGTTTAATGCAGACTGGTTTGCTAATCATGATATTTCTTATTACCCATCCAACTGCAAACACCACTGGGGAAAAAACACACCAATAACTGTGTTAGTAAATACTAGAATGAACAAAAATCTGAAAGCAAATTTAAAAATCTAGATCTGAAAGAGTACAGAAAGGGAATGGGGAAGAACATGACAGAAGAATAGAAATTGTCTATTTCAAAATGCTGCTGTTGCTGTGATTACATTACATCATATGCATATGCCTTTCAAGATGCTAGATGCTGCACTTCTGGGAACCACAAACATCCAGCTACTGCCAAAGCTGTGAGTCCTCACTTGTATTCTGCACCTTTCTTTTTTTTTTGAGTTAGCAAGAAGAGCTCAGAGGAGCAGGAAATCTGTAGCTGTGAATATTGATAATAGAGAAGCAACAATAGAAGAAAAATCTTACACAATTTTTCATTAGTAAAGCAAATCCTGTTCTCCAGATCTTTTCATCCGTATGAGAAGCAGTCACTGCTAAGCCACTTCACTTCTCACTCTTGAAGCCATTCCTGGCCTCCCAGTCCTATCTTTTCACAGGCAGATGACAAAAGAGGAGAGAACAGCAGGGGCGGATGGCCCATTTCAGGAGCAACCTGCTGGCTGCCCTTCCTGCAGGAAGAGCAGGAGTCAGGCAGACACTGAGTAGGGCAAAGCCCCCACAGGTTGCTGCGGGGAGGGGTCATAGCTCTGCTCAGAGACCCTTGCCCTTCAGGGATGGTGAGTGGCCAGCATGGAGGGGGGCTGAGTGCTGTGCAGCAGCAGCGTCCAAGCTGGATCCTTCTTCTGCACGGAGCTCTGACCAGGTTTTGCACCACACAGGGATGGACTCCTGATTTCTGATAGCAGATTTTTGTTATAGCTTTGGGTGAAAGGTAGAGCCTTCCTCTGTGCAAAGCACTGCAGAAAAGGCATTACAAAAGACCATATCACTGCACAGGGTTGAAATGGGGAGGAAGACAGAAAAGTGTGCTTATAATGATATGAAATTTAGTGAAGCAGTTTGAAAGATGAGGAAAGATGGGTGAAAAATAGGGAAGCTGGAAGTTGTTGCTGGAACTCAAAGAAAAGAAATCTCTGTTCAGAAACAAAATGATAGTCTGGAAAATGGAAAAAGTTTTAACAGAAGGCTCTGTAATGTCAGGAAAAGTTACATTTGAAAGCAATTTTTCTGAACTGATCAGAACTCTTTGAATTTGCAGAGCTGTCACCTTCAAAAGGGCTCAATGCACTGCAATTAAATGACCTGAAGAATAGACTAGTACTTAAAGTCAATTGCATTTCTGAAGAGCGATGCTGAAATGAGAAGCCCAGATGCTGTCAGCAAGTATAGAATAAAATGAATGAGACCTGAAGAAGCTGTATGACAAGAAGGTGAATTTGTGAAAGTAACTAAAACAGAAAGCCTCGTCTGAAAAGGCCCGTGCAAGAAAATACTCTGTCTCCTAATCAGAAAAAAGAGTCTTTGATATAGTTATTAAAATCAAAGAGCTCTTCTGTTAAGAATGTCTTTATCAAAATATCCATCAGAAAAGAAATGTCCTGTAATGTTTAAGCTCTGGGCAAGCGCTGAAATGGTAAGCATAAAAGTACTTCAAGGGAACAAAGTTGAGTGTTCCTAGATGTAGGATGACAGCCAGGGATGCTTTTCATGCACAGTGGAAAGCTGTCCTGCAGCCTCTAGGAGTCTTTGATGGCCTCCAAGTACAGTCAGTATAGACAGATACCATGTATGGCTGGCTACCCTGAGTATTTGAATATGAGCACTCTCAACACACAGGTAGTTTCCTCATACTTTGCTTTCTTCTTCAGCCTATAGTTAGGACTCTGTGGTCCCACAGAGTTTTACAAATCAGGCATTCAAAGCAAATCAGTTTCAAAAATGCACAGTGGTCCAAGAGATCAGATCAGCCATTTATCTGTTGCTGTGAATATCCAGTGGTGTCCCTTTTGTAAACTGCTATTTCACTAGAATCACTTCAGATCCATGAGTTTCAGGTGCATGCAGGGTGGGCTGGCTCACCTCTCCTACCTTGTTGCTACTTTTTTTCTTCTTTTTCTCTTTTTCTTTTTTGCTCTTGTTTTCCTTCTCTTTCTGGGAATGGACAGAGAAGGGATTACAGTTTATTAGGCCAGAAACTAAGTGGGCAGGAGAAGTCTCAAGCTGTCTCCAGGCTCTCCCTTCTGTTGAGAAAGTGTCATGATGCCCAGCTCTGCTGAACCTGCTGTCCTAGGACTTGCTCCTCTAAGGAACACAGACAGGGTTTTGGGGCTGGGGCATCCCCAAGCAGGTTGTCAGTAAGATATCCTCATGGCAAGGACCTCATGTCATGCAGCAGTGTGTGAAGGGGAGTGAAGAACCACTGCACCATGGTCTCTGTCTTTTCATTTTGTTAATCTAAAACCATACCCTGTGTTTCCACCACAGGAACCTCACTTTGAAGCTGAGATGCTGCAGGGCAGTAAGCTTTGCTAATCAGTGTGTGTTTGGTTGTGATGAGTGTAAACATGAAGAGACATTTGGGTATTTCTGGCTGGATGCTCTGTGACTGAGAGTTAACAGGGAGGGTCCTCTCTGCTTGGAGAAGACATTTTGGCTTTGTATGTTTATGCAAACTGATATGAACAGTGCAAGAAAAATCAGAGGTGTTCTTTTGGAATTGTAGCCTCCTAACTGGTTCATACTATCCCTATGTTCAACAGTACTGGCGTTATTTTCTTTTTCCATCTCCACAATAGATTTTACTCACATTTTTTCACAATTACTGCACCACATGCAGGTTCTTTATTCTTCCCCAAAGCCATTTATTTCCAGTTTCTTGGGCAATAAGCAGAATTATACTTCTAGGAAAGTATAATAACTTTTTACCCTTCTGAAACCAAGGAGGTTTGACCTTGGGACTGTTTGGACAATATCTTGTGATCTCAGTGAATTGGTACAGAGTTGTTTTTCCAGTAGTCTGTATCAGTCAGGTTTATGAGAAATAGTTCTGCAACCACTCCCTCAACTTATAGTTCAGGAAGGAGATGTTCAAGTGGCAGTGCTACTTTCAAGTCTGTCTCATGCTGTTTCTCATGTTTGGCACAGATAAGTTCAGACATACACTTAGAAGAATGTTAATGTGAATAAAAACTGGGAGAGTGGATTCCTAAACCTTAGCATTCCCCAAAACCACAACATAGCTGTTTTGGGGTTTTTTGCAGGTTTTGCTGTATTTGATCATGAAGTTTAGACTTGGAGAAGGGATGTGTAGTGACCCCAGCCTGAGGGGTCAAGCAGTGAAACACCACATTTTATGTGTGTTTGTTGCTAAATTTTTTAATAGTCAGGCACTATGATTCCACAAATCTTATATCAGTTATAAATGAGCTGTCTCCCCTGTCTTCCAGCATCAGCTTCAACACCTTCAGGAACATCAGCTTCCACACCTGCCTCAGTAACCATCACCTGCCTTACTGCCTGTCTCATCACTTTAGTCTCCTTTCTGACATTATTAGCCTTATTATATCTCTGACTTCTAAAGGTGGCCACCTGAGGCCTGTTTTCCCTTCAGATAGTATAAAAGCACTAGGAACAGAACCTCTGGGTGCAAGCCATCAGGTAAATTCATGTAATTGGTTCATTGTAGTTGTTAAATAAAAGTGTCTGTGCATGCTAGAAAGCTTTTAAGATTGTTTCTGAGTAGAATGGAAGCTTGAGTAGACTGCAAGCCAAGAAGAACATTTTACGGGATACTTCCACCCTCCTTCCAGATTTTCATTATTTCTATATGCCAATGGTTCTCAGATCATCTGAAAAGTCTAATGCAATTTCACACGTGCAGGTATGTAATAGTGAGATTTGATGTACCTGTGCAGGTGCACTGGCTCTAACTCGTGGATGAAAATCAAAGCATTCTTGAGGTGCAGGCAGCAGCTCTGTTACATTAAGCTAAAGAAGCATTCTTATGCTCCTGACAGATATTTAAGGGTCTCACCCTGCTGGAAATAATTTGGGTTTGTGATTTACACCTCCTTTCTTGCTTTTATCGTTCTTCTTCTTTTTTGCATGACTAAGATGAACACATGGACTGTATCAAAGAGAACTGACCTTGCCTAACTTACAACTTACCATCTTAGAGCAAGATTTCTTAGAGCAAATGATGCTTTCTCAGTGTAACCATGAAAAAAACTTTCTTACTTTAGCACCCTATTTTTTTTCCTTCACAGTGCTCAGTGCTGCTATTGACATCCGCAGGGCAAGAACAGGAGTAACCAAGGAACTGTAAGTCATTGTCTCTCCATAGGTGCCTTTTACATTGTCGTTGTCATGAGACCTCTAATCTCTTTCTAAAGAATGGACCTAAAATTTACCTGGCCTTTGTAGCTATTCCTTCTTGATAACAGTTTGCCTATTTTTTTTGAAAACTCATTTCTTATAGTCTTATTTCATATAAAATTCCCAACCTAATTGTAACTTAAGTATTTCCATATTTACATTTTTTTTAGATCATATCCAGAAATGTTGTGGTTTTTTCACAAGTCAGATACTCAGGTTTCTCAGTTTTATCTGAGAACTTTCCCCTAGTCAGTTCTAGGCCAATTCTAGGACATTGTGATCTAAGCCCTACACCAGAGCACAATATCTGCTTCATATCTAACTTGTTATCCCTGTAATCTTGTGTTCACTTTATCCTAAAACACAGTATCACAATATTTCTGAGCAACTCTGAAGATATCCTTGCTTTGAGTAAGAGGCTGAGCTCTAAAGATGTCCAGAGATCCCTTCCAACCTGTTTGTCATATTACAGGCAGTCAGAGAAAACAGCCTCTAACTGGACAGAACATGTGTCTAAAGTATAAACCGACTTTTGAATAAGTCAAATGTATTTATACTTTGCTTTCAGAGTTCCTTTGGGTGGGCAAAGGGGGGAGCATTTATGATATGAAGTCATGTGGAGCTATTTACAGTATAACAACTATAGACCATTTGCTAAATAAGAAAACAGTCATCATGCTTCTTTTTTTTGTTTTGAATCAGTGCTGTCACTGTGAGACAGATGAAATACAGTGTTGGGAACTCCTGAAAACAATTATGGTATGCAATTGCAACACTACATCCTCAGATGTGCCCAGTTTGCTCTGACTGCTGAAAGTAAGGAGGTAGCAAAGAAAATAATGCCTATATACATGTGAACATAATGTTTATTAGCAATAGCAGAAATTGTGACACTGGGTAATAAAATAAAAGTCATAACTGATAACAAAATGCCATGAAGAGCAAAAAACTGTGAAACACCTCTTTATTAGGAAGAGTCCAGTAAAAGATAGTGCAAACTGCTGAGCAACAAGGTTCATGTAGGAAGAAGATTGCTGGTTAATGTTTGTCTGTTGGAGTTGAACATACAGCAATGTGTTTTCTTGATCAAGTGCAACAGCACGGTATGACAATGTGGAGACCCAAACTTTGGACAAGATGCAGTTTCCCAACCAGAATGAGAGACAGGACAGTGGGTGCAAAATGGGTTAGCACACAGCACTGAACAAAAACCATAATACCTCATGTTGATAATGATGAGTGTTTGGGCTCTATCCCATGTGCGATATTTTTCAACCTTTAATTTCAAAGCAGAATTTTTGCTCATTTTCTGTCATCCAGCCCTTTCCAACTCATCCTGTGCTGCTGGTGTTCTATCTGAGGCTTGAAGAGAGGTTGAGAGAGCAGGCGTTGTTCAGCCTGGAGAAGAGAAGGCTCTGGGGAGGCCTTGTTACAGGCTTCCAGTACTTAAAGATGGCTTGCAAAAGAGATGGAGAATGGCTTTTTACACAGGCAGATAGTGATGGGACAAGGGGGAGCCATTTAAAACAAAGAGAGGAGAGATTTAAATTAGATGCTGGGAGGAGCTTCTTTGCTGAGATGGTGAGACACTGGCACAGGTTGCCCAAAGAAGCTGTGGATGCCTCATCTCTGGTAGGGAACCCAAGGGCAAGTTGGATGGGACTTCGAGCAACCAGGTCGAGTGGAAGGTGTCCCTGCCTAGGGCAGCAGGCATGGAAATAGATGATCTTTAAGGTCCCTTCCAAGGCAAACTCTTCTGTGATACCAGGATACTAAGGAGTTACTACGGGATACTCGCTCACAGCATGACAGCTCTCTAAAAACCTTCTAGAATTAGCATAAGCACTAAAATCCTGACAGGTAACTATTTTATTGCCTGTCTTCCTCTGGCCTTTCCTTGGAAAATTTCTTATGTCTTGTTTTTCCAGACATGTCTTGTCAGGCATATGAACACTTAGGATTTGTCCTTAGCTTGTGGTCCCAAATAGATCATGTTCTTTTATCCTTTTTAGAAAGGTCTGTTCAGAAACAGATGTTATCTACAAAGGAAAGAATTGCATTCAATTCACATGGCATGTCCTAAAACCACTAGTTTCCTGCTTTCTATCAAATGGCGGGTGAAAAATGTAAAACCACTGTTGCAGATGAGAGGTTGGTACTTTCAGTGACCTGCCCTAATCTCTTGTTTTACCTTTGGTGCAAGGAGAACACACCAGAATTTATTTCCATTCTTACGTGCTCCCACTGTTTTTTCTCTGTTCTTTCTGCCCACTCGTGCAAAACCACTGTGCACCATATGGATGTCAACTGAGTTGTCACTGAACATAACACATCAGAGGTTTTATGGGCTGTGCTCCATTTCACACTGGTAAGGAGCACAGAAAACCAGGTTTATTTATACTTACTTGTATAGAGAGCCAAGAGACTCACTTCACAAGCAGGTGGGCTTGCTGGGAGGAATAAACTAGGTTTTGATAGCTCTTTGCACAATAAAATCTCTTGTCTGCTGCAAACCCTATCCCCTTTGTATGCATAGGTCCAGGTCAAGAGTGTGGATGGTCACTTAAGTGCCTCATAAACCTGCCTAGAACTTTTCATCTTGAGTTTTATATGGGATGTACTAAGAAGAGTTTTGCATGAGTGAGGCCCATATATACAAGTCCTCCATGCCTTATTAAAGTGTTTCTTGAAATAACAGAGCTCTGTGGAAGAGAAATAAAAAAAAAAAAAAAGCCAAACTCACAAAAAAAAAAGCAGCAGTTTAATAAAAGCCTTCTTTTAACCATAAAGACCACAGATATCAGGCATTGCCTAAAACTACTCATGTACATCTGATGTCTTACATTGATAATTACAAGGTGTTCTGGCAGAACAAGTACTAATTCTTTGCCACTTAATTCCTCAACTAGGGGCTAACCAGAACAAAAATGAGTTCTTTGTGTAACTTAGGTGAGCAGATGTTTGGCTATTTTTGACAAGGAGATCTTGACAGTTTTACATATAGGGCTGGCTGATACTTAGCTGTCTCATTACCTCTTAAATGAGCTTGATCCTAACTGAATTTCAGATATATAACATAGCATAAACTATACAAATGGCATGACTATGAGCAAAAAGACATCTTTTTTCTCTTGGGAACATCTTGCATTGCCATCTTGCTAACAAGCCTGAAGATCCAGCTAGAAGCACTTAACTAACTGGGAGAAAAAGCATTGTTAGTACTCAAGTTTTAATGCATTTTGAAGGAGTTCCTCTCTGCAGCTATTTTCAGAAAGTTCAGGGAGTGCCCGCTTTGCAATGAAGGATGCAGCTATGACACATTGCCAATTGAAAATGGGAGACTCCTGGTATTCTCTTATTCAGTAATATGCACATATGTATGTTAAAACAGTGACTCACTTTTGAGAATGGATAGAAAGCATAACCATGACAGAAGAGAGATTTCAAAGAGCAGGTCTGTATGTTTCTTTAAAGGTACTCTTTTTGGTAGTGGAGAAAAAAAGTTATTGCTTGCCTTTACTGACATAAAATCTGCTGTGAAAATGAAAAGGAAATCTTTTTCTGCCCACAGGCAGGAATAGTTACCCAGTCAGGGGAGGTTTCTTTCAGGGATATTGAGTACTTTCTGATGGGATTAATTTTTTTCTACAAAAGAGAAAAGATCAAAGCGTCGTGTTAAATATATGTGAAGTCTGTCTCAGCAAGAAGATACAAAGTCTACTAATGCACAGTGTCCCTAACATGCAATGCAGTGCAGATGTATTCATAATCTGATGCAATCCACAGTTAAACTGGTAAATCTGCTTTCGTTGATTGAAGTTAGTTGGACCTGGAGAAATGGCAGGAGTGCATTCCAGCACACAGCTTGTCCCACTGGATGCCCGCCCAAGGAGGCAGGAATACTGAATGCCTTACATCTGCACTGGGAGAGAACTGCAGCTTTATTTGGCTCGGAGTAGGAAGATGTGTTGGACCATCATCCTCTAGCTCTGTTAAAACATCTGATATTGATGCAGAATGAATGCACAGAAAGAAATTTTCCCTCACCATAGTCATGCCTGAGGCTTTGCAGCAAAGTAAAATCTTTCTCGAACAGATTTATTTGCTTCAGAGCAGTTCTGCAAAGAGAAGTGCTAAGGCACGTGCCATGTCCCAGGTGAAAAGTTTTGCCATTTTTGGTATCTGTCCCTCTATGATGTCAGGCAAGCACATATCATGCTGCTGTCACAGCACATACTCCATTTGTGTGTGTCAGGATAGCGGAGACGGCATGTTCCTGTGGGTGCTTGTTTCATGGCATGTCCTGCAATGCCATGACAGAGAAGAGCAATAGGCTGCTTGCCAAGGTGACCTCAGGCCAGATCAGCTTAACATGCTGACACGGGCACTGACATCCAAAAATGCTTCTCGTGCTCCTAACCACTCCCAGGAAGAGACCAGAAGCTAATACCCAGAAATATATTGGATCATTTCAATTTTTGGAAAACTGGTGGCAAAAAATTCTGAATAAGAACTGAAAAAATCTGCAAAGAAATCTCCCATCACTATTCAGATAATCAGGCATTTGTTCAATATAAATATAAATATATAAATATATAAATATATAAATATATAAATATATAAATATATAAATATATAAAAAAATAAAAATAAAAATAAAAATAAAAATAAAAATAAAAATAAAAATAAAAATAAAAATAAATATAAATATAAATATAAATATAAATATATCAGCACATGCACACATATATCTACACAAGTATGGTAAATACAAAAAATATACACTGAATTACAGGTGAACACTGACAAAGAGTTAAGAAGGCATCTTAATGAAAGCATGCTTCCAGAAATCTGGACATTTGGTTGTTTTTAACATTAATGTGTAATGAGAGTCAAGAAAAATGAAATGACAGGTTCAGTTTCAAAACTGGCCAGCTTTGCAAAAGGCAGTATTGCAAGCACAAATAAATTTAAAAAAGGATATACAGTAAATATGCAACAGCCATAGTATAACACCTGTGTACACATTTTGGAGTAAGTAGGGTGTTTTCCCTTAGGAAGACACATAGAATAACTTACTATTTTAATACATATAATGCTTTTTTCCTGAATACATTTGAAAATATTTACTTGTGCTTCTGTATGCTCATTTTAGAAGCCTCATCTTGGCCTCAGGTTGTAGCCAGGTCATGATGGTCTGAAGATGTTTGTACCCCTAAACTGCAATAGCTTGAAGTGCTACCAGACCACATATCTTCTAGTGCTCTACAGATGGAGGTATGGTCTGCTGCCAGTTTTTCTCTAATATTCAGTCTCTCCTTTTCTGTACTTTCAGGACGTCTTGAACACAATTTTTTACTTAAATTTTAAGGCAAGTAAGGGTCTATATAATGTGCTTTTCTACCTAACACACATCACAGCTCTTTACCTAACAATTTCTGTACCAGACTCATAACCTTTGTGCTGCAGCATCTCTCTGGGAGAGACACTCTCGATTTCAAAATGTCAAATGATATGCAATTATTTGCTGAGCACTATCATGAGTATGATATAAAATGTGAAACGAACCCTGCTCTTTTACGCAGGGAGCTCAGCATATCTTCAGATCAGATTGTAACAATCTATTTCTGTATCTGAAAAATCCAAGGGAAACAACTGGATTGATCAAGCTAGAGCACAAGAATTGGAGAAACAGACTGTGCACAAGATGCTATTTTTTGCTGTCAGTTCCAGGGCCCTAGAAATGGTTGCGTGTATAAACACGTCTGCTTGTCATAGATCACTCCTGTGTAATGAGGCAAGCAGCACATGGTGCTATAGAAATTTAAAATGTGCCAAGATGAAGGAACTGGCACCAACACACAAGCACAAAACTAGTCATGCAGATGATTACCAAACAATGCTAACTGGAAACTTAAATATGAATCCTTTTTATTTAAAAAAAAAAAAAAAAATCTGTTTTCTGTTTACTTCATTGTAGCCATGGGTTACTTTATGAACACAAATATATCACAATTACAGTGAGTGCTGATGGTAGAAGTAATTCCTAAGGGCAGGCTCTTCATACAGGGACTAGACTTATATGCAGAACAAGGCAGTTCCGATCAGAGACAGAATTAGAAAAATTGGTAGTAATAACAATAATAATGCAATGAAAACAGGCAGGTTTGCTAAACTCTCTTATTCTGTATCTGAGATAAACTCCAGCTGATATCTCCATGTCTGAAGATGTGAGTAGTGATTTTCGTGTTCCACAAATGGTTTGTGAGGCTGCTAAACAAGCAACCAATGCCACTGTACAAACTGTAGAATTAAAGGAATAGGCAACTTGCACAAAATTTGAGCCCATCTTCTCAGAAAATGAATGAGGAAAAGCACCCTTTCTCCTTTAAGACACTCATGCTGAAGTTCTTCTTTCCTCCAGATTCACTTGTCCTTCTAAATTCTCACTTTTCCTGCTTTTGCAACTCTGTTATTTCAAACTTGAACTCCTTCTGTCCCAGCATCCCATTTCCCAACCTCTAGACAACAGAGCTGCTACTGAGTGTGTTCCTCCTCCAGCCAGAGCACAACACAGACCTTCCTTGCCATGTACCCATGCAAGTGGGACAGGCCCACAGCAGAGGAAACACATTGTCCCAGGCTTCTGATGGCCTTGGACTGCTTGCTGCTAACTCCATAAGACCAAAAATGTCAAAAAACTGTCCACATTTTCTTATCTCTTCCTAGAGAAACTACCTACTTGACTGTTGGACATTCAATCGCTGAAATTTAAATTGTGTATTAGAGATATTTTTTCCCCTTCCAATATGTTATGTTCAGAGATGAGATAATTCAGGGTTCTGAATATATAATCTCTGGGGAAATTCTTGAAGGCTTTTATAGCATTTTATTCAACCATTGATTTTTAAAGAGCTGGTTATCCTCAACAGATTGTTGCTAAAGTCAAATAAGAGGTCACTTGGTCTGTTCAGCCTGGAGGAGACTGAAGAGAAACCTCACTGCAGTTACAACTTCCTTTTGAGGGGAAGAGGAGGGGCAGGCACTGATCTCTTCTCTGTGGTGAGCAGTGACAGCACCCAAGGGAATGGCCTGAAGTTGTGTCAGGCGCAGTTTAGGCTGGATATTAGGAAATGGTTCTTCACCCAGAGGGTAGCTGGGCACTGGAAACAGGCTCCCCAGGGAGGTGGTCACAGCACTGAGCATGACAGAGCTTGAGAAGCATTTGGACAATGCTCTCAACTACATACTGTGACTCCTGGGGACATCCTGTGCAGGGCCAGGAGTTGGACTCGGTGATCTGTGTGGGTTCCTTCCAACTCAGAATATTCTATGAGTCTATGTCAAGTAGCTATGGTGACTTAAAGGAAACTAAAATCTGCAAAGCACAGCGTTTCCAAAGAAACTCTATTTAATAAGGTTCTTATTAAGGCTCTTTCTCTTCACTCTGTTCTACAGTCTTGCAGAAATATATGTTGTGTGCTGTCAAAAGGTGTTTCCTGGAGTGAACATTTCACATTTATTTGGGGCTGATGAATAATCTCCCAAAATTGCCTGACTACTTTGCAGCCAAGGATCATATACGTGTGCATGTACGCATTTGTACATTTGCATGTACTTATGCAAGGCTGCAAGATCGCTGCATGTGTTTGATGTCTTAACACTCAGCATGTGTGCAGCTTCATAATTTATAAGCTTTGTATAAATTTTCTAAGCCCTAAACAATCATTCCAGATCAGTGCAGAGATGGGGTGTTTGGTTCATCTAGATTCTTTAAACACATATTTAGTGCCCTTAATATTGCTAGTGTAAGTTTTAGTTAAGCCTGGACATTTTAGAGCTATTTCATGACAGGGCATTATACATCAGGAAAATGGAGAAAAGCAGTTACGTGGATTTTTATTGCTCTGTAGGTGCAGGCTCAGGTATTTGTACTTCGTTGATGCAGTTTTGGGGAAGACGATTTAGCTTTCAACAGTGACCCCTTCTGGTGCGAGCAGGGAGAGTCTCCATGCGGCACAGACTGCCCCGATACCGTCATTTCTAGTATAAAATACTTTGCTTATAAAAATTATTACTTTTCCGTCGTCTTTTTGAGGAGCATAAGTAGAAAAAAAAGAATCTGCCATAAAGGCCTCACTTCCTTTCTGACCCTGTGTTATTAAGACATCTCCGAGCACTCTCGATTTTTTTTTTTAACATGAAATGTCATTTAACAAAGATCAATGCCTCTTAGCAGAGCTGCATTACTTAGAGAACAGGAATCAATGTTCAGTCCGGTGCTAAACATAGAAAAGACTATAAGTAGGGGTCTCAGGCAATAACACCTGTCAAACAACTAATTTTCTTTCTGAGGGTGAAATACTGGAATTTTCATTCTTGCAAATCCATTCCTCCCTCTCTTTTGCTTCTTTCTTTCTGAAGAGCCCTAATGCCATTTCAGATTCGCCTTTCAAGACCATTTGACTGTAATGATCGGTGCTGTAGAGCTTTTAGTCTCTTCTCTGGCTCTGAAACAGTCTTCATCTATTTATCAGGCAGGGGCCTGTACTTTTTATTCAGAAGGGTTATAATCCCAGTACTGCAATGAAGTTTCAAATACATATAATATACAACATAGTCAGAAATAAAAATATTGAGCAGATTCATACTTGCTGCAGTCTTCATTTTTGAAGACTGCTAGCTTGTCCACTAGGCATGGCACCATTTCATTTCACTTGATAAGCCTCTAAAATTTGTGCCTTTCTATATGAAAAAATTGTTGTTTCTTCTGGATTGGCACAAGAAATTCTGTCACATTCCTCTGTGAAGTGACAATATTTCCTCATCAGTACAGCTTTGCTTCCTCGGTGTTCTTCTAGCATTTTGTTCCATTTTTTTCTAGCTTGAGTGGGGTTTTTTTGGCAAGGGGTGGAGGGGCTGATCTAATTAGATGTGGTTCCACTGAGAACACTTTATAGCTTGTGATATTGTAGAGCTTCTTTTTAGTTCTACACACTGCAATACACTTGTAAAATCATAAAACCTACCAGGAGCTGCAATCAATTTAATTATTCCCCTGCCCTGAAGCTGAAGCAGCACCACCACAGTCACTATAGCCAGGTAGACATCCAACTTGCTTCCACAGACCTATAGGGAGGAGCCCACCACCCCCAAGATGGTTTCTTCTGGGGCTTGGATAACACCATTAACTACTCCTGATTTCCAAGCAGATTCTCCCTTACTGTTATTTAACACTGCTATGCTGTCAGTTTACCCTTCATGGATGAAGAAAAGAGGCATTTACCTTTTAAGTGACTTGGGTTCATGTGTCTCATATGACTGTAGTTTCCTCATAGTCATCACTGCATCTCAAGCTTGATCTCTGGGAATCACAACCAGGGAAACACCCCTGGTTGGGAGACAGAGAGACAGCCAGCAAAGCACATGTGAGACACATGAGCAATCCAGTAGAGGGATGGGTGGAACCGCTACCTCCTGTCAGCTGAGGTGAGTTGGCTGTTACAGAAAGAGCTGTGACAGTGTTTCCCTAGAAAGAGTTATCTTCCATTTCACATGAAGGATGAATGTTTGTCACCCTCCTTGAACTCTGCTTCTTTCATATTTTGGTCTCTGTCTCTCCTAAGTTGTATGTTTTCCCACTTGCTTCTTTTCCCACTTTCCTGTTGTGGATATCAGACCCTGTCTCTGAGGTCTACAAGGTTGCTCTTTGCTGACAGCTATGAGCAAAGGCTAGAAGCCCAGACAAGTGATTTCAGTGGAAGCTGAAAGTTATTGCAGCTTTTTGGGAGGCCAGGATGGGCCAGGAAGCAATGAGCAGTGAGGACAAGCCGGATGGGATAGACCTTTTAACTGAGGCAGGGGAGAAAGATGCTAATGGGGAACACTGTGTAAGGCCTTTAACAGAAGGTGTTGCCATGGCTGAGACTAAGATGAGACCAGAGAACTGGGAGAGCTATGGCTGGGCCAGAAAAACCTGAAATGATGCTCCATGAGACAAGTGATGGGACTAGATGGGACAGAAGGGAAAGGCAGAGCTGTTGATACTCCTCACTGAAACCCCATCAGACTGGCTTGCTGTAAACTGTTGTAAACTGGCTGTTCATGGCTTACTGATTACATTCACCATGGAAAAGAGAGTATGAAGATGAGGATTACTTGTTCTCTGTTTCTCAGCTACTGCAGGATTAGCTTTTACCCAGGCTCTTTCTTTCAGTATCTAATTCTTCTGCTGGGAAAGAGGAAGAGCAGCATCTCCTGAGGATCCTGTTAAAAACATTCTCTTGCTTCCAAAGACTATTACACGGCTTACTCATGCATGATAGAACCTCACAGCCTCTTTGCCATCCACTGAAGTTTATTTCATGACAAAAAGAATGTGGGATGGATGGTTTTTACCATATTTAATACTGGTAAATCCCCTGATGTGTATTCTTTTTATTATCAGTAGGCCATGTAACTCTGCCACAATCCTCCCAAATTGTGAAGTATGCTGAGGTTTGGAAAGGATAGCAATGCTCCTTGTAGCATTATTGATGATGTTTATAGTACCTCCAGAGCACCAAGAGCACTGTTTCAAAGTGTCCTTTCCTGGTTTTAAGGTCCACTGGCTTCTAGGGTTCAGATCTCATTATTTTTCATTGCTTTCTTTCAAAAGGGCAGTCGAACAATTTATTAAAAAAAAATTAAATCAATAAGGCAGAAGAACAGTTTGAATACAATCAAAAATACAAAATAAAAATTACTTGTAATATTTTTCCTGGGTTTTATTGCTAGCTATATGAAGATTTCCTTGTTCTGTCTCCTTATCAAAGTCACTGCATTAGACTATGGAGCATAAAAATTTTTAATGGAAAATCCCTAAAGAACAATCACTGCCAGAGCATTTTCATACTGAAGTATACTCACAAAAAAAAAATATAAAAATGGGTGAACGCATACATGAAAATTTGGATCTAGAGTTAGCTTTCCACATCTTTTTCTTCAGGTTCTCTGACAGCGAATAATTTTTAATCAAAGATACACAAAAATTAAAAACCAAACAGCATTAATACCGTACAGATTTTTTTTTTCACTCTTACATTTCAGTGCCCCTGATTCTGCAGTACACAGAACACAGAGGACACAGGTACCCAGATGACCACAACATCTGGAAGGTCAAGGTGATCTGCAAATGTGAAAAAAATGTTTCTTAAATGTACAGACTACAAAATTTCCAGTGCCCAGTTCCAGAAACACTCAACTAAATGAGGGCTGAAACACAGGTGACATGATAAAAATGTATTTCACCAGCACTCTGACACTCTTCCCAATACAAAGTAAGCACTTATGCAGTGAATAGGTGCAGAGGTGTTTCCACTTACATGAACCCTTCCAAAGGAGCCTCATGTTTAAGATATTACAAGTTAAGATCTTTTCTCCCCTTTTTCGAATTTTTTCTCTGTTATCAGATGTATTATAGTTCTTGCTCTTTGATTCCTTTTTCTGCATCAGTCTGCATCAGAACACAGTGAACCTGTCAAGAATCTTTCTAGTTGGCTGACCAGTCAGTGGCAGCCAGCAATTTCACAAATGAATCTGTTTAATCAAGGTACCTAAGGTGAAGAAGGTACTTACAGAGCTTGCAGGAGAGGGAGGCTGACTTGTCACAGCTGTATTATTCTTAAATTGATAAGAGCAGAGTAACTTGAGTCAAGGAGGAAAATCATTGAACAATAAGTCACTGAAGTACTTTGCTGAATCAGGTTTTAAGTGTGTACTCAGACACAGTGGAAATTGTCCATCAACTGAAGTTTGGGCGGAATGGAAAACTTTTCAAAGTTTGTTACATTCTTAACTGATATCATGAAGAGCCATTTGCTGATTCAGTGCTTAAGACCTGGTCTCCAAGCTGCCATGCTCCCTACATTCCCACATAAATATTTTTTATCCATGTTTAAAGCATTCGGGGTATTTTTTTTCCCTCAACAAAAGGTAGCTGGCAACATTACTAGTATTTTTCCAGCCTTAATAGTGTAGTTGTCGGTGTTGTTGCATGTCGTAGCATGTTTCTTTCTTATGACCTGTATGCAGTCTTCTGAACATTCTGAAAAGCCCTCTCTCCCCACACCTGCCTGGCATTAACACTCCAGAGTGCATACAACCATGGGTCCCTGAGGCATTGCATCTGCACCCTGACACTGCTCCACCAAGCCTCCAGCTCCACTTTCCTCACCTTGTGCAGCCTGGCAGGGGTCACAGTACAAACTGATAGCATAGAAGCCATTCCATGGAGATGATTTCAGATTTAATTGGATGTGTATGTAAGACTGAACCCACCTGCCTCCCTGTATAAAACCAAGAAGTCTTGGATAGAACTATGCCAGAAGTTGTAAAGAGAAACCATGCTGCTCTTTGAGAAATACTGTGACCCTCTGTCACATGGAGCCCTTCAGAGGAGGGCTGTTCCTTCCAAAAAAGTCTGAAAGAGTGTTACCAAATCCATTACTTCAGAAGCCATAGTTTTCTTCCACTATTTGTTCCATGCGTTTTTCATCTTCATAGCTCTCCCTTGCACTTTTATAACTTGTACTAACACCTTCTAAGCCTGGTGATGGAGAACTAACTTTATGCCACAGAACTAATAAGCTCAGCTTGTCTCAACTGCCAAAAAATGGCTTCAAAAAAAGGATGTGGTTTTCTCTGAATATAACATAGTAAACAGTAGGGAAGGATAAGGACTATTTAACTAATGAATGACAATGCAAATTACTGTGACAGTCTGTTTGCAGACTTAGGGAAAATCATCCTGATAGATCCCAGTAATTCCTTCCCTTTTGGAAGGATTTCTTTGTCAGCACGGTGTAACAAATCATCCCCCCTCCTTTTGTTTCTTTTTCTCAAATGGAAGATTACAGTACTCTACACAGTTTTGTAGCAGGTGGGCAATGCAGCAAATGAACAACTGCAGAATTAAGAGAATGATTAAGTCATTTTGCAAATCAGATGTGTAGATCTTTTCAGCCCATGAAATTTTGTAACACACTTATGTCACCAGTGCTTATTATCCCATTGTTGTTGTGCCCCTTGGAAGCCATGCTGCCCTTGTGCTTCATACCAAAGTCTTAGTATGACAGAGAGCTACAGGCCAGGTAACCCAGAGGGAAATAAACTTCAGAATAACTCACAGATAGAAGACAACAGCTGTTTATGATGGCTCTCATTGCCACCCTGCAGTATAGGATGGAGCTTGGTTTGCAGAGAGACTGAATCAAGCTGAGTGCTGTCTGCAGCGGCCCTGACGGTCCACTTTTGCCTGGTGAAGCTTGCTCATTTGTCATTCTGCCAGCCCAGTTCTCGTTTTTCATATGATATTCCAGGATGGGCATCACATTCCTCCCCCAAACTTTACAGTATTTAGAAAATACTGTTACTCATATAACTGCCCATTAACCAGTATCACTGTCAAACAATCAAAACCTTCTGAGTACTTTTTAAATCACTCAGTCATAGTAGGATTGAAGAGAGAAAGTGCTTCATTTACATCTGAACTGAACAGCCACCCTCACATAAATGGTGCCATACACAGGAACTCCCATTCTGTCTGACATCTGATGCCACCAAGCCCTCCTGTGGGCAACAGGGTGGCTTGACCAGGACCATGCTGGAACAGAGCCAAGGGCAGTTCCTAGATCTCTGCAGTGCACCATGGCATATTCACTGCTTTCTGTGGTCATGATGAGGGTGGCTCCTGGGCTTATCACCCAGGATGTTACACAGAAACAGACAACATTAAGAACACAACCATAGATATTTACCTACACATCGACAATATGAGTCTCAGAGCAGAGAAAAGGCACCCTCCTGTTAAGCAAGAACAGTAAGTGTTCATTGCTAACTCAGAATAGTCCTTTAAACAAATAAAATCTACCTTCTCCATTAATGTTTAATTGTTGTACAAGAATTTGTCTTCTTTTTGTATTGTTTCTGTGCAAAAGTCCCCTGTCTTTACTTGTTTGCTGATTTTTGCTACAGATGATATACTAATACCTAATTTACATATAGATTAAATACTACCTTGAAGCTTATTTACCCCTTGATGAGGAAAACCAGCAGAACACCATCTGGATACATAGGTTCCATTAAGACTGTTTGGGGGTTCAGTTTTGTTTGGTCGGTATCACAAACTGGACTTTGGAAAAGTGATGTTTTCATATCTGTTCAGGTACAAAACACTATTTCAGATACCAGCCAACAGTTGTTAGTACTTTAGAGTTTAAAAACTGAGCCTTGTTGTGTTTATCAAAAATAACTCAGTTTGTTCTTAATTAATGCCTCATTAGCTTCAGCATGTATTATGAAACTTTCCCTCTCCCAATTCCAGACTGAGAAAGGGGTTCATCAATAGTTAACTCATGCAAGCATGAGTTAACTATTAAGACAGCAAATGTTAATCACGAAACCTGAGAAGCAGGATTTGCCTTAATCTTGTCAAGATAAGATTTTCTGTTGAAAACCAGCACAGGACCACTGAATCATCCAATAAAGGACTGCATATGCTCCAGAAAGAAAGGTAAAAAGTGCACTGTGACAAAGACTACTAATCTTCATCAGAAAGACCCCCGAGGAAGAAGAGGAGCCTTCTTCAGTCCGACCACCAGGGCACACAGCCCATGCATGGCACGTATGCTAATGATATTAATGACTTCTGAGAAGTAATTTCTATAACCACTCCTATCCCAAGGAATGTGATGAATATTCATAAATTTGACCCATAATACTGGGCTGTATGGACAGCTGTGCGTGTGTATTAGGAGGAGTGATACCCCACACACCTGGCACCAAATAAAGCAAACACCTGCTTCTCTGACTCTGTCTCAAGTGTCTCTTGGCCTGGTTTGGGGTGATTCAAGCCACTGTTAGCCCAATGTGCGTTCAGATCTGGCAGCATGAAAACAGCCCACCCTGCCTCCCTCTTTCTCTTCGTCAGCTGTGCCTTCCAACACTAAATTTAAAAAAAATTCCCTTTTCCATTAGTTTCCTAAGGAAATTATTAAACTTTTGTGTATTGATTTACAGACATCTTCACATCTTCTGCCATAGATTAGACTTCATTCTTACAGAAAATTATATATCTTTTATCAACTCTGACTGGTTTTTTTCAGCTTAACAAGAATAATAAAGGGAACAATTGCTGAGAATGAAAGCAGAATATATGGTGTTCCTAAGCCTACTAATTTTCTTTATGTTCCACATATTATTGGAACTTTGTAATCAGCTGAAATGTGTCTTCACTGATGTTTTTTTCTGTCTTTTCTTAGAAAAAGATGATGCATATTTTCCCTTTCTGAAGAATGTTGCAAGTAGAGCATGAACTGCCCTTGTAAATGCATTTCAGGTTGTCAGTGTGCTGTCATACATGGCTCTGATGGAAAGGTGAGCTTGAGGCCCTGACTGGGGCACGTGGCAGCAACCTACTCATGACAAGGGCCAGCCCTGCCATCCCCAAGCACCAGCACCCTCATCACTCGCTGGCTGATATTAGTGACATTAAGAGATTGTGCTCAGTTTTAATACGCAGGTGAAGTGCATGCCAGTGGACCTCTAGCTAGTCATTATTATTCCTCTCTAAGTTTAGGTCTAGACTGCAACAACTAGTGAAAGGAGGGTACTTGTACCTTCACAAAGAACAAGAACTCAGGCTGAAGACATTTGCATGTCTGATTGCACAGAACTATAGCCATGGCTGAGCATCCACCGTTCAACAATCCAATACTGATTTTTTTAAATTAAGGGATACCTCCTTCACAGCTAGATCAGGTACAGCACACTGTGTTAAAAAAATTGGATGAGAAAATACATTCTGTCAACTAAAGTGGTATTTTTTAATTGTGTTGAAGAGGAGATATAACCTAAAACTTCATGAAAAAACAACTTTAATGATTTGTACATGTTCCTTGACAGGAATGTCTTTTAAAAGGGTTGTGTAATTGTGTCTCGGTTTTGGAGACAGACCTTCAGGAGGAAACACTCTGGAGTGAGTGTCTCCTCCAAAGGGAAAAGGGCCTCCCCTTTCCCTCTATCAATGAGACAAATGGGTCACAAGAACTGAAAGTGGGAAAAAGAAACCAAACTGTTTATGAACACACAAACAAAACAGGGCAGAACAGCATAAAAAAAAACCCTCAAAATACAACAAATTCCCGGAGAGGGAACAGACACGCGGGCTCGGACCAGCTGGGCCACCCTGCGGGCCCGCCGGGGCCACCTGCAGGCTCCCCGGGCTGGCGAGGAGGGAAGGGAGGCAGTGAGGCAAAGGGAAGGGAAGGGAAAAAAAGAACAAGAAAAAAAACCCAGCAGAACCTTTTCCCACTAGCCGGAACACAAAGGAAACCCAAAGAGCAGCACAGCGCTCCCGGCACACTCCCTCCCGAGCCCGCAGAGCCCCCGAGCCGCTGGGCCCGGCCGTTCATCGGCCCCGCACTCGGTCCTGTGGCCCCGGGTCCATCGTAAAGAAACAGCGCCTTGGGCACTGAGCGGATGGGTAAGGAATAAAGCGGCTTCGTAACATCACCCCAGGACAAACTGGTCCTCCAGCATATGCAAAATCATAGGTTTAGAGCATCCTTAAACCCCAAGGCATTGGCTGAGCCTGTAAGCTTGAACTACTCACTTGGAGTAGTTCACCTCCAACAGCATCATTTGAAACCATTGGATAAATCAAACAAGGAGAAAGAGGACATTAAAAGGCACATCAGCATCGTAAAATGACTTTGTAGAGGGTTCTTCACCCTCAACAGTGCTCCCAGAATGGCAGCACTTAGAGCTCACTTGGAGCTGACTGAAGGAGGATCACTTTTCTGGGAAACAGGAGTAAGGAATGTAGCCACATTTCTTCCTGGCTCTGAAGACACAGGTAGGGGAAGCAGCTCCCACGGATGTTCTCCCCTCCACATCTCAGTCAGCAATAACCTTCTTTCTTGGCTTGTTTTGTGATCCATCACAGCCTACCTAGGCTTCTGAAAGATGCTCCCCTGCTTGCTGCTACGAAACAAAAGGCATCACAGCAGAGAGGACAGGAAGCATATTAAACAGCTTTAGTTTTTTAAAAAAATGCAGTTGTTTGTTTGTTGTTAAGGTCCACAAACATTGCTGAGAAAAAGGCAAGTATCTAATGCAGAAGACAGAATGCACAAAAGAACACAGTTGGCTATACCGTATTTCTCTTTCTTCATTGTAAAATGGAAGGTATAATAAAAAAATTGTACCTTGCCTCTTCAACACAGTGTTGAATCCTCAAGTTGTATCTGGTTTCATTACTAGTTTCATTAAAAAATTACTGGTTTCATTAAAATCTTTCCACTGAATATCTTTTAAAAATATAAATGTAACCCTTTCACAGCTATCCTTTCTTTATTCTGTTCAATTTAGCACACATACATGATATAATTTTTTAACACCATTCACTGTGGTTCCGTTATGAGAGCAGTAAGGGAAAACTTCACTGTAGAAATAACCATTTTCTGCTGCAGAGATTTTTTTCTCAGTTGTCTGATCTCTTTGATTTCAAAAGAAAGGCCATGAGCTTTATTTTGAAATGGTTGCTGCCATTTATGCCATTGAGGCAATATACACATCCAATCCAAGAAAAAGGTCAGTTGGGTCAGCGAGCAAGCTGGTTAGCGAGCTACTAACTCATAGCCTGTATGTGCAAGCACTTAAGGAATAAGGATTTTAAAGAATGAAGCTGTGATTTCACTACAACCGCTGCTCAGTAGGGATAAAGGAAGCACTCTGATGCTGATCACTTAGAGACAGACAGACTGGCTGACTTGGGTGCCTATAGATGGAGTAAAGTAATCCCCTAGGCAATGACATGTAACTCTCCAGCCACCACCCTCACTACTTAAAATTCTCTGCTTTCCACATAGTATATTACTGCCTGCTTCATCCTGAAGCCTCCAGCTGACTGTGTCATGACAATGTTTCCCTACTGATAGAGCATATTTTATAGATCAGACCATACTGTGATTTTTTGATAGTAGTGTCTCTGTAGCCTTTCCTTAAATGGGTATTTTTTTTTCCCTCTGAGTAAATTAGGTATTAGTTTGTGACACAAAAACTCAGCTTTTTAAAAGTTATGGCCTAGAATTGCTGTTTTATTTCCACCTACTAGTCCCCGCAGCTACTAGGGTACTTTTTCTAAAGACCTTTTTTCCCGTTGAGTGAGGGGACAAGAGTTACTGCAAGAGCTGCAAAAGCCTCTAAAAGGATGACTTTTGGTGCAACTTGGGTACTGAACTACTGCTGTCTTGGAAAATGTCTCCCTTAATGACATGCTTTGGCATCTGTTTTAATTTTAGTTGTGCTGACATAGCAGAGAAGATTTTGTTTCCCTTCATTTTTGTTTTCTCTAGGGAGTTTCCAGAGAATATATATAGCACTCATAACCTTCTCTTACAACACCTGTGAGATGGATAACACTAGCAGCTCCTGTATTCTTTCTATACCTCTAGTCAGATCTATTAAGAAGACTTTTGCTTAGTCTTTGAGAAAGCAAAATATTTCTTTTTTTACTGCCATCCTGAGAAACTGGTTATTTCTCTGCACCATACTGTGATACTGCCTTCAGTCACATCACTCTGGAAAGCATCCACATGTTTTTCTTCTATTATATTATGGTACAAGAAGATTAAAGTTACATATTTCATTTAACGTGATGTTTAGTTTCACATGTTGCTAATCCAGAGCATTTATGCCCAATTAGATACTCAGGAGGTCCTATCACTTAAAGTTCTTCCAACAATCTTTAGAAGAGTAATGTTCATTTTTTAGAACTAGCTAAAATTAAAACCTAAGTCATTGCAAGTTGCATGAACTGTGAATCACAATCTCCATGACTGTAAGTTTCCAGACGTACAGGTGCTGAGTTCTCCTCCAGAGCTTTCTGAAGGGAAAGGACGTGCATTTTCCAGCTATGGAGGGGTCTGCATTAAAAAGAGAGTGCAGTATAGGAATAGTTCTGAATAGCACTGGTACTCAGTGCCATGCCTTTGGTATAAATACATAGAAATAAATAAGTAATGCATTGTAGTGGTTTGGTCTAAAATACTCATTACTGTTTATCTTCTGTGAGATAAGAATTAGGAGAAATGCAAAGCAGGCACCAACTTGAATGAATATAAAGAAGTTTATTAACAGACCTAAAAGAAGAAAAGAAAAAAAAATTATACCACCTTTAGAACTCTCCTCCTCCCCCCACCTTCCTCCCTTCTCCCACTGACAATGTAAAGACAACCCTTAAGATGTTCAGTCTGTTTACCACTTCCATAATAACCTTGTTCAGTCCATTTAGAAAGAGAAGTCTCTTTTTGCTCATGCTATGAAAACAGTATCACAACGAGACAGCCGCCCACTTCCAAATATTGTTCAGTCCATTCAGGAAGAGGAGTCTCTCTGCTTGTGATGTGAGTCCCTTCCCCCGACTTGCAGCTTTTCCCGCAACTGCTTTCGAGGGTCCACTCTTGAAAGTTTTCTGGGGTACAATTTTAAGGTTGAGCTGTTCAGAAACAAAAAAAAACGAGGCCCTTCTCCTTCCCTGGGAGCAAAGGGTCATCTTCATCTTTAAGACTATCTCTGGAAGCATCTCTAGGAATTGAGGTTTTTCTCCTTTCCTCTTTGGAGCAAAAGTCCTCATCTGGTTCATCTCTCTCTGTCCAAACTTCTCATGACATTACAGCTGCGGCAGCACCTGCCTATTGCTTATGAGTTGAACACTCCACCCCCCATATCTTCATGAAATTACAACGGGACACTCTGATATATCATAGCTTCACAACAGACTTTCAGCTTTAAGCATCTCCTCTTTCTCTTCCCTCAGGTTTTCAGCTCTTCACAGCAATAAAAGGGTTAATCTCACCTCGGCCTTGCAGCTGGAATGTGGCTTATCGCTGTTGGTCCCCTGACCTCTGCCGGACAGAGGTGCCGCTTTGCTGAATCTTGGCCGCAGTGGAGAGGGGGGGGTTCCGAGCCGCTCCGGCTGCCCACGGCAAGGCAGTGGGGGGGGTTCCACGGCTGGAACAGGCCCATGGCTCCAGGCTGGCCGTGGCCCGGCCCGGCCTGGCCCAAGCAGGGCCTGGCTGGGCCCACTGGCCCCTGCACGGGGCCTGCAGCCACCTGTCCCAGCACTGGAAACGAGAGAGAGCTTGGGGGGGGAGTTTGTCTATTCTTAAGTGTGGATCACAGAGGCGGTCACAACTTTAAGTGGCTTAAAGAATTGTCCATATTCAAACTGGCCAGCTGATAGGTTCTGTCAGGTGCCAGAGGAAACTGTAAGCACCCCTTAGCAAGGATATCCCTTCCGGGACTATGCTTGCTAACCTATGACATGCATCCAGATCTTGCCTGAATTAGGCACAAAACCAATGCAACTATATAATGACAGTGTGACCTCAGATGGGATTTTGTCCACATAAAATAGTATTTTAAAACAATATCCAAGGATGACTGAATTGCATTAAATCTAATACCTTTTGAAAAATACAAAATTTCATCCACATTTTGGTTTTTTTTGTCTTTTCATTCTCTTAACTGTTTGGGGGATTATTGATCTGATCTTGGATGAGACATACCTGGCTCTGATTTGCATGAATGTGTAGCTTTTGCATCATCTTTCACTCTGTCTTCCTTAGGTATTTCAGTCATACCAAGGGTTGAACATATGAGAACTATGCTATATTTTTAGCTGGCTTCCCCACTTTGCTTCAAGAAATCTCAATATTAACAAAACCAGGATTTGGCCTCAAGGCAGGCAAGGACCACCCCTCGATTCCAGAGTACCTTTTCAAGAGCATTGCTTTTAAAGCCTCTTTTCTCCTGTATGGACTGACAAGCATGAAATCAAAGCGGCTTTCCTTATGACAAAATCAGTGGGCATGTTGTATTACTCCTGTTGCAGAGAATGATTAAGCTCGTTGTAGCCAAAGCAGAGGTTTGTGACACCTAGAAACTGAGTGCACACTATTTAGGGTATAACTAACATTAAATTGCCTTGAATCCAATATAAATGTAATTGAAAGTGTAACCAATAGAAACTCCTAAGTATTTTGTGCCACTGTGATAGCCCAGACATACACAAAACATAAACATTTTATGTATGCATCTGAGTAATGTGACCACCAGCAGGGGAAACAAGTACACATACAGCAACACACAGGAAGCATCCAATCAAGAAAAAATTGATAAATACAAAGACAGATACAAAAGAGATAGATACAAAAGGTTGCAGGGGGTAGGGCATCTTGATGCATACAAATGAAGAATGACTGACCAGAACCAAGATAAACAGTAAGCAAAATAGATGAGATCCCTTTTTCAGGAGGCAGGCAAAGAGCATCTTAACATCAGGCAGCAAGAGAAACAACAGAAAAGGAAGAGGACAGGCCCACATTATGACCAGACTTCCCTTATGGAAGAGCTACCTAGCCTTATTGCCTCCAACTCCATACCAAGACTACCAAGGACTTAGCCATCAGACTTCATGGCACCACAATGCACAGCAGTGATTTGAGGTATCTGTGCTAAAGACAAATAGTTTGGCATACATAGTAAAGATGATTAATATTGTTTAAGTATTAACCATTAGCACAAAATGAGTTGTTAATTAATGTATTTAATAAAGGCTTTTGAGTTTAAAATTGGCTTGCTTTATCAGTCTGCTAAAAACTCCAATCATAATGATCTCTAATTCCCTACATGTAAACACATATTTAGTTGCAAGATTACGCTCTTTTTAGCTTTAATGATCACAAAGTAAGAATATGAACAGTTATCTTTTCTGCATGCTAGGGTAGTCAAATTAAATTTAACTCATCATTGCTGTGAGGGTAGTGTGCCTGAATCCTGTCAGGACATGTGCCTCTTACTCAGTGAAAATTGTTAAGTAGAGGTAATTCGTATAGCAGTGCAAGCATTTTAATGACCAGAAAGTGGAAAGCTGTTTGCAGGACATGTCCTTCACTGGTGTAAGTGGCCAAGCTCCATGGCAGTCCGTCAGACCCAGATGAGGCACTGATCCCACGCATGAAAGTTAACATTTTGCAGTTTGGTCACCTCTCAAATACTTGCTAGCAAAATGTACTCACTGAAAACCCTAGCAACTAACTTTCTGTCTGCCATTTTTAAGGTGTCACTTCTTACATATCTAGTATGGAACCTCCAGCTGCTGTCAACATACGCTCTATTTTTAATCAGCTCTCATTTTGCAAAACCAAATTCTTTGGCATATTAGGAAATGTGCGCATCTCACTGTCCTTCAGTAACTAGAATTTCACCTCCTCTTCCCATTCCACTGTGATTTGTCTGAAGACATTTTTCTTTTGACTTCTGTTCATAAACTTCAAACAGAAATAGTAGTGATTGATTACAGGAGCCTTGTGTTTAATCAGCAGTGCTGTCCGTAAGCCCTAAGCATTTGACTTGCATATTCTTTCATCAGATGCCACATCTTCAACATGACACCAGAAGGATATAATCCAGCTAGTACGCATCAGATGCCATTGTTATTACATTTGTGGGCTGATGCTGTAACTGAAAGCCCTGTCTGCCTGAATGTTAGGCTTACCATTTTTGTGTGTTTACCTGAAAAATTGCTCAAGCATGCCTCTAACACTGCATACAGTTGATGGCTTTTTTCATTTTCATTTTAAAAATCTAAAAATAAAAATTATACTCTACTAGGTATTAGGAAGTTGACAATATCTTAAAATACTTAATAATGCACTCAAGTTTCAATTAAAAGTACACCTGTGACTTGGCAAGCTAAAATAGAATGATGTTATAAAAGATCCCAAAATAAGGTTTTTGTGGGGATTAGAACCAGTTAAGTAATAGTAGGCAAAAGAGAGATTGTTTGAGTTTATAAACTGGTTACTTCTTCCTTGTTTAGACTAAAGGGCTGTGGTTGTCCCATTTCAAACTCCACTGATAGTGCAGTGAATTCTCAATTCCTACAATAACATATTAATATATGTTCCATTAAGAATACACTTAGCATCTCTGATCATGCATTGATCATAATTTCTGAGAGACTTGGTAGGTGTTTGTGGATCTAAAACTTATGATTTTGAGAGACACTTGACATTTTTTCTGGCCCTTGGTCTCAGTGGGAGATAAGGACTGATTAGGATTCCTGCCTACTGGCTTGCTAAAGCCTCCTCTCCTTTTTTGGACAATCCTGTGTAATGTAACATGCAAGAGAAACCCTAGGCAATAACACTACATCATTTAAATCCCTAAGGATTCACATATGTCCTTCATATCTCATCGCATGCCAGGGTAGGCAACTGAGACCATCCTAGGTACTTCTTTTTCTGATCCTAGGGATACCAGGTCTTGGATACCACACCTGTTCTACTACCCACTACATTTTCTGGGGCTTATATACATTGCTAAGATGGCTCATTTTTTCAGTTTACATATTGACCGCACCACTCCCCCATTATATGAAATGCTTCTCCTTGTAGATAGCTCATTTAAAAACATCCTTCAAACAAGCCAGCTTTCAGTGAAAGGCAAAGTAGCATCATAACTTCTAATAGCATAATTACAAATTTTCTTAATAAAGTAAGCAAGTGGAGCTTGGGCAGGAGGTTGTTAGGGCAGAACACACTTAGATTCCTTATGTTTTGGGCTGCAGGCATTACAGAAAATCTCCTGATGGAAGAGTTTGCTGCCCATAAGCGGCTTTATTAGTTTCTTTGGGCATGGAAACGTCCTGTGATTGGACCACAAGACCTCCACTCCATCTGCCTATGCAACTTATGTCACATACAACTTCTTCCTCCCACCTGTGACTAAGGGTGATGCTTTTGCAGACTGAAGTGTCGTCACCTGTTAAGCAAAATATTTAAAATACTTCACACACTGACAAAATGCTCAACAGAAATATTTGAATGGGAAAATGAAAGTGGCTCATTACCAGCTCTGGAGTGAAACCAGACATGACCATAATTAGTCACTGCAGGGTGACATTATGCTTCATGTGACTGATCTCCTCCACAGTCCTTGAGAAAGCTCAACAATTGCCAAATGTAGAAAACAGCATGGTGTGGCTTCTTCATTTGTGCTCTCCATCTTTAGCATTGTATACAATTTTTACTACATATATATATATATATATATGTATATATATATATATATATTTATTTATTTATATTCTATCAGCCAAATAGCTTAACTGGCTTTTTGAATAAAGTGTCCTCTTTGTACAAGTTAGTTTTCTCAGATATGCTTATCAAGACTGGATTCATGCTTTACATAAAAATATCTGGAAAACTGCTCATTGGTTAGAACTTACGGAGCAAGTTTGTCAGAGTGATCTTCAGAACTATAGCACACCAAACTCATTTGATATCAAGCCCTTCGAGATTTGAGACCCTCAAGATTTGAATCAAACCTTGAATTTTTTTTTTTTTTTTTTTTGTTATTTATCAGTAGCTGTAGCTGGATAGTTATGGTTAAGCAATTGAACAGTGAATTTGTATTCTTGGCTAACATTTTATTTCAAGAGAAAGTGAAGACAATTACAAGATGAATGAAAGGCACCAGGAGTGAAGTCAGGACTGATCAATAACTGGGGGAAAGGTAATTCCAGCAGTGGGAGATCCTGACCACCAGCTCAATGACCACCTACTCAAAATGGACTGCAGACTCAAATGGAGGGAAGAATTGTGCCTGCAGACCAATTTAGCATGAGAAGTGAGAGATACAATGAGCAAATAGGGAGTTGAGTATTAATTGACGAAAAAGCTATGGAAACTGTAAACAATGAATGCTGACGCCTTTGTTTCTTAAAATGTATAAGTAGTGTAAAAAAGTAGTGTAAAGTTTAGATGATGTAGGTGCCAGCCTTTTGTGTGCTACCACCCATCTCCCTCCTTTGAGCACACTAGGATAAAAAAAATAGAGAAACCTCAACTCAGTGTGTTAATTGGCACTGGGTAATGAACCCACATTCAGGACAAAAATTTATGTTTGAAGTTGCAAGTGGCAATCAATGAACTGGTGTCTTCATCCCCAAAGACATTTTGACAGATTTTAGCTGTAACACATGGGAAAACAGGCCAAGAAGGACCTACCTCACTTTATTCAACGATGTTCTAAATGGTATTGTGTCACAGAAATTCTTGGATCTTTTGGACACACTAAAATAACTGTTCTTTTATTCCCTCTCAGACAAGCGGAAGCTAGGTAATATAGTGGGGAGATTCTTGGTCTTTATTTTGGATATACATTCCAAAAAATGCCCTGGAAACTGAACTTTTATCTTCAGAAAAGGTTTAGCAATAAGCACGTCTAAACATTGTTTGAAATATCATCTCAGAGTGAAAGCATGAAACTTGTCATGTATTTTTTAGTTGTCAGCAGGGTTCCTCTAGTGGCCATGGGTGCTGATGTTTGACATCTAGGCATTGGAAAATCATGCTTTGTCACATGCTAGGACATGAAAATGACTCCCCAGACAGGACCAAAGGAGCAGATGAGAGCAAATGGAAGACTGATGGCCTTTTTGCTGAAAGCCCTGAAGGTCGGCAGTACTCCACCAGAAATTGGAAATCTCTGCTCCTCAGATTATGGTGATCCTTCTGTAAAGGGGATATCAAATGAAACCACTGTGTTTCTTCTAAATGACCTTCTTGTCTTAGACATTTCAAGCACATGGGGGCTCCTAATATGCTAGTTCACTTCATATAATGACATCAGTGAATGCCAAGTCTTTGGCTCACATATGGACTTCTGTGGCAGAGGTGCTAGTCCTCTGAAGTAATTTCTTCTGCTGTGTATAAGCTCCCATGGCATCTGAACAGTAATTACAAGGACAGATTTAAACAACTGACAGTGGCAATATTACTGAATATATCTATAGCCAATGAGTGTTTTCACTTCTGTGAATTCGAAAAAGCCACTAAAATTGAAAAATGTCTCTTTTTTAGCAGCAAGAAGAGATGGAAGTGCTCTGGGGCTTGTTAGCAAAAAGAAGAATCCAAAAGCATGGTGTTTTTTCCTTCGCTAGGTGAAAAGCACACTGCAACCAACAGGTCACAACATACTGTTTCCTGTTTCTTCAGCTGCACTGTGGCACAAAAGAGAGTGCATTCAAATTGAAAATCTTGAAAAAATAAACTTTGAAACAAGACCTTGAATGTCAGCTAGCAACTGTGTGGTGGGTTGACC
Source organism: Aphelocoma coerulescens (assembly GCF_041296385.1). Classification (NCBI taxonomy): domain Eukaryota; kingdom Metazoa; phylum Chordata; class Aves; order Passeriformes; family Corvidae; genus Aphelocoma; species Aphelocoma coerulescens. Next base: position 50,130,801 of record NW_027184085.1, read on the forward strand.
CTGGCTGGACACCAAGTGCCCATCAAAGCTGCTCTATCACTGCCCTCTTCAGCTGGACAGAGGATAGAAAATAAACAAAAGGCTTGGTGGAGCTAAGGACAGGGAGAGATTACTCACCAGTTAGTGTTACAGGCAAAACAGACTCAACTTGGGGCAACTAATTGAACCTGTAGGGTAACAGAGTAGGGTAACGAGAAGTAAAAGTAAATCCTAAAACCATTTACCCCAGCTCTCCCTTCTTCATTTCACTCCCCTTTTTCTCTATTTCCTGCTCATCAGCAGCACAGGGAGATGGGGAATGGGGTCTGCAGTCAGTTCATCGCATGTTGTCTCTGCCACTCCTTCTTCCTCAGGGAGAGGTCTCCTCACACTGTTCCCCTGCTCCAGCATGGGGTCCCTCCCATGGGAGTGAAAACTGTATGAATGTCCCCAGTATGAGACCTTCCCACAGGCTGCAGTTCTTCATGAACTGCTCTATCATGGATCCCTTCTATGGGGTGCAGTCCCTCAGGAAGACTGCTCCAGCCTGGATCCCCCACGGGGTCACAAGTCCTGCCAGGAGCCTGCTCCAGCATGGGGTCTCTACTGCGTCACAGTCTTCTTTGGACATCCACCTGCTCCAGGCCTGGAGGTCTCCCTGGGCCACAGATGGATCTCTGCTCCACCATGGCCCTCCACGGGCTGCAGGCAGCTGCCTCACCATGGTCTTCATGATGGGCTACAGAGGACTCTTCCCACAGCCACCACCCCTGCAGCCCCCGTGGCACCAAACACTTGCAGTGCAAACCCAACACAAACTGTCCTAAAGAGCTGTTGCTTACTCACCTCCCTCACTTCCTCTTAGAAGCACCACTGCTTTGAATTCTTCAGTGACAGGCATGTTATTTGCAAAGATTGACCTCAGATATATATTTTAGTAAGAGATGAGCTTGTTCCTTGCCACTTTTGTTATGTTTCCTGATAGAACACAGTAAAACATACGAAAAGATATCTTTCACAAGTATTAGAATAGTGTGAAGATTGCAGATCCAGCGCTGCAGTGTGTTAGGTTTCTTGTAAAGTGCATTATTATAACAGGACAATAAACACAGGGCAATTCTCCTGCTGCAGTAGCCATGATGACTGATAAATTCCTTATATCTGTCTGTGAACAGGGAAACAACTTTCAAGATTTCTAAATTATTTTTTAAGCAAAATTTCTAATCTTACATGCTGATTTTGAATAAAAATTTGAAAATTTAATCCTTGCTTCCAATATTTGAGTTTACTTTCTCTGCCATTAATAAATTCTGAAAAAAAAAAAAAACAATAGTGGGGAAAATGTGTTGCCTTTTGCCTTCAACAAATTCAATGTTTCTTTTGGTATTTTTAGGTTTTAGTATTATCAGAATAAAAATTACTCAGTTTTCCCTCACTACTTCTCTGGAAAGAGCTTATTCTTCAGTACCTGAGTTTTAATTCTAATATTTCATATTTCTCTTACCCATTTCTGCCCAGGACGCCGGCTACTTTGTCCGGCATTTTCGAAAGAAAGCAATTACTAACCTCATCAGTGAAAGTGTACAGATCTTACCCTTTGCTTGAAGATTTAAGAGATTTATGGGACAAATTCCTGTGGAGTTAAGTGTTACAGAAACGACAAATTCATGTCACTAAGTGCTCTTAGTGCCATATTTCTAGCCCACCAATTTTTTTGCTCCCTGGATGCATTACTATTTTTAGCTATTAATCCCAGCTACTCTCTCAGGCAAAACTCCCTCTGGAAGTTTCACAATTCTGCCAAATAGAGAGAATAGAGACCCTGTTTTGAGGTGCTTTCCTCTTTGTTTTTGAAGAGGAAGCAATACTATATATTCTTTGTTGTTTCTATCTGAGTATTTTCTTTATTTCCTAAATGTAAACACATCTGTTATACTTGATGTGGTACCTCCCTGCTAGAACCAGTCTTTAAAAAAAAAATAAGAGCTTAGTCTGTTGATTGTTTTCAGCATCATCTGAAAGTACAACTGCTTTTTGTCATGAGGCAATGACAAAAGGCCACATCAGTCCCCTTTCAACAGGACACGTAGCAGAGTAGCTTTAAAATGCCTGATCAGAATTTAATAATCCAAGCGGAAAATTAAAGGCATGTTAACAGAAAAATGAACAAGAAAGTAAGGATAAGATTCTTCAGTTTAAAACAAAAAAAAAGCGAAAGCAGGCCACAGAATAATTTGTGTTCTTTAGACCTTTTAAATGTTGGTATTTTTAACTGTCATGGACAATAGCTTAGATTGTTAACATCAACAGGCAGGAGATAACCATAGATATAAGGAGTGAATGTCCAAAACTAAGCTTCTGAATTATCAAGCACAGGTCTGCTATTTGCTAGCTAGAACCTGTATGAGCTTGTTGTAAAACACAGAAACACCCTGGATTAAACAGAAGTGGAAGGACCAAATCCTGCAATGAAGAAAGACACGTGCCATACCATAAGAAAAACCCCTTAATTAGGAGGCAGATCATATGTATTTCTACATATATTTAGATGAAGAAAAGCAGGTTTATAAAATAGGAAAAAGGGGAAATTCCTTGAAAATTAACCCAAAAAAGCGCCCAGAGGTGCTTGGGGATTTGGCCACTGACACTCAAGATCAGTAACTGCAAGCACCAGAAAAGCATAAAATCAACACTTTTCCCCCAGCTCTCCAGGATCAACAGCAATCTTCCCAATGAGAAGAAAGTCAAGACTGGGTGAACGTTATGTTGGGAATGAGTGTGTATGCAAAGTTATTAAGGACAATAATGCTGATACCACCACCAGTTTTTAAAAACCTCAGTATCCCAACACACACTGTTTTTTTCATCATGCTCATGACAGTAATACATGAAAGTAAAGTAGAAATAAAACATCTAATAAAAATGCATAACTAGGTTATGTAGGCAGAAGCTTCTGTAAGACACAAACCTACTGTAAACCACTCAAAGCTTAACCAGTTGACCAACAATTAAAACAAATATTTGGTGAATCACAACACATTTTTTCAGTCTCACTTAGAAAGACTCTCTAATATTTGAACATACCAAACAAGATAATCAGGCCTGAAAGATAAGGACAGACAAAACAAATATTGAAGTCAAGACGGAATGCCACAGATGTGGTCTGTTACCAAGCTTGGCTAGCAACACTTCAGAGCAGGATAAATTAAATGAGGTACAGAAAGTTACCAAATCTTTTCTCCAGTGAAAATAATTGTACACATTATGAGATAGAGTTGAATTGTACCCACATTGTTGTTCTAAGATAAAGCTGCCATTGACAGCTGCAGTCAACATCCTGCACTGCCTCAAGGCAAGGTTCTCCTCCCCTGCAAATCTAAAGGAAATTTTGCCACTGATCCCAGTGGAAGTAAAAGCAAATGCAGACAACAAAAAAAGACACAACAAAATTAAAACATCTCCACCACCGATATATTTCTGCAGCCCTCATTGCTGTTCACGGTTTGCCTGCATATTGTGTCACTGTTTGTTTTAACTGCACTAGATGAATGAGTATCTGTAATCATTTAAGTATCATGAAATCCTATTTGTATTTCTAAAGTGACACCACACACTGCTCAGAAGTCTTTATGTGTAGCTCAGAGGGCTTGCTAAATGCATTTGATGTGATTGCTAGCCAGTTCTGTGGGTGCTTGAAGAAACTTAGTCACCTTCAATTGTCTTTGAATCTATGCAGCCTCAGACACTTCATCGAGTGTGGTTAGAACTTGGCTCGAAACTACCATACAGAAAGAGAGACTGTCCTTCCAGATGATTACAATAAATTGCTGAGCTGTATTTGGATTTTAACTACTTTCCCATATGAAAAGGCTATGTGACTTGGCAACTATCATGATCCTAAGAAACCATAATGTCTCTTCATTGCTCAGTTCAAGTGTTTGTAGGACTGGATCCTGGGTCACATGCAGATCTGGGAAATTCAAATACAGTATTTGTGCTGGAATTGCACATGATGGCAGCAAGGTGATAGGACAGGATTGCTGGATGATCAACTATGAGAGCAAGTGAGCCACAGGGAATGCCAAAGGTGGCAGTTCTTCACTGCCTTGCTGTCCAGCTGAATATACAACTATCCCTCAGTGAAGAACTGCTGCCATTTTCTGCTTACAAATAACTGCCAGGGCCTCTGCTTAGGAGTAGGTGCTATGTGTCTTGTGGATCTAGGAAGACTTGGATATGCACCTTTAGTGTGGATAAGTGTAGTGGGATATATTTCTTTGGCCTTGGAGCTGTAGGAGAACAGGTGTAATAACTTTGTTTTGCTCAAGAGAAGGAAGAAAGAAGTTTACATATCTAAGAGTCCATATAAATGTTCAGCATGAAATCCAGCTGAAGAGTCTTCTGTCATACATGGATGGAAAAGCAGCAGAGAGATAAGCATGCTGCTCTAACAACACATGAATTTTGGTTACCATACTTTTGTCGGAATCAAAAATCAGATTCTTCAACGCCTGTAAAAGTCTCAGTAATGACAAAAGAATTGTGGAGATTAAAATGAGCTATCAGTGAGACAATAAAGCCAGATAAATAGTTTGATAGCCTAGCTTAACATTTACCGCTTCATAAACTTGTGATCACCCTTCCCCTGGTGCCATTTCAGGCACAGAACACACCAGCATCACTGAGACTCTTTCAAAGTATTTTAACCAAAGAACTACATGCTCAAAACACTATCAGAGCAACAAAAAAGACATTATCTAGCTTGTGGAATTGTCCCCTAACATTTTGAACAGGAAATTCTGGTTACAGTTTGTTTTGTTCTAGAAGTAGGACCACTGAAATCAGTGTCAGAGACAGACAACCTGACTTGGCCATAAAGCATGGGTAGCAGTAAAGCTATCTCAAATCAGTTTTTGGGGTTTTAATACAGAATGCTCTGTCACACACACCTGAAAAGGAGGAGTGTCCAGAACTCTAAGTACGTGTGGAAGTGTTTTTCATCTGGAAATCAAAGCAACAATGTATTTTATCCAAAGTGTAATCCTGTCCCGGTTCTAAGGTTTCATGCTTTGGTTTTTACTCTTATAATGTCTTCTTCATTATAAATTGAAATACATTTAAATGTATGGCAATCATAAATATGCAATTAGACAGGACAGAATTTGGCTCTTCCAGATCCTCATCCTTTCAGTTACAAACCCATCTTTCTAATGTCAATTCCGTTATCAGATATCAAAGACCTAAAGTGTGAGAGCGATTGCTGGGATGCCTGTGAGGCCGCTCTTCTTGTTCCAACAGCTCGATAACAAGAAAGGATCAGATAGGAAGATCAGTGTAATGGTGAATGTGAATGGGACAACCAATACTGTCTCAGGGGAGTTTTGTCCAAGACTGATAATGCTAAAGATTAAGATAACAATCAGATGGATTAAACGGTAATCAGGCAATTAACGGAGACTTTAGTGGAAAAAAAATCCCCCTGAAAAGCAGTATAAAAGCAGCAGAAACATTTGCAGCAGTGGGGAAGGCAGCTGCTGGTGCTGGGGCAGACAAAGCAGCCGCCCTGCAGGGCATTGCTGGGCATTTGCACTCCATTTCTGTGAAGGACATAGGGGAGGGAACCCCCATTGGCATGTGCCTATGGGACCTTGCAGGGGGGTTCCTCTGTGGCTTGTGGGTCTGGGCTGCAGGGGTGAAACAGGTGAAGGCACAGCTGGAGCACTCTGTCCCACACAGTGATACTCAGGAGAGGGGACATGAGCTTATGACCTTCATACCACATCATCCATTTAGGTGGGAAAGAAGAGTGGGGCAGCATACATAGATGTCATCATAACGTTTGGGGATTATAAATGGGTCTACAAAATTTTTTAAGTGGCTTTCAGTGTTTTGAAAGCACTTAGTATCAGTTTATCTATTATATTGCTGACACTGATCCTGAATGCATAGGATCAATTGCCAATTAATTTCAGGTCACTAAATATGATGGAACACTTTGATCCTGTTTTGACAAAAGAGATTTGAACATTTCTACAGTGCCAGAGCAGTGGATGATGAGAAAAAGAAATCCAGCAGCTTATGTTTGAAACAGTACTTTCAAATAGACCAAAATGTTTCTTGCAGTGAGGTGAGACCCCATCCGTGTTAGGAGGCTTTTGCAACTTTTATGTAGACATATGCCTTCTGCCATGGTCCCAAGCCCTCTCAACACCTCTGTAGTTTCTCATTGTAATTCTCCTTTGCAATGTTAAACAAGGAACATATTTTCATGGTTGATCAGACTGGTGAAAAATCCTTCAAGAGCAGTTGTGATATAGCTGATTCCACTGCCTACCTGCAGCATTATTTGCTTTTGAGCATTTTGAGTCAAGCTGCATCCTAGGGTTCATTATCCCGTAAGTGTGGTCATCCTGTGTGAAGCACGTATCATGCTGCCAAAGATTGTTGTGCCAGCTCTGTACATTGCTTTGATGTGTTGTGATACTAAAAATATATAGGTGTAGCCACAGTAACAACTGAAAAGCAAATGGCTTCTTATTGCAAAAACACTGAAAAGGGGATGTGTAACAGTTGGCGATTTAACCAGGTTGACTGACTAGAGAAAATTGTAATTATGGAAAATTCAGCAGAATTTTCTGCTTTTGGTGACAGTTGCGACCTTGGCTGACATCCAAGCAAATTTTAGCACCAGGTCTCAAATTGGACTACACTAGGAGAAACCTACTAGCTGCTTCCAAGTTTGGTACTGACCTTCAATGACCCCTGAGAAAACCTGCCTGTCCTTCCTTGACCTCTAGCTTACATGTAGTCTTACAGAAATTGCTTCAGATTATGAAGCAATGTCCTTTGGTGACACCAAGAAGACCTGGTAAGGCTGGACCAGAACAGCAGTGAGACCAGAACCCTACTGCTTTCTATCAGCACACATATTGACTTCAGAAACCACCTACCATTTCCTCTGGAAAAACCTCTGAGTACTGACCAAAGATACTACATTGGAAGACCTTTTACATCTGTTGGGCTTGTTACTCAGCTACCAAACAGCTTCTGCTGATTATCCAGCAACTGTCTGACCCATTCCACAGATAAAATAGAACCAGGATCTTGACATGCTATTTAAGAGTGTACAGTAATGTATTTTGAAAGAACATGATGGTAATTTTGTAATACATTACATTCTTCCTCCAGAAACAAGAAGTATTCCTTGTATGCAGCATGGTACAGTAACTCCTCTGGCAGCAGTAAGGGACATGCCTTTAAAAGCAGTGACCTCCTTTCAATGGGGAATGACACTGGAAATAATGAAGTATAAAATCAGTGTTTTTAAAAGTGTGTATTTCAATATTCTGTTGAAAGTGGAAAAAGACCTTTAACTACAGAAATGCTACATCTCAAAAGTCTTTATATTGGAGCTTATGAAAATGCTGTGTATCCAGGAAAATAGCTGTGCAAGCTATTGCAAAAGTTTCATGTTTTGAATCTAAAATTAGATTCAAAACATGAATGAACTAAAGTCTCTATTTTCAGTTTTAGTATGAAAACATTTGGACTTAAAAAAAACCCCGTCTTTTCTGGCTTTCCTGACTTCCCTTCTTCACTGAATAAAAGCACTAGTATATGAACAAACAGTAGAATAGAAAAGTGTCCATCAAACATCACACTTCCTGATGAATCCTCTATAGCCATACCTGATTATGAAGGATATGCAATCCTTTAGCCAGTCTGCTCGATGATGGCATGTACTTGGTCTATTTTGCTACCCAGAATTCAAGAGCCTTTTATGGCAGCTGAAAGGTCCATGATAGTACTTCACACTCCCCTACTCAATGGTACATAAAGGCCAATGCACTCATGCAGAAGATTTTAAAACATTTCCCAAATATGATTATCCTAATGGACTAGTACTGGGTTATTTTCATAAGCTTTGGAGGAAAGGACAAGATTTCCTCCTTAAAACTCCTTGCTGCTGGCAAGCAATCAGCATATCCATGGCAAACTGCAGGGGCCATCTACCACCTTTAACAGCATGCTCCCAAAGATTTTCATCACTACAAGTCAGAGTCTTCCCCAATAAGAACCATCAACCAGAAGTACTGAGGAAAGGCCCATCGTTCACCTCTTATAAGAATGAAAAGCTGGGGATAGGGGAGTGCAAGCTTCGTTTTCTCTAAACCTTCCTTCATGCTGCTTATGTGGACATAAAGCGTAATCTCAGCACTGATACCTGTTCTACCACTGAGTGCCCCTGCTTCTTGCAACCTCAACCAACCCTTTCCATTTGCTCTCTTTTACCTTGGACATTAATTTTGTGACAATCTGCTCTGTCTGAAAAAGAATTTCATTACTGTGAAATTAGCTTTCTTCAATGTCAGTTTTATGCAGTGATGCAAGCTTGTGTTTCCCGAATTCATGCATGGTTTCACTGAAGCAGGGCAGCTGGGTAATACCATATGCTTCCCTGGCTTTACTCCACCAAGCTGAGCAACTGAATTCCACTATATTTTACTTCTTTTCCTTTTTCCCTATGGAGTCCCTTACTCTAAAGCATGACATCAGTCATGATGATGATTCAGAATGCCATACTAAAAACATAAATAAAATTGTGATATGTTTTCACTTGAGCTCAGTGTCTGAGTTCATTTTCATCATCTCTGTTGCATACTCTAATTTCTGTGCAGATGTGTAGCATTAGGTTTCATAGCCAGATATATTCCTTGTCAGGGGAAAACTATCTGCTTTCACTGCAGCTCATCACTTGTCTGATGTGTCCATAAAAGGCACCTGCAGAAATATCACTAAGTCTCTTCAGATTATATGCAATGAAAATGTTACTCTCTTCTCTGTAAGAAGAAAGTATGCAACAGTGAAGGGAAAGACAACAACCATACTGCTACAACTGGCAGAAATTTCACTCTGCCAACACTACCACCACAACACTTACAGAGACTCATCTATAACTTCAAGAAAAAGTAAAGGATTTGTAATTCATGATTATGTTTCTTTGCACAGAACATGATGGTTTCACTTTAAATGTAGAATTCGCAAGGCAGTTTATAATGGGAAAACTGATACAGCAGTACCAAGTGTCTTATGCAAGGCTACATGACAATCCAGTTACACAATGAAGACAAACCTTACATCTTCATTTCTAAAGTCCACTTATTCAATATCATTACTGACCTAATACCAACTGCATTTTTTTACTGTAGAGCTTGGTGTCTACAACTGCATGATAATCAATTTATACTGTATTACTAAAGACACAAACCCTTTTTTAATGAACTGCATAGATTACCATTTAGACAAGAGGTAAGTAGTGAAATTCCATAGTTTGATGCCTAATTCTTGTATTAAACAAATTAAATAGCAATAACTTTTCAAACTAGAGTTTAATTCCATTATTTCTCCAAGCTTTTCTGTAATGGTTACACAAATTTTGTCTCTTTTTTACTTTTATTGGAGCTTTGCTTCTCAGAAATTAAAATTACAATCCAACACACAGACATAAGTCATTTCATGTTCAGTATTTGCTTTTGAAAACGTTAATTAAAGTAATCTAAAAGGCAAATTTTAGCTGGCAGAAGACTGCATTTTTCAATGTGATGCTATTCAATCGTCTATCATTAAAGGAATTTTTACGGGCTGTCCAGCAAGGTCATGGAGTGTCTCTGGTGACATTCAAGGCCCACCTGGACATGTTCCTGTATAACCTGCTCTAGGTGACTGTGCCTTGCCAGGGAGGTTGGATGGGGTCATCTCCAGAGGACCCTTCCAACCACAATGATTCTGTGAATTTTGAGGAGACTGATTTTTGTGATTAAATTTGGAAGGTATGACTCAAAAAAAAAAAATCACATTCAGGTCTCTTGTGACTTCCTGTGTGGGCCTGTTCAAGCTGCCAAAGACACAAGTCCTCAGGGTACTTCAGGAGACTCCTCTGGCTTCTTTTCTAGGCTATAAATAAATAAATGCTTCTAACATGTAAGTGATTGTGGTGATTTTAATCACAGAACGTTAAGGGGTTGGAAGGGACCTTAGAGACCATCCAGTTCCAACCTTCCCATTACACCAGGTTGCTCAAGGCCTTGTCCAACCTGACTTTGAGCACTGCCAGGGATGGGGCATCCACAGCTTCTCTAGGCAACTTGTTCCTGTGTCTCACCACCCTCACAGTAAAGCATTTCTTCCCAATATCTAATCTAAATTTCCCCTCTTTCAATTTGCACCCATTCCTCCTTGTTCTATCACTGCAATTCCTAATGATGAGTTCCCCTCTGGAGTCCCTGAAGGACCCAGACAGACTGCTTAACTAAGAGGACTAAAGGTACTCACGACGTAGCTGCAACACTAAACCAACCTCGCTCACGAGCACCTCACCAACCCAATCCAGTTATTACCAACTTCCTCTTTTAGGCCTAAAAGCCCCTCCATAAATTGTGCTGGATGCTCCCGAAACAAGTTTCGTCTTTTGGCTTCCTCCACAAACTGCACTGGGTTGGCCCTGTTTCTTTCCACCGTGACCCGCCAGACGCGACCCGCTCCCCCCGACCAGGGACACGCCGGCACAGCAGCTCCCGCCCAGCGAGGTGACACTGGCACGGCTCCCCGCCCGGGGCGGCCACAACCCACACGGCTCCCCGCCCAGGGAGGTCACACCAACACGGCTCCCCGCCCGGGGCGGCCACAACCCACACGGCTCCCCGCCCAGGGAGGTCACTCTGGCACGGCTCCCCGCCCGGGGCGGTGCCGCGCCTGCGGAGCCCGCCATGTGCGGCAGGGGTGGGGCGGCGCAGGCGCGGGGCGTTGACCGGAGCAGAGGTGAGGCGGGCGCGGGGCTGGGGCGGTGGGACTGGGGCGGTGGGACTGGGTTAGTGACGGGAGCGGTATTGGCGGCCCTTCTGCTCTGCGGGGAAACGAGCGGGGCCCTTCTGCAGCTGCCCCCCCGCCGCCTTCCCTGAAGGTTCGGGCCAGACGCGGACAGTGCGACACGGGCCTGATCCGGGCCGGGAGCGCGGAGGTGCCGCAGCCGCCGAGGTGGCAGCGGCCGCGCGTTTGGAAAGGTGGTGGTGAGAGCGAGCCTCAGCCCGTGGGTGCAAGGAGTCAGTGGGGGTAGCTGGCGCCCTGTCTTCCCTGAAAATCCTAAAGTCACGGTGTTAGATGGCCAAGTCAGGTGGCCTGGGCTTCCCCGTTCGGGCGGGGCACCGGCTGCCGCCTGAGAAGGAGCCGGACCGAAAGAGGCTTTACCCTTCTGCTGTGAGGGAATAAATAAAAAAGGAAAAAAGAGGTTCAGATACAGAGCTGTGGTGAGTTAGAGCTGCGGTAGTGAGGTGTCTTTTCCTGTTCCTTTGGTCCCGAGTGGGATTCCTTGCTGCTGTCATGTGGAGTGCTGCAGGCAGAGAGGAGAGGAAGGTTGCCTTCTGCTCATGTGAGGTTTTCCTCAAGATGAGTGGGTTTTAGCTGTTGCAGTTTTCTGTCCTTGGCTGAATTTGTTTGCAAACCTTTTTTATTTCATATCTTCTTGTAACTAGCATAACTTTTTGGGAAGATGGAACTTCCTGTTATCTTCTTCAGCCTCATCAGAATGGGGAAGCTGTAGAGTTGATGAAAACTGCTAGGGAGAATGTTCAGGGACTGTGTCCAGACAAGATAAAAAGTTACCCTCAATACATTCTATAAAGTGCTGAGCACTTGTCTTGTATCATAACGCTTTGTGTGTGATGTAAAGGATGTATTTATCATGTCGGTTTTCTTACACAAGCTGTATGTTGTGCAGGTTCATCATACTTCTGTAGTGAGTAAAGGGCATTTGAGGTCTGACTAATGATTGTAAAGCATGCCACTTTGTTATGTGGAACATATATATGTATACATACACACTTCCTGAATAAATGAAGTGTGTGATGAAATGTCAAGTGAAGAAGTCAGGTTGCTTCTTGTTTGGAAACAAAAGAATTGTGGAAAGGCTTTGGTTGGAAGGGACCATAAAGAAGATGTAGTTACAGTGCCTCCTGCTCTGGGCAGGCATGCCCTCCACTAAATCAAGTTGCTCAGTGCTCCATCCAGCCTGGCCTTGAGCATTTTCAGGGACTGGGCATTCTCTTCTCTGGGCAACTTGTTCCAGTGCATCACCACCATCATGGTAAAGAATTTCTTCCTAACATCTAGTCTAAATATTTCCTGTCTTGGTTTAAAACAAGTCCTCTCACTACCTGCCCATGTAAAAAGAGGATGAGATAATTATGAGGGCCATTCTAACTTTCTTTTCCTGCAAAACCTTCTTTTTTTAGGCAATGTAAGCATTTCGGTTACGCAAGAGAGAGGAAACAGTCATGTCAGCTCTTTGTCCACCACCATCTCCTGCAGTTGCTAAGACAGAGATCTCTTTGAGTGGCGAGTCACCATTATTAGCTGCCACTTTTGCTTACTGGGACAATATTCTTGGCCCCCGAGTGCGGCATATCTGGGCTCCAAAGACAGAACAGGTACTTCTCAGTGATGGTGAAATAACTTTTCTTGCTAACCACACCCTGAATGGAGAAATACTTCGGAATGCAGAAAGTGGTGCAATAGATGTGAAGTTCTTTGTTTTGGCGGAAAAAAGAGTAATCATTGTGTCATTAATCTTTGATGGAAACTGGAATGGAGACAGAAGCACATATGGACTATCAATTATACTTCCGCAAAGTGAACTTGGCTTCTACCTGCCACTTCACAGAGTGTGCGTGGATAGGTTAACACATATTATAAGGAAAGGAAGGATATGGATGCATAAGGTAAGTTTATTGTTTATTACTTAAGTGTTAGATTGTCTTTTGCAGAAGCAAATGAGATGCTGTGATGTCTGTTCTGTAGCAATCTGGACACACAAAGTCAGAAAAGGTTGGTCTCTACACAGTTTTGAAGGTTAAAGGTTATCAAATTACTATGTCAACAAATTAAAGGCTGGGATTTTTAGCCACAGGATTTATTCTGGTGGTATAACTTCTATGAGACTGTGTAGTTGAAAGAGGGTTCCTGTAGCGTTTTTCATCTCTCTGAATTTCATATAAATTGTTACTTTTAATTGTGTTAATCTCTGTATTTAAACTATTTAAACTATTAAAAGGTATAATTGTAAATTTACTGTGTTTCAAATCATGGTTTTCCTTGTTGAGGTCCAGAAAAAGGAATTGATGCGATTAATTTTCTCGGTGCTGGTACAGTTTTACTTTTTTAAAAGAGGGTGTTAACAAAGAGTTTGTCAGGACTTAAACTGTGTAGAACTAAAGGGAGTTACAAAAATACATCTGCTTTAGTCCAAATATTTCTACTTCTGAAACTCAAAAAGAAATACTTGCTGAAGTTTTCTTAAGCATTGGAACTCTTACCTTTGGGAAATCACGGATATTTCCTTATTAAGTGAAAACTTTTATGTATTTTTCTTGAAAATAAATAACAGTCGAATGGTAAAAATTAAAATTTTTGTCATCTTCATGGAGTCCAAGCTGTCTTAGAACAGTAGAGTGCACATCAGCTGTAGTATATATGGTGATGCACATTTGCTTGATAATCCTCTCTTCTGATACCTGTAGTCAACATACTTCAAACTCACTCTTTGGGTGCTTTTATCTGATCTCATTACAGAAATAACAAGCTGATGTTATTTTTGTGGTGGTGTGTCCTTTTTGCTGTATTGCCTGATGATGTCTGCTAGTGCTTTCTGAAACACTGGCTTTTCACACTTTCTGGGGTTTACTTTTCAGAGGAAGGATACTACATAAAGTTCTTTTTCAATATAGTAGAAACACAAATATTTAATTTCTTATCTAGTCTTCTAAAACCCTGCTAGAAGTTAGTGGTTTTGATGTAAGTGAATGCTATCTCATGTTCCTGATGACATTGCTTCTCTCATTTTCTGTCATCTGTACTGACTTCTAATGTGAGTGGTCAAATAAGAATTATCCATTATTTTTAGCTATGATACATTTTCTCAGTTTTCAGATATTGCTCCATACCAGTATGTTTCCGCTGTAGCAGTAATCTTCAAGCAGCATCGAGAATGACAAAAAAAAGTTTTTTACCAATTTTTTCTTTCTCAGAAATTAGTCATTAAGTTCTTCGTTCTTTTTCAGATGTTCTTGAAGCAGGTAGGTCAGTTGAATTAGCTGAGACAGTGATACATTCTGAAGTAGACATTTATTATCTTTTCCTTTTTTTTTCTTTTTTTGGTGGGAGATCACAGATCCCTGCATATACCTGCAGTTCTTCAGTCTTGTTTAGAAAAGAGAAAACTGCTTGAAAAGTGAAGATTAAAATTTAATTGTTGTCGAATAAGCATAACAACAATAATGAATTTTAAGTGGTTCATTCTGTAGTTTGCATTTTGAGGCAGTTTAGCAGCTGTGGTTACGTACAGCAAAACAAAAAGTGTTCAAGTCCTGTCTGAAAGGTATTGTGTATCTGTTCTGGGCGTTCTAATAATTGTGATTATTAGCTCTCATTAGTTCTGTGGAAAGCCAAACAACATTTCCAGCTAGACTTGAGATGAGAAGAAGCCTTCTGAACTCGAGAATTAGGAGAAGCATGGAGCAGTGTTCAGACTGGCAAAGAAAGAAGCAACTCTGAGCAAGTCATCCATATGGGATTAGAAACCCCTTTCACCTACTCCAGTTTATGCTCTATATGTTTGTCTAATAATTTTGAACAGTTAGGTTTCTGAAAAGAAGTGGCTTACACCATTTTTTCAGCCTTATCTTCAAGAAGACTGAAGTTTTTTAAAATCATGGTCAAGGATGTCTTCCTCCTCTGACTTAAGGGTGGAGGTGTCCTGAATGAATCTGTGTTGTTCCAGTATTATTTTTCACTGATGCATCTTTTAGACGGTTAGAAAAGTTTTATTACTTTCTTAGTTTTAGGGCGAACTACTCTATTATTCCTTATTCATCTGCTCAAAAAAACCTCTTGCAAACTCTTTTCACACTTGAAGTTGATTAACTCTGGCTAGATCAGTCACAGGAAACTAATGAGTAACCAATAAAAATGCAACAACCTGTCAGCATCTAGCAAAAGGTATCATTAGTTCTCCCAGCATCTGCTATTTTTAGTGACTTGTGTTGATGCTCCAGTGATTGACGCCAAATTCTCTTTGTGAATAATAACTTTATTCCATTGTAAGTTCATTTTAAATGCAGTTTGCTACTCAGCTGCTGATGAGTCTGTTTTCAGAGCTTTGTTCAGTCTCTTGTACGTTGTGTTTTGTGTACTTTGAGGTTTCATGTCTCCTGTACTTGGTTATAGGACAATGCTTTGAAGACTTGTGAGTGCCTCAAGAGTGGGGAAAAAAAAGTCTTTTGTTTCCTATCCTCCCCAGTCAAATAATTTTTCTTGCTCTGAAGATCTTATTTTTCTCTTGTTGCACCAGGAATCCTCAATCTATACTGTATCCATTTGAAAATAAAAATCCATACATAGAATGGAATTCTTCACCATAATCTGATCATATGACATTTTCTTGATCTGTAATGAAGAATGTTTTGACATTTTCATCAAACCCTCCCTTTCCAGCTGCTCCTGCCCAAATCTGTGAGATGTTTGGTGGAGGGCAGAGCAGGGAGCGTTGATCTGTGTTGCATGGCATCACTTCCTCCTAAAGTCAACTCTGTAAAAGAAAAAAGACTTGAACATTAAAATTTGAATCTAAGAAGCATGACTCCACAGGGAAGGAACTGTACTGTGTGACTGTTGTGTGCATACATACATGAACAAATGCCAGAGCATTTATATTTAACTGCTTCTCTTGCTCAGGAGAGGCAAGAACATTTCCAGAAGATTGTCTTGGAAGGCACGGAAAGAATGGAGGATCAGGTAAGGGCCTTCAGGTGGATGCATATGGCCCACCATTGCAAAACCATTTGACTGCATCAGGTGACTGTAGAAGTTGGTGCTGCTTCTTATTTTTGGGATCCAGGAAGATGCATTGGACTGGCTAATAATGTGACCTGCACAGTAGGCAAAGTTTCTGGAGGTAGGATGATGGAAGCTGTGATCAAATCAAAGGAAAATATATTTCATCACTTTAGGGGTAAAGTAGAAATCTGTGAAGAATATTACCTTTCAGGAAAGGAAATTCATTAACTTGAACTGGAAGCTCTGTAAAGGTGGCAGCTTCCATAGAGTAATCCCAGCCTCCTGTCAAGGTTGTTTTTTCATTAGGTTAGGTCACCTTTTTGAATTACAGAGACATACAGAGTCTGTCACGTTGGAATGTGCTTGGAGACTTAATGGATAAGACTGTGAAAAGAATTTGATTTCTGAAACTCTAAATGTAAAATTGTGGCTTCATTTTCTTGTGATAGATAAGTCAGGAAAGACTTTTTGTATGTTAATAAGTAATATGCCTGGTTTTGGTTTCCAGTCATTGTTAAAACATCAGACTTGAACGTAAAATGCGTAACAGTGATTGCGTATAGCATAGTATGATCAAATTATCTCACTTCAAATACTTCTTGTCCAGGCCAATCAAAACTGATGTTGAAAATTAGCATAAGACCCGGAAATACATTTTAGGCATGATGTTGAGAAGCCAAATATATGTTTCCAGTTCATAATTACTGATGAACAAATTGCTCATCAAAATGCATCAATTTCTGCTCATACTACCCTTCCAAACAATAGGAAGTTAAGGATGTTTTGCGTGTAATATTGCAAGTTCATGTTAGTAGTAACTTCTAATACTACCCAATGTGCTTTTACTTCAAGCATTTTATTTATTGTGCAGGGTCAGAGCATCATTCCAATGCTGACAGGAGAAGTCATTCCTGTAATGGAACTCCTTTCATCTATGAAATCACACAGTGTTCCAGAGGAAATAGATGTAAGTTCTTGTTTTATTTGTATTCTGTATTTTTTACAAGTGGCTTTGCCCTCTGGGTAAAACGTAGTTCTGACCCTTTAGTTTGGTCACTCACTTTGCCATAGAAAATGCCCATTTTCCTAAATTCTTACATACTTCAGTTGCTTCACATCAAGTTCTCCTAAGTGCTTTAAGGAATGGCGATATTTTTTATGGTGCTCAGTTAGCAAAATTGACTGCATAGGATGATGTCATTTTACGAGTGGAAAGGCAGTTTGAGGCGAACCGAAATGAATGGGCAGATTAATGGATTTGATGTTGATACCTGTTTCAGCATGTTACAGTGTTCTTGTGGAAGGAGAAGTGATCTGACATGCACTAATTTAAAGTAGTCTGGACATTTTTTACAGAAAAAAAACGCACTAGGAGGAACCTGACGTGACTGGTGAAGACTTAATAATCAAGTGACTTTCTCTTTTGCAAAATGCTTTGTCTCAAGTCGGGTCTTTTTAAGATTGTCCTTTTTGGGGAAGTATTACAACTTAAATAGTTCCCAAACAGTTCCCACCTATCAAAGCAAAAAATCTATTAATTTGAAGGTGATCAGGTCCTTGTCTAACTTTTGTTTATATTTACTTGCATTTCAGATAAGTGACACAGTGCTAAATGATGATGACATTGGGGATAGTTGCCATGAAGGCTTTCTCCTCAAGTATGAAATTCAGTTTTGATTTATGCTGTAGTAAAATGATTTAAACTTTTGTACGCATCCAAATGTATCTATCTGCATGTGAACTTGGATTGGAATAGATTTTTTTTATAGGAGGGGGAGCAATGACAGGTATTTGGCTTTTTGAGATTTTTGTCATTAAAATGTTATAAAGGTTTCTGTCATTTTAGAAAAATGGTTCTGGGCCACAATCTTTAGATTGTGTTGTCACAGGATCATTTGTTTGATAATAGAATTCCTATCAAATACAAATTTTTCTTTGATACCTACAATTAATTTTAAGTAAAAATCTTGGTGGGTTTTTTTTTTTTTTTTTGAAATAGCTAAAAACCTGGGTTGTGCATAAACTCTAAATAAGAGTCATTAATGGTATGGCATGTGTCATGCTTATTGTTGAGTTGTGTATTTTTTTTACCCCCTGTTTTTAAGTGGAAATAGTTGAACTTGAGAGCAACTTGGTCTCTTCCTGTGGGAAAGGGTGTATTTCATAGGTTTTAACTGGTGTTCTGTTACCTTTCATAGTATCTCCTGCATAACTGCATTCATATGTGTGTGTAGTGCTTGGTGACATCTATTTATACACCATCATGTGTGCTTTCAGTACTGAAGAAACTGTTGAACTTGTATTTCAGCAGTAACCTACTCTGCTGTTTAAAGTCCTGTGGTTATGGGCATATAGGCTATTTTCATATGTGAAGCACTTTTTCCTGCTTGTGAAGGTGGGAATTGAAAGATCTGGTTCAAATATATTAATCTATGTCTGTTTTTACTTGCAGTGCAATTAGTTCACATCTGCAGACCTGTGGTTGTTCTGTAGTCGTAGGAAGCAGTGCAGAAAAAGTTAATAAGGTAACATACTTTCTAATAAACCAAACTTAAATGCTGGTTATCAGGAGTGTTAGTGTGTTACTTGGAACAAAGTTAATCTATAAACATACTTGAGGCTGAAGAGGAAAGGAGTACTGTTGTCTAGCTGTCTTCAGCTGCCTGGTCTAGCAGAAGATAATTCTGCCTGAAAATTGCCTTTCAGTTGTATTCTGACAACGATAAGAAAACCAGTGTATTTAATGATACAGTATAGAAGTGAGTAGTAAATGAGTCTGAGCTTTGAAAATTAGGTTTGTTAGCTAAAATACACAGATTGAAGAGACTGACTGCCCTTGCCCATTTCAGTTATGTCAATCACAGAAGTATCAAAGTTGGAGGAGACTTTTAAGGTCACCCAGTCCAACCATCCACCAGGTACTGCCACTGTAACCCCTTATCCACTCAACCACATCACCCAGTGCCAAATCCAGACATCTCTTAAACCACTTCCAGGAATGGGGACTCCACCACCTCCCTGGGCAACCTATTCCAGTGTTTGACCACCCTAACTGCAAAAATTTGTTTTATAATAAGTAACCTGAATCTCCCCTGTCTCATTTTAAGGCCATTTCCTCTTGTCCTCTCACTGCAGGCACAGCAGGAGAGACTGACCCACACCTCACTATACCTTCCTTTCAGGAGTTGTAGAGGGTGATGAGGTCACCTCTGAGCCTCCTCTTCTGGAGACTAAACAGCCATTCCTTGTAAGACATGTTTTCTAGTCCTTTCATGAGCTTTGTTGCCCTTCTCTGGACACACTCCAGCACTTCAATGTCTTTTATGAAGCGAGAGGCCCAGAATTGAAGACAGCATTTGAGCTGTGGCCTCACCAGAGCCAAGTACAGGGGGACAGTCACTTCCCTGGTCCTGCTGGCCACACTTGCTGATACAGGCCAGGATGCCATTGGCCTTCTTGGCTACCTGGGCGCACTGCTGGCTCATATTAAGCTGTCTGTCAGCCACCACCCCCAGATTCCTTTCTCCTGAACAGCTCTCAAGCCACTCTGCCCACAGCCTGTAGCACTGCATGGGTTTGTTGTGACCCAAGGGCAGAACCCAGCATTTGGCCTTTTGTACCTCTGGCAGTTTGTCCTTGGCCCATTGATCAAGTCTGTCCAGGTCTCTCTGCAGAGCCTTCCACTCTTGAGCAGATAAAACACTCCTGCCCAGCTTGGTGTCTTCTGCAAACTGACTGAGGGTGCATTCAATCCCCACATCCAGATCATCAATAAAGATGTTGAACAGGACCAAGCCCAGAACTGAGCTTTGGGGAGCCCTGGTAGTAGTGAGTACACAGACAATACCCATGTCACTGGGTATTGCCTGTATGCTCTTAAGCAAGTAGTGTGTCCGTAATTTCTCCTGCACTGGGGAGTAAACATACTTCTGTGTCATGAGCTGCTGTGAAATAAAAATGATGAACAGTGGGCCTGCTGAATATATTATATATTACTTGTAGACTATGCTTACTATATATTATGTATTTTATAGTATATAGGGCTTCTTGCCTTAATGAAATACAACAGTTTTTAAAAAAAATTAAAGGCACCTTTAGTAAACCTATGTTTTGAAATAAACAGTTTGTTATGCTTTATAAAAGTTGGGGCAGAGGGAATGCACTGTTTCATGTGTATTGCCATCAGTGGTAAAGGACTTCTGATTAAATCAACATGCTGATGCCCACAAGCAACAGGCAAACCAGAGAAAAGAAAATTCTCAGATCTTAGCTGAAATCAGCTAACTGCAGTTAATATATATTGTTTCAGAGATGTAAGATTTAAACACATTTGAGTTATTGGAAATGTTACATGTTTAAGAGAAGTGTTTTATATGTACACACTATGCTATATATAATACGAGAGGAAATGTTAGAAGCTTAAGTAGCTATAAAAAGCTTATGGATTATTAAATAGTTAATAAATAAGCTTTAATATCAAAATGCTTATGAATTTGTAAAATAATATATCGATAAGCTAGACAGTATAGAAAAAAACAGTGTAAAAGAATGTGACCCTCAAGATCCATCCAGGGTAAATTTCATAAATTAATTCTACTCGTGTTCTTATCAGCAGCATTCTTGTGTCCCAGTACAACTGTTCAGAAGTAACTGCTTTCTTAATAGCATACTTCAGCTTGCCTCCAAGTAAAAGAAACACTTGTGGCACATTGTGACAAAAAGCGCTAGTCAGAAATTATGTTGTCATTGCTTCAGGTACTGTAGAAACACGTTGTGCAAGGACAGAGCCTTTTCAAATATCTTATAGACATGGATAGGACACCACACGTTAAGACTGGAAAACGAGCAGAATGGAATACATGTTGTGTTTGGAGTGATTACTGGTAGCTATTTCAGCCCAGAAGTTTGAAGATGGATGATGAAGTACCAGTGTTCATTTTAAGAGAGAGTTTAAGGAAATTACTGAGGAAATAAGCATGGATGCTTATTTACAAAATTGACTGTCCCTGTTTTGAGACAATTAACTGCTATTTCAGTATGGCGTGAATAAATTAAGAGGCTTAAAAGGCTAGGAAAGTAATCACAGTAGCTCATGTTTATGAAAAGAAAGATGTAGAAGACAAAAATGATTTTTTCTACATAATTGGATAAAAAGCAAACTTGGTTGCAAAAAAGTGTTGGATTTTTTCATTGTTTGACAAGAAGTTGAAATAGTATAGCTTACAGCCACAGTAATTAAAAAATAAGTAAGAGTAAGCATGTCACTGTTTTGTGGCTTTTTATAAAGTTTTGGCTTTTCTAATAAGCGTGGTGAACTCTTTTGTTCATCATTTTAAATGCCTAACACAGTCTAGTCAGACTTATTTCCTTACCTTTTCATGTTTTTCAAAACTGTTCTTTTTAATGCAGATTGTGAGAACATTGTGTTTGTTTCTGACACCTTCTGAGCGGAAGTGTTCCAGACTCTGTAGAAGTGAGTCCTCTTTCAGATATGAGTCAGGACTTTTTGTTCAAGGCTTACTCAAAGTAAGTATGCTCAGGAAAGTTCTGTTCTTCTGTAGTTTTAAGAACATTATTCATTGTATGTTTGTGCATGTGATATGCACACACATGCACACATTCATATTCAAAAATGTGTCATCTTCCCTTGATGTCATCTTCTCTGTCGCTGTAACTTTCCTTGTAATTATCTTCGTGTTAAAATTCCAAGCCAGTCTTTTCTATGATACATCTGTTTCTTGAGGATTGTTCAGGATTGCTTGTGTCCTTTGAGGTACAATAATAATACTCTTTTGTCTGCTTGGGGCTAGAATCCCAAAAGGCATTAAAGTTTTCGTGTTTTAACAAAACCAAGGAAGAACAGTCACATCAGGCCTGGAGTTTCCAAGTATTTTAAACAGTCTGTAGCAATGGGTGAAGATGAATAGAAAAAGAATGCTTCTTGCTCTAGTAAGCAGTCTGAACTTACAAGATAACTATAATACTGTAGTGCTCATGGGCTCATGAACCAGGTAATACAATACCGTAATACACAGGTCACCTTAGTACCTGTTTTCACTGTTTTGTTAAGGAAATCATCCAGTATTAAGGACTTACTACTGGACTACAACCACCGGTTGTCCCAAATAAAATACGTCTAAACAACTGGGCTATAAAATTTAGGTATGATGCTTTAATACTGTTTTGTCCCAATACAGCTTTGCATTTTTAACTAAAATAGTATTCTTTTTTCACTGAAACAGGATGCAACGGGAAGCTTTGTGTTGCCCTTTCGTCAAGTAATGTATGCCCCATACCCTACTACACATATAGATGTGGATGTCAATACAGTAAAGCAGATGCCCCCTTGTCATGAGCACATCTATAACCAACGACGATACATGAGATCTGAGCTGACAGCATTTTGGAGAGCTAATTCAGATGAAGAAATGTCTCAGGATCGTATTATCCACACAGATGAGAGTTTCACACCTGATCTGTACGTAGTCTTCTCACGTCTCACAAAGCTACTTGATTTGGGACAGGAGTGTAGAGTACAGAGCCTACTTGCTAATAAAGTACATGGAGCTTCTTAAAAGCAAAAAAACTTCTTCAGCTCTGGTAGTTACATTTGTTTTGGCAGAGTTTACCAGGTCTTTCCGTAGTTTGGTTACATCAAATATTATTGAAATTATTTTTCAGTGATAATTCTGACCATGTTAATTTTATTGCCTGTTTTAATTATGGGTATAATAGACCTAAGTGTATTTGACAGGGCCCAGTGGCTTTCCTGGACTTTTAGCTCATTTCATCTGAGTGGTTTAAAATTCTGTGTTACCTTCAAAAATATCAGAGTTAAAATCCAGTACAGTTTTAAATTCACTTCTAATTTCAGCCAGACTGTCAACAGTAATGCTACTGCCGTGCGCAACTCCTAGACGGTTAATATCCCATACTGGCATAAACTCATGTTGGTTTGTTTTCTTTTCTATAGAAATGTCTTTCAAGATATCCTGCATAGAGATACATTAGTAAAAGCCTTCCTGGATCAGGTAATTGTTGCTTTTTCAGAAAAAAGAAATACAGTTCAGTACTTTGACCCCTAGTAATAGATAATTTAACACAAACAGATGATTTAATGTTTTGGTAGTTTTTTTTCATACTACTGCTATGATTCTTCTCTACATAAGTAGAAAGAAAATATTAATATAAAACTGAAACTCCTGCTTAGATGTGAAAAACAAGGGATATTTTCTATTGCTGTGCAATAGTGTCTACAGTTAAAGTATTGAAAAAACTGCCTGACTGGGAATAATTTCAGATCATTATCCAGACAGAATTGTAATACAGCTTCATTTGTTGTATCTGAGCGGATAGAAAATGTAGAAAGCATGCTAATTATATATACAAATCTGCTGTTATTTGCCTGCTTTGCGATAATTAAGGGTATGTTACATGTGTATGCCATGTTTCTTTATTTTCCACATTCTTGAAATGGTTCTTGAATTTCCATGTCTACCTAATATTCTTAATTTTTAACAGATCTTTCACCTGAAGCCTGGCTTGTCTCTAAGGAGTACTTTCCTTGCACAATTTCTGCTAGTCCTTCACAGAAAAGCTTTAACTTTAATAAAGTACATAGAGGATGACACGTAAGTGAATAGATAATAGAAAGCAGGTTTAGAGAAACTTATTTTGTTCTTTTTTAAAACACATGTGTTTTTATTTTGTTGCAGGCAAAAAGGAAAAAAACCTTTCAAGTCTCTTCGTAGCTTAAAGATAGATCTTGACTTGACAGCAGAGGGCGATCTTAACATAATAATGGCTTTGGCTGAGAAGATTAAACCGGGTCTACACTCCTTTATCTTTGGGAGGCCGTTCTACACTAGTGTACAAGAACGTGACATGCTCATGACTTTTTAAGGTCTTCTCTGCATCTGATATTGCAGTCCTGCAGAGCACGAAATCTGTCCGTGTGACCTCCACACTGGGGACAAGCATCGACGACTGAGGGTGAAGCATCAGGAGCACAGTAACACTGAGGTGTGCCCCAAGCAGTAGGGGTCTTGTTAGATGAAATTTCAGCTTAGCTAGATAAGCATGATTTTAATTAATTTGTGTCTTCTGTGTGTTTTTTTAATTGTAAAAATAAATGTTGTCAGAGGTTCCTTGGCCATATTGGCTTAGTAGATAAACATGGACATG
Source organism: Aphelocoma coerulescens (assembly GCF_041296385.1). Lineage (NCBI taxonomy): Eukaryota > Metazoa > Chordata > Aves > Passeriformes > Corvidae > Aphelocoma > Aphelocoma coerulescens. The sequence continues at coordinate 50,154,849 of NW_027184085.1, forward strand.
TTTTGGTGTATGATAAAAGAAGCATTTTAATTTTTATTCCCCAGAGACTTCTTTCAGGTGTGTGTCAAATTTTCCCTGTTCTGCTGTGTCAGTATTTTCAATGTTTCTACAGAAAACAGTACATACATCCTCTCTAACCATGGAGGTTGCAAAAAAGGCACCTTCCAAGAGTTTCAGTTTTTAAAACTGTTGTTCTTATATATGTGGTGCAAATCTGAAATACGACTTTCCTCATCTGCCTCCCTTAACACTACTTGCTCCTCCCTTTAGAGCATTTAAACATATTTGGAATTTTTAATATATTATGAAATGCTACTCCTGAGTGCAGATTGTTGACTATTAGCAGCTTAAATAGCAGTACGTTGCACATGGCAACTAGGTCATTACTCAAGCAACTTTGTGCATGTAAGTGCCAACCAGGATACTCTATCACGTATTTCTGGGCTGTTCTGCAGTGGGGTGTTCAGTGATCAGCTAACTGAGGTCTTTCAAAACACAAAACAGAAGACTTGTGTCATTCCAGAGCAGTTGCCAGTCTTTCTGTTGTGTAAACTGCTACTGGTAGTTCCACTGTCAGTTTCAATGAGGTTCATAGAATCATTTAGAATGGAAAAGTCCTTCAAGATCATGGAGTCCAACCATTAACCCAGAATTGCCAGTTCCACTAATAAACCATGTTCCTAAGTGCCACATCTTTTGAACTCTACCAGGACCAGTGATTCTACCACTTCCTGGGCAGGTTGTTCCAATGCTTAACAAAATACTCAAATTAAAGTATTAGATTCTTCCAAAGAACATCAAGGTGATAGCCAAACTAAAAGATTAATTTTTTTTTCATTTACATCACCATTAATATATTTAGTAATCCTTAATTCAGAGATGTGCATAGCTATGAACTAATATAATTAGCATTTTAGTAAGTTAGGTCTAGTCATTAAGCTTACCTGTCTTCTTAGTTCAGCTGAGCATATCTCCAATTTAGATTGAAAATCAAAACACGTTTTCTATTGGTATGCCTCAACCTTTCTTTCTCTGTAGCATGTAGAGCAGTGTGGTATCAGGTGAATCCAGACTGGTTTTTTTTACCCAGTACATCTGTACTTCATGTTGTTGTATCTGTTCTCTTTTTGGACAAGTATAGGAAATAACTCGATATTCATTGGAAAAGTGAAAGAGCTGCACTGATTGGAGAAGCCATGGCTGCTTTATTGCTTCCCTTGTTTATAACTCTCCTTTGTAAATACATTTCTGTTTTCAAGATAACTTTTTAGTGTTACTTGCATGCCATGAGGCAGAAAAGTTAGACAAAACTTAGATTCACAACTTTTCCTGAAATGTCTAATATTCAGATTTTAAAAGAAATGCTGTCCTTTATTTAGATGCCCAAAATACCCTTACATTTCCTGAAAGACAAAGATTCTCAATCAAATGTTTAAGGCTTCTAATAGATGTGAAATTGAGCCACATCTGCACACCATTTTTGTGACTTAGCATCATCAGTGTTACCTGGTTGCAAAAGAATTGACATTTCTGGAGCCATCTTTTTGCTGTACATGCATGTAGAACTCTTGCAGTAAGCTTGGTCATTCACCAAAAAAGCTTGTCAGAATTATGCTGACATCAGTTACTTGTGCTGAGATTCTGTTTGTCATTCTACCAATGCTGTTCCCTTCTGTGTTTTCAGTCGAGGCATTAGAGCCTGAATGTGCTTAAGTTGTTACTCTCATGTCTAAGGTAGTGAAAGAAATGTAATAAACACTGGTGAAACTTCTAATGTAGAAGGTGTGTCAAAATACAAGAGCTTTAAATCTGCTGCTGAAATTAATCCTTTCAGCTTGATAAGTATTGGAAACTGAACACTGACACTACTAACAGTCAAGCTGTTTGTTTACTGAAGATTCTCTTTTTGAGGTTACTAAAAACTGGAAATTCAGTTGCTACTTCTGTTGCACAGCTGTCACAAGTGCAAAATGTATAGTGAAGTACGTTGTTAAATGCATCTGCATGTTGTGTTGTAAATCTAGCTCAGGAAACAAAGTATTCTAATAAAATTCATGCCCAATTTTTGGACTTTAATTGTTGCTGGGGTTTTTTTGCAGAATTTCTGTTCTGTATCTGACAGCATCATTATCTTTTATGCTTTGAATTAAAGAAGAGTCTTTTCTTCCTTCTTGTGAAATTAAAAGTTATGCTTGGTTGTTGCTGTCACTGATAAAAGTCACGTTATTTAGTTCCTTCATTTCTGTTGAGGACTTACTCATTTCAAGCTGAGACCAGTGGGACTTGCTATGCCTCTGATGTACTCAAATGTGAATTTTAAAAAGCTTTAATCCTAGAGGTGAGAATTTTGAAATGCTTTATCTAGCGGTCAGTGAATACCTTTCTTCAGGATTTTATTTCCTTACATTTAAAAGAAAATGGCAAATTTATTTCTTCCAGCTGGATTTTAAATGGAAGTCGTGTTTTCAAGCATTTTTAGTAGCACATTATTCCTGGTCTTTGCACACCTATAAAGATAGCACAGAAAGATATCCACTGGAATGTCTTACTTGTTAGGACCACAGAGGATATTCCCTGTCTGAAAACCAGTATGTTGTAATGTCAGTTTTATTCCAGAGCAAAATAGGCATTTTGGTAATGTTCTTATCTCCAAGCCGGAAGTATGATACACCAGTGCAGAGTTCCGGGACTTCTGCACTCGGATCTGTACTGGCAAAAAATGTTAGAAAGCTTTCTCTTCCTATTTTCAGACCTGTGAGCACACAGGAATGTGGTCCAGAGTATTTGGGACAAACAGGCACGTTGCCCACCTCTGTTGTCTAATTGGAGCCTACAAAGCAAGTACTTTGTCCTCTTCAGCAGCGAGGAGGCACAAACCATACACATTAGTATGCGGAGTAGGCTTTTGCACAAGAGTAGAGCATGGTCTTCTTGTTTACCTGTGTCCTGACATAGAGCTCCTGTTACACTTCCTATGTGAGTGAAACACTAAGGGAACTCCAGAGCAGCATGTTGTTATTTACAAGGTTGTAAATAATAATATTTCAGTTATAGGAAGTAATTATCTCACTTCTCAAAGCCATGCTGTTGTAGGCATGTCCAAAAGTGTCGAACACAGAAGACGTTCAATTGAAGTTCAGAAGTATGAAATAAAGGATACATTCCTGACAATGGCCATCGAGTAAGTCTGACTTCAGTTCTAAATAAAATAATAGAGCTACTCTGCAAGAATTTTTAATACTTGATTAGCATTGGGCAGCTTTTAAAAGCAAAAGATCAGAGGAAGGAGAAATTTCTACTTAATACGGAATGGCAAATGGTAATTGTTTCTCTTAGATATTTCTGTCTTTATTGTCACATAGATGGAGGAGGCCTTTGACAACTGGAAAAGAGCCAAAAGACAGGCTGAGGAAATGCAGCTTGACCAGTTTTACTCAGGTGTCAAACAAAATCATGCCATGTGTCCTCTTAGACCTTGTGTCTTACCACATGAGGGAGGAGAAGCTGTTTGGGAGTTAGCAGCACAGACTGACAAAGTGAATAATGCTTCATCCACCTCATTATATTTTGTGATAAAATGGTTGAATTTGAGGACGTGAAGAATGGGATGTAACAGGCTGACTTCAGCAAGGCTTCCAGCACCCTCCAGCAATGTCCCTCTAGCCAAGCTGGTGTTAGGGTGGGGGTGGGTGCACCACAAGAGCGGTACATACCTGGTTGGGTGGTTGGGCTCAGATGTGATGTCCACTGGGTCATATCTGACTGGAGGGTGGTGCCCTGTGGGATCCCAAAGGGTCTCCCCTGGGGTTTGTCTTGTGCAGTGTCTCTATCCATGACCTGAGGAGGTGATCAAGTCCTTCAGGTTTGCAGGTGGTGCCAGGTACGGGATCACTTCAGTATGCACGAGGGCAGGGCAGCTGTCCAGAGGGACCAGGATGAGTGGGATGAAAAGATGGGTTCCCCAATTCCTTGGGGCAGGAGAAAAGGGCAGCCCTGCCCTGGGCAGGCAGAGCTCTGGAAGCCATGCCTTTGAGACCATGGGCAGCTCTGGGGAGAAGGCCCTAGGGTCTTGATGAGCTGAGCAGAACCAGAGGGGCTGGAGATAAGGAAAGCTTATTGCCCAGCTGGGCAGTGGGGATGCACTCGGAGATGTGGTGCAGTTTCTCTACCTGGAGGGTTTCCAGGCTCCACAGGATAACATCCTGAGCCCCGGTCTGACTGCAGGGCTGAGCCTGCTCTGAGAAGGAATAGGAATGGAGACCCTCTGATGTCCTTACCAGCATGAAGTGTCCTGTGGTGCTGTGGTGTGGTGGGCAGGCTGCAGCCATTGTTCCTTAGGCCAGAGAAAACTGAGGTGAGCAGTGACCTCTGGAGGATGAGGGTCCAACCCCCTGCTTGGACTAGGCCAACTCCTGTTAATGTTGCTCATTGAATTGTCCAGTCTGTTCTGACCAGAACTTCGTTCCAAAAGCTTCAAGGTGGCCCTGGGTTCACCAGTAAAACTGGGGGTATGCTAGCATATGAATCCAAAAAAAGGAAAGTATAGGTATCAGGAATACTTTATCTGTACTTTATCTGCACATGTTAAAATTAACAGGCAGCATGTCCTATAATTGAAAGATGGGGGCTAATCAGGACTTTCTGTAGAAACATCTCTCTATAGCAAGGAAACAAAGACTTAAGATAGGGAAATGTACACATATAAGCAACGGTGAGTTAGTAAAATCAATTAAGATATTTTTGGCTGAGTTTCAAAGTAAGAGTGTGATTCTCAAAGGCAAATATCTGAAGCTTCATCCCTAATCTGTATCTAACAAAAAGCCAAAATGTTTGAAGATGTACAACAGCCAAAAGCTAATGGATGAAACTTTGAGTTCAATGCCAGTTTCTCTTCCATTTATAAAATGGCCTCATTTTAGTACAAGAGAGTATCTTCCAGCTTCAATTAAATATGACTAATGTTCAGACTTTTTGTTTTCAGTAGAAGCAGGAATATAAGAAATTAGAGGTCAGGGAATACTGAAATTTAGTACTGCAACCTACACATAAATTCAATATTTTTTGCTGAAGTGTTTAGTAGTGTAGCTGACTGATGAAACTGCAGTTTTGGCCTTCAGCATTCATCCATAGAAATGCAAAGCAGTTTGTCCTTGCTGAGATTTCTGTCTGTCTCAGGCTGCCTCTTCACTGGAGATTAATCCTGCATCCCTTGATTGCGTTCTCTGCCCTGCCTCTGTAACAGCACTATTTGAAAATAGTTTCTGATAACCTAGAATCTGGAGGAAGGAGACCTTCTGGCATTTGGGTTTTTTTTAGTAGCCAAAGGCAGCTTCACAGACAAAGCACAGAGAGCACAAGGGACCTGGATAATAAGTAATGACTAATTAACTTCATACCAGGTTTTGGCAGAGAACTGGGTGCTGGCAGGCCGAAGAACATGTTGGGTTCAGTCTGCTTTCAGCATCCTAACTGCCCAAGTCAGACAATTTCGCTTCAGGTTGGAGACTTGAGAGGTAGCTGATGCAAAGTTGATTAATATGTTTTTGAATAATGATCGTGCTAGAAGGAAATGTGTAGGACAGCAAAGTTCTCAGTGATCTAGGCAATCAAATATACCAGCTTGTAATTAAATAACAATGCAGGGTGTTAGGCTTGACTTTGACACTGTTAATTATAGGTTTGAAGTCCAGTGAAACATACAAGCATGCAACTGCTGTCAAATTACATTTTTGTTAGTGTGGAGGTGCAAAGTGATTTCCTCCCACACCAAATCTAATGGGCATCATCCAGATGATGGGTTGTCCAAGGAGGGTCCATTTGGTATCCCGGTAGGCTGTGGCATGCAGGTCAACATCACTGCTATCTGCAGACATTTGTGCTGCTGTTGCTAGGTGATCCACCTTCCTTTTTTCTCTACCTGACTTCATACTTTACTCCTCCTTTTTTTTTTATATTACGCTGACATTTTTCCATCCTTGCATCTTACTCCACCAAGCTCCTTTCTGCACCCCACACCTGATTATTTTTTGCCATTGTTCCTAGTTTTGCTACGTGCACACACAAATGTGGTATTTCTGATACAGTCACTTAGGCAACATTGGGCATACACGGCTTTTTGGCAATATTGGGCATGTGTTTTTTACCAACAGTAAAGTGAGTGTGAGTGGCTGTTCCCGTTTGGCCAAATTTAAAAACATATCCTGAGAGAAGGCACAACCACCCCTCCCCCACCAGGTTCGGGAAAAGATAGATTTTCCTCTAAGGAAAGTGAAGGAGATAAAACTATCTATTTAACAAACACACGGGAAAGGAAAATAATACTAAATAATATAATCTTTTGCTGTGGCTGAAAAACCTGGGAAAGTGTCAGAGTCCTCCCTTTGGTCTCCTCGGAGCTGGGGCTTGGCCCAGGGCCAGGCCCTCTGTGCCCGGTGGAAAGTCCTCCCGATGTGCTCTGATGTTAAAGCAATCAAGCAGTCCAGTAGAAAAGGGAGAAAATCCGAAATTCCAGGGAAGGAAAAATTCAACTCTCAGTCTCTCTCCGGAGAACAAAGCAGCTGAACCACTGGCCAAAAAAAAAACTGTCCTGGGCGCAGCAAGCCGGGTGCTTCCTCCCTCCCCTGCTGCAGTGGGGAAAACCAATTGCTATCTGTGTGTGACCTTGAACAAGCGGCAAACTGCTTTGAAAAAGTTTTGCTCAGTTTTTCCTTCCCCCTCTCAGGCTCAGTTTAGAGGCATAGAAAGACACAGAAATTAATTTCTGGGCATAGGCAGCAATATGGGATACACATCATAAGGTCACCCCAAGACAGTGGCTTTGCACTCAAAGCTCTCCTGCCATAGTTCACTTCAGTGTGGTTGGACTTATTCCTAGACGTAATTGCTTGACTTTGTCCTCCGTGCCCCTGGCTAGTTCATACTGAGCTTGAGCAAGTTCTCAGTGTACACACCAACAGTTTACATACTAGAGAAGCAGAGTAACTTGTTTTTCACACATCTGCTGTGGTCTGTCCCAGGTCTCCCATGGAGCCTTGGCTGCTGTGGGGCCACATATCCCACAGGACCTTTGGACCGTTTTGGCCAAGGCCGAAAGGGTTGTGAGCTCCAGAATGTGCAGGAAGCCGAGCTTTCAGTGCCAAGACCTCCAGGATGGGGAAGCATAGTCACTAACAAGGATCCTTATGGGGCACAAGAGTATGAGTTAGTGGCACGGCACTTCACAAAACAAGGTTTTGGTTATGGTTCATGTCTTGACTGCAGTGCACTCATGGATGTTTGACTTCCTGTGACTCCACCAAATAAAGTTACTCTTTGATGCCAGCTAATAGTTGCCATGGTAGCTATATAAATTGTGAATTGTACTTCAGATCCTTTCACCTTCTCTCAAGTTCTCCACAAAAAAACTATATTTCTGAACATTTTCTAGGATAGTTGTAGCATGACTGAGCATTGGGCTGAACTGTATTTAGAGCTATCTGTATTTCAGGAAATATTTTCACATAGATATAAAACATACACAAATAAAGTGTAACCTGTGAAGATGGGACAAAAATAAAAAAAAGCATTCCAGTCTTCTTTCTAATAATGCATTTAAGAAAAAAAAATCACATTAAAAAAACATTCTTAGCTAATAGACTCCGTTAACTTTCAGCATGTCTCTTTTCAAACTAATCACTGAATTTTCATTCACATCTTCACATATATCGGTAGATTCCTTTGTCCATTTATCAGCAAACCTACTACTCTGTCACATGTGAAAATAAATGTCTGTGTGTTCTCATGGATGTGGTGACAGTGTGATGTCTTTAATTAGTTCCAGAGAAGTGTCAGCTTGTAAATGTGCTTATTACCAAAAAAAGGTAGCCAAATCTATGGCATGACACACTAGTGTCAGAATATATCTACTTTTTAATTATGGGGTTTTCTTAATAGAGAGAGTGTACACATAAATTATACAGTGTTTGAGTGAAGAGTTATGTTGGTGGAGGCTGCATTTAATGTTCCAGGTTTTTTTAATGTGGCTTGTTTGTGGCTTTCTCTGCGGGCAATTTTGCCTGGGAGTGCAAATTCAGAAACTGAATACCAAACTGTCCCTTGGTTTTGTTAATTTCTGATGCTTAGTAATCTGACATACTACAGAAAAAATTCATTGGGATAAATGCCAAAAGGTATGTTTTGGATCAAGCACAACCCTTTCACAAAAGCTAATGTTTAGAAACTGCAGCCATTTTGAGGCAGGACTTGGACAGCTAAGAGCTACCAGAGCGATGCTGAAACCACAGGCTGCAACCACATAGAAACCTGAGAGTAACAGTTTTGAAACAGAGTTTCAGCCCCATTTTGGAAATCTGGGGTTGCCCTGTGTAGGGATAGGCAGGTCAGGTGCTCCTGGTGGTCTCAGCTGTTTGCTGAGCTTCCCATGCCTGCTCTGATTTTCACACACTATGAAAGACTATGAAATGCTCTTAAAAAAAAAAAAATGAAAAAGAGTGCTAGAGACTGATAGAGAGGAAGACATATAAGTTATTTTGGAGGAGACTGAAGAGAGAATCCAAGAGGCAACAGTTTGGTGCTCTGAGTCCCAGACTGAATGTGGCTTACCCAAGGGAGAGGAGCAGGATGGGAACTCCGGTCACCTCCCACCAGTCCCTGTTATTTGAATTCTGCCTTTTACAGCTCTGTGAGGTAAAGAGAGCTTTTTATTACAAAGGGAGAAATCTCACTATGGCCTTAAAACAGTTTAAATGTGAAAGAATTAAGAATTTTTCACTTGAGACCATTTGTCTAAACACCAAAGAGCCTGATTGTGCAGAGATTGAAAACATTTTTGCTTTTAAACACAAACGGGGCTACTACTTTCCTTCAAAACAAGCTAGTGTTACTCTGCTGTGCAATGAAAGATCAATTCTTTGGGTTGTGAAAAGAAGGCTTTTAGATAACTTGGGTAACAGAGGGCACAAAGCCATCCTCTGCACTGGTCAGTGCACAGAGACCTCCTGTCTATCCGCAGGCAGCTGCTGGAAACAGCTTTGCTGTGGTGAGTGGAGCCTGTGACTGAACCAATCAAGGAGCAGCCAGTGGGATTTCAAATGCTCTCTGTTTGCAAAGAATTCGCAGAATATTTTGAGGAAGAAGCTGAGAACAGCCCAATGACACAGCAAAAAAACACTGCATGCTTATGACTGTGCTGAAAGGGTAGCATTTATGCCCATGCATACTAAGGATTTGGGTGGAAGGAGGAGGTCTTGGAGTGGTTAAGCTCTTGGGAAATTCTTCCCGAGTGGGGAGGAAAGAAATCCATCTACAGAGATCAGGGAAACTGAGTTAAGCCTTCTTGAGAGGAAAGAAAGGGGAACAGAAAGATGCTGGCAAGAGCAGAGCATCAAGAGACCATCCGTGGTGTGTTGGGGAGCCCAGTGGTCAAGAGGTGCAAAGGGAGACTGTCAAAGCTGTGTGTGACAACCACAGCACTGAGATGAAAGCCAGCATAAGCACTCACAGGACACAGCCTCAGTGTGTGTGTGTGGTTATTCAAATGCATGCAATTTGCTTTGCTACATCATGTTAGCACTTGCTGCAATGTTGTGGGAGTGGATTCATAGAGCAAATTAATTGGTGCTAAGGACCTGAGGTCCATGTGCATGTTTCAGCAGTACAGTGCTTCCAACAAGCTTTAGTTCCATCCTGTACTCTGACTGCCCACTGGCTGGACTGTCTCTTCCCATTCAGTTTAATGGGACACAATCCATTTCATGCAGACCATTAGGTGAGGCAAACCACAGTGAGGAAAGATGATGATCAGGTGAATGATTTTAGGAGAGCATTCCTGGTGTGAACAGAAACACTACCACAGATGTACTCTCTGACCAAGTCACTGATCACAAATACTGGGTAGGAGTGTTTAAATGAAACTAGAGGGAAGAAGAATAACAGAAAGGAGAAAGTGTGAAAAGGAGGTAAAGGAAAGGGTTAATTATCCAGAAAGTTCCAAAAGGAGAGGTGGAAAGAACTACCTATGGATATTTATCTTCAAAGGCAGCATGGCATGGGGCAGAAATTAATCTGCTTCAAGATCAGTGTCTCAGAAAAATGGTCTGTTTTTATCACAAATGCATTTGAATGTTCAGCACTAAAAATAAATCTGAATGGTGGAAACCAAATAGATATTAGAATGACCATATGTAGTGCTTTAATTTTTTTCACCACATTTGGTCTGGATTACTGTACTTTTCTTTCTTGTTGTGAAAGACTTTGAAATGCATTTATCCAATTCCTTCCTCTTTTCTCCTCCCTTTCAACTAATCACTAAACGTAGGCAGCATTTTTATTTTTAGCAGAAAATTCAAGCAGTATGCATCAAAAAAAGCAAGCAGGAACATGCTTCAGCAAATATTTCAGTACATGCTTTATTATAAGGTGAATTTTTAAAACTATTATCATACATTGAAATGCTTGTGAAGACATGTGACCTGTTCAGAGGGAGTTGAAGTGGACTGAAATACATCTATTGATGTCAGCCATGGGATGAGGTTGTGGAGAAACTTAGTATGTTTTAAGTTTTTCACCATTTGTTTCACTATCTGAGTATACCGAAAGAAAATTATCACTACATTCATTGCCATAGGTTTCTGTGTTTCCAATGTAGCCCAATTTAATTCCCTTCTAGTTTTCACAAGGTTCCTCTCCCAGGGCTTTTTGTGTTGCAGCATCTCCAATTATCAGGAGTTTGGCTTCTCATTAAAAAACTCCTACAGTAGAGAGAAACAAGGCATCTTGGAGCCATCTCACGCTTGTGGGCAGAAATTGTGGAATGCTGACTATTCTGCATGTCAGATCTTGCCAACTGCTGGAGAAAAATAAAGCCATTGTTTAAAACAGCATTGTTACTTTTTCCAACGAAAGCAAAACCCATCTGGTTCTTATAGTGTTTGAGACTGTGTTAAGCAATGCAGATTTTGCTGACTTAGGACAGACTTCGGAACCAGGATATTTTTAGAGTTTCATGTTTGAAATCTGCTTGACTCCGGGCAGGAGGAGGCTGTAGGTGAGGGGAAAAAGACAACCAAGGGCAGAATCTATGTTTTTCTATGATGTTTTAGACAGGAGAAAGCTAAACGTCATCTACCACAAGCTGGTTGTATAACCGCAAGTGGCTTATATTGTGGCAGCATCTCAGGGTTTCAGCTTGGTCTGCTGAACGCACCTGTAAAAAAAAGCTCCAGTGATTGTACAGTTATCTGGATAGTGTGAGGTTTAGGCAGCTTTTTGATGTTCTGAGTAGTTAGCTTTACTTCTCTTGTTACGACTGCTCTGATGAATACAAATGACATTACAGATAGGCAGCTGCAGAAATAAAAGGTGATGAAGTTTATACCTCATTAATCAGTGCTAAGTGATTGTGGTGAGCAACTTGAAGCCGGATAAAAATAGTCCAGAACAGGAATTATTCAGGGTCGCTAGGTTTTAGTACTGGTTTGCTTTATTAAGCAAATTGTCTGAAGGAGACATTATATTTGCTGTTAAATTTTTTGGGGACTGTATGAAAACTGTTCTGGGTTAAAGGGTGGCAGAAAAATCATGAAAGTAAAAAATTTTACTTAATGAAAGAGCTAGGTTTTGCCCCAAGCAGAGACATGTCCCAAAGTCAATTTGCACCAAATTATGGCTTGTCAGAAAGCTGGGCTTTGCTCTGTAATGTTTGTCTGCAGTATCCCACAGCCTTGGTGATGCAGACATTCATGATCAGCTTCTGACAGGATTGCTCAGCTGGATGCCCCAAACACACAATGAACCACGGTGGTGCTTCCATAATGCTGATCTTTACTCAGTTAGGGAAGGCAAAAAAAACCATCCCCTAGCCTAAGTATTTCCCTGTTTTTTTCTCGTGCAATTTAGTCTCTCTGTTAGGCACAGAGCTTTTCTTGCTGGCTGTGTAGCAAAATTTCTCACTCAGTCACTCTTGAGTCTTCCTGGTGGGAGGTGACATGTATTTCTGATGGCAAGCTTCTCTGCTCCCTTTTCTGGACATAATGATTTTCAGGAGGAAGGGAAGGGGAAATGGAAGCAGAAGTGGAAGCAAAAAGCAAAGGAGAAAGTAAAGAAGGTTTTACTAATTACCTTCCCAGAAATCTGCCATATGACTAGTTTTCAATAAGGTACTTAGAGTGAGATGAGAACTGTAAAACTTTTGTAACAGTTTTTGTAAAACAACTACAAGCAAAAAACCAAACTCATCATGAGAGAAAAACAGAAAGAAAAACCCCAAACAATAACTCAAATGCAACAGATTTCTGATTTCTTTTGAGTGATTCAGTTGCATAAATGCTGGCTCATTTGAGATTTGAGACATTTGTCATTGTCTATACAGTAAGTGCTGAAACATGAAAGGTGTAATGGAATTAATTTCTTGTATGCTTTTTACTGTTTCATTTCAAGGCTTGCAAGGACATTTTTGACATACTTTGTTATTTGTTATGTACAAAGTGTGTTACATCCCATATAAATGGCAGTCTCGCTAGAGAGACAAACCGACAAACTAAAATTTCTCTCTTCTTTAATCTCAGGCGTTCTGGATGCTTGCATGTTTTTGCGTGCAGTTTAACATAACCTTTTTGAACCCCATTCAGAAACAATGATCACAGAACTAGTTGGAGTGGAGCAGTCCTGATGGAATCATTTCCCACTTCAAGTAATTCATAAAAGTTATTTAGTGACTATATAATCAGAAACACCCCAGAAGTCCATACACCTGGAAAAATATACAAGGAAAAATTTCTCTCTGGTGTAATTCAAGAGTAATTCCAATATTTTCACTCAAGGATTCAGCTCTTCATTTGGTTTCTCCTGTAGGAGTTGGAGATGGGGTTTTACAGTCTTGGTCCTGTTTGTGAATGGACATCACTTTCAGGGTGGTTCAGGTATCTCTTCTGTCTCTTTTATTTGGAGATACCTGTAAAGAATGTTTTGTCATGAGCTAGCCCATGACAAGATCTTCACTGGACCATGAAAACCTCACTGAATGCATGGTTTGATTGGATTAAAAGGACACATCTCTTTGAAGGTAGCATGTTCAGATAGGCTCAGGGGACCATGCCTAAATCTGAAAATTATGATGGAACTTGGAGACCAAAACCAGTGGTCCCATACTGGAATCTAAAACTGTGAGATTCTAGTCCATGATAACAGGAACAGAAACATCTTACATCAGTTTAGTAAAAACCCAAAACATGTATGTGTGATTAAAGATGCATAGGGAATTTAAACACAAGGACAGTTCATGGCAGACACTGATTTTTTTTCTCTTCAGTTTCAAATCCTTTTTTCTAAAATCTGACTCAGAGACCCTGAGAGCTTTCAGTGCCTGAAAGAACTGTCTTTTCATGTCATCTACCTATGGATAGAAGGAATTAAGGCATTATTGCAACCTCTATCTTACTGTACAGGTATTGCACCATCAGCAAGGACAGAATAGTGTGGACAGAGATTTCTCAGGTGAAGTGCAAAAAGGCACTGGAAGCTGAAATTTGAGTTTTATTCTTCATTTTCCTTTTATGTTCAATGTGATTTGAAGTCCTTCCCATTAGACTGCTGTAAAGGTTTTTCAGCTGTCTGGATATCAAACATTGGTTAGTTTATGTAGTCTGGGAATGCATTTACATAAGTATTCAGAACATAGTCACCCTGAAAACAAATGAAAGTGTCTGGACATGGCTTCATGCTCAGACTGTAGAATCTCACTGCAGTTACACCAAGATTTCTGCATGTAGGCAGGACCCACTTATGCTCTTTTTTTTTCATTTATTTGAACCCTCTGGTTTTTAATAGAGAATTGTTTCCTAGGCAAACTGTACCACTGCAGATAATCCACAGGGATATTTAGACTAGTTCTGTATTTTGAAATGCATTCCCCACTCCCTTACATTAGTCTTTTTGACCAGCTGTAATGCACAGTTTTATCTTATGATTAATTAGTTCACATTTCCACAGCTCAGGGGGGGATGAGATGTGTTGCTACCAGCTCTTTAATGAGTAAGTACATCATATTTTACCAGTGGTCAAGAAATTGGTACTCTAACAGATGGGACTCTTACTAGAGCTAGCATATTAATTTAAAAAAAGGAGTCATGCTTTAAGATGAGATTTTAGACTATAAAGCTGCCTCTATTACCAAGTGAGTCTTTAGTGTTATTTGAAGGAGACAGTCACCTTGAAATATGTTAGCCTTGTGGCTTAATGTGTTTTGAAGTTGTATTTAGCTGAATCCTTTAATTTATGAAGAACATATTGTATACTTTTAAAGGCAGTACTGGGCCCTTGCCTTTCCTTCAATTGCTGTGGTTGGAATAACATTGCAAAACTTCTAGGACCCAGGTGATATTGGTGTTTGTGAAGGAAGAGTTACTGTGTTCATCTGGATGTTCCTATAAATCCACTCAGTGAAACAGAGTGTGGAGAGAAAATAATTACTCTGCCCTGGTAGACAGTGCATGTAAGGTTAGTCAGCACATCCCTGCTGAAAACTGAAGTGCACTGAGGCTGCAGCCTCTGGGGCCAAAGAAAGAACTAGGTGGCAGGTAAAGAAAGATCTTTAATATTTTCTTCTCCGATTGCAGTATGTATGGGTCTGAGCCCTTCTTGGGGACATGAGCCCACTCATCTGGGTCTGAGCCCTTCTTGGGGACATGAGCCCACTCATCTTTGTGGGCTGTTCAAGCCAGTGCATGTCTTTCACTGAGTCAATACTTTTCCGTGCTTTGGCCTGTAACACAACCTTTCCTTGTATGGAAGACAGTACAGTTATCTTTGGATAAGAGAGTGAACTCTTAAATAACTCTTTTTTCTTTCCCTTTTTTTTTTTTTAAGAGAAACACATTACATTGTGCTCCATGGTCTCTCTTGTCGTAATATTCTGAATTCAAATTTAATTTCGCATGGTCGGGGTCTCCTCCCCTCCGCCATGTAGCCCTGGGAGAGGGGCCCTGAGGGGACAGAGACAGGGTTTTCCTAGTCCCTGGTCAGCCTCATTCGCCATTGGTTGTTCTGTGTTTCCCTGCGTGGGCAAGGACCCTCGGTCCAGACTGTGAGAGTTCCTCGGCAGAGCCCGGCCATGCGGCTGGAGAAATAAACATCTCTGAAACATCTACCAAGAATCTGTCCGTATATATTTCTTTTCCACTGCCTCCTGGTTTAATACACGTGTGTTGCAGTATCTGCACTGTAACATAGCATTCTGGATTTGTGGAGTCTTCAAAGAATAACTTCTGAGAGTATATTTTATTCAGGTATGTTTTACAAGATGCAAACACCAGAAATGTCTTTTCAAGGACTGTATAGTCTTCCTAATTAATAATAATGTTCAAAATTACAAGATTTCATCATCTATATATTCTTCTAGCTGATGCTATTGCACTGAGCTCCTAAACTAATTATATGCTGCAAAAAGCTCCTGCAAGCCTTCCCTCTCCCAGTCGTCAGACTGGAAAATAAGTTTTAATAACATGTGTGGGAGTTCAATCTGGGGATGAACAGACCTGAATATTCAAGTGCTCTTGCCATCCACTTCTGTATCAAGGCTTCTCAATGCTGAGTGCCTCTTCTGATCATAAAATAACCAGATCCAAAACAATTAGGGCCTTGAAAGCTTTGAATTTTCCTTGGGGACTTCCAGGCAGCCAGTGCAGCTGTCTGAGCAGCAGTGTAATGCTCTCCTGTCACACAGTCCCACTTAAGTGAGCTACCAGGGTCCAAATTAGTTTTGGTGTCCAAATGGTGTCATTAAATAGAAGGAGAGATTAAGGCTACATAGGGAATAGGCCAGCCAGAATATGAAACAGCATTAATCCACAGCTTTTCCAGTTGCAGGTACATCTTTCTGTAAAGTTTTAAAATGCTATGTCAACACTCATCAGGTAAGGTTAAGTGCTAAGCAAAAGTATTTATCATTGTGGGGAGGGGTATATTTTAAAGTGTATGTTCATACCCAAACTGTTCTGATGTGTCATTCATAACACATCATGCAAGAAACACTATGAACTTTCCTGTACCCCCTATTTGTTGTCAAGTATTTAGTGACAAAGCATGGCAGACATTGGTTCATGGTGGGTCTCCCTTCAAAATGTGGTTGCAATATTTAAGGAGTAGTGAAATTCTGTACTGTTCTCATATTTTTCTTCCTTTCCTAAGGTATTTGCCCCATAATGGCAGGCCAGGCTAATACAACATGGACTGAATGGATTTTTCATGAAAAATAATTCAGAGTGTGTTCAAAAAGGGATATAGCTTCTCTAATAAATACTGGGATCACTGGGAACTGGGGAAAAGAGGGCAGTTTGCAGGACTCTGCATATGATCCTTTGATGATCGGCTGTAAGCACAGATGGAGGAAGGATCATGGTAGCTTTAAGCAGGAGATGAGAAGTTCCATGGGGGGCTTCTAAGAGTGGAGGGAAAATAGATCAGGAGAAAACTTGAAGGCAGATCTAGTAGGTGCCCTGCTTAGCAATGTATTTTAAGTAGCTCTTGTACAGCTGGAAGGAACTAGGCTAGATTCTGAGTGATACTCCTCCTGCCTCTCCACAGCATTGTAGCTGTATCTTTCTTTTACCTATGTGCATCCTACGTTAAGCAGAGCATTTCTCTTACTCATTTCCTACTGTAGCAAATGCTGGTGAGTAGGCTGGGCCTAGGTGAGTATATAAGCTTGTTTGATATTTGATGAAACCTGCTTCCTCTCCTGAGGAGGTCGTTGCGCGTTGGTGTCCTCTTGCAAAACATTGGAGCAATGGCTGAAGGAGACGTTTCCTCTGTGCAGGGCTCAGTTCAGCTGATCTCCTCAGGCTAACCAAGCATCCAGGCTGTTCTGTCTGGTGCTCTAAAGGCTATAATGATTTTCACCTGTTGGAGAGATATCCTTCAACTATATGGAATCATTGGGGCAAGCTGGTTTTGGCTGTTCCTTTTCTGTAATGTGCCTTGAGTGGTTGAAAACAAAATCTTTCATCAAACAGCTCTTAGTGGAGCAGAAACTGAATCAGCGTGTGCTTTGTGGACCTGACAGAGTCCCAAGCCTTCGTGTTACAATAATAGTTATAGCAATCCCAGGAGGAGATAAAATTCTGGCTTTAGTTCCAGAAAAGCATTCTTCCTGCTATTGATAGGCGAGAGGAAGCAAAGATTAAAAAAAACACCAAAAAAACCCCCACAGAACCAAATCAACCAAACAAACCCCCAAAAACTGTAAGGAGGAGACTTGCATTTTATCAGAATACACTAAGATTATAGCACTTTCTGATCCACACATTTTTGGAAAAAAAATCCTAAAGAGATGTTGTCATTAGGAAAGCAGAAGTAAGTTCAGAGAGCATCTTGAATATAACCATTGTCCTGAGAGAAACCTTGAGCCGTGTTTGAGTCAGAGGAAACAGTGACTGAATTTTGCTGTTTACTTTTTTCAGGTAGGAACGGCAAACAATTCTCTGATCTCAGAGGGACAAAGGGCACTGAGTTCCACTCTTGGTCACCTTCATATAAAACATATAATATTTTCATTCTAGAAGCAGAAGATTTTCCTAGTTCACGCTGCTAAAATTGGGTAAAACTTGTTTCCATGCACTTCACAATAAAATCAGGAGGGTGATACCTATTGCCAGCAGACGGGTTATATTTTGCTTTGGAGAGTTCTAGGAAAGTTATCTTAATGCAAAAGCAAGGTTACTGATTTGGGCACATGTTGACTTTTCCCTCTAGGTACTCCTAGGTGTTTTCTCCTTAATTTTAGCATCACTCACACTGCTTAGCAAACATCAAAGAGATTCCATCAGTGTAGAGATATACAGATCTCTGCCTCTCTCCTTCAGTTTTCAGCCACAGAACACCGTGAAAATATCCCACAGATTAGCAGAAACAGGCAATTAGCAAGGGAAACAAGATGATTCTTGCTAGTCTTTTGACCTCAGCAGGATTTCTCTTTCACTCGAGAAACCACTAGCAAATTTAGTCCACTGGTGTTCACCTGCTTTTCCAAAAAAACATGACTCCTTCCATGAGACACTGCCATGGGTCTTGACAGCAATAACTGCCTCTGACCACCCAACCCACAGGTTAGTGCCAGTGTCCAACCTCGGATAAATGTTTTTCTTCTCTCCTCATCAAATTTTCAGCCCAGACACATAATCAGTTCTCAAAGCAGTTGTGACAGAGCTGGAATAAAGGCAGGCAACCAACAGCACATGTGCAGCAAAACATGCTTAGGCCTCTGGCACCACCACAACGAGGCCACCAAAAGTTGTTGCTAATGCCATTTAGTTGCTAGAAATGAATTTTTCTATGGGCAACTAGAATTATCAGAACAATCAGTAGAGGGAATAGCTGTCTTTCTGAATAACTGAACCAAAAAATAGGCTTTTGACAGGATTATCATAAGCTCTGGCCAATACCAACAAAAAAAGGATTCCAAACCTAATAAAGCTGTTGTGGGGGTCATCAAATAGCTTTATTCAGAATTCTTTACCTTCCCTATTCATTACCTGCCTCTTGGCAGTTCTGAGAATGATGAATTCAGGTTGCAAGGAGAAGCCATTATAAATAATGAGCCATCTCTGGATGCTCCATAAGTGACCCATAAGTGTGTAATCACAGAGCATATATGTGGTAGGGAAGGTAAATTGTCTATCTGTCCCACATGAATGGGAGTTGGACACCACGCTTTTGGGTTTAAGTTGATCTGGCCATCCCTAGAGGGTGGCTAGGGGCTAGAAATAGAGCTAGTGATGAATGTGTGGAAGAGAGACTTTTTTTTTTTGGAGCAGGTGCATGCCATATTGTGTTGGTACTGGCTCCCAAGAGAATAGTTCTTTCATCACTGTACTTCAGGCACTCCCTCAGCAATACCAGCATCATCTTGCCTTCAGCCCATGTCAGCAGTGCAGCCACAGCTGTTTGCAGCCCAAATGACTACCTTGCCTGGGCTGGTCAACACTCTGCATGTTTCTAGAACTATCTGAGAAGCAACAATGCTAGATCTGTGCCATACACAGGAATTTCAAGATTACAGTATGGTGTGAAGGATATAATATAGTGTGAAGGAGCACTAGGGTGTTGAATATGTCTTTATGACAACAGGCTTTCACCATGTAGTAAGGTGGAGTTAAGTCAGAACTCAGCAGCATGTACAGCGTGGTCATTCTGTGAACAGTGAAGAGCTGTTAAAATCTTGAGTCAACTGTGATGGATACTGACATGAAGTACCCTCCAACTGAAAGGAGCGTAGGAAGGTAAAATCCTATAGAAAGTGTATTTAGCTTTGCATACATTGTGGCTTGAACCTATTTAGAATTTCATTGGTTGTCTGTATGTGTTGGGGTTTTTTTCTGCTTTCAATTTTTTAGGTTTATCATTTTTCTACAAATAACACAGGGAAGCTACATCATGCTGGTGTTGAAAAAGGAAAACACTAATCTTAGAGATGAATATAGAAGAAGATCTCTACAGATACAAAGGGTACCTAAAGGGCTGAGGTAGAAAATGCCTTCTAACCATTGTTGTGTACTTTGTGCTTGTGTATCTGGCCCTGCTTGAGTCCAGGTGGGTATTGCAACAGGCAGAGGTCAGTCTGGTGCCACCACCTGGACTGAACAGCTGATTCAGGGCTTTGACATAAAATTAAACCAGTAAGTTTGATGTAGAATGGGGTAAAATTTCTGTACTTTAAAGTTTGTAGCAAAAATTATCTTCAAGTTTATATTGGGTTTAACAAAGCCACAGCAATTTTTTGTAAACTCAAATCAAAACCATAAGCTGGCCATTTGAAAAAGGAAGGAGGATGAGGTAGGCTCTAACTTTATCCTGCTTTCCCAAGAAAACAGAGTTTATGATAGCATCTTGGTAACATATATGTTTGTATTCTTCCCATTGACCCCATTTCAACTTTGATTTTTCTAGCCATTTTTGTAAAATCAGTTAAGGGATAAAGATATTAAAAAAATTATGTTCCAGCAAATCCTATGCATATTTATGTCAGGGTAGACAAAGAGCTGTACACAAAGTTTGTGATCTCCCAAGGAGACAATGTGAATTTAGTCCTACCAGGCACAAGACCCCAAAACAATATAAAAAACAAGCAGAGAAGAGCCAAGTGAAAATAACCCTTGTAAGCTCCACTTACAAAATTTTGATTCTTTCAGAGCATCCAAACACACCTAGCACCAAACAGCAACATCACAACGTGATGTTGTTCAAATTTTAATACCAATGTGATTTGTCCAATCTGTGTAATTCTCCATTCTGTATTCCCAACAGTGGAAGACTAAGCAGTCCTCAACCATTTGATGCTGTATTAAATTGCATTTCAGTTTGCTTGTACTGACAACAATTAATCTGAAGACCTACCTTTTTTCTTTTCTTCTTTTTTTGAGCTGTGTATTTTGTGTGGTAGGAAGAGGAAAGAGCCTTGACTTTAATGTCTTTGCTGCATGAGCTTAGAATAATAAGGCATAGATGACTGAATTGATTCCTGGTTTAACTCAGCTGAAGTAAATTGACTGATTGGGTTTGCAGTCCTGGTTTCTGGCTTCTCTCCCAGCAGCAAAGGAGCAACTTCCATCAAGCACACTGGTGAATGTAGCGATGGCAATGATCCAGAGCCCAACACGATTACAGAGAAGGGAGAGGCAGGCGTCTTTCTGTACAGAAAGTCAGCTGTCCTTGATGTGCTTTTAAGCACTCCAGTCATTTGTGATGGCTAGAAAATAAGGCAGTTGTGAACTGAAGTTCAGGAAAAGAATTGTGTCTGTAGTTTGTCCTTTCTGGGCTCTTCTTCTGTCACCAAAAATAGGTTCTTTCTAAGCAAAGATGGCAGGTTCTTGATATGTTTTAATGATTATAAATCACAGAAAACAGAACACTGTCCTCAAAGGCACTGTCTGTCCCTGTTTGAGTGTATATGACCAAATGGATCTTGTCAACTATACCTACCGCATTTTTGAAACATCTTTCCATGGAGCATTTAGAGGGATGCAAACTTTTAACTTTTGGGGATAATGGGAAGACAGTAACTTGTTTTGGTTGTCCAGTTGTTTTCCCAGGGAACTTGTCTGAAAATTATTTTACTGTGTTACTGTTTTTTGACCTGGGATTGTCCTAGTATTATGTTTAGGTCTTTCCAAATGACTTAGGAAATTTTGGGTTTGGCATTTTCCTTTTTTTAACCTACTCCTTCTTCGGGCTGTGATCTCACAAACTCTCTGTATGTATGTTTTATTGTCTTTAATTTTGTACAGAGGGATATGGAACACAGTAACATCAGTGTCAAACCTGGCTGTAGGGCAGGAAAAAAAATTGACTCACTGCCTGAAAGCAGGGAATCGGTAATGATATAAAAAAGCAGTTCTACCAGTGGCTTAAACCTGCTTAAACATTAGTGCTATCAGAAAGATTATTTCTACTGCTATTTGTTCAGATATCTTTGTGAGAAACACCTAATGGCTGCCACAAAAAACCTAAAAAATTGCTTCCAAAAGGGTCACTTTTCAGGCTTTTCTTACTGTGTTTGTGAAGGTGCAAGGGTTACTTCCACTACCTTTATTTGCACGTGTGTGGAAATAGAAGTTAATCAGTCACAACAGAGTATTTCCTTCCAAGCAACCCAAACTCCCACCCCAGTCACAACATGCTGGCAGCTTCTTAGGTACCCATTCAGCTTTTCTTCTCTGGTTTGGCAGCCAGTAGTACCTAATCCAAGCTCTCACATTACAGGCCACAGATTCAGTCCTGCCCTCAGACCACCTTAGGTTCTGCTTTGCCACATGGAAGCTGCTGCCTCGCTGTCTCCCATTTGGAGAGACAGAAGTTGGGCCCTTCTGTGACAGTACAGCAGGGCAAGAGGCCACCTTCTTTGCCTTTGACAGTGGGAAAGGAGGCACAATATTCTTCAACAAACCTTGATTTGCTGTTATTTTCTGCAAACCTGTAAAGTGGGCAGTCCTTTGTCAATGTCTGCCACACTGCTTCTGTTCGCAGAATACCTTCAGTTTTGCATGACTGTCTTGCATCTTTGTCAGGCTGTATCCTTGTGGCTCTCTACTGCTTGAAAAGAGGGGAATTTGGGTTTTGTTCACTCAGTGAAAACAGGATTTCCCAAACTCATTCAGCATTGCTGTTGGGTTTGAAATTTTTCCACTTAAGAACAAAGAGTTTGGCATATAACCACCTTATTTTTAGTTGGGTGTCAGTGAAATGGGTCTCTGCTGTTATTCTGTCTCTTTCCTCCCACCTCCTGCCTCTTTTTGTCTGTGGAAAAGATGGGTCAGATGGGAAGGTGTAAGAAATCTTTGTAGGCATGAAAAAGAAAGAACTTTTTGTCCAGGCTGTATATATATAGTGAGCTGGGAGAATGTGTGTTATCGTTGGGGTTTTTCCCTACTGAGACAATCAATTCAACATAACTGCGAAGGTGGGTATTGCTATACAGATGGCTGTGTATCAAACTACTCCCACAAATGCCATGGGTTAGAAAAACCAAAAATCTCATTAGCTGATACAACAGTAACATGGATACTGTTATTTATTCTATCCAGCAACCCTGAGATAAGGGACGGTGGTCCATGGTCTATGCTGATGACTACAACATCAGCTGGGATGGTGCTGTGGAAGGCAAACTCCTCCAGAGCACTGTGTGCCCTGTGAAGGAAGGTCATGGGGCTGAGGCTTTCCTGTTATTGCTACAGGTTCCACAATAGGTCAAAGTTTCACATTTGTTGCCTAAACTGAGTTTAAGTTTTCTCCCAACTCTGCGCAGTATGGGATGGGATTAGGCCTCTTCCCAGAAGCTGTGGGAAGTAATTGTCCTGCTCTCCTCTGCACTGGGGCAGCCTCATCTTGAGTCCTTGTTTGCAGTTCTGGGTGCCATGATAGAAGATATAGATCCATTAGAGAGGGTGTAAAGCAGGGTCATGAAGATGGTGAAGAGCCTTGAGGGGAAGCTGTGTGAGGAGTGGCTGAGGTCATGTGGTCTGTTCAGCCTGGAGGAGACTGAGGGGCGACCTCATTGCAGTTACAGCTTCCTTGTGAGAGGAAGAGGAGGGGCAGGCACTGATCTCTTCTCTGTGGTGACAGTGACAGGACCCGAAGGAATGGCTTGAAATTGTGTCAGGGAAAGTTTAAGTTGGATATCAGGAAAAGGTTCTTCACCCAGAGAAGGTGGTTGGGCCCTGGAAACAGGCTCCCCAGGGAAGTGGTCACAGCACCGAGCCTGCCAGAAGCATTTGGACAAAGCTCTCAGGTACATGCTGTGACTCTTGGGGACATCCTTTGCAGGACCGGGAGCTGGACTTCATGATCCTGATGGGTCCCTCCCAGCTGAGGATGCTCTGTGATTCCATGGGGCACGAGCTTATCCTCGGGCAGGACCGTGTGTGCTGGGCCCGGGCACTGTGTGCTGGGGCCGGGCACTGTGTGCTGGGGCCCGACAGTGTGTGCTGGGGCCGGGCACTGTGTGCTAGGGCCCGACAGTGTGTGCTGGGGCCGGGCACTGTGTGCTGGGGCCCGACACTGTGTGCTGGGGCCCGACACTGTGTGCTGGGGCCGGGCGCTGTGTGCTGGGGCCGGGCGCTGTGTGCTGGGGCCGGGCACTGTGTGCTGGGGCCCGACAGTGTGTGCTGGGGCCGGGCACTGTGTGCTGGGGCCCGACAGTGTGTGCTGGGGCCGGGCACTGTGTGCTGGGGCCGGGCACTGTGTGCTGGGGCCGCGGGGCGCGCTGGACCCGGGATCCCCCGAGTACGGGCAGGGGCACAGCGCCCGCGAGGGGGCGTCCTCCGCCGCGGGAGGGCCGCGCGGAGCGCGGGGACCCGGGGCTGACGGGGGTGGCGCCCGGGGAGGCGGGCCGAGCCGAGCCGAGCCGAGCCGAGCCGAGCCGAGCCGAGCCGACGGTACGAGGGAAAGCCAAGCCAGGCTGTGGCGTTCTTTTCCCGGCCCTCAGTCGAGGAAGGCACCTGGAAGGGCGGTGGCGGCGCCCAGAGGGGTGCGAGGTAAGGCGGGGGCGGTTGCGATGTGTCAGGGCGGTGCACGCGAGGGTAGGGTCGGTGCCACCGCCTACAAACTTCCCGCCGTGAGCGGGACGCGTTTGCGGCGCGGCAGCTGGCCGCACGCTCTCCGTCGCGCTCGGTCCGAGCGGAGGTGACAGCCCTGCCCAGTTCCTCCCTATCCCGCGGGGACTGCCGTGCTCGGGGGCTCGGCCGGTGCCCCCCCGCCGGGAGGAGCTCTGCTCCCGCAGCCGCACTGCCGTGGCGCCCCCGAGCCTCGTCCTTCGGCAGGCGCGAGCGGGGGGCGGAACCTGCCCCTGGTCCCGGCCGGAACGACAGGTGCTGGGCGCTGCCTGAGAGGACGGGACGGTGCTGGTGAGCGCGCTTCGCTCCGAGCAGCAGCCGCTGGGCCACAGCCCGCACGAAGGTGCGCTTTCCCAAGTGCTCATCTTTCCTTTTATTTTTTGTGGGGTTTTTGTTTGTTTATTTGTTCGTTTCCCTCTCCCCGTCCCGTCTCAGAGGTAGGTCGCTGCGTGCTTCCTCCAGAGCTTCAGGAGCCGGCTCGGTGCTGCGCGGGAACCGCGGGCTGTCTTGGACCTGTTGCCCACGGCGGGTGCCCGAGAGGGAGGGACGAGCTGGGCTCGGCTGGGTGCAGCGCTCTCGCCGCCTCGCTGCACCGTGCTCCGGCGCAGGGAGGCGAGGTCCGGAGCCCTGCGTGCTGCTCCTTTTGTAACCGTGTTGAGCAACGGGATGGGAGATTCAGCCGGGAGCTTGTCTTCTCAGCAAACGCTGAGACACAGCCTCTTGGAAATGGCAATTTTGTTGCACTTTCTTTAATGCTGTGAGCGAAGTTAGTGTTTCAAGAAACCTGCCGTGCAGCTGATCTGCCAGGTCTTTTAGTTGTGGAAGCAGTGGTTCAGGGTGCTGGATTTTACTTTTAGTTTGCAAGGTTACTCAAGGAAAAATGGTTTGTGTTAAACTCCTTGTTCCCTAGTCGAACACAGTGTTTGAAATCCCTGCAAGTCTTTGCAATCGCAGTGTGACAGCCTGAAAGCTGGCTTCTCAGAGACTGACCCAGGGTTTGTCATGGAGAAATGAGTACTTGCCGGTGCAAGGACTCGCAAGCCCTAGAGGTACCTCCCTGTTGAGTTAAAAGAGAAGAACTGTGGTGCAAATACAGAGCGGCCCTGGTTAGCAGACAGAGTCCTGCTTGAAGCTGATTGACCCTGCAGATCATCTGTCTTCTGGCAAGACTGCTGCCAGGTGGCATTTGAAGATGTAGAGGCCTTCTTGCTCCCATTTGATGGTCAAATCAGCCTGTTCTGGGGCTGGTTGTGGACAGCTTTCATAAATAAAATATTCTGATTGAGTATTTTATTCATGTATGATTATCAAAAGGACAAAGGTGTTTGAGGACCCTTCCCACCCCTGATTAGATTTCAGTAATTTCTTGAATAGGCAGAAGGATTACTTCTATTCTCCAAGCCATCTGTATTTTACACACAGATATAATATGTATTTAATGGGCGATACTTGTGAGACAATCTTCTGGACATACCTAACTTGAAAGTTTATGGGGTGGTTGCACTGCAGTAGATAGAGAAGAGCCTGTTTTCCCTCTTTTCCACAGCAAAGCATGTTATTCAAGATTTGCAGACTTCTCTGAGTGGACCGATAGTTGTGACAATTTTGCTTCTCTGCTCCATGGGACACAGAAAAGAACATTCCTGGAACAAAAAAAAAACCAAACACATAACAAAAAAACAAACAAACAAAAAAAAAGTCAGAAGGAGGAAACTGTTTTGTTATGGTTTTGGGTTTTTTTGTTTTTTTTTTTTAACAGAGAATATGCACATCTGAAAGAGGGGTGTAGGGTAGAAAGAAAGAAAGAAAAGGAGCACAAGGTAGAGTACAGTCAAGCAATACTGTATTCCAGAAAGTGCTAAAGAGAAAAGGAGGTGGGTGCAGAATAGCATGATGTTGCTTGGCATCAAGCCTCTTGGAATGATGATTTTATGCAGTTTGCTGGTGTGTTGGTGTAGTAGCTGGTGCTGCTTAGAACGCTTTAGTGAGTGATGTGAGACTTGGGACGGACCAGATCACTTCAGGTTCTTTGCTGGTGTTTCTCTCCTGAAAAATATTCTTTATTAACTGCCAGCAAAATACTTGGCATTTTTAGGTCCCTGGGGACGGTACTTGTGCTTTGTAATAGAAACAGAGAGGAGCAGAGAGGTCCAAGTGCCCTGGGAACGAGGATCACAGAGTCATTTGGAATAGCAGTTGTTTAAAAGTGTTACAGGAAAACATGGTACTGGTCTTTGTTTAATATTTAGTCTTTATCACTCATTAGGTAAACAGATTTCAGATGGAATATGTTTTAGTCAAAACACAATGTTATTTTCATTCTTCTGTTTTAGGGTATTATCTCAGGATTAGATACTTCAGTAGTACCTTTGACAGATAGTTGAGTGTCTTGTGAGCCTCTTCTGAGCCAGGGACTTAGGCAAGGACTGTCCAGATAAGATAGACAGAGAAACCTAAAATGAGTAAAATATAACTGGAATTTTAAACTGTGTACTCTAGAAGTAAATTTATTTCCAGAGAAATTTACACCATACTATTCCACTAAAGTGTTCTGGTGATGGGTAATTAGTATATTAGTATATTAAAGGAGAAATACTTACAATGAACTGCAGGTATGGCTGAAGATCAG
This sequence comes from Aphelocoma coerulescens, assembly GCF_041296385.1. Taxonomy (NCBI): domain Eukaryota; kingdom Metazoa; phylum Chordata; class Aves; order Passeriformes; family Corvidae; genus Aphelocoma; species Aphelocoma coerulescens. The sequence continues at coordinate 50,181,576 of NW_027184085.1, forward strand.
TTAATCAGTTATGCACAGAGTAACTGAGAGGTTCTTTTAAAGGCATTTGGACCAGACAAGGAAAGCAGAGGAGGTTTTGGTCACTGTTCTTGTTACCCAGTTTTGCTGCCACACTCCCCTTTCTCTTTTGTGCTGGTTCTCAAATGCAGTGGGTGTTCTTCCCTGACTTTAAATCTTTACCTTTGAACAAAAGTATGGATTTAACTTGTTTAGGTATTTTGGATAATTTTCTGTTGGTCTGATGGGCTCAGGAAAAGATTCAAAAAGTATTAAAGCAGGACAAGGATGTGAGATTGGAAAGAGGGAAAGGGAGGAAGAAAGGATGCAAAACTGGGTCATCCTGTCTTGTGTACCATCACTGTTGTTTGATTTACCCTGGAAAGATAAAAGGGGACTTAGGCTAATCAAGTAGGTTAATGGGAACACACTTTTTAAGAGCAGGCAGGGGGCTCTTTGGCCAAGAGTTTGTAAGATCTGTTCGATCTAGGAAATCTGTCGACAGTTTTAATTTAAGACATGTGCTGCTTCTGCTGTTGAGGGCATTTTCTTACCACACCAATACAATCAAATAAAAAAAGATCTTTTATTTTTTATTCTGAAGATTCCACATATCCTTATGCTGACAGAAATGCATGTTTTTAATCCCGAAAGATTTTAGTAAATTCTGTGGATAGTATCATGCAGTATATCCAGGTGCTTGGTAGTAGATGACCACTTCCATCTTAAAAATAACTCTCTTTCAACTGTAATGAGCAATAGTCTTGGATTTTTGTTTTTGTGATTTAGTACTTACTACCATTGGGGTATACAAAACCAAAAAAAATTATGCAGGTCTAAAGTTTTAAAGCAAATTCTAGCAGTTAGATGAGTGCAGTCTCTGAATCAGTGACTGGAGAGGGTGATGAACAGGTGTTTAAAGCAGCTTCATGGGCCCTGATACGAGGCCTTGACTGGGTGGTACTTCCAGTGTGCTGAAACTGGAAAAGTGTGACTGGGGGCTGATTTCCTGCCCTTTGGTAATTCATTCCTTACTTCAGCTCTTCATCTTGGGAGAATTGCAATTTATCTTTTCCAGCTCACAACTGTCTGTATTTCAAAGTAATACAGCCTTTCATTGATCAGTACAATATGGTACAAATGTTAGCAGTGATCATTTCAGCTGGTACTTCCCTGCAGAATATGAACTTTCACTTTTTCTGCTTTTAGCCAGGAAAAAAATCAAGAGGATCTTGAAATGTAGTCAATTGTTTTTCTTAAAAGAAATTTTAAGTGGCTGTGAAATTGTTACTAATTCTAAGAATGATAGAATACTATTTTCACTTTCCCATTTTAGTGTCTTTCTCCCTCCCTGCCCCCCTTTGTTCTTATACCCACTGGCATGGTATTAGAGTGCTTGATTAAGGTAGACATTGAAGTGATGTCTATTCACAGGGATATCAAAGCCAATACACTAAAAAAAACCTGAACAAACTGATGTGGTTTTGTTTCTTTCGGTCTCCAGTTATTGCAGTCATAAAAAGTTACAAAAAAGTTTGATCGTAAGAGTTACATGTAAAACAGTAGTCTAGAATTTTTCATAGAAACATTCAGTACTTAATTTTTAAGTACTCATGTAAGGAAAAAAAGTCAAGACTTAGTTATTTGACTTCAAATGGTAGAAGACCATATTCACTTTCAGAAAATGCAACTCTTTCCACATGAGTAGAGAGTTGCATATTGTTTTGTCATGGAGGTTTAAGACTGAATTCCAGGTAAGAAATGTGAAAAAAGTATTGGTTACAGTTATTCTTTTTTCTTCTATAAGACACAGTTAACTTTAACTTGTAAAAGCACAGGTTTTTTTACAGAGAGCTAGCACAGGCAGTTCTTAAACAACTGTGTTCCCTATAAATGCTTAGCTGATATCAGTTAGGTAAGCTTACCTGGATACCCCAAATTTGCATCTAATGAGGTCTCTATTTCCCCCTTTCAAAAAAACCCAACTAGCGTGCATTTTGGGAGTGTGAGTCACAACTGACAATAGGGAATGCATGAGTTAATAGGCATTATCTATTTTATATTGATGGAAGTACCTTCCCAGAAGAGCAGATGAAGGAAGTGAATGTTTCCGCACTGTCCAAGGATGGGCTTTTTTTAGGTCATGGTGCTGTCATTACCTAACCAAAACGTGCTGTGATCCCATGAAGAACTGATAGAATCCAGTTGGAATCCAGTAGACTCTGCAAGGTTGTTACCAGTGGTATCTGCGGAAGCTCGTGCTGACTCCTGACATTTTAGAGACTGGAATCCAAGTGCAGAACAGAGCACAGAAAGCACAATATAAATATAGGTACATTGATACAACCTTACCTCATCTTGCCTGATACATTATGCATAGGGAAACCTCAAGGTCGTGGGCTTCAGTTCATCAACTTCCTTGAGTTTAGTATCCAAAGTTGGTTTATGTTAATTCCCCACAGTAACCACACATTAAAAGCAGCAATTTAAAAAAAAAATCAGAATTAAGTGTACTTGAACATATTTTGCAGACATCAAACCTCACTTAAGTGTCAACATAGTTGCCAAGTGTTTAAATTAATAAAAGAGGCTGATTATTGAAGTTGGGAACATTATCTACATGCCAAACTGATCTTTTGTCCCCTATACAACCAGTTAAGAACTAAGCTCTTCTGTTGGTGATTGAAAACAGAATTGTATTCAGGAGTCTGAAACCCATTCTTTCCTCCCTATCTCTGTAAAGTGGGAGCATGTGAGAGGAAAGCGGGTGGGCCTGATCTCCCTAGCCCAGTGTCTAATTTGGGTGCCTAAAATTGTGCAGTTGTAAATACCCTGTTGTTGCATTCCTGGAATAAGGAATGATACCATTCCATTACAATAACTGCACACAGAATAAGTTTCCCTTTCTTTTTTTCCACCCAAAGTTGGGAGGGATTTTAAGATGCATATTTCATTTTAATAAAGGAAAGGAAGGCAACCCGAGTTACAGTCCAGCCCTCAAACTTCTTAGCAAAATGTCGACATTCTGTCCTCAGCTAACAGTAACAGTACATTGGAATTTTTTGTCAAAATAGTCCCTTTTTCTTCCCCAGTTCCAGAAGACACAGAAATATATTAACTCTTTTATTCTTACATTCCAATTTGACACATTCCATTTATGATAAAAATATATAAGGAATGAGATATGCTTGAAGATATATGAAACCTGAGGTGGAAAAAATCCATGTCAGAAGTCATCCAGTTTTCTAAGATATATATAGGGAGTGGTACAGAGATCATAGGGTATTCAAGGTGTCTTGAGTAACAGTTAAACTGATGAAGATGATAACTTGTACTGCTTGGTTCTGCCTGAATGAAGGAAAGAAAGATGGGAGAGGAATGGAAGAAATTTGTTAATATCTGTGTTCGTACAGTAGTTCTTTTAAAATTAATTTTGTCTGCTTATGAACTTGAAGCACATCGAATATGTACATATTTTACATAGTGTTGTGAATCATGTCCTGAAAATCTATGCTGTAGTTATTCAATATGCTGTATAGAAAGCTGTATATAAAGCTATCTATATATATCATATATATAAAAATATATATTTCTTATTATATATAAATATAATAATTTCTCCATATAAATCTATTTGGAGAAATAGAAATGTATCTCCATAGGCTATGAAGACAATTATACTTGCAAAATAAGAATCAAAGCTGGTAATTGACTTTTCTTGTTTGGGAGGATTATTTTTTTAGTTTAAAGATGTCTTGATCATCTTAAATTCCTGTTTTGCAATTTAGGATCTTCATGGTGTACAAGACTACAGGAAGGTCTGTCTACTTTATGCATGTCTGCATCGTGTACCTTTTTCCTGAATTAGTGAAATAATGCAAAAATAAAATCTATGCAGTGTCCGCATGTAGATATTTCAGGTTGTAAAATAACTGTTATATTATGTGTAAAGACCACAAAACCTTTTCTTATAGTGCAAAGAGACAATACAGGAGCAATATCCACTTGTATTCTTAAAGAGCTTATCTACTACAGAACCAGTGATTTCAAGTACCCTTTCATTTGAGTACTCTGCATGTTTAACTTAGAGCACTGAATATTTTTTGAAAACAAGCCCCAGCTATCAATTTGAAAATTATTAAAATGTGGAAATGAAAAACCTATCAAGAAGGGGGAAATTATTGTATTATTAAAGAGAAACAAAACAGAAGATTTTACCTCTTTATGTAGGTTTTTTTTTCAAAAGACTGTCAAAAATTATAATACATGTTCTCAATTCCATTTGAACTGCTTCCCAGGAACAATGGCTGTATTGCTTATCTTTTAGGAAATTGGTGATTCTTTGAAAGTACTTTTTTATGCTGTATGTCGAGCTTTTTAGGATCCATGTTTGAAAAGTGTTTCTTGCCTTTGATTGTTCTTCTGACATACATGTTTCCAGTTCTTCAATTTGATGATGAATTCCATTTTGGAATTTCTCAATCTTGCTTGTATTCCAAGCATCAACAGGAAGATTTTTGCTAAATAGTTGGAAGATCTGTTGAAGGAACTCGTAGATGATCCTTATGATGTTCTTCTGTGTGACCCTGGTCATCTCCATGGGGAATCTGAATTCAGTTGTTTCGCTGAGGCATTGCTGAGGAAAATAACCACCCGTTTTCCACAGAAAGTTCATTATATGGTAGTTCACTTTGGTTCCTTGGAAAAGACAAACTGAACATGAGATTTTGATGTACAATGCCAGTATAATGCAAATTTGCACTAAAGTTCTCTGAGCCATGGTGGTCATCCTGATGAAGCAGTCAGCACTATTGTCCTTTCCTTTTTGCAGATCTGTCAGCTTGCAGTTTCTTGGTTGTCTTGTCTTGCTCACATGCTTCTCTTTCACATCTCTGAATTTATTTTGTCTGTATGACATGCTGGGTATTACTCACTGTGTAGGAATTGCTCTTTCTATCAACTATGGTCCTGCCAAGGTTTTCAGTTTCACACAGTTTCAAAGGTTTTGCTCATTTCTGCTTTGACTGTATTTAATTGAAAAATGAGTAAATCAGTCAATCTAGGGATTCAGAGGATATTGGCAGATTAACAGGCTAGAATCTGGTAAGAGCATTACATCTGCTCACATTCTTACTAGAAGAGGCAGTCCTGCTTGAGAAATTTTCCTTTTATTCTTAAGTTGGAAATGACAGTGGAAAAGAATCACATCCCTAGCTAACATATATGCAATCAAAGCAAGATGTAATTTTGTTGATTTAAGAACAAATATCTTTTTAGTACGATAAATTGTTTTGTTTGGGGAATGGCTTAAATTTTATTAGCAGAATAACCTTGTTGTTGACACAACATTGGCTCACTAGGGGCATATGTTGCTATGACTATGTTGGCAAAAAAAATAAGTACATACAACTCGTAAGACAGATGCCTTTTTCTCCAAAATCTCTGATAGTTCACTGTTCAGAGTAGCTTTGTTCTACTTCATCACTTGATGAATCAGTCTCAATTTTTAGATGCATTAAGGAAAGCATGCTTTTCTGTAAAAAAAGAGGAATTCCTTACGTTTCAGAGTAAGAAAACTGTGGTTCCGAAGCTTCCTCCTGTTGTCCGAAGTGGATTCTTTCACCTGGTGTGTGAGAGAGAGTCTGGCTCTACTCATCCACTGAAATGCAAAAGAAAGCATCTTTTAAATCCAAACCAGTCAAATAAGTATTTGTCCACAGTTATTTGGTTTATTGCTTTTAAATCCTGTTCCTTCTGACTCTCTTGTTCCTCTGAGGTCTGGGTCATTAGTAAACAGATTTGAGCCTTCTGTGCCTTTTCTTATGAGATATATAGAGCTTTCTGACTCAAGCATTTAACTTGCATAATAAATCTCATCCTACAAAGGATGGGGACATTCTGGCATATAGAAACTCATGAGTCAGTTTAGTGTCTCCAGTTGTCCACTCTGTGAGTTGTAGGAATGGCCATAGAACTGCCCCAAAAATCAGTGCTGTAACTTTACTTAGCCCTTACAGATAGTTTTTACTGAATATGTGGCTCTGCTATTTATCAAAAGTTCATTGTTTCTCTGGTTTTACTGGAACTAGAGGGTCTCTTGGGGATTCCTTGATATTTTCCCTGGTCCCCTCATTCATTGTAAAAAATTCTCCAGTATCATAATGTTTGCATCTTTTCAATGACCCTTACTGCCTACAAATACCACATTGATTCAGGCCAAAAGTGTGTGTGTGTTTGTTCAGGGAAAGTAGGGGCCTTTCAGGCCCCAAGCGCCCTGCTTGTTCTGTTTATTTCACCTTTGTAATGCCAGTCTCTTTTCTTTCCACAGCAACATGGTAATCAATCTAGCCTGAGTATGCCCCCAGTTGGGGTTATCGGTTAACACTTTCCAAAGGCTGATACATTCCTTCAAGATTCTCTCAGTACAACCAACAGATCACTTCCGATTCAACAAGTACAAAATATAAAAAAGGATATGTATAAAACCTGGCCGACCCCTGTTGCTTGTTTTAAATGCCTGTATCACTGGTTGATTATTTCCCTGAGTCTGGCCAGCAACAGGACTAAAATCCTTACTTCCCATATGCTCTTTATTTTGATCCATATTCTCTTTATCCATCCCAACTCTAATGTTATATGGTATGAAAAGGAGGGAACTAACATTCACACATCTTCTGCCTCATTCCCTCTGGAACATACAATCTTTGCCTTTTTCTATTTCTCCTTAGTACTTGGTATCAGCATGTCTCATTCCAACATACACCTTTTCTGAATACCTGGGTCTCTACACAATGTCATAAAACCCTCAACATAAACCAAAACTGGTCCCATTTACCAAGTCAGCAGTACAACATCAACTCCAAGATAAAACTGCAACAAACCATTTTCCTCATTCTCTGACTTATAAGGCGTCCACCACTGATTACAGTATTTATTCACTTTATCTTTAGTTATTGGATCTTTCCCACCTTACTCCAGTTTTCCAAAATAAAACCCCAAGGGCTACAGGGTGGTATTGCTGTCTGGTTTGCCAATACCCAGATGCCCAGTTTCTTTATCCTTAGGTCCAGACCTCCAACACAAATAATTTTTTACTCCCTGCTCTGACTCCTTGTCATCAGAGAAAGGACAAGCACTGTCTCCTATCATGCAGTTTTGTGTGTAACAATTTTAAAGCCTAGGCATTTATTTATTTATTTCTCAGTTCTGATCCCCTGTTGTTAGTTACACGCTGCTCTGACCTCATGGCAGCAAAGATAGGAGGACCCCTCCCCTCTTTCACACATTGTTTTTGTTGTGTAGTGACAGTTACTGTTCCAAACCTTCCTTATCCAATTTACACAGAGCTTGAAGTTTTCAAGTACCAACCCCGCTGGTCAATTACAACAAAATAAAATTTGATACTCACCAGTCCAGAAATTCACACCACTTTCCCTTGCTCAAATACCTCTGGAGTGTTGCACCTTTGAGCTGCTCACTGCCTCAATACTGGAGAGGATTTGATGGAGTCTCCAGTCAAACTGGTCCAAATCCTTTCTGATCTGTTTCTCCCTAGCTGGGGACAAGAAGATGATCCAGGCAAGACTTTTTAGCTCTCCCATTTGGCTCACCAAGACTGTTGTCCCAAAATGGATTCTTTCACCTGTTAATGCAAGAGGCTGATCCATTTACAGAGCTGAGGTATTTGATTTATTTACAGTTCTGCACAGGAAGGGGTGCTGGGTGGCAAATCCACAAACCCAGCACATAGACTATCAAACTTTTTACTATTTCTACATTTTAGCAAACAAAGACATTAATGTTCATTCATTACAAGTTACATAGTTCTCTTATTAAAACTAATATTAATTAGTATTCTGTCTTCTCTTGGTTAAATGATTCCCTTGCTTCTTTTGCTAATTAGTCTGCATGCTCAGTCTTTCTCTTCTTTCAGTCAGTGGGTTTATTGAGTCTTTTTCCCTTGCCAGAATTACCTTTTACCCAGTTGGAGTGTCGGCTTTTTTACTTCTTTATCTTGGGAGTTCTGCCAAATGACCTTGTGGCCTATAAATTCTGCATTCTTTGTGTCCACTCTCAGTGGTGCATCCTTCTCCCTCAGCTCTGCTAACCTCCTGCTAGGTTTGTGTTCGCCGAAGCATGACTATTAACACGACTTATTATTAACTTTAACAAGGCTATTCTACAGACAAGTAATTCATCTTTCTAATACCTAGATATCACTCCCATGAAAACAAGCTCTCAAGGAGGCTGAATTCACTTGTGTTGGCAGCAAAATGTCCCATCTTCAAGACCACTCCAGCTGGGGTAATGCTGGAATTTGTCTTCCATTGTCTGGCTAATGTACTTCTCTGACTATCAAGTCTTTGGGTCAGGTTATGGTAGGACTGCAGGTAGCCACCACTGGATGAATTGTAAGCATCTGAATCAATCTGAGCCTTTGATAATGACAGTTCTAAGAAAGTGCCACATAAGCACTGTGGCTTGAAATGGAAGTGCTTGGTTGGTTCCTGAATGTGCATTAGCAAAGTGCCATGTTTCTATATATCACTCATCTCCTCTAGTGCAGTACCAGCCTTTTGAACTGGTTCCTGTAATCACAATGTAGGAAGTCACTGGTGGTTGAAAAGGAAGACTGAGTTGAACATTAAGATAAGCAAAAATTACAAAGTATTTAGCAGGCAGATTTGCTTTTCTTCTTGCGGGAATTGTTATGGATTGCTAATTCTAAAAGTGAACCAAAGTGATTCATCTTTATGTTATTCAGCCTGCATAATTACAGGAATATTTGAAAAAGAATATGGAAAATGTATAAGCTCAGAAATATTTGATGTTGTCCTGATTTTGTGTGGGATGGGGTTAGTTTTTTTCCTAATTGCAGGTACAGTGCTATATTTTAGATTCAACAGGACAATAATGTTGATAAAACACTAATGATTTGGCTGTTGCCATCAGTACTGTTGTTTCCTGTGCTCTGCCAGTGAGCAGGTTCACAAGAGACTGGAAGGGACCCCAGCCCAGCTGGAAGATCAGCCAGGACAGCTGATCTGAACTGGTCAAAGGGGTATTCCACACCATAGAACATCATGCCCAGTATATAAACTGGGGGGAGTTGTACAGGAGCTGCAGATCTGTCACTGGCCAGTGGGTGATGAGCAATTGTATTGTGATCACTTACCTTTCTTGGGTTTTATTCCTCTTTATCACTATTTTTGTGGTTGTTGTTGTTTATCATTATGATGATGATGATGATGTTGTATTTTGTGTCACTTATTAAACGGTTATTATTTGAACCTACACATTTCATTTTTCTTTCAGATTTTCCTTCCCCCTGGGGAAGGAATGAGTGAGTGGCTGTGTGGTTCTTGATTGCCAGCTGGGGTTAAACCATGACAGATGCAAGCAGTGAAGGAATTCCATGATGATCTTGAGATTAGAAAGTGTTTTGTTAAAAGAAAAATAAATCCTGTTGATGGTTGGGAGGACCCGTTACAGTCTGACAGAGTGCAAGATTGCTGTGGATAAGCAGTTTCTTTAGCAAACCAGCGGGTGACTTCAGCAGTTACACAGTAGTATCCTAGTAATATAGTAACTCTCCCACAGTTATTCTTGTTCTACTTCTGCTGATGCTAACTTTGTGCTTATACTGTGGTATTGGCACAAATTGTCTACCCAGGGGTCTTCAGAGAAGTTAATTTATGAATGAAATTTGTGGAAGGGATGTGTTTGAAAGACTGGACTCAGGAGGGCTATGGTAGATTTAGTACATTGATTTGCCACAGATGTCTTTTTGGTTTTAATTTGGTATACATGTGTATGGATCTTCTGCATTAAATGGAACATTGATTTAAATCAAGCAAGGACCAGTAGTTTGAGGTACTAAAGCAACATGAGAAACAGCTTAGTGCTCCATGACAAAGGTGGATCTGATTCGCTGTTCAGTGTTTGTATTCTGTTTATACACTGTCACCCCTCTTTTCTTTCCATTGTCATTTCATAGGAGACCCATGAAATATTTGATTGTTGTGGAAAAAAATTAAAATTTCAAGGGGAGATTAGGCAGTATGAAGTGGTTGTAAGTGATGAAGGAGAGAGTATACTGTGTAAAAACCTTCAGTTCAGGGTTGGGGATCAGACACCTGTTGGCTTTGTGCAGCTTATCTAAGGACAGGTCAGGACAATTGCTTCTCAGAGTAGCTGTGTTGTCTCTACCTAATATTATATATAACCCCCCTAATTTGGGGACATCTGAGAACCCACATGGAGATTACCACCTTGTAAATCAGAACTCTTCTTCCCTGAAAGCAGAGAAAGGACATACACACATTCTACCTTGTAGTGCAAACCATCCACCCTGTGACCAAGTACCTTACACGGGTTCTCTCCTTACCTCTTTCTGTAAATAAACAAATGCTTTTCCTGTGGGAATGACAAGAGTGGCTTGAATGAATAAATCAGAAGCTATGCATCTATGCTTTGGTTTCAGTGCTTCAGGATTTTGCATTTTATTGTGTTCTTGCCTCCTAAAAGCTTCTCTGAGGTCTGGTCGACGGACCAAGAGTTGCTGAAAGAACTGGTTTTTTGTCTAGTGAGATAGAATATGGTTTTTGGGTTTCAGTTTTTTGGTTGCTTGCTTTTGTGGTTTGCTTTTGTCAACAACAACAATAATAGTAATTTTTAAAATCTCTCTGTCACAGGTTTTGTATGTCTGTAACAAATGTGAGCATCAAAATGTCCTGCTGTTGTGCTCTCACACTGGCTGTCATGCTTCAGTGAAGGCTAAAGAACTTTTGGTCTGAGGATCCCACTTTGTGCCAAAGCAGATGAGGATAGGAAAATTTTGTGGCTCAGGCGGCAGCTGAAAACAAAATCCAGAGGATAAATCTGAAGGTCTAGTACAAAGGACTAGGAGTCAACTGAATGGAACTGAGATCCCAGATCTGTATTCACCTAAATGATACCTAGGTTCAAAGTTTCTTAGTTTTCCTCTGTTCTAACTACATCTTTACAAAGTAGATATATCTAGTTAGTACATGTCTTGTGTTACACAGTTTTACCCAGGCTGTTTGTCAAGATTGTCTAGTGAAAGCATTGTGAGAAATGCTGAAAAAAGCGGAAAAAAAAAAAAAAAGGCTGAGGCCTGAAAATCTGTTTTGATTTTGGACAGCCCTAAATTCTGAGGGATGCTACTTTAGCTTCTATACTGTCTTTGTTTCCCTCAGCATTGCCCTCTTTTCTTGCTTAACAAGTAAAAGTGATAAACTGTTAGTTTATGTGATAAAAACTTGCCTGTGCTCCACAAGGTAGGACAGAGAATCATTGGCAGGTGGAGAAGCGTTAGTAACCCTTTCCCCAGCTGCTCCCAGCCCCATCACCAGAGCCTATCTCCTCAAGCCCAGAGGAGCACAAGGGACAGTGACAGGCAGAGACCCAGTGTAAGGATTCTGAGGAAAGGCCCTTCCACCGTTGTCCTGGGGCAGCCTCACCCCCATGATGTGGGAGAGAAATGCATCAAGATGAGTCAATGCTGGAGCACCTCACAGACTTCCTGGTTTTGCTGCCTGAAGATAGAGGACACATTGCAGCATACAGAGGAAGACTGTTTCAGGATTACACAGGACTTATTATGGAATGTTTAGGGGAGAAACCAAAGGCAGGGAAAGGGATAGAACTGAATTGTTTGGGAAGGAAAAAGCATGTGAAAATAGAGAGATGAAAAGGACTGGTCATGTTTAAACAGCAGCTGGTCAAAACACTGCTCTACTGTGACCTGAAGAGCTTTATGCCCTCCCAATAAACTCAATTTCTAAGTATTTTCTCGGATGAGGGACTGTATGACTTTCCAAAGGAATTTCCATCTGGCTGCATTGTCAGACTCTTTGAGTTAGACTTCTGTGACTAGTGTTCTCATCTGCTTGTAATCAATTGTAATAAACAGACTAATGTTATTGTTCATCCTTCTGTAAGAAGGTCATCTTGGCAGCTAGTGAAAGAGTGGTTATAAAACACTACCCCAGTAATAGGAGATGCAAAGTTCCTAATGCTTGTACAAGTTACTGCTGGTCTAGTTAAAGTTGAGGTTTTGTGTGGTTAAATAAGAAATCAAAATGCCATACTTCATTTGCTTGGTTTTCCTGCTGAATAGTGTTTTTGTTTCTGGGAAGAGTACATGCATCACTTTATTTTGCCTCTGGAAAACCCTTATGCCTGAATCACAGAATCCAATAAACATGATAGGGAAAGCCCCAGTGACTTGTTTACCCCCAACTGAAGGGGAAATGTTTCACACTGAATGTATTTTTAGAGATCTTCATCAGCCAAATTACTCCTGGGAGCAGGCCTCTAACAGGACATGAACAATACCAAGCTTAAGGTGAAGTTTTACTGCACACAGCCAAATTGATCTAGTGGTTAACTCCCACCCAAAGAGCTGATCCTTTTTCTCTCCTGCTTGGCCTTAAGACTGATTCATCTTGGAAAAATAGTGTTCCTGGAAAGCCAATCACCTTTCCTTTCTCTGAGCAGGAATGATGGTGATGACAACAATTTTTTGCCCGTTTTTCTACCTTGAAAGGGCTAATCAGAGTAAAGCTCATGGTGGCACGTGGGGATGACCAGAAGAACATGTCTGTTAGTATGGGAGCAGGATCTGTTTTTAAAAGGAGACCTAACAGTAAGAGGCTGGAAACCTGGAATTCTGAGTTTAGGAGCCTGTGCTCTGTAGAAGGCAACCTGAAGTAATCATGTGATCTTGTCTCATCGTGACGTCCACAGAGGGAAGTGTTAGCTACATTGCAAAGTGTCTCAGCGCTTCATCTCTAGTACTTGGATGTGAGACTGGCTACAGAATGTAGAACAGATCAAAAACTTTTAAAATCAGACTAAAGAACAGCTAAAAAGTGTAACAGTTTCACCTGAGATTGCTGGCTACTGTATGTGTACTACAGATGTCTTTCTTAAAGGGTTGATGGCAGATACAAGTCAGTTTGTGTTGTATGTTCGTCTGTATGACTCTTAGAGGCTACAAGTGTGCATCAATATTTTTCAATGATATTTTATTCCATATTAACATCATTAAAATAACTTTATTCCACAATATATGTATGCAGTGATTCTGTAGGCTATCTTGTATCATCCTCATAATAACAAATAACAGAGTATTTCTCATCACTCAGGTTGGGTGGAGGACAAGTACTATTCTGAGATGAGAACATCTTTGTATTGCTGACAAATCCTTTTTATGTCAGCATGGTAGTTTGCTTGTGACAAATGTCTTAACAATACAGTATGGCTGTAAGGAGACCATTAACTAGTGATGCAGAATTGCCCTGCCATAGTGAGGTAGAGACTTAATTATATGTGCCAGTTGTGTTTATAAATTTTAAAATTTTATTTTATGAACCAATGAAGTCTTGTTCCGGACCTCTTTTACTTGATTCTCCCAACACCTTTTCCTTGTATCTTGTCAAAGAAGGTAGGGCAGAGGATATAGTGTAACTAATTTCCAACTCAGCATCCTTCTGTGGTATTACAGGAGTGATGGACGAAGGAAGAGCAATGGACATCACCTCCCTGGACTGTGCAGAGCATTTTATACAGCCATGCTTGTCTGTAAACTGGAGAGACATGGATTTGACCCTGACATTAGCTCAGCTGAGTAGAGCATGACGCTAGTAACTCCAAGGTCGCGGTTCAATCCCTGTGGGTCATTCACTTAAGAGTTGTATTTGATGATCCTTGTGGGTCCCTTCCATTTCAAAATATCCTGAGATTCTGTGATTTCATGGATGGACCACTCAGTGGATAAAAAATTGGCTGTGTGGTTTCTCTCAAAGAGTTGTGGTCAACAACTCATGGTCCAAGTGGAAAGCAGTGATGAGTAGCATTCCTCAGAGGCTGGTATTGGGACAACCACTTTTTAGTATTTTTGTTGGTTACTCAAGACAGTGGGATCAAGGCCACCCTCAGCATCTTTTCTGATGACACCAAGCTGGGTGGTGCAGTTGGCACACTGGAGGGAAGGAATGTCATCCAGAGGGACCTTGACTGCTTCAGAGGGAGGGCCTGTTTGAACCTTGTGAGGTTCAACAAGGCCAGATGCAAGGTCCTGCACCTGGATCAGGGCAGTCCCAAGCACAAATACAAGATTGAGGCTCCCTACAGAGAAGGACTAAAGGGTGTTTGTGTGTGAAAAGCTCAACATGACCTGGCACTGTGCGCTCACATCCCTAAAGCTAAATGTGTCCTGTGCCGCATCCAGAGCAGCATAGCCAGTAGGGTCAGGGAAGGGGTTCTGCCCCTCTGCTCTGTTCTGTTCTGCTCTGGTGAGACCCCACTTGGAACACTGTATCCAGCTCTGGGGTCCTCAACGCAAGAAAGATGTGGACCTGTTGGAGCAAGCGAGGAGAGGAGCCACTAAGTTGATCAGAGGGCTTGAGCACCTCTCCTAGGAAGACAGGCTGAGAGAGTTGGGGCTGTTCAGCCTGGAGTGGAGAAGGTTCCAGGGAGACCTTACAATGCTTTCCAGTACCTAGAGGGCCTTATAAGAAGGCTGGAAAGGGGCTTTACACAAAAGTATGTGGTGAGGACAAGGGGGAATGGCCTTAAGCTAAATAATGATCTGTTTATGCTAGATATTGGGAAAAAATTCTTCACTGTGAAGGTAGAACAGGTTGCCCAGTGAGGCTGTGGACTTTCCATCCTTAGAGATGTTCAAGACCAGGCTGGATGGGGCTATGATGGTCTAGTGGAAGGTTTCCTGCCCACAGCAGGAGCATTGGAACTGAAGGGTCTGTAAGGTCCCTTCCAACCCAAACTATTCTACTGTTCTGTGTGCTGAGTGGTTAGGCTTTTCCTTTGTGTGGTTAGTAGGCTTGTTTTCATCCTCATTCAGCTGCTAATTTTGTGTAGTCTGGAGGACTGAGTTTATTTTGAGGTTTTATTTTGAGGTTTGAATGGCTCTTTCAAACATCATTGAAGAAGATGATGGTTTGTAAAATTATTGTTAGCAAGACAGACACTGTGGACTGTGTAGAGTCTTGTTTCTAAGAAATCAGTTGAGAAATGTAATAGAGAGAGAATTAAATACTTTCCCTTAAATGTTCTTAAAAGTTAATAACGCACATAGAGAACTAAGAAAGTCTAAGCAATTACTGTCAAGTGTCATGGCTATGGACTTTTTGTGAACAACTGCAAAATAAGGTGAGAACCAAGAATATTTACATCGGCTTGGTTTGACAACAGGCATAATAACTGTGCCAAATAATGCTTTTTTATTAGGGTTTTTTAGTTGTTTTGTTTATTTGGGACTTTTGTGTTTGGTTGTTTTTCTTTCTTGTGTACCCTTCTCGTTGTGTTATTTGCGTCTGTGTCCTGCCCCTCCCTCAAATGTTAGTGTTTCAGATTACCTTTGTTTCCCCTGGGGAGCTGCTCACATATGAAAATGGACATTACCAGCAATTCTAAAAGTCTGCCTTGCTAATGATCTTGGCTAAAGGATTAAATGCTAAATGGTTGCAGAAACACTTCTCTCTGTGGTTGATGTATTACCAAGTACAAAAGTTGTTCCCAAGTCTGTCATAAATCTTGCCAGGAATTTGTGATCAGACAGGTTCCTGTAACAAGATGGATTCCAGGTTGGGAATAGCTTGAGTAGCCCCATGAAAATATGACTGTGTCTGTTCTCCCATGTTCAGAGAAGTACCTGCAGTACCATCCATTCTCACAGAATCACAGAATGGGTAAGGCTGGAAGGGACCACGGTGGGTCCCACATCTGGTCCAACTTCCCCTTCACACTATATCAGAAACAGTTTGGATTTCCTGCTTGAAGACCCCCAGTGAATCCAGTGATATTCAGTTCATTTGCTGGATAGATTGTGACTAGAGTGAAAACTACTTGTTTGCTTCTTAGAATTTTGCAGAAGTCTGTCTGTGAAAGAACTAGCACAGAACCTACAACTTAGGTGGGTTCCTAAGCCCTTTCTTAGTCTTTGATAAGTAAACAGTTGGACTATATGGGAGAAGATCACTCCTGGAATTGGTGAATTGGCACAAGGCTTTTAATTCTGTGCTATTGGTAACTGGTCATTGGCACCCATGCTTATTTTGAAATTGCTTAGCACACGTGATAGGCAACTGAAGAGGATTGCATATGACAGATCAGTGTTTTGGGCAGCTTCTGAGCACAGGAACTTTTGATGTGCTGAAGCCAGTTCACTGTAATCCTTATTTCGAAGTCTATTGGAAGGACAGCTTTAAAATCCTTGATGAATAAAGAATGTATGTGTAGAAGATGTCAAGTTTGTGCTATGCATTTTTCTGGCACCGTAAAGTTCAGATACTTCATTTTCACTGTGAATTTATTAGATCCAAAGGACTCCATTATCCAGTGGAAATTGGGATATATGTTGTTTTGTTGAGCAGGTTCAAGCTGAGTTAAACAGAGGGGCCAGATTTGTTTAAAGAATGTGTTTGGAGTATAGCTTTATGAACAGATGGCAGCTCCAAATGAGGCAACTGTGTTTTTCTTCCTTGGTCTGCTATTGGCCTGGTGTGTGACCTTGGACAAATTACTTGCTCTCATATTTCTTGCTTTCATCTGCTGTTCTCAAAGCACTTGAGGAGACATATTTTTTACTCAAGACAGTGGTTTTGATAAGAATTTTGTGGTTATATCTTACAGCAAAGAGAGCAGTCATTTGAAAACCAGATCTTTCACTACTAAAATAAAGTTGGTTTCATAATCTATTTTGTTTATTGTACTGATAAAACACCAAACACAACTTAGTTACATTAATGACCTTTATAGAATTATAAAGAAGGAAAATTTCTCTTAGATTGTATATCTCATTATGCTTTCAGGTGTATATTCTTAACTGCTACATTTTTCTAGTGCTTTGCATTAGTAATGTATTGATTTCTACAGTGTGGCAGATTGCAGGGGCAGTGTGCTTCCATTGGGATGCAGAGATTGAGAGAATCCAGAAGTGAAACATACATTATGTAATCTATTGCTGGCATTCTACTGTAATCCCTGAACAAAATCTTGATTTCACACTACCTGTAAGAGATCTTGTCTTGCAATGAAAGTGCTTAGGTTGAAAAGCCATCTGCTGAAGCATTTTGTCCCCTGGAATGGAGGAAAAAGAATAGGATAAGCTGCTAAAACATAATCACAGAGTATCCCGAGTTGGAAGAGACCCACAAGGATTGTCAAAGTTCAACTCCTGGCTGATATCTGTAGGGTACAGCACAGGGACTATATGATTTAACTCCTTCAATGTTCTTCTTCAGTGTTTTTTACTTGCAAAATCCTTTGCAAGTAAAGGGATTTTCTACTGCTTCCTAACTACGTATCTAAGCAGCTTCTCTCTCTTTTATGAGGAGTCTGGAGGGTGCAGGACTTTCTTTTCTTTTTTTTGCTTCAGACAATCTTGAATTCTGGTGTGTGCTGCTTTACAAAGTACAGCCACCCAAATGCAATCCCCCGGTCAGTTTTCTAGCCAAAATTGCAACTTATTAATAATCAATCTCCTAGCAGTACAAGTGGACCACAAGCTGGGAGATGCCTGTGTAACCCAACTCTCCCACTCAACCAGATAGGTCTCCAGAGTCTCCAAAATTCTCAAGGCTTTTCCATTGAGACCCACTGCAGAATCCACATGGTATGAGGCATCAGAATCTGCTGTGATAACCTCAGTAACTGATAACCTCTTTTCCAGGTACTATATTCTGCATCATACTGTAAACTAACATGTTAACAAAATAGAACTTACCAAGTAAATAAGGGCCTGAGAGAGAACTGTGCATCACTAATACGGCTTCTGTTTTTCAAAGTCTGTCCTACTCCTGTTTTTATCTAGGAACTAGTTAGGATTATAAAACAGTGTCACGGGTTGGCCCTGGCCAGATGCCAGGCACTCACCAAAGCTACTCACTCCACTCCCTTCTGCAGATGGACATAGCAGAGAAAATTTAACAAAGGGTTCATGAGTTGAGATAAGGACCAGGAGAGACATCACTCACCAAATACTGTCATATGCAAAACAGGCTCAGTGTAGAGATATGCATTGAATTTATTACTAATGATATTGGAGCAGGATAATGAGAAGTAAAATGAGCCCTTAGCAACACCTTCCCCCCACCCCTCCCTCTTTCCAGCTCTACCTCCTACCCGGTGGCACAAGGAGACAGGGAATGGGGGTTATGGTCTGTTCATCACCCTTCCCCTGCTGGTCAGGGAGAGGAGTTGTTCCCTTGCTGCACCATGGCGGGCCTCCCACAGGAGACAGTTCTCTATGAACTTCTTCAACATGGCTCTATCTCACGAGCAGCAGTTTCCTGTGACCTGCTGCATGTGAATCCCTCCCACAGGCACCAGTCGCCCTCTAACTGCAGCAGCGTGGGTCACTTCCATGGGGTGCAGTCTGCCAAGGACAGGCTGCTGCAGCTTGGGAGCAGGGCCCCTCTCTCCTCAGGTCTCCCATGGGATCAGAGCCTCCTCTCAGGCATACACCTGTAACGCAGCGTTTGGTGCTTGAGGCACCAACTCTGGCATGCCCCAGGGGAGAGGGAGTCCAGCTGCGTTACTTCCATGTGTCGCTGAAGCGACTTTGGCATCAGGAAAAGAGCTGCTGGCTGAGCTCGCTGGCTGGCTTCTTGGCAGAGGGAACACGGCAGGAGCCGATGGGATCGGCTCACGTTTGCTCGGAGACAAAGGAAGAGAGAGGCTGTTCAGGTCTGGCTTAACAGGTTTAATGTCAGAAGTTTCGCAACCCGAACGAGCTCGGAAAGCTGGAATCTGATGTGATGTGATTGGTGGGCTTGTGATGGGATGGCTCCTCGGAGCCTTGCCCTCAGTTTTGTAGGGAATTTGAAGACCCTGGTGAAAGGGGAAAACAACCAATGAGTTACAAGCCAGGGTGAGGATACAATGTAACAAGAACCACTGGGGGAAACGGAGAGGTGGGGGTTACAACAGAGAACCAGTGAACAACGGAGGAACCGAGAATTTTACCGAACCGGGTGCGGCTTAGGCTTGTACCCTGGCACTGCCCAGGGGGTGCGGCTTAGGCTTCTGAGCCGCCCCTCAACCCACCCTCTGAGCCTGCCTCTTTGGGGAACTCGATCCAGGGGAGGGGCTGGGATTGATTGGCATCACGCTGCCCCAGCCCCGCAGTGGGCTGGGTCACAGCAACACACCTGCTCCATACATGGGGCTCCTCCACGGGGTGCAGGTGTATCTTTGTATCCCCATGGATCTCCATGGGCTGCAGGGGCACAGCTGCTTCACCACGGGCTGCACCACGGGCTGCAGGGGAATCTCAGCTCCAGTGCCTGGAGTACCTCCTTCCCCTCCTTCTTCACTGACCTTGGTGTCTGCAACATTGTTCCTCTCACATGTTCTCACTCTGCTCTTCTCTGAGCACAATTACAATTGCACAACCCCTTTTTGTTTTTCCTTTCTCTTAAATATGTTAACATAGAGGCATTACCACCATTTCTAATTGGTCCAGCCTTGGCCAGAGACATGTCTGTCTTTGGAGCCACCAGGAACTGGCTCTGCAAGACATGGAAGAAGTGTCCAGCATCTTCTCACAGAAGCCACGCCAGAATCCCCCCCTCCCCTTTGCCCCTCCCCCCACCCTCATTTCCAAAACCAGGCCATGCAAATCCAATACAGATGGTCATAACTCAATGTCTTCTAAGAGAAAGTAAGGTAAGTATAAGAAGTTAATTTACACCGTAGTAGAAAGCTTCACACCATAATAGGGATTCAATATGATTTATTAGATGAGGATTTAGCCTTGAGAGTCTGAATTCAACTGGTTAAAACCTTTTCATGCCTAGTGCCTCATGGCAACATATTCAATACAGTGAAAATAAAATAAGGTAGCCTATAATGGCATGAGTGGAAGCCACACAAGATTGTTTCAAGCTGCTAAGTTCCTTGATTCTAACTGTAATCACCTGTATCTTACCACTATCTGATGCCTCATCCAAGAAGAAATAAATACTCCAGCTTTATGTACTTTGCTATGAAAATAACCCACATAGCTTACACAAAAGCTTTAGCTTTTGCCATGTTTTAGCATGTCAATGGCAGCTGCACTTTGTCCTCCTGGACTACTGTATTTCTTTGTGCCAGAGCCACCAGTGTTGTACATTATTGAAGCATTGATTAGCCTGAACATGCTGCTGGACCAGTGTGATCCAAAGGGCCAGAAGCCTTTCCTGGTTTTCAGGCTTTGAGGAGCATAATGTAGTGACACTTGAAGGACTGGGCTGGGCTGGTAACCAGAAAGCCAGTACACTTTTATGTCCTGAGGGTGTGGTGATGAAGCATCAGTGCTGGATAGGTCACTTGGCTTAGGTGATCAGGCTGTGCTCAGTGGAATTGTCTCCCTGGCTGGTAATGCCCCTTTAAATCATACAGTCAAAATTTGTTCAGTCCTATGCCTTGTCAGAATTTAGTCTGTTTTAGACCATGTCAGTCCAGAGGCATGGTTGTCTTACTTTCTGTTCTTCATGAATGGATTCCTACTGAATTAAGAGACTGACAGATAATTGAGAGTTTCTGGGGTTGCTTGTTAGGAACTTTGTTCATGCATTTATTTGTTGTAGTATGCAGATTGTTTATTATGCCATGCAGCTTGACATATAGTCCAGAAAAGTGCAGTTGCTGAGTTATTCTTTGTAATCATTGTATTTCTAAGGCAGGGCCATTAGCTGCTCATAATATGGACTTGAGCTCAGCAATGCAGTAAGTTAAGCTGATGGATTCTACATTGTTGTGTTGTTCATATTGCCCTGTCATTTGTAAATTGTGGGATTTAATTATGTCCTAATGATTGTTTTTATATAGCTGCAGTAATACTACCAGGCATTCATTCTACATTCACCAAACTCACTGTTTTTTCACGATCAAAGCTAATTTTCTCTTTAGACAGGTCAGACTTGTTTTATTAGTTAAACTAGAGGAAGGAACGTGCAGGGGTTCGGTATATTTCATCTATGAGAAGAATGTTTTTTAAACATGTCTCAGACTCTTGAATTCCAAGATCTATTTCAAAAGCACTTCATGGGAAGCACACAAAAAAAATCAGATCCCCTAAAGTACGTTTTTGCCATGATTTTTCATATTGGAAGGCCAAATCTTTGTTTACCCTGCAGACTACTCTCTTACCTTATGTTCAGTAGAAAGAAGATGGTAGAATATCTTGGCTTGAAAAACAGGTGTCTGCTAAGGGAGGCAGGAGCCTCCCTTGGAATGGAAAATGCAACCCCCTTCCCTCCAAATTATAATTTTGAAATGAAGGGGCTTTCAGGCAAAGATACAAGAAACAGGAATAACTGTTCTTTACCTATATATATATATATGTATATATAACAAGGCAAACAAACAATAGCAGTGTCAGTAACAGCAAGCAGAACCAGGAACCCGGTCCCAGCCTCTCTCGGCCGCGGGCCCTTTCCCCTCGGGTGCAGTTCCGCTCGCAGCCAGCAGGGGCGCTGGCGGCTCCCGGTGAGCAGGGCAGGTGCGATGGTTCCCCCGCGGCTGCAGGGGGCGCTCTGGAGCGAGCTCGGGGAGCACGCGGCAATGGCGGCCTGGCCAAGCCAGGAAGGGATGGAAGAAAAGGTTCACAAACCCCCTGGGCAGCCGATCCCAGTGCCCCAGCAGGGCCCGTGGGAGCAACAGGCTGGAACAGCAGGAATGAGCACCAAATCCCAGGTGGTAGATGAGATGTATCAAACTGTGGAGCTGCAGCAGGAACCCCGGGATGTCTCGGCAGGCAGGGAGTGAGGAGCTGCAGTGTAGCGAAGGCTCAGGGCAGTGGCAAGGAAGCAGTGGAGGTGGGGCAGCAGCAGCCCGGCTCCCAGCAGGGTAGGGAAAAGCCGGCTCCATATCCTGGGGTTTTTCCCCTGAGGCACCGGAGCAGATGGTAAAAAGTCCCTCTTTTAGTGAGGTAGGGTGTTAAATAGGGTCCCAGTGCAACGACTGCTCCAGCAAGCAGAGCTCCACTCACGGTAGAAGGAAGGCAGCAGAAGGCAGAACCCCTCAGTGGTGATGAATCCTCCCCACAGCGACACAGCCTCTCTCCCCTCCGAATGCCGAGAGCACAGGAGAGCTAGGGGCTCCACACAGCCCCTTTTTCCCAGCACGAATCTCATGGCTCTACACCAGAAAACCCCAGGTAAGAGAGAGTAGCCACCTGGACCCTTCTCCTGAGCTGTGGCCAGGTCTTTTGTCTCTCTTAATTATCCAGTTGTTACTGTCTCCTAGCAACACATATGGGGAAAATTCCTTAAGAGGAAAAAGCAAAAGGAGAACTCTTAAAACCCCAACATAGAATTACCATTAGTGGACTGGTTTAGAATGTTATTATAAAAAGAAGCAATTGTGAGCAATTCTGAAATGCTGAATCCTCTTTGAGAACTGTTTCTTAAGGTGTCATGATGCCCAAAAGAGAGGCTGGAAATAAATCCCCATAGACCGATGTCTATAGAGCAGGTATTAGTTTAGTGCAGCACTGGTGGTGAGGGGGATTTTTCCTCCTAACTCACCCGCCTTTGTCAAGTGCTGTGGTATATTTATACAGTAAATTTTGCTTAATGTTTCTGTGTCATTACAGCATCATCACATATGCACCGGAACTAATTTATATAGCATGATCTCATGGTTATTAGATAATTCTTTGCACTGCGCATACACTTCCCCAATTCTGGGGTCTTTGGGGGTCTTTGATGAAGGCTTCTAAAGTCTTCTTTGCTTTTGAACTTTCCAGCTTTGTCTTCGGGGCATGCATAGTTATGGTGCTCTTTGGTCCATCTTGTCTTAACTGGCCTAAATTATTTGTTTTGTGGCTAATTGGCTTTGGCCTGACAATTTCTCATTAGTACTACACTCTAAAACTATACACCTGGTACGTTTTGGGTTTTTTGTTTGTTTTTTTTTTTTTCTCTTTTTCTCTATTCTGCATATAAGCAACTAGTTAACTATATATTAGCCATTACATTGTATAAGAAGTTATTCATATTGGATTATATGGGTATCAAAAGTTATGATTCAGGTTATATAAGCATCAGGTTATATAGGTATAAAAGTTATGATTCAGGCTACATAAGTAAAAGCTATAATTCAGGCTATATAATATAGAAGACTATGCATCAGGTTATATTGATATTCTTCAGGTTATATTGACAAAAAGTAATGATTTAGGTTATATTGATATTAGGTGACATAGATATCTTATAACCCAAGCTATATAAACACTTTGTTACTTTGACCTAAATTATATAAACATTAGTCATAGTTACGAGGTCCTTAACATCCTATTGCATCTCAAGGTTGACAGGTAAAGCATTTCCAAAGTTGTTTTTTTCCTTAAATAGAAATAGGTAAGGGACTGTTACTGCTTACATTCCACAGGGTCATCAGGTTTTCCTCTGGAACTAATGTTCCACTGCTAGCAAATATTTTTTGCAGATCTGTAAACATGACAGAATGTGTATGGGTATGATAGCAGAGAAGACTGATACAGTCTGCAAAAACAGACACAGAAAATGGATTTGAAATTTTACCTAATGTGGGAACATGTTTACCAATAAAGAGACATCTGCTTTACTTTTAAGAAGGTATTAACTGGGTCATAAATTTAAGTCTTCACCAGACAGTTTTGTGCTATTCTGTGCTTCTCTTTACCTCTGTCTTGAGGAAAAAAAGCTTGTCTCAGTTCTTATTCTCTTCTTAGAGCACTTACAACTTAAAGAGAAATTGTCCTTATACTCAAAGTTTATTTCTGAAGATCTTTCTGTGTGTGTGCCAGTGTTTCAACTCAAAGTAGAGAGAAGGATAATAGTAGGGATCATTTTCATTTTCTGGGACACTGGGGCCTGGATTAGTACGATGATTCCTTGTATTCCTCATAGATGTCCCCTTTCCTCGGTCCATTTCATTATACCCTCACACAAAAAAAGAAGTGCAATTGAACCAATTCACTTGTTTGGCTTGCTGCCTGCACTCTGGAATATGTTCCATCAAAGTCTCATCTTTTAATGCTCCTGTGAACAGTAGTACAGCAGTGCACCATCTGCACGAAGACTAATTCATCTGCTAATGTCTTAGAAACCAAAACATTACAAAGTCTTAAGCAGACAAGAAGCATAAAGCTTGACATAATGTTTCCTACATTTTTTCAGTGGAGCTGTTCTGTGACATCGGCCTGATGCTGGAATAAACCATGCAATTAATCTAACAGTTCTAATGACAAAGGGATATGAGAGATCCGAAGCGAGCATATAAGGTTACCTCCTACCCTTTAGCAGCCGTATGTTGAAATCTCTTTTGTGCAAGGCACAATTCAGGCATGGAGTATGCAGTTTCACAGTCTAGGTACAGTATCTCTGCCACAGAGATGAAATATGAGTCAGTTTATCCAAAGACTGCTGTCAACAGATACGTTTTATGTCTCCAACCTACTATAGATGACATCTGTTCTGTGGAGTTTTGCAGGGTATTGTGTCACTTGGCTTTAGGGGTGTTGGATGGGTACCTGTGTTAAGGTTTATATTCTACCTACACAGGTGCCTCTTCTGAAAAACTGGAGATTACACCAAATGTACAAGCTTTGAATGAAATTGACAGAATTGAAGGGCACCTGCCATATCTCTGTGGGGCAGCTACATGCTACATCTGTGTGACTGTAGACAGAATCTGCTTCACTAAATTACATTGGAATGATTTGGTTTGCATTGGGCCTACATGTTTTCAGAACCACCCTTACTTTACATTTTTATTGTATTCACAAGATTTATCACTGTGTTTATAATAAAGCAAATCTCGGTTAACCTGTTAGGCAGGTCTGGATGCACTTCTGAAAATTATTTATGTTGAAATATAGACATGACCATTTTACTGCTGCAAGCCTTGTCTGCTTCTGTTCAATACAGTGATTGAAATATATTTGAATCTGAATATATGGTTGCATTGCAAATTAGGTCTTTATTTTTCCATATTTAGAACAAGTTTTGTTTGTTTCAGTAAGTAGTGGAAAATACAGTGCCAGTGTCCATATTTGTTTTATAATAAAGAAGTTGGAGCTTGAAGAAACAGAAGAATGATCCTGTTCTTCTGGCAGTAGTAGATTTTCCGTTGCAATTATAACAGGTATATTCAGTATTTGAAGTTTCTCCTGTATTTTATCATGTTCCTTTATAGTTACCATGTTCTCTAAGTTAATATATCACTTACACCACACTTTTCATGCCAGTTTAAGCGGATGTATTAAAGAACGAGTAACAGAATGAGTAGTGGTTTTTATCTTGAATTCCCAGGTGTGCCACATCAGTATGGCTCTGACCTAAATGGAGCTAATGTCCTTCTATTTTAGAGCAGGCAGGTAAAAAATTGCCTGGTAGGTTCTGGTCTTACACGCTATCTAACTTGTAGTACATTGTCCTGTTGTTAAAACAGGAAGTCCACAAGAAGAATAATCCTCTAATTGCATGTACTCCCACACACATGCAATAATTTAATAATTGAACCTGTTTGAACATAATTATGTTAAGGGCAGCAAATGTAGGTGTTTTACACTATCTCTGTATATTGCCTGATTGTTATCCATAGTTGAACCTAGGGTTAGAAACTCAGTAGAGACAAAATGGGGTGTGGCCAGCAGCCTTTGCTTTAGTGTCTGCCTGTCATCCTTCTGAATTGCCATTTGGCTGACACTTAAACCAAAGCCTGATGCAGTTCCTGGATGAGTGAAGAAGAGAAGAAAACCAAAAAAGTGTAAGGCGTTGAAGAGCATGTTTTGAAATGAAGACAAGAATAGAAGGTATAGAAATTCTTCACAAAGAACAATAGAGGAAAACATTTCAAAATTTGTCCTGATTTTACAGCATCAGTGAGATGTGTGTTTTCTGTGTGTAGAGCAGTGTGTTTATTCATTACCATCCAATTGGCATGTAATCATGTAATCCCGTGTTTTGCAGCTTGGTACTCAGATGTTATTGGTGGCTCCTAAAGAAATACACATAGTTTAAGTTTCCAGTCTTGCTGACATCAGAGTGATGGTCTTCAAGACAGTGACAGTGATTCAAAAAACTGGTTGCTCAGAAACTTGGTTTTGTGGCTTGTTATTCTGGATTCTCACTAATTTTTCTAAAGAAAATTTGGACATTGTTCCCTGCTATGCTAGAATGGGGATTCAGTCTTCTCAGTCACCTGGGTGGCATTCTTCTCAGAGCACAGATGTATTATTATTTGGGAGTACTCTTGGGATCTGTGGTGATTGCTGCCTCAAAAATTCTGACGGCATCCGCCTCTCTAATAGCAGATATTGTGTGTGATACAGCTGGGTATACTCAAATAATTTGGGACTGGATCAAAACCATAAACATATGGAATGCATGAGTGGCAAAAGATGTAATTGAAATGGGATAAAGAATAGCAAGGTAGCAATGCAATTTCCTAACCATTTGCTAAGTAGCAATTAGAATGATGAAAGCATCCTAGAGGGAAGTAGGTCTAAGGTTGTTTTGGGTTTGTCCCAATTCAGGAATAAATTAAAAGTGCTAAAATCTGTGTGTATTTAATCAGTATCCTCAATGTTGTTAAAGATTGCACCAAATTCTAATGGATAAAATAAAATGTTTGAATAAATATAATACAGGTATGTAACAGACGTGCTAAATATATAGTGAAAAAAAGATCTAGCACCATTATTTTTATGTGTTGAAGAATGTGTGTTTCTGCCAGGAAGCGGGAGAGGAAAGGAGATAAAAGAACCTGGGCATGGGGACATTCAAAAATACAACAAATACTGTTGTTTCTGTTACGATGTGAGAGGGCATGGTATCTAGGTCATAGTCTGGATGAATGGGTGAAAAACCTGTTGCCAATCCAAGTGCTACCCATTTGGAATAATGCACAGAAGTGAGGAGAGGATTTCAGTAGGATAGAAACCTCAGGCACTAATCAAGCAGTAAGTGATGTTTTGGGAGGATATTCTTTGTTGTTGTTTTTCTACAGTTAAATACAATTGAATTGAATGTATGAATTATTATTTGTGTAAGGTTCTCCAAATTATCTGCAAAGGTTGTATTTGAAGCCTTCCTGGCTTTTCTTTTAAGTCAATGTTTCACCAATGGAATATTAACTCATAATAAAGTGCCATATATTCAGATTCTCAAATTGGGGCTGACCTGTTAGAATTAGATAGAAGACTCAGATGGAGTGCAGGTAGTGCAGATAGTACAGGGCTGTTTATCCCAATGACTTCTCCACAATTTTGGTGGCTTTTCCTGATGATCTCACATGTTTTCTCTCTTCAGTGATCTTCTGGTTTTTGGGCTTTTTCTGGGTTGGGTTTTTTTGTTTGGGTTTTTTTTGGGTGGAGAGGATGTGGGGAGACAATGTCATGGGTGGATGGCTTTGTTTGTCGGTTTGGTTTTGGTGCTTTTTGTTGGTTTTAGTGGTGTTGGTTTGGGGTTTTGGGGTTTTTTTGCTATAATTACTTTGAGCCAACCTCTGCTCCTGATGTCTTTAACAGTCATGTGAGTGTGCCAGTCTTATGAAATCTTACTTTGAGGGAATAGGAATCTTACTGGTGCATTGGTTATATGCGTGGTTTAGTGATACACTGAAGATGTTGTGAATTCCTCCACTGCTGTAATCACAGTAACCACCTTTTGGTTTGGATGTGCCTTTGATAAGACAGCCTGTTGTGCAGTATATTTTCCCAGCATCTACACTGTCTTAGAAAGTGCCAAGATTTTGATGCTTTTGACAGTTCCCACTAAAATTCTTCTCTGAAGCCATGGGATGACCTATGGTGGAAAGTGTCCGTAAAGTTTCAAGTGTTCCTGAAGAAACATCACCACAGAACCCCCCTAATGACCTTTTAATTAGAGCAGCAAATAAAAATTTATAACAGTGTGCTCTGATTGGGATCTGAGTCAAAGACCTTCCTGTTGAGTCACAGGATGTGCTACACACAAATATACAAGTAGAAACAAGAAATGACCAGGCTTATCCTTTTTCTTGGTCAGAAATTGTTGGGGACATAGTATGGGATACATGCTGCATAAATGAGTTCTGTAGGAGGAAGCTTAGCAACCTGACAACTCCTGCATTCAAACTGTGCCACCTTTGCAGTCAATTTTTGATAAAAATCAGCAATTGGTTTTTGTTTAGAGCTAAACTGAGCAGTGCCAGGCTGTGGGGAACCACTCTAGTGCAGTGCACATGGCACCCCCCAGAGTCTGTCAGCTGTGCTTTTCCTGTGTGCTGGCAGCTGTGGCCACAGGTGACAAGGAGCACTCATTTATTTTGCTTCAGAGTAAACTGCTTGCTATGGTCGTAGGGGAAAGAACTCAACCCTTCTTGCTGGTTATGTTCGTATGCTGTATGGAAAATGAGTTTTGCTCCTTTTTTTGTAGTATTGGGTATTTATTAGCCACAGCTGTGGGCAGCTTG
Organism: Aphelocoma coerulescens; assembly: GCF_041296385.1. Taxonomy (NCBI): domain Eukaryota; kingdom Metazoa; phylum Chordata; class Aves; order Passeriformes; family Corvidae; genus Aphelocoma; species Aphelocoma coerulescens. Next base: position 50,210,049 of record NW_027184085.1, read on the forward strand.
GTTTGAAAAGCAAGATCCTCAACTTGCAGTGAAGGTAGTTTCCCTCTATTTGTAGCTTTTAAGAGCTTGGTCCTACAGCTCTGTTACAGTAAATTTTTTGTGTGCATGGTTAGAAGGAGAGCTAGTGCTGTGTGAGAGTTGCTCTGACCACAAACTGTAAAGAGTAATCAAATACTGTACTTCTGCCTATAAAGCGCTTTACCACAGGGATAAATTTATGTTAAAAACTACCCCAACCCTTCTTCCAGATCAGTTTGTGAGTAGTTTTGTTTGCTTTGTTAAATTCTCTCGGAAGCACACCATGGGTTAAGCAGTATGCAGAAAAGGCTTTCAACGTAGTTTAGTTCTCTAGAAAGGTAAAGCAGAGTCATAAACTGGGAAGTTACTTTTCAGTGTACAGGGGGAGCAAGGCAGTTCCACAGCTGTTCCCTGGAGCATACTGCTAGGTGACTGCTTCTCCAGTGATGGTACTTAATGTTCTGTGCGGAGCTATGCAGTCAATACAGTCCTGGCTAGTTACTATCTGCTAAATTTTATTAAAGGGCAGCACATTTTTGCTATTCTAAACTCTCCCCATGTGAAAAATCCTTGTTACAGCAACAGTTAGTTGTATTGTCAACTGGAGAGGAGGCTGGCATTCCTCAGAGGAGGTAGTTATAATGCTTAAGTGTTCTTTCTAATATTGTTTGATATATAATGTCTCTGACTTCCTTTACTTGCTTTCATGTTTCGGTTATCACAGATGTCAAGGAAAACAAGAGTCCTTCAAGACTGCTGATTTAGAGCTCTGGAGTGTGGGTGGTTGCCCCACCCCAGGTATTCTGTTTCTATCTAGCAGATTCTCTTTTTTTTCCTCTGTGCATGGTAGTAGGTCTTTTTGGCCAAATGGTAAGTTTGAACATGCTAAAGTTACATGGTGGGGATCAAAATTACTCTCCAGAGACAAATCTCCTCAGTCATCACATCAGTTTAGTCCTGCAAGTTAAGACCGATGTAGAAATCAACTCTACGGATGATTTATTTCTTTGAATTTTGAAATCACAGATCCCGCAACTAGGCACTTGTGACCCCACCACCACTTGCAGAGGCTACGCCATGTGACTGCATGCTGCTGAAGCATTTTATCATTTGCAAGTTGCAGGCTATGATTACACCATGCCCTTGATATATAAAATTGTGAAATCATCAATCTGTGAAATCTTCTGCATTCTTCAAAAGACATCTGTACAAATACCTTGCCTTTGTATCCTTGGTATAAGTTTGGAAATGTCCTTCCTGGGGTGCATCAGGCAGAGCATTGCCAACAGGGTGAGAGAGGGGATTGTCCTGCTCTTCTCTGCACTGGGGTGGCCTCACCTCGAGTGCTGGGGGCAGGTCTGGGTGCCACAACACAGAAAAGCCATGGAGCTGTTAGAGAGTGTCCAAAGGAGGGCACAAGGATGGTGAAGGGCCTTGAGGGGAAGCCTTGTGAGAAGTGGCTGAGGTCACTTGGTCAGTTCAGCCTGGAGAAGAGGACACTGAGGGAAGACCTCACTGCAGTTACAACTTCCTTGCGTGGGGAAATAGAGGAGCAGGCACTGATCTTTTCTCTGTAGTGACCAGTGACAGCACCCAATGGAATGGCCTGAAGTTGTATCAGGGAAGATTTAGGTTGGATGTCAGGAAAAGGTTCTTCACCCAGAGAGTGGCTGGGTACTGGGACAGGCTCCCCAGGGAAGTGATCACAGCACCAAGCCTGACAGAGGTCAAGAAGTGTTTGCACAATACTCTCAGGGTCATGCTGTGACTCTTGGGGATGTCCTGTGCAGAGCCAGGAGCTGGGCTTGATGATCATGATGGGTCCCTTCCAGCTCAGGTGATTCTGTGATAACTGTAGTTGCTGCCACTGTTCATATTGCTGTATTGAGTGCTCTCATCCAAATCATGAGAAGTAGACTTCTGCTGTTATTTCATACATGTAGCTTTTCTGATAACCATGCATAATGCCTGAAGTGGCCCCCTAAAAAACAGAGACTAGACAAGAATAAGGGAATAAAGGTAGGTATTTATTTGGAGGGCCTTCAAAGGTACACCCTGGGGAGTCCAGACGCTACTGCCAAGATGGACCTGAAGATGGACAGCGGGTCATGAGTTCTTCACACTTTTATAGGTTTGGTTTATTTGCATACCAGGGTTAATTCTCCAATTAAAGCTTCAGTTAATGATGAAATTTCCCCAAGCTTGCCCCCCTTTTGAGGCTTTTGGTTTATACTTTTTGGGCCTAGGACGGTCTGAGTGTCCTTGGACAGCAGGCTTGGAGAGGCTTTGTTGTGTCTACCTAGCACAAGAGAGCAGACGTTAACAGGCTACAAGAAACTTCAGAGTTACACACTAGGCAGTACAGGATTTGAAAAATATGAAAGTAAAAACCTAAGACATCATACAGAGCTGTATTTTAAAGTTAATGGATTGGGTCCTACAGCTGCTGGAGGTCCATTTCAAGACAAGATTTCAGATTTATGGTATAAATAATTGGAAGATATTAACAATTAAATTATCACTTTTGAGTTATTTGCAGTTAATTTGAGGGGTGCACTGACTGCCACATGATTTTAGGTGAGTTTTGTTTCTTAGCAACATGGAGTTGAGGGTAATTTTTTTGTAACTGAAGGTCATCATGTTCATGTTCAGATTTATCAGCTTTTGTTAGAAAGGGTGCAGTGCACTAACTAAGGATGTCATAGCCTCCTTGCAGATCTTTGCTTTGGAAAATACCTCTGATACCATGAACTTCTTAGGACAGTTGCTGAGGGCACTGTGTCACCAACAGTGTGTCTCTGCTGTCCATCCTGCCACATTAACCTGAGCTTTGGTAGGAGAAGCCAGACTAAGGCTCATGGGTCTGAATGGGTGTCAGCTGAACTTTTTACGTCTTGTTTTCAGTGTGTTTGTTTGCAGCAAGTCCTGTTTTCACCATGGAGCGTTAGCTATTTGTCTCTGCCAGCATAGTGTTTGTAACCTGACTCTGCCATTGTATCCCTGGTTTTTTGCATGCTTTCCTTGGACAAGAAAATGAGTGGTTTTATTTGAAATGTCACTGAGATGGAACATATGATTTAGACTTTTTTTTTAAAGCAGTACACATACATGGTTTCCTAAAGCTACAATTTAGACCAAATGTAAAACTAAATTTGGCCAGTGCATGCAGAGCAGGGCACCTGAGGTTCTAGGGCATAAACTACTGGCTTCTAGCAGATAGACCATTTTATTGCCTTGTACAGAAAGGCCCTACATGAGGTCTCAGACTACGTTTTTGTGTGTGCACATTTTTCTGTTCCCTGTCACTCATATGAACTGACTAGCATTTTTTCAACAGAATTGAGTGGACCTGGTTTTAGGCTTTCATATGGGAATTGCGTGGGTGATCTGATAGTGTTGGAGAGGGCAGGAAATATTTTAGCTCTCTCAGAGTCTACTCAATTGTGCCAGTGCTTTTAAAAGCCAAAATGTAGATTTAGGATTTAAGCTGAACAGAACAAAGAGATTTTTGAAGTTCAACCACAGTTTGATAAGGACATCTTACAGTTTTGTAAAGGAGAGTTTTCAGAGTGTAACAGTAAAATTTTAGCTCTGTTTTCTGAATTCATTATCACAGCTCCCACTGAATGTAGCTTAGTCAACATTTCATCTTCAGGAATGGCTTGGAATCAGAAATTAAACAAGCTGGGGGAAACATGTATATTATCAAAGAGAATCAAAATGTAATTTAATTTGTGTCCTTTTCTCCTTCAAGGCTATTAAAATACTCCTACTCCTTTCACCTGATCTCTGTATATTGTTTTTAAAGGAATGAAGGGTAACTGTTGTCTGTTGCTGCAAATGCTGCAATATGGGCACTACAAAAGCTTAACCACCATCCACTGTTGTGGTGAGGTTTCTGTCCACAGAGACCGAGAGATTTTGGCAGAAGTGGGGTTAGTGAGCTGGTTCTATTGGTCTTCATACCACCATTAGTAAGCTGACCTACCCAGTCTACCAGTATGGTCAGCTATACACAAGAGCAGTGATTGTAACAGCAGCCAGTGAAACAAGCCACATGCAGCTGTGAAGATTTCACTTTATTGGTGGTGGAAGGACGTAGCAGGTAATAGGGGCTTGATAACTGAAAGCAGAGGCTGTTTGTATACCTAAAGAATATGGCTTTGTGATTCAGGATTAGTGGCACAGGATTCACTGTGCTTGCACATGTGTTACCAACAGCTCAGACCAGTAAGAGCCTGTAAACCCAAGAGAGAACTGGAAAAACCTGAGTGTGTAATAAAAAAAACATTCAAAGGGACTGTCAGAACTGCATGCTTCACTGTGATCTGTCACTGTCAGACTTCAGCCTCAGTAGCTGCCTGAGCTAAAGGGAGTTCCCAATCTGCTTTAAAGTTTGGGAGGTCTGAAATTGTCATGGCAAACACTGATTCACTTAAGTGGCCATGGTTAAATAACTACTCCCATGGGGTTTTAGTCTGTCTCATCCTCTGCCTTCCACACACCTTTCCTTATGTTGTCCTTTACCCTGCTCTGTGTGGCCAAAAGGGAGCAAAGAAGTTGATTGGGATCAAAAATCCATGTTTTTTTTAATTATTGCAGTTTTTTGTGTGAGTATCATACAGCTCCCTGCAAGAGGATGTGTAAATGCCTGGGCCAGGTATCATAGGGGAGATATGAAGAAGGTAGGATCATGAAAGGAGAGAAGAAGAAGCAGGACCGAGTCTTCTGAGAAATGATGTAGCCATACACACCCCTGCATGACTATCAGTCTGTAATGGGTCAAGACCTCATATTTCTGGATAACAGGGGAACATAAGCTGAATTTCAGTGTAATCTAAATCATGGTTTTTTGTAGTTTCTTTATTGTAGTTCTGAGAGATACTTATTTCATTTCACCTTGAATTGTATGCTACCGGAAGTCCACATTCCTAACTAGAATGCCATGGATGCTGTAACCCATATGAACTTGTAGTGAAGAAGTGTCAGAGTATTTTCAGTACCTTCATGGTGATCAGTGTTCTTTTACAGCACTTCACGAGGTGTAATTGGATTTAAGACTTGTAAAAGGCACTAGAATGATACTAGTTGAGAGGCCAGTCCTCTGTTACAACATAAACATTTATCCCCATCAAGAAAAAACATGCTTCATTTGCATTATTAAATACCACTTATCATCTAAGATTCGAGCACTCATACCTGATTCTGCTGCTGTTGAACAGCTGATGCACTTCATCATACAAATGACTGCTGTTTAAGTCAACTTCTAATTGTTTTGTACAACCAGTTTTCCTAAAAGGAAAGAGGGGCTTCTCCATCTATGTAGAAGGGAGCTTTGTTGAAAGAACTGAAATTAAATATTTGTCAATAAAGTATTGGGATACATAAATGCAATAGTTCTTCCTAACATCACCTAACATGCTCATGGAAAATATGATGCTATGTTTAAGGGCATTAGTCTAAAAAGGACTACAAACATCATGTATTATGCCCTGATGTAAGGCCAAGCAATTCCTACTCAGTCATGACAGAGTGACGATGTTCTTTAGCCAATTACTGTTTTTCAGTTTTATCCTTATGGAAACCGCAGTATTTTTGCAGAATCATAAATCCATAAATCATCATTTATTTCAGGCTGATCCAATTTAGTAACTGTTTATCTCTTGTTACATAGATGCATTCATTTTTAAAGTACACAGTTTTTATAGACAGCAATCCATTGTATCTTGCTTTCCTTTTCCAGTCTTTTACCTTAGAAAAGTATCAAAGGTTACTTATATTTACTCCATTGATCCTTAACACTTTGATTATGAAAACACTATGCTGATTTCTGTGATTGTTTACACTTGGAGGTTTTTGTTAGTCTTACAAAATCACTTGCTCCTTTTTTTTTTCCTCATGCCCAGACAAAGCAAAGGCTAGTTATTGCATGTCAAATGAATGGATATTGTTATATGTCAGAAATGTTTCTGACTGTGAGAAGGCTTCTTTCTAATCCACACTTTCCACCTGAGTATCTTGAGTCTGTAGTGTTGTTATTGTGGTTACTAGCATAAGGTAATCCCAGCATCTTCAGAGGAAAGAAAATTTCCACTCAGCCAGTATCATCCCTGAAGGAATGAGTAACGGAGGCTCAGATTTTGGAAAGAAAAATGTAAAAAATGTAGAAGTCAGCTGATGCAGAGTTGGTTTTCATATTATGTATCACTGGATAGACATCTCACTGTGTGGTTTTTTGCTGGATGTTTCCTCACTGTCTGCATTAATGAAGCAGGATTATATCAGCTACGTTCCCAGCAGACCTCTAAAGCTTGTGTAACTCTCCCAAGAATATCATGATGAAAGGTATGTGTCTATAAACAGTGTGTCATTTAACATTCTTGTCACCTGTGATTTAATAGAAAATACACAGGGAAATGATATAGTATGCTTTTAATTCATTAGTGACTCTGCTATGATGCTGGTCACAATGTGTAGTTTGCTGTGAGTGGTTTTTTAGTGGTATCTGCATGGGTAGGACTGGTTTATTATTTCCAGATGATGGCATACCTGATTTTGGGCCAAGTTGCTGTCTGTCTGTGCATGAGCTGAGGGACAGCATTGGTCACTGTGGTGCTGATGCCATGGATGAAGCTTATGAGGTCTGGTTGTCCTGAGATCATCTCCAAATCTGTGGTTACCATTCTAAGGCATGTCTCTGCCAGCAAGGGAATTCACCCAGCTGCATTTTATATGCTGTGGAATCAGGAAAAGATGTTGGTGACTGTCACAGAAATACATTGCTCTGAAAAAAAAAGAAGATAAACTGAATCATTGGGAGGAGTTTCCTCGCTGAGCTGACCATGCCAGGACAGTCATTTAGTTCAGAGGGACATGCAGGACATTGTCCCAGTATACCATTAAGACAAATACTGTGAGTGATAATGTTATTCTTTATGCCTCATTGTATAGTTAGAACCTGTCATAAAAGATTAGAAGCCAGTTTCTATCACTTTTGACACACTTATAAGCCAGAAGCAGTTCTGCTGGATTACTATAACAATGAACTGCAAAATATCTCTTTTCAAGAGACAGATTTAGTTTTATGTGGAATGAGGATGGATGCTACCCTACCACAGGTTTCAAGGAGCTGTGATTCAGTCTGACCTATACCACAACATTGTTTACAGTGTTTCAGCTCTGAAGCAGTTCTCCCAAGTCTAGTTGAGATAATGAAACTGGAAGCATTTTTCATTCTTACGAGGTGAAAACTGTCATAGAAGTGAATGTGGTGACTGGCAAGGCAAGTTACATTCTCAGTGTTTTAAAAATGGTGTGATTTTGTTCATCAGTAGTTTTTGAAGCTATCTGATGAGTTTTCATTTTGCTAATGTTATGCAATTTTGAAGGAATAGCTTTGATTTGTAAGTTCCCCCATACAAAGTTTTAATAGACAGTATGTGATTTAGGATGAAATGACAAACCTCTTGTCCTGATTGTTGATTTAAACACAGTACAGGAAGTTTTGGAAGTCTAAAGGCAATTGAGTTCCTGCAACAGTTTAGTGATTCAGTCCCAAGTAAAGGAGTGGCCATCCTACCATTAACTTCTGCCACTTTATTGCCTGAGCAGAAAAGATGCTCTTAGAGCTCAACGACTTTGGTTAGAGCTTTCCCATTAGTGTCAGCCTCTGCAGGATCCGAACCTAAAATGTCTGTGTTTGATCTCTACTGAAAATAAGGTGAGCCTGTTCTTTTGTCTCCTGCGAGTAAAGGGAAAGCTTCTTTATTCCAAAGAAGTAATGGTGATGTTGCTTGTAAAAGTTCAGAAAAGCCTAAATTCTTATTTCTATGTTCATTTCTGTTAGATTTTGAGTAAAGACAATGGTTAATTAGATAGCAAATATCATCAAGAACCAGGATGCAAAAAAGTATTTAATAAGGTTGATTCACTGCAGTATTTTTGTGAAGTTTGGGCCTTACAATTTTCTATTTTACATTCTTGAATGTGAAAATACATAAGAAAGCAAGTCTGTTAATCCCCTGGCATTGCACAGCCTTCAGTCACATTTTCAGACAGAGAAAGAGGAAAAAAATAAGCTCTTAGTAGAGCTGTATCTCTTAAGACAAGTTAAGCAATGAGATACAAGCCAGCTATGTATTTTTGTATTGTGTAAAGTTAGGGAGAGATGAAAGAGGAAGAGCCTTGGCTTTTATTGCAAGATACCAAACAGGAGATTCTCCAGACAGGAAATGGTAGGAAATTCTTGCTTGTTCTGATTCTGCCCTGGTGAGTTAAAGAACAGTTTCATCTGGCTGCACAGTAATCTTTTGGATGAGTCTTTGAGGTGAATTTGACCAGGATGTGTGTGTGCTTCCACAGAGACCTTCAACATCAACATAAGACTTGAGATAAGGAGTTGTTTGCTGAATTGTTTGCTGTTTCGGTTGAATTTTCTCTGCATTAATTGATTTTATGCAGACTTCCTGAATGTATGGAAGGGAGTGGGAAACAGTATTTAATAATATTATTATGTTTGCATATTTAGTAGAAAATAACTTATAAAAGACAGTGTGTTGTGTTTTTTTCCTTGAAGGAGCTTTAATTGCAGTGACTACTGTGCTTCAAAATGTCTCTTTTGAAGATGAGTTTTATTTGGTGCTCAGCTTGTTATTTTAAATAAAACTCCTTACATGTTCTGGTGAATATTTGCAGGTGATGAAGGGAGTCAAAGTAACCACATAAGAGTACCAGGTGAATTAAAGTGGGGAATAAAGTAGTTACCTGAGCTGTAAAGTTCTGGACTTAACCTGCTTATTATTACAAACTGGAACATTGGCTCTATGCCATCTCCAATTGTGTCAGTCGATGCGGCAGTTCTCGCCTATTTTTTGAAGGGCTTTTAAATAAACAGCTGGCTGCCACAGAGTATTTGAGAACTGGAAGTTATGGGTATTAGTAACAAACAACAAATTGCAGGGCAAAGTTGACTTTTTAAAAGTACCTTCATTTCCTGCCAGTGACACTTAACTGTTCCAAGGCTACTTTTGTTTAAAGTCTTCTTTCTCTGACCTTTGTCAGGTTTCAGAATCACTTGATTGGAATATTCAGGATCTCAGTCTTTGAATATTACCCAGGGGGCATGTCAGATATGACAATAATCTCTCTGGAGTTCATTCCAAAACTTCTTGGATTTTGCAGATATGGAAAAAATGACTGTTTATAAGGTCATGATTGGAGTATCCCTCCATCATGCCATCAGGAAAAGTTAAAACAAGTTCTTCTATGCTGATTCTATCCAACTGCTGCTTGCCAGAAAATTAGCTTGCATGCTTATCTTTCACATATTTGGAAGAGGATTTTTTATGGCATTTACATCCTGCTGTGTGGACACAGGATCTAGCACACCAAATTTCTCTTTGCTAAGGTAGGTGTTGCTTTCTTGCTGTTATTAAGAAAAAAGTAACACCTTCTTCTCTTCCTTTTTGCCCTTCAGCAACTGTCTTCAGAAGAATTTAGTGCTAGGGACACACCACCTAGTAAAATTTTCATGCACATGATTTCTGTTAAGGGAAACAGTGGAACACAGATAATTCCATAAGAATTGGCCACTGATAGGGGAGGGTTTTTGTCTTGCTCTGCAAGTTTAACACATATTGTGTTATTTAATTTAAATATTGCATAGAAGGAAATGCTTATTCTCTAGCTTTATTCATAAAATCTTCAGTAGTAAAACAGACATCTAATTGAAACAGCACCTATCTATCCTGTCACTCCTAATTGCATACATTTAGTGATGATATACTCTTTTTCATGTATATCTGTGAGAGCAAACAAATCTGTAATGAAGTAATACATTTTTTCAGTCAAGCTCGCTGTTGAAATCATTCCATTGCCAGAACAGGTTAGATGGAACAACACAAAGTCTGTACTCCTTGTTTTGTAAAAACAATGCCAAGTATTACCCTATAAAGAAGATGAATAGAGCTGTAAAAATGTGGCAGCATCACAATTGCTTATAGTTCTACACAATCCAATAGAAAACTAAGTCCACTACTGAATTTCTGAAGGTGGGTCAGTAAAAGTAACAATCTCCATGCAGTTTTGTGGGAAGCAGAAATTATTTCCGTGCCATAGTGTAGTTGTCCCTCTTACTAGGTTCTATATGGTTTGCAAAAGCAAACACCTCAATAATTTAAAACAGAGAACAAATATGGGTAAGTTTTGCTTTCTGAAATATTTTTCCCACAGAGAAAAGCACAGAAGCTATGACAAATGCTTAGAGGCCCCATTGGTAGCTCTAGGACCAGTTTGATAAAGATTCTAAATTGTCACATCGTATTTTTTCTACTGAACTTTTATGCACATTTTGTATGTTATGCAGTGACTGTAAAATGTAGCAAAGTGAAAAAATTGGTTTTAAAAGTTGAAGATCATACAAGATTTATGAATTCCCATCTTTATAACTTAAGACCCTCTATTTAGGTAGATACTTAAAAAGAACAGAGAAGTTAATTCTTTAATCCTTCAAAAAATGAGGCACTTCTTTTTAAATTTTAAATCTTCATCGAGTTAGGGATTGGGCAGTTTTTAAGGATAGCTTGTTATATATTGTTTTCATCTTATAACTGCTAGAAAATTCTGGTAAAAGAGTAGCAAACTGGCAGGACCAGACCTGAGCTTGCCATTGATGTGTATTGTTTCTATATCCTTAGGGATATGAAGCCGTTCAGGGAGGCTTTCAAGAGGAAGAGCTAATAAATTGCTCTGAAGTTGATACAATCTTCTCTGGGAAAAAGAGCAGGGCCTGGAAAGCCTGTGATAGAGAGCAGCTGTTTTCAGATACCTGCATTAAATCTCAGACGTGCTCTCCTGCCAGCTGGTGCAGTGCAGAAGATTAGCAGATATGTCCATAGCACTGAAGCAAGTCTTTAATAAAGATAAGACTTTCCGCCCAAAACGCAAGTTTGAACCTGGAACCCAGAGGTTTGAACTTCACAAACGAGCGCAAGCATCTCTCAACTCAGGCGTGGACTTGAAAGCAGCTGTGCAGTTGCCCAGTGGAGAAGACCAGAATGACTGGGTGGCTGTTCATGTTGTTGACTTCTTCAACAGGATTAACCTCATTTATGGAACTATCTGTGAGTTCTGCACAGAGAGGACCTGCCCAGTGATGTCTGGAGGCCCTAAGTATGAGTACCGGTGGCAGGATGACTTGAAGTACAAGAAGCCCACAGCTTTGCCAGCACCCCAATATATGAATCTTCTCATGGACTGGATCGAGGTGCAAATCAACAATGAGGATATATTTCCTACAAGTGTAGGTAAGTGTAAGGAAGAAGTCCTAAAGCATAAAGTGCGTTTCATTCGTGTACTAAGCATGTTCTCTTCCCACCTTCATTTTTACGGACATTAAAGCTGTTGAACAGCAGGTGAGGAGGAGGAGGGATCAGAAATAGCGTGCAGTGTGTGAAATGTGAGCTGTGGTTGCTAGGTATGGTAGTGTTTGTTAGCCTTAAATGTTTTTCCCTGATGAGCCTCTCAGGTTAATCACTGAGGGTGATCAGCATTGCATTAATACCTTCTTGAAAGCCAATCAAATTTGTATGGCTTTGCATTTTGTCTGGCTACTTAGACAGATACAGAATGGATGGAAAGCAAAACTAGTAAGAGTGCTCTCCTAGTGTGTACATCTGTGTACAAGATAGTGGAGAGTCAGGAATGCAGTGAACTTTGCCCTTGACCCTCTCTTGATTTCTCATCCAAAACTCACAAGTTGGGAAGTGAATTATTCTCCAAAGTATTGTTTCAGTACTATATATAACTAATAAGCATTGCTGTTATTTAAACAGACAGCCCAGATGAGAGAGCTGTTAAGAGCTTCACAAATTTCCTTTTATAATATTCTCTCTGAAGAGTGGCACAAGTCAGTTGAAGTATTTTTGCTGAAATAGTTCTCTCTGGATAAGGTCAACTTAGCGGAAGAGTGTATTGTGTAATATAGATAGCATAAATATTTAGCTGTGGCTGCATGCAACAACAAAAAAAATGTTATACCTTAGAAATGTCAGTGTACTTGCATGATTTTTAGCAGTTTTAGTTAATGGGTCCTGATTTACTTCTTTTGAATGGAAAAGCAGGGAGCTTGCTGTAAGAGATGTAAGCTGTTGTGTATTAGTTGGCCCAGATGAGTAACAAACAAGAAGAATGCCGTATGTTCATATTAGTTCAACCCAATATTTTGGAGTTTATAGGCAGCTAGGGCCTGCAACTAATTATAGGATAGGTAGGATGCATCAAGAGGCTGTGTCTATCAGTGTTTCCAGACCTTTGAAATACCTCATTCTTGGACTTGATGGCTATTTATCTGGACAAACCTGTGGTTTGTTTCTTAGTTTCTGTCACTTTTCTGTTCTACTCTAATAGGTAGAAAGGATGCATTAACTAAATTTTTAATCTGGACTTTGAAAACATGGCAAGAAGAAGGAGGATATCAGAGGAAGCAGTATCATATACTTTGCATAATGAAAAATGGGTTTGATTTCTCAAGCATTTGTTGGTTTTTGTTTCTTCAGGATAAATTATTTTTGGAGTTGAAGGCTGGTTAAAGGTGCAGAGAAATAGGTAATTTTGCTTCCACTGGCATGTCTGCAGGCTTTTGTTATACCGAGTTTCTACCTTGGAGTATTCCAATATTGTTCTGCTTTCTTGTGGTTTGCACATTTAGAAACTGTTGTCTGTCAGCAGATATGGGGAGCAGGTAGCACACTGGTGTGCTAATGGGTTTTACTGAACCAACTAATGATGTCTAACACACAAGTATTCAGCCCTAGATGCTCCCCTATTATATTTGTAGTAAGATACTTCTGAAGGAATTTTTATCCTGATGGCTTACCTGTTGTAAGCTGAGAATGAAATCAGTAAATACTCTCAGTCTACAGGTTTTCTCCTTCCAGCAGCTTCTGCTGTTGTCAATTAAATCAAACATGAAGAAACTGAAGAAGGGGAAAGGCATCTGGTCTCTAAAATGGGGCTGGACTCTGATAAAAGTCAAAACAGGAAAGCTTAATGTTCATGAAAATCTTTGTCTCACTCTGAATTGACCCAAAGGAAAGGGACAAGTCAGCTTGTATTGGACTGTGCCGTATTCATATTACAGACTGAGATGATTGGACAGTCCCATAAAGAGATTCTATAGATACCTTTAGAGCATTACTGGAGCAGCACATGTACTCCTATTCCTTCCTTGCCTCCTCCTCAGCCTTTGTTGCAGGTACCGTACTGGCCCCTGCATACTTCTCATTATCTTTTTTGTTTACCACTTTTCATATGAAACTGTTGATAAAATTGTTTGGCAGGCCTTAGATCTTTCAACTCAGCAACAGATACGTGCTGTGTTGAATTTGGTATTCTGACTATCTCTTATGTCAGCAAGTCCCTACTTAGGCACTCAAAACAGTCACAGGGAAGTTTTGATCTGTTCCTGGAGTAAGTGGCCTTTCAAAAGAGTCTTTCTGATTGATTTTTGCATCTGTCCCATATTTGGATGTGATACTACCTGCCAACCTGAGTACTGCTTGTAAAGCTGTTGAAAGAAATGCAGTCACTGAGCATGTGCATTCTGTTCTGCACTTCACAAGTGATCAGAGAGGGAACCTTTGTTGCTGTGTTGGGCACTGTTTGTTCCTACCTGTTCTGCAGTAGCCTTTGGTTGGATGCACCATAGGCATAGTACTAATTAAAATGTCTGTTTTCATTAATATAAATTAATGGTGATGAATATGACAATTGTTCATTCTTCAAAGCAGCTGCAACAGATCTTGAAAGATGATATACTCAGAAAACAAAACAAGCTTTTGTATGCCCTCACTAATAGAACAACAGTTTTAAAGTGTTGAGTGGCTGTAACTTAAGAGATTACTTTATTGCTTTGAGTCTTTCTAGTCTGCAGATAATTGTTCTGGAAAAAAAAAAGTGTGTCCAGTAGATGGTATTTGGGTTGACTTTTCTATTAGCAAATAATTTTGGTAAAGAGATCCAGAGTTGGATTAATAAGAGCTGTTCACAGAAACCCTGAACACACTTTTCTCAGCATAATCTTATTAAACTTTTCCTCTTACATTTGGCATATCGCATGCAAACTATCTAAAAAGGGGTTTCAAGAACTGTAATTAGGTGCAGCTTTCACTGAGGAGCTAGTTTCAAGGAAAATAATTTCAGATATTTACTAGAATTTTCAGGATAGCCAGGTTTGGTGGGATCTTTCATTTTGTGGTGGTGGTGTTCCTCTGTGGTTTAAAAAAAAATGCAGTTGAGTTATAAATTGTTATAAATGTTATATTTAACCTTGTCAGTGTTTATACTGACACAATGGCCTCTGGCCTCTTACCAGTCAACCTGTGCTCTGATGTTTCCTCTCTGCTTTCCCCAGTCCTGGTTTATTCATTTTCTGGTAAAGAGCCACTTCCCTCAACCACTCTCCTGCTTACAGAGGGCTGGTTGCACGGAAACAGAAGAACTGTCAACATAAAAGCAGGTGCTGAGTATCAGGACCACTTCTTCATACAGCAAAACTTTAAGGACTATTTTTTAAGGTAGCCTCACAGTCTGTAGAGGATTGCAGACATCATTATGTTCTTGTTATCATTTCCATTATTATCAACTTCTTTATCCATTTAAGTGGATTTAAGGCGTGTAAGAGGCTGACAGCTCTGGAAACAAGCTCTGTAGATACCCATATACAGATCTCTCTCAGTCCTCAGTGAGTGAAAATGCAGTAATAGAACAGAGGAGAGTCTGTATGCCTGCTCAGCCACTCCAGTGAAGCTATCCATCCCCAACATTAATTTTTGTGCTTGTGGTTTATTTATCTTTAGGGTAAATTCTTTTTCTCTGGTAAATACTGGTTGCTCTTTAGGGCACCTAGCAGTCTCACTGTTTAATGCTTTTCAAGGAACATATTTCCCAGCTTTTGGTAGTCTGAAGAAATAATTTGGAGTGGAAAGCAGTAGATCCTTGGAACAGACACAGTTTTTGTTGAACTGTAGTCGTCAGCTTTCACCATGATTTTTGGCAGTGTCAAAAAAGGAGCTAAGAAAGAAAGCAGCTCTATTCTTCTGTGCTCCCTTTAAATCCTGATTCTCAAACATGATAAATTCAGTTTCCTGTACTCATTGTAGCCTTAAATTGGGAGTAATTATGTCTCGTTTGGATTTTCAGTGAATGGAATGCTGAGTTTTTTCTGTTGTAAGAATCACTGGAAAAGATATACAGAAATTTAAGGCCACAGGGGATTATGTCACTTATTCTAATCTGACCTCCAGCATAACACAGGCCAAAGAACGTCACTGTGTGATTTCTTCATCAGGTCCACAGATTGAAATGAGGAGATGGCCAAACAGCAGAAAATTTTGCTGAAATTAACAGAAAATTAATTTCTTTTCTGTCTTGACATAATGAAAATTTTTTCCCAGTGAAGAAAATAAAGCAGTTGAGAGAGAATCCAGAGACACTGTGCCATCTTCATCCTTCAGGGCTTCCGAGACCAGGCAGAATAAAGCCCTGAGCAATATGATCTGACAGGATGTTGACTTCCCAAAATCACTGCTACCCTTAATTATCCTGTGATTCTTAATTCTAATTTCAGCACTGCCAGGCTGCCTAACGAACTAGAAGAGCTAAATTGATTAAAACCTGATTAAGCAGTTTAAGAAACCACAGTTTGGCATTTGAAGGAAGTACAAAATCACTGTTAAGCTTTGAGAGCTTTTATATAGAAGGATTAAAAAAGTTATTCATGTAGTCAAATGGCCTGGTTATGGCTGATCAAAATTTTAAAAATACTTAAAAATATTTAAAGCCTAGGACTTCAGCTGAAAAATTGATGTATCTTTATAAATACACTGGCTATTCCATGTTTGATTAGTAAATTTGGGTAGCTAGCAGCTTCAGTTTTTGCACAAAGCATGTGTGTAATGCTGCTTCCAAAAGAGGAGCCCACTATGTCACCACAATGCACCTACAAAAGCAGACCAAGATTCTGGAGGGCCCTTGTGGATATGATTCAAGTTTCTCTGTGGTTTCCTATACTATTGTGGTATGGTTTTTCTGTATTTCTATCCAGTAATACTGGTTACTGCTTGGGGCACGTTTCTGCAGCAGCAGGAGAGCAG
Source organism: Aphelocoma coerulescens (assembly GCF_041296385.1). NCBI lineage: Eukaryota > Metazoa > Chordata > Aves > Passeriformes > Corvidae > Aphelocoma > Aphelocoma coerulescens. The sequence goes on from NW_027184085.1 coordinate 50,226,218, forward strand.
ATGAGACTGGTGGATGTGAATAGACTCTGCTCAACTACTTTTACTGAGCAAAGCTTTCTTCACAATACAGCCTGTAGAAATGTGGGGAGAGTGTTTGACATCACTGACCTTTTCTTACAGTTATCTCTGTCTTATTCCTGTCCCAAAGTATGAGGAGGTATCCATGGTGTGGGCACAGTCGAGTTTGCTGGCATTGCCTGCATATACTTTTTCTTCATTTTTCTGCAGGTGTTGCAATTGCATTATCCTAGGAACTGCCATTGTTTCATGCACACCCATCCCACAATAAAAAATATACAATCTTTATAGCTGGTATGTTTCCTTCTTTTTAAGACAAAGCTTTGCCAAGGACCAAAGGGAGGGGTCGGATTGCTGGCTGTTAACTGGTAATTCAGTCACCCAGTGCTGGATGTATATAGCTGTAGGCTGCCACCTGAAGACTAATGTAAACTCCAAACAATCCTTTCTGCTTGATGCTTACGCCTGTCACACTATTGATGAATTTGGTCTATAGAAGGGTTTTGTTTTGTAAAGCTTATCTGCTTGCCCCTGTTGCTGCCCTTTCTTGATGTATGTCAGGGGGTCATCAGCTGCCCCAGATATATGGTGAAAATCATCAGAATGAAGTGTGGTCTTAAAGGCATGAAAATAAAATAATTTAGTCCTAATTTGTTTAATCTCAATTTGACTTTGCTGGTGAGTGGCTGGAGTGCCACTTAGTGTGGTGCTATGGATGTGCTTGCCAATAGCTTTGAATTAATCTTTGTGTCAATGAATTAAAGAAAATTCTGCAAGACACACACTATAGCTATAGCTTTTTTCCAGTCATTAAACTTTATGAATTCTGTGCATATATATATGTTACAGCAGCAGCACAGTTATCCTCTTAGAGAGTTTAGTGTCTTAAAATATAAGTCCTTGGAAAATATCAGGTAGATATTTTACTAGTAGATTACACATCTGAGCTTCCTCCTTCTCACACCTTTTTCCTGCCCCTGTGGCTCAGGATCTAACAGGTGACTCTAAGTAAGCTATACTGGCAGAAAACCTAGCATACTTCAAGAGTATAATCACAGAAGATTGATGAAAATTGCATTAAGTCCATCTGGATGGTGAGTGATGCAGTTTACTAGAAGCTAGCTATCTGGTCTTCTTAGCATTGCATTACTTTCTTGCTGACTGATTATATCTTGGTGAAATTTGATTCCCCATTTGTGTCTGATATCTAAAATGCCTTGATTAGTTTAGGTATTCTACTTATACAAGAATAGGGACTGAAGCTTGAGAATAGTCTAGACAGTCCTCAAGCTGTTTCATTGTTATCCTTTTCCACATGCCTTCCTCAGTGTACCCCCTTGGTCTGTTGCTAGATGTACCATTTGAGGTACGTAAAGGTCCACTGCCAGCTCAGACATATGAGTTAACCCATTCTTGAGTCTAGTTCTGATGATGAAAGAAAATATGTGCAGTAGAAAGTAAGTGCAAATATATATATATTCTCTGCTTTTCCATGAGAAGGGTTTGGCACTGCTGGTATGAAGGAATGCTGTCTCACCTGGAGAATGTGACTAGGAGTCTTATGCCTTGTGTAATGTGTTTTCAGTATTATGACAGTCATTAAGGGCTAAAAAGCACTTTTGCTAACAGACTAAAAAGCAGGTCTCAGTGGCTTTCTGCCTCCATTCTTCATTTCTCAAACTCGAGGGGGAAAAAAAAGAAATCAACTTAAGAGGCTGAATGAATGGTGGTAGAGGGAAAACTTGTGAGGAGAGGGGTGTGTTAGCTGGCTGTGCAAAGGTTTCAGGATCTCGACTCACTCTGATGCTGGTTTTGGAGGAAGAAAGAAATACAGAACACCTGTTAGAAGTGGCATTGGCATGTGGGAACTGGGGTGGTCTGTCCAGTAGCTACCATCTCCCTTGTTCTTGAGGAATTCAGCTTTCCAGCACATTATCATTACATACATTGTGGGACACTACTTAAATCAGTCTCTCAGAGAATCAGCAACGAGATTCTCAGAGAAACACAATTTCTACCCTAACTGAACTTGTGACCTCTTCTCTTTGCCCCACCTTCACAGCACAGCTGATGTCTACAGTGTTCAAGTCTATGGCATGCCGGGGTTGAGCTTCTGACCAACTGAAAAAGTGTGGGAAATGTGATAACCTTGAACATGCTTTGCCTTGGAAAGTGGATTTTTGTGAACTGAGTACTCTGCATTCTGCAGTGGTGTGTGAATTCCTTCCCCTGATGAACAAGGAGAATAGCACCTTCTGTGAAACCTTATAAAAGAGACTTTGTGTCACAGGCTGCAAGGCAGAATGTGTGTAGGAGAAGAATTTACATACCTTAATGACTTTGCTGGTTCATTGTTTGAACCACAAAATAAAATTCACAGGAATCAGTTTTCTTAGTGACAACTTTTTTCATATTTTTTTTGTTATGTGGAAGTTGTTTCAGCTCAGAGATGTAGAAAATTCATGGTAGTCCCTACTTTGAGAAATGTGTTTTCATCCTTAAGCTCAGTCTTCTGAGGACAATACTGGTACTTTGGGGCATGTTTTATGCAGAATCTGGCCAAGGGAAGAGATGTATGTCAGGGGGTTATCAGCTGCCCCAGATATATGGCAACAATCATCAGAATGAAGCGTGGTCTTAGAGGCATGAAAATAAAATAATTTAGTCCTAATTTGTTTAAAGTATAATCTCAATTTGACTTCACTGTTGAGTGGCTGGAGTGCCACTTAGTGTGGTTCTAAGGGAGCTTCTGGAAGGCCTAAATCCAGGAGATCTTTGCTTCAGCCAGAAACATCAATGCTATCTTTAAGTTTGTCCATCCTCTTTCAAATAGAACTTGGGCCTTCTAAATTCATGTAGAGTATGTAAATAGTGCAAAATCAGAAACTTTAGGAGGGGGGAAACTTAGCAGTTGTTTTTAAATAAGGTTCTCATGTCTTTCATAGGTATTTTTTTGAGGAAAGTCAAATATTTATGTAGAAAATACATGGTTAAAAAAAATGTTGTGTGGATAAAAGCCATATGTGAGCCTTTGTGTCAAAAATGCTGTGGCCAGTAGAACCAGGGCAGTGATCTTCCCTCCATGCTTGGCACTGGTGAGGCCCACTTTGAATCCTGTGCCCAGTTCTGGGCTCCTCTCTACAAGGACATTGAAGGGTTGGAGTGACTCCAGAGAAGGGCAACAAGGCTGGTGAAGGGTCTGGAGTATAGGTCTTGTATAGAGTGGCTGAAGGGAGCTGGTCATGTTTAGTCTGGAGAAAAAGAGGCTGAGAGGGGCATTGCTGTCTGCAGCCACTTGGCAGGAGATTGTAGCCAGGTGGGGGTCAGCCTCTCCTCCCAGGTGATCAGCGACTGGACAAGAGGAAATAGCCTCCTGTTTTGCCAGGAGGAGTTTTGATTGAATATTGGGAAAAATTTCTCCATGAAAAGCGTTGTTAAGCATTGGAACAGGCTGCCTAGAGAAGTGGTTGAGTCATCTGGAGATATTTAAAAGGTATGTAGATGTCATGTAGAAGGCACTTTAGGCACATGTCTTAATGATGGACTTGGCAGTTACGGTACAACTCAATCTTACGGGTCTTTTCAAACCTAAAGAATTCCATGATTCTGTTATCTTTAAACACAAAATCAATAATTATATACTCATAACCTGAATCATTTGTCAGCACAGTGTTCATTCTGATAATTCCACAGAGAAAGCTATCAATTTTTTTTAACATGATTATTTATAAGTGTGATTAAGCCACTTGTGTGTTTACCAGTAAAAGACAACTGTATTAGTAAATTTTTGTGCCTAGTGCTGCAGAAGTTCTCTGCTTTGAGGAGCTTTATGTGCTCATAGAAAAAAAAGTCAGCAAGAGATTAGTGGAAGAAAAACTATCTCCAGTGAAAAGCTGTTTAGTATGGCTCCTGCTAGAATAGATTTTTCTCCACTGTATTAGTTTGGCCAGTGTTTCCAGCTGAACACTCACTGGGGTAGTGCTGCACATGACATGACTAATCCTTGTCCACATGACTGCATCTTACATATTTCTTTTCTTCATGAGAGTGTTTGCATGTGTTAAGGCCATACCAAAAAAGATAAAGGTGGGGATGGTGGTGGTCGTTCTGAAGGGAGTTTATTTCAAAGACTCTGAGTGTCTTCCCTATAGCTCTGTGGTTGTTGAATTCACTATTTTTGTCGTATGTGGGCCACTGTAGTCCCTCATGCAGAAGATTTTCAATACTCCGTTCCTTAGATACTCAGTACTTTGGGGTAAACAACTTGAAATCTTGACTATGATGTGATCTTGAAAATGATAGCTGTATTTCTTCTAGTGTATTGATTATTAAAGGTTGTGAGAGGCCTGGAACCTTAACAGATAACTAAGTAGGAAGGACAACGGTGTCCTTTTTTTGGAAAAATGTAAGTGGATGCAACACTGAATACATATAAGGTTCCTTGGGAGGTAGAGGAGAAGAAAAAAGCAGAAGTCAGTCTTGCACCATTGCCAGTCTTTGGACTGTTACGGACAATATTCATTTTGTTAGAACAACTTTTTTACAGTACACACAATCTTCCTGCTTATTCACTGTCCCTTTGTCCTCAGCAAAGGGACCCAAGGCTTGCCATATATGTTCTGAAAGACAGTGATAGAGTAATTCAGGCATTCAGTAAAATAGAACAGATTTAAGCTTATGTGCTACATTCAGGAAAAGTTGAATAACTCTTGAAAGCAGGTTCACGTCATCATTGGCATGCTACAGGAGAAGAGCTTGTTCATGCCTTTGTCATAGCTGCCGAACTATTAGCACCACACAGGATTCACAGCTGGTGCTGTGTATGCAAATTCTAGTGACACCTCTGTAAAACGTGTTTCTTCATTTAATGTTCCAGTAATGAACAAGGCATGTTTAAATGAATAATTGTTTTCCTGTCAAAAACGGGGTTTGAGCATAGAATTGTTCATATTAGCTGGTTGTACTGTAATACTCCCACGGCATGTTTTCTGTAATATGTTTGCTAATGGAAACTTCAGAAAATAAATAGCACAAAAGTTTTTGAAGTATGCTTAGGTCCACACTGAATGGTAGAAAATAAAGTAACTGAAACCACAAGAACAACTCAACAAAAATGGAAACTCGCCAGCTTATGCTCCACACTTCAATAGGGCAAATGTGTGCTCTGATTCTAGCATGGAAATCTGTTTTGTGCTGGGGGACTGCCTGACTTCAGAAAACCTAAACAAAACTTAGAAGCTTTGGTAGGTTATTCCTCCTATGTTTCTATGGGTCTATGCAAGAAAGTGTAAAATGTTCTCTTACACCTTTTTAATGCCCTGGAAAAATCAAAGCAGAAGCCTTGGATTTTCAGAGCTGCAATGCAAACACTTCTGTAAATACGACCAATATAAGGCATGTCTGTAGGTGGTGAGTGTTAGTTAGTGGTGAGTCCTTGATAATTGTGAGTTGTGTTTCTCAGTCCACTGCTGCAGCCCTTTCTATGTGACTTGTTTGCTTGCTCCTTAAACAACCATCCTGTGGCTGCTCATGGGAGGTGTACAATTTTACAGATTCGTGGTTTTTAAGCCGTGTAGAACTTCATCTACAGTCTCCAATCTGCCCATAAGTTACCTTTATGCAGAGCTGTTAGCCCCATGGAAATCTACTTTCTATTTGACTGTTGGAATTGCATAGATATACAATAGAATCTGGAATTTAATCATTCTCTTTCATTCTCTTTTTGACACTGTAACTGCGACTGTAAGCTGAGCAGTTTTGACTGAAACCCATCAGCAAACACATTCCAGAAACTGCTTGCAGTGAAACAGGAAACAAAATGTGCATCCTGCATATGCCTTTTGGCATTCAAAGCCAGAAGATGAAGGCCAATCTTATAAATGTATCTGTGACAGGGCAAGTGCTTGAACTGCAAACAGATCTGCTGAGTAAAAGAAATAATGTGAATTGTTACCTTCTCTGTTACCTTCTGCAAGCCACATAGATAGGTCTGCATAAGCTGTCTTGAAGCAGCAAACTTGCCTTCTCCTACACTGATGTTCAGTGTAGGCTCTGTGTGCCTAAGCAGTGACTGAGAGATGCCAGGCAACTGTTGTTATGCTGTAACTCACAACAGTGACAGGCTCCCCAGAGAAAGGCTCTGTAGCCTGACAGTCATTCTTAGGCTGCAGTTCTGTGTCACTGGGATGAACAACCCTTATAGTACAAATTCTTCAGTTATACTGCCACAAAACTTACATGTGTATCTTATGGACTGTGGAAATATAAAATAATTTTCAGTACCTGACACTGTTTATATGAAACCCTGACTCATTACACAATTTTGGGTTACACATTAAACCTAAAAGAATTGTTTACAAGTAGAGAAAAACCACAAAATCAAAGGCCTAAATTGTTCCCTTTTCCCTGAAGACTAGAACAAGATGCTGTCCAGAAGATGATTTACCACAGCAATTTGTTCCTCGATGTGCAAATGGATATAGGAATTTCCTAGGAACACAGATGTCTGTAGTGTTTCATGTGTCTCCCTTTCCAGAAGTTTGCTTCACTTGGAAAATCCTCTGAGTCATGCTTAGAATCCTTGGAATAGGGCGTATATATGATACCTGTTCCGTGACTGTTTTGTATGACTAAGCAGAAAAAAACACTTGCAGGAAATGCAAAGATTAGAAAAGACCTCACAAATGCTCAGAGCATCTCAGCAACAGTATGGAGTGAAACAGGCTTTACCAACAGTGCTGACACAGGGGATTTTTTATTTCTTTCCATCTCATATTGAATCATGTCTAGGGATTTCAGGCAGGCAGTGCCATTTCATATGCTTGAAAATATACAGTGGAAACTTGTATTTCCTTCTCATAATGTGAATCAGTGGCACTTCGACTCATTTAGAAACAAAAGCATGGTTGCTGAGAAATCAGCAAGAATCAGAGATAATCAAAAAGGGAATAATCAAAGTCAACTAATAGTTGGAAGGGAAAAGGGAGGAAATGAACAGCATGTCTTTGAAAGACTATCCTCTCATCTGGATATGGAAGGAAGTATCTTTTCTTTTAAAAAGCTGATGTTCAGGTGAACTGAGAAATATTATAGTTTAGCAATAAATATATACTGTCAACATTAGCATGGTGAAATAATGGTGATTGTTGTTTGTACAGCATTGACTCTAACCAGCCTTAACAGAAAAAACTCAGTCCCCTAATAGGCAAATCCCTAAAGCTGGCTATAGCACTCAGCAGCAGAAACATGTCCAAACCACATGCTGGATGACATAATATCTTTTAGAAAAGTGCCAATGAATATTTAGTCAATATTATAACAATACATCTGTTTAGAATTTATATACTTTAAAATTAGTTGCATACCATGACTGCCTTTCTTTTGGATTTTTAGGGCTTGGGTTTTTTTAATGAGATGTAGTTGTTCAAGAGCCTTATAAGGCATGGTAAATGTTACTATTTCACTTGTCAAATTGAAGACCAAATCTCAGGTACTCAAAGTAGTCTACATACATTACAAGTAGCTGTTCAGGTAGGAAATTCTGAGTAAAAATTGTTTTTCTTGAATTGTACAGTGGTTCGTTTATGGATCCAGAAAAAAGTCACAAACACATGGTAATGTCAGTGATTCCAAGTGTACTCTTGATCTGTTCCTAAACTCCTAGGTCTCTATATGCATTTAGAATAAAGAGAATGAAAATGGAAAGGTTTTAGAAAGACTCCCAATCCCTTGCATTCCTAGCCATCCAAGAGAATGCTTATGAAGTTTCTGGGGGAATTAAAGTTGTAGATCAAGCAGAGGGTTTTTGCCTAGCTGTTTGTTTACTCAGTACCTACAAGATTACACTTCCTTGAATGTTTGGTTCCAGATCCCTGGCTTTTAAACACACAATCTGCAGGATTAAGGCTGTAAAGGTCAAAGCAAGGGTCCATTCAGCCAAACAGGGGATGTTCATTGGAGAAGAATGTAAGAAAAGGGAAAGATGCTATTTCCCAGTTTCCAGCAATCCAAATGACAGAGATTGTCTAAGAGGAGTCAGAATATTCTCTGACCTGGGAGATTCTGGTAAGAATGAAAATCTCACAAATGACAATCTTACTGTTTTATCTCCATGGTGACTCCCTGTTCTATGCTTTTCAATTTTCTACTGGTTTGGGCTGCATTGAGAATTTCTGCCCATGAATTTTCCTGACAAAGAAAAGAGCAGTTGAAAGTTTGGACTGAAGATGAATCTTTCTTTTCTTCTTTAAAGTGAAAGCAAGAGATCTAAGATTTTTTTTTTTTAATTGACACTTGCAATTTCTTTAAATACTTTATAAATTGTCTTTGGACAGGCATATGTCACAGTAGCAGTCACACCCAGACCCAAAATTTTTGAGTAAAAAACAATGCAACATTTCATGTTGTGTTGTAACTGGAGCTGGTTGAGTATCAGTTAACTAACAAGAAACATTTTTGCCACAGAGATTGAAGACATTTGTAATGTCCCAAGGCATGGCAAAAGGTGTCAAGAAACTTGAAAAAAAAAAAAGAGGTACAATCATATTGAGTTCTGAGAAACCAACAGCAGAAAAAGAGAAAAAAAAAGGAAAAAAACCCAAACACAACTGAAGCTTGTTGACTCAAAGAAACTAGGGTTATTCACTTGTGGACATTTGCCACCAGCATTGTGACAAAGTTTTAGTTTTGCATAGTTTGTGCCTCCCTCAGATAATTGGGTTGCAGGACACTGAGGATGTCTTTCTAAAGATTCAGCTGCTTGCATGTGAACTGAGAAGTTTTACAGTAAGGCAAGCAATGATGTATATATTCAAGATGAAAAAATTATCACGTGGAATATAGCTTTAGTTAAAATGAAGGTTTTCTTTGTTAATCTCTCCTGTCATCTGCCCAAGTTTACCCTAGCATGTCTCCCATTATAAGGCCTCAGCTGCTAAAGCACACAAAACTTCTTTTCATTCCATTTACAATATGTACAACAGTTCCTCTTTAAATAAACTTTAAAAATCTTTTAATTCTCAAAGTGAATGCTGGTGACAACAGGACCTTCCTTGATTTTTTTTGAGCAGGGTTTTCTGTATGTGTGGTTTTATAGGGCTAATTAACAAAAGTTATATTTGTTGAATCAGGATCCTGTTTTGTTGGTAGTGCGATATCCCCTGACATTTTTTATTATCATGATGCCTTTTTTCCTGGTCTTAAAATCAAGAGTCATACACAGTTAGATGGGGAAAAATGGATTTTACCTTGCTATTTATTTTAAGGATCCTTAGGTGCACACGTCCAGGTCATGTGCATCAAAATGCACCCCGCCAAAAAATGCCCATCCCAAAAGATCGGATATAACATTATAGGTTTTACTAATTAGCATATCTATCAAAGATTCCCCAATGAGAGGCTCAAGTGAGCCCCCCTCCCCAAGGAACCTTCCCCTGGATGGTTCTATCTTAGTTTACAGAATGTGTTCTGGAGAGGACCTTGGGGTCTGGGGCACACTGATCCCTAACTGTGAAGCTTCTAAAATGTTTAGTCTCTCAGCTTGACAAACAAGTCCAAGAATGTAGGCAAAAAGCACTAAGAATACAGAAATTGTAAAAAGGGTATAACAGGGGTATAAAAGAAAAGGCAAAAAATCTTCATGGCATCAATCAGGCTAGGTTTCATAAATGTCGGGAAAACAGAGTCAGGCTCTAAACATCATTGACTTTCAGTGAGATTTTTGAATCTAAAGTCTGAATCTTTTTTAAAACCTTTCTGAGACAGGCTGATTCTATGTGTTGTAACTGGGAGAATTAAACTAATGATTTCTGTCATTGGAAGTATTTTGGAGTGTGTAGGCCAAAACAAAGAAATAGATGAAAAAACCCAAACAGTTCTTTTCACAGCTGCAGTTTGTATTCACTGCTTAGACAAAACTGTCCTAAAGGTCACAGAAAATTTCTTGAACAAATGGGATCCTCAGACATACACCAGTACTATTGTAGTGCACCAAACCCTGTTTATGGGATGTGTAGCATGGGACAACAAAACTGAATTTCTGCTTTGGCAAAAAGTATTGTGTCAGGCAGCTGCAGAAATTATGGAAAAAAAAATTACAGCCACCTCTGAAAGCTGTTTCGACTCTTGCTTTATCCTGCAGTTAAACCCATAAAAGCTCACTGGAAATAGCAACATTTGAACTATACCTCCTTTCAGCATCATGGGTATATATAGCTATGGAGGCCACAAAAGGATTTAAATGTCTTATTAAAGTACTGTTCCTTTAGAGAATTCAGAGTCCCCATTTCTTTTAATAGTTTGACTTTTGGAATATTACAGTTTTGAACTGAACAAGATCTTTTCAGTCTTACTGCATGTTACATATTGTGATAATGTAAACTGTCACCTGTTAAATTTCTGGCCCCAGACTACAAGATGGATATTTACAAATGTTTCCTCTGATAACTAGCTTTCAGTCTTCCAGCAATGAGGAAACAAACTGTCCAGTGTCAAAGTCATATTCTGCCTTCACCAAGGTACCTGGCTGAGCATGTACCTAAGTTATCTGCATCCCTGAATTTATTTCCAGTCTCTAGGCTGTGCTGTTGGACGGAAGTGCAAGTGTATGTGCATTCCTCTCTCTCTGTTGGGGAAGGAATTGCTCTGTGAACCTGTCAAGGTACCTGTAATCTGTAGTGTTTGGTCTAGGTCTGGTACCTAAGTTACTCTGTCAAAGTACTCCTACAGCTGTACAACTCCAGATGGGAGTTGCACAGTACAGCTCCAGGTTGGTTGATGGGAACAGGCCTCCTCACCTCCTAAAGTGATCGCGTTTAAATCACACCCTAGCAGCTCTGGTGTAAACATGCTCCTTAAAGGCTGTGAATGCAGCATGGTAAGACAGTGAGCTCTCTGGAACTGATCCTCGCATTTGGAGCTGTACTGGACAAAATTAGAGAGTCACAGAATAATTTAGGCTGGAAAAGACCTCTTGAGATCATCTGGTCCAACTTCCCTGCTCAAAGTAGGGCCATGTAGAGCAGGTTGTCCAGTCCAGGGATGGAGACTCCACAACCTTTCTGGGCAACCTGTTGCAGTCCTCAACCATCTTGAGAGCAGAAAATTGTTTTGTTGTGGTCAGGTAGTATTTCATGTCTTAATCTGTGCCGGTTGTCTCTTGTCCTGCGAGCTGGTCTATGGAGAAGAATCTGCCCCCTCATCTTCATTCTGTCTCATCAGGTATTCATACACATAGATAAGATCCCCAGAGTTGTCTATTTCCAAAGTGAAGAGTCCTGCCTCTGAGCCTCTCTACATATGAGAGGTGTTCTAATCCCTTCATCCATTATCTTTGGGGCCCTGCACTTGGCACAGTTCAGTTAAATCCATGCCTTTCTTCTACTGAGGAGCCCAGAACTGGACCGAGCACTCAGGTACAGCCTCACCAGGGCTGAGTAGAAGGACAGATCACCTCCTTTGACCTGCTGCTAGTGTTCTTCTTAATGCAGCCAAGGATGCTGTTGGCATTTTTCACCCTGAGAGCATACTGTTCACCGGTGGTCATCTTGTCTGCCAGAACCCAAATGTCCTCCTCAGCAAAGCTGCTTTCCAGCCACTCAGCTGCCAGAATGTACTCATGCCTTAGTTGTTCCTCCCCAGGAGCAATACTGTGCACTTACCTGCGCTGAACTTGATAAGATTTCTCTGCCTATTTTTCCAACCTATTTAGGTCCCTCTGAACAGCACTGCAACCATATGATTTATCAGTCACTCCTCCCAACTTTGTGTCATCTGCAAACTTCCTGAGAGTGTACTCTGACCCAGTATCCCAGGTCATCAGTGGAAAGGTTAAACTGTACTGTTCCCACTCTTGAGCTTTGACATACACAGGTACTGACTTGCCTCCAACTGGATTTCAAGCCACTGGTAGTAACTCTTTGGTCCCAGCAGCTCAGCCTGTTTTCAATCCATGTCACTGTCCACTTTTCTAACCTGCACTTTGTCAGCTTGTCTGTGATGGCAGAGATACAATGACTTCACTGGAATGAAATTTAAGAACATCAGCTGCTCTCCCCATTTTATCTGCCTAGCTAGTGACCGCATTGTAAAAGCCACCAGGTTGGGCAAGTGTGTTTTCCCCTCATAAATACATGCTGACTACTCTCAATAAACTTCTTGTCCTTCATGTATTTGAAGACGTGTTTCAGGAAGATTTTTTCCCAACAGCTTCCCAGAGACTGAGGTGAGGCTGTGTGTCCTGGAGTTCTCCACATTTCCGATTCACCCATCTTGAAGACAGAAGTGATCTTTGCTTTCTCCCTCAATCACCGTGACCTTTCAAAGGTAATAAAGAGTGGCCTTGAAGTAACAGTTCCCTCAGCCCTTTTGGGCACATCCCTTCAGGCCCCATGGATTTATGCATGTCAGATATGCTTAACCTTCCCCTCAGTCAGTTCTCCACTGAGGGTAATTATTCTTTTTTCCATGCTTTCCCTCTGGTCTTACAGGCCTTCAATTTCTAAAGGCTAATCTTATTAGTAAATACTGAGCCTAGGAGGTCTCTGACTTTTCTGTGTCATTTGTCACCAGTTCCCATGCTCCATTCAGCAGCAGACCCATATTTTCCTTTGTTTTTCTTTTGCTGTTTGTATACTTGTAAAATCCTTTATTGTTGCTGTTCACTTACCTTCCAAGATTCAGCTTCTGTTAGGAGCAATATGCTCATTGCACATCCATGCAGGCCTCCTGGAAGATTTTCCTGCTTGATTTCATACTTAGCTGGACAGACCTTTCTTGAGCTCTGGGAGGTGATCCTTGCATATCAGCTAGCCCTACTGAAGCCTTCTTCTCCACAGGATTTTATCCCAGGGCATTCTTCCAAGCAGAGCCTCAAAGAGATGGAAATGGCTTTTTGTGTAATCCAAGGCTGTGGTCTTGATTTCTGCCTTCCTATCTCCTTTTAGAATCTGCCCTCCACCACTTTATAGTCACTGCAGCCAAGGCAGCCTCTAACTTTCATGTTTCCCAACAGTTCTTCCACCTTCTTTAAGTATCAGACTTGGCTGAGCACCTTTCCTTCTTGGCTCCTCCACTATGCGTTCCGGGAGGTTGCAATGCACTCAAGAAGTATCCTAGATTACTTGAGTCCTGCTGGACTGTCCTTCCAGGAGATCTCAAGGGAGTTAAGGCTCCCTTTGAGGACCAGAAGTTGTGACTTCTAAACTTCTGCTTGTTTGCTGAAGGTGTTATCTACTTTTTCCTGAGCGGGCAAACTGTAGTACCTTCCCACCGTAACAGTGCCCATGTTGGTCTGCCCACTAATCTCGATGAGAAGCTCTTCACTGACTCCTGTCCTGTCCCAAGGCAGAGCAGCGTGCATTTCAAATGCACTCATGCAGCAGGTCACTCCCCATATCACCGTGCCTGCCTCTCCTTCCTTAAAAGCCTGCATCCCTTCATTGCAGTCTGATAACCATTCCATCAATGTTTATAATGTGGTCACTTAGAACAAGTGTTAAAATTTCTGATGTACGTGTAACTGCATTTTAAATGGCATTTTGTGGTATAACCCTGAATCTGACCCTGCCAAAATGTTCTCTGCTGTATCTGGTGGATGTCAGCCCCCTTTTTCCAAAACCCCTTGAGGCAGCATAACTGACAGTTGCTGGGAGACAAAGGCGGGTGGCTCTGGGAAGGGATAACAGAAGGTGTGGCAAGCAAAATCCCCTTCTGTAAAACCTCTGAGTGTAGCTACTTATACACACTTACTTGTTCAGAAAATACATTTGGATGATATGTCTTGTAGGCAAAGAAAAAAAGGATGGAAATACAGGTTATGAATCAAATCACAGATAAATTTTAAATTATTTAAAACTGAAAATTACCTTCACCGTAGTGTGGCTGACTACAAAAACTAGAATATTGACAATCAGACTTACTAGTTTCAGATTATTTTTGCTTTTCTTTTTCTTTATAGTATTTTCTTCTTGAATAAAACAAATAGTATCTTGTTTATATTTTCTGTCTTCTTGGCTGCTATATGTTCCCAGCATTCTCCTTTATAATGTATATATTCACCTGGTCAACATTTATTCAGCCAGATAGGAATTTAAAGCTGTTATCTTCCACCACCAATTCTGTTACCCGATGACTAAAGTTTTGATTAACAACCTGTTTGTCAGAATATGATCCCAAAAAGGCAAGTAGTTTGTCTTCCTGGGGGAACTTCAATACTCTTTTAAGAGCAAAATGTACACTGCTTTCTTTTTTAAACTTCCTATTGTTAATACCTGTTGACTGAGATAGACAAAGAAATGAGTGTGAGGCCTCTCAGCTGCAGACCCCAGCCACTAACTCAACCAACCAGCCTCTGCAGACTTTGGCAGATGGATCTTTGTTAGTACTGCATCTTTAATGGTCCCTTTCCCCTTGTTGGCCAGGGACAAGCTGTAAAATTACCTAACAGTACTTAAAGATACTTACTAAACTTATCATCTGCATACCACATTTGAACTGCACACAGTACTTTTTTTCTAATGTGATTATTACAAGAGAGATAGCCACAAAGCTCCCAGTTTGTATTTCACTTGCTTTTTAACATGTAGCGGGTTCAGTTTGTAACTGGGCAGAAGCACCAATTAAAGTGTAGTGGTTTGGTCCAAAATACTCACCACTCACCCATTTACCCTCTGTGAGACAAGAACTAGGAGAAAGCAAAGCAGGCACAAAACTTAAAAGAATATAAAGAAGTTAATAATTAACAGACCAAAAAGAAAGGAAAAAAAAATCAGACCACACCTTCAGAACACTTCTCCTCCCCCTACCTTTCTCCCTTCTCCCACTGACAATGTAAAAAGACAGCCTTTGAGATTTTCAGTCAGTTTACCTCTTCCATAATAACCTTGTTCACTTAGGGAGAGGAGTCTCTCTTGCTCATGCTATGGAAACATCTCCACAAGAAGTTCTCTTTATGGCTTCAATGTCACAGCGAGACAGCCACCTGGGTTGGTTCTCTGCTCGCAATGTGAGTCCCTTCCCCTGAGTTACAGCTTTCCCCACAACTGCTTTCAAGGGTTCAATCTTGAGCTACTGGGGTACCATTTTAAGGTTGAGCTGTTCAAAAACAAAGGTTCTCTTCACCCATCTCTGGGAGCATCTTCATCTCTAGAAAGAGAGGCCCTCCCCCTTTCCTGGGAGCAAAAAGGGTCCCCATCATCTTCATCTCTAGGACTATCTCTGGGAGAATCTCTAGGAACAGAGGTCTTCTCCTTCCAATTGGAGCAAGAGTCCTCATCGCTTCCATCTCTCCCTGTTCAAACTTCTCATCAAATTACAGCTGCTTCAGCGTTTGCTTATTCCAGCACAGGTGCTTTTTCTCACAAGTACAGTTTGAACGCTCCACCCCCCCATGCTTTCATGAAATTACAACAGGTACTCTGATATATCATAGTCTATCACCACCATAGCTTTACAACAGAATTTCAGCTTCTAATCATCTCTTCTTTCTCCTCCCTCAGGTTTTCAGATCTTCTTTCTTTACTTAATGTCTGCAGGCTTCATCCATTCTGAAGGAAATACAGCACTAAAAGGGTTAGTCTCACCGGGCCTTGCAGCTGGAATTTCGCTTATCGCTGTTGGTCACATGATCTTTGCTGGGCAGCGGGGCAGCTTCAGCTGAATCTTCGGCCACACTGGGGGGGGGGGGGAACCAGCTCATGCCGTCTGCACGTAACAGGGCAGTGGGGGGCCGTGGGTGGAACAGGGCCGCACGGCTCCAGGATGGCTGTGTCCTGGCCTGGCCCGGGCTGAGCAGGGCCCGGCCTGGCCCCACTGGGCTGCATGGGTTGAGCCCAGTTACCTGTCCCAAGGCCAGAAGCAAGAGAGCTTCCTGGGGTTTGTCCATTCTTAAATGTGGACCACAGAGGGAGTCAAAATTTTAAGTGGCTTAAAAAATACTCAATATTCAAACTAGCCAGTTGATAGGTTCTGTCAGGTCATAGAGGAAGCTGTAAGCATCTCTTTGCAAGAAAATCACTTCCGCAGCTATGCCTCACCCATGACATAACATCATCCAAATTTTGAATTGGGGTTTTCCTTTTTTTTTTTTTTTTTTAGCAGAAGCATGAAACTCTCTTAGTGTTTACTTTTAATGTTGGTGGTCTCAAAGGAAACGGAAAAGCTTGGAGTAGCTTTTAAATTCTCAGAAATTATTAATGATTTAATCATGTGACTATGTGCATGACAGAAACACAAGGTTCTTTCAATAAGCCTTGCACTGGATGCTGGGAATGTATAAGAGGCAGCACATGATTCAGGGCAATGGACAATCTCAATCTAAGGCCATATGCAGCATTATTTACTGCCCGAAGGAATAAAATAAAGGACAGGAGGGAAGTTTTAAGAGTTTTCTGTGATCTTTAAGGTGGGAGGAGATGTTTACAAAAGTCTCACACACTGAAAGCACCAGATTATTCTTGGTGATGCAATACACCTGAGCACTAATTTGAAATAGCAGAAAATGGCTAAACTGCCAAATGAGTAACTGCCAAAGAAAGTCAAACAGGCCAAGGTGTTAAGAGTGGGTGAGCTAAAAGAATAAAGAGTAAGAACCCAGAGAATGCTGAAATTGATTGTGCTCAGCTTCAATAGCCATTGAAATTGGTCATCCAAGAATAATCTAAGCATTTGTGTTTATGAGGTACTACTGCAGGGAATGGAACAATTAACTTTCTTTCTGTTGCCTTACTTTAGCATTGGATGATGGAAACCAACTTAGAGAAGGACTCAGTTTGTATTAACCCTGTAATTAATCTGTAAAAGAGAAAATTTTACTCTGGTGAAATCAGGGTGCCTCCCTTTTTCAGCTGAATTTGATGATAGAGCAAATCAACTTATTTTTGGCTAGTTATGTCTTAAAATAACCCTTTTATTTGTTCTCTTCCAAAACTTTTCATCCAGTTGTGTATTTGATGTTTATTGGCTTATTTTTGTTCAGAATTTTACTTAGCCCATGAATCTTGCTGAATCTTGCAAAAGCCATTGGTGTAGGTCAAGTTATTGCATCTTTTGAAGTTGTTTCTGTAACTGTCCATTGCTAATGACATTAATATATTATTATTATTATGCTAAGTTTTTTCTTTAAAAGAGGTAGGATACTCTTGCTTATGGATTTTGCAGACTCATTTTCAATGAAATTAGTGGCAAAGCTTTCTTCGATTTCCAGGTACCAGATGGACCCCGTGGGCATCTAAAGAGTCAGATCTTATCTATTAATGTCATACTGGAATAATCTGTTACAGCGGGGATTACTGTAACATGCATATATCAAACCAGGAGTCCAATGGAAAGGAAATATATATATGGACGGATTCTTGGTAGATGTTTCAGGGATGTTTATTTCTCCAGCCGCATGGCCGGGCTCTGCTCAGGAACTCGTCCAGTCACAGGACCTGAGCGTCCTTCCCACACAGGGGAACACAAACCAACCAATCGGGAATGAGGCTGACCAGGGGCAGGGAAACCCCATGTCTCTCCCCTAGGGCCCCTCTCCCAGGGCTCCATGGCAGGGGGGAAGACCCCAACATCTCACCCATTTTATTTTAATAAAAGGAGAATGGAAACAACTGGATAAACGTAACAAGGACAGTTTCAAGACAAAACAAGCCACCCTCCTGAGTCTTTAAATGTCCAAACAGATTCTGTGGAACATCTTAGGGCTGACAGAAGGGAGACAGAACTCTCCGGGCATGTTTTGTGGGGAAACTGAGGCAGGAGAGGGTTGAATTTCTTCCCTCCCCCTTTTCATCCCCCCCTTGGCATCGGAGAGGATTTGTAGGGAAAGGGAATTGTATAGGGAAGCCATGGGGTGAAAAACGGATTAGGAATAAACTGGGGATGGGGTAAACTTTGGAAAGGGTTCATATTGGGTATGGGGTAAAAGGGGAAAGTAGGTTGTGGGTAGGAAAATTGCTGGGATGGATATTGTTTATAATTTTGTGCATAACGGCTGCCTTTGACTGGAATACCTCCAGGCCCAGTAACATTCGCTGCTTGTAAACCCTTCTTTCCTTGCACTATATCAAACTGTACAGCTTCTCCATCTCCTACACTTTGCAGGTAATTTTTAGGGTTATTCCTTTTAATGGCAGTTATATGGATGAATAAATCTTCCCCCGTATCATCTCGTGTTATAAATCCATAGTTGTTTTTTACATTGTACCATTTCACAGTTCCTGTGATTTTCGTGGCTATAACTTCTCCTATCACGTGCTTGCGTGTTCGTCGTGGGTGCCGGTCCCACGTGGCTGCTGCCTCACCGACTCCGATGCCTTGGCCAGGCCCCCGCATTGCAGCTGCTCCATGCCCTCCGAGCAGCGCTGCTCCGGTGCGTGTCTGGGCTCTGCGCGGCCCCGCGCTGCCATCGCCGCTGGCTCCGTGCCCTGCGAGTGGTTCCGCTCCGCAAACTCCACGCTGCTTTTAGAGCGGCCTCGTTTCGGCTTGGCGCTGCGCGGCTTCCTGTGTCGCTGTGGAATCCACTGCTACTCCCTCCACAGGGCTCTCCGAGCCGGTCGCTCAGAGCGGGCTGCCACGCCGATGCTCGGTTCCTGGCTGCTCGTGGCCCACGACACCCACGGCGCCTGCGGCATCACTCCCTCACTCGCAGCCGCGTGGCCGGGGACCCCGAGACAGGGATGGGGTCCGCGATAAGGCGCGCGCTCCCGAGGGGGCCGGGCGCATCCAGCACAGGCACCTCCACCGGCACAGCTGCAGTCATGCGCTCCTGGGATGGCGGCTGCGTGGTCTCAGCCACCGAATAAGTATGATCTTCTGCTTTAGGGGTGATGGCACCATACAAATGCTCTTCAAGAGCTTCCCTGATTATAAGGGATGCATGGAAAGCTTCTCTTTGATCCCTTACCTTATCCCAGATCTCATCCCAGAAACACCCCTCACAAGATCCAGGAGGTTCGATATCAAAAAGTAAGTCTCGAGAAATATAGGGGAACCTTTTGAAAAGCCAGATAAAAAAATGTTCTAGATCTCCCGGTTGCATTACTTTTTTGTTTTGTTGTTCAAGGATTCCTTTTACTTCTAGATACATTTTTTTCTGTCGCTCAAAGAGCCCCATTTCCCACGATTCTTCCATAGTCCAGAGAGAATATCCAAACCAAGATGAGAAGAGAGAGGCCTAGAGTGGTTTTTTACTCACGAATTTTCCTCAGGGATCGGTGTCGTGCCCGCATTCCTCCACCAGTTTGTTACAGCGGGGATTACTGTAACACATATATCAAACCAGGAGTCCAATGGAAAGGAAATATATATATGGACGGATTCTTGGTAGATGTTTCAGGGATGTTTATTTCTCCAGCCACATGGCCGGGGCTCTGCTCAGGAACTCGTCCAGTCACAGGACCCGAGGGTCCTTCCCACACAGGGGAACACAAACCAACCAATTGGGAATGAGGCTGACCAGGGGCAGGGAAACCCGTGTCTCCCCCCCCAGGGCCCATCTCCCAGGGCTCCGTGGCAGGGGGGAAGACCCCAACAACAATCTGTTTAAATGATAGTAGCTCCTATTGCACAGACAATAGTAGGTTTTGAGTGCCTTGTAATTCAAGCATCTTTGGCCTATACTTTAATATACTTTAAATGTAAGTCTTATGGGGCATATGCAATCAAAATATTCAAATTCTCTTTATATAGTTTTTGTTCCTGGTTTGGAATTATGCTGGATCCAAAACCTATCAGTCAACGATCGCTTTTCTGCAGCCTTCCCTGTATACCTGTGTGTGGATTTGTGTATATGCATGTGTGTGCATGTGCCTGCTGATAAAATTTCTTGGAAATTGCTGTCACCTGTGAGAGTGAAGTCCTGTGTACTCTGTTTCCTTTTCCAGAATGATTTGAAATGGCTTTCCATTCATGAATCATCTCTTGATATCCACTGAGAATATTCTCATACATGTACAAGCTTCCTAAGTCAGCACAAAGGGTCAGAAAACACCTTGCATTAGAGGACATAAGGGCTGCGATGTGAGGAGTTAAACTGCCTGACTATTTCTTCTAATGGCCCACTGAAAATGAATTTATCACAGTAATCATCTTGAGAACAAAATTTTCTTTTGTGATATTAACTTGTCAACTACAGCTGCTTGCTTATGTCATGCTGAATTTTGTCAGATGTGGGGCCGGTGTTTTTCAGTTAACTGCTGGAATATCAGTGTCCTGCGGACAGGAGGTCTGGTTCTGAGTGCATCACCAAGACTGTGCTGCTTGCTACTTCTGATAATGTTTCATCTTGCTGCCTCTTGCAGCCCCACTGAAGAAGGGCCCTTAGAACAGTATGTGTCTTCCAGTGTCCCTGTGAAATTATGGGCAACCAGGATGTTTGTTTCCTGGAAGACATCAGGAGTTAAGGAAAATAAAAGCTGTGCTGTGGTATACTCAGTATGGAAAGCCAAAACCACATCGTTGCCCAGAAATTGTCAGTTCATGGTAAGTATTGTATGAACAAGTCTATTAACAAGTAGGGAGGAATGTTTTTCCATTGACAACTTGGCCAGGCTCCAGTGTTGTACAAACATACATACTTTTTCCTTATGTTCATTCAATGGGTTAATAAACTCTCTTTTCCCTTCCTAAGCTGTTACACTGCCAAATGGCTGTTCTATTTTCTGTCCCAGAAGAGGCTGCATTTTGTTCACCTGCACTATAGTTTCTGCTCTCTGAAGTATTCTAATAGTTTTCCAAGGTAATTTAGAATATATATATATATATATGTAAATGCCATACAGACTTGCTCAAACACAGCGATCTAACATTTTGTTACTGTGGTGAAAATGGATCTTCCAGGGCAGATAAATTATACTGACACATCATCATGACTCTGTAGCTTTTTATGGCAGTGTTCTCTTTGCCTTGAAGAGTTACAGAGCTATTCTAATGGGTTTATCAGGCTGATTATTGTCTGGAGTAAAACTAGCTTTGCTTGGAACAGGCAGCAAGAGTGTTCTGCTCTGTGGCATTGCAGAGTTTCTCTTCTATTCCTCTGAAGCAGCACCAGCAGAAGTAATCAGTAGAGGGGAGGAGGTAAGATTGCAGACAAGTAACAACCATTTTAAGTTTGCTTAAAGTCTAAGGGATCTGTCTTATGCAGTGCAGGAATTTAGGTCCCTGTCCGCTGATTTCAGGGAGAGTTTAATTCAGACACTTTGCATACTGTTTCACAGTATTTGCATTATAAGACTTGTCTTGTGGTGAAATTGACAATTAAATGGCAAATTTTAGTGTTATCAGCCATTTCTTGAAATAGAGCAGCAGAGAGCTGTTACGGATGTTCAAATACTGCAATACTTCCATCAGTTTTCTGATTTGTAACCTGTTGCCTTTAGAGGTTTCTCCAGGACAGCACATGATTTTTTTTTTTTTTTTTTGAAGAACTGACAGTGGACCTGCCTGCTGATTTATGTTACCAAGAGTAACACTGTTAGGGGTATTCCCATTTAAAAAGAAAAGAGTACACCACTTTGCTTAGAAAGCCATATAATCTCAAGAGTGTTTTCCTTTCTTCTTCTCCCTCTGATTTGACAGGAAAAGGGAGGACAGTATCATGATGATGGAGGTACATGGTAGTGAAGATTATCCCTAATATTTTGCATCTATCTGCTTATTTATGTGAGGAACAAAGTCCAGCAAAACTAACATTGTTTTCATTGGCCTTTGAGACATACACTTTCTTGACTAACACACTGCAATAACATTACACATTGGCTTAGATCAGGATAGATGCTTTTGCAGCAAAGGGCATCTTTTGCAAATTTTTGTGCTTTGGGTACATGCAGGGGGAGGAGCGGAAGGGTTTGGCTCAGCTAACTTCTCAAAATTGTTAGATTCTGGTAACATTGTTTTCTTGCTACATATTAAAAAATTGGAAACTATTCTTACTTTACCAGGTTGTTACATTTTTAAGCTGTGTTTGAAATAGAATAGTGTCAATGCTTTTGACAATGGAGAATGCAATCCTTTTGTCCCCCCAACATGTATTTTTAAAAAAGAATGAATTATGATTGTGGCCTGTAAAAGGATTTTCAAATGTGCATCAAAATTTCTGTGCACTATTGCCAAAGGACTTAACAGCTGCCCTTGAGTAAAGCAAGACTTCAAACCACACAAATACAGAAGGTAAAACTGGTCATGCATCGGGGTCACTGAAGATTTAATTAGGGAGTCATTTTCCTTGCATGTTACAGACAGGAGCCAGTTGAGAACTGCAGATAACATGGCAGACAAAAGGCCAGGTTGTTCTCTCTGGTTCCTCAGCGTTGTTTCTGTGACCTTACACTTTCTGATTCATGCCTAGAGAAAATCAGGCAACAAAGACCAGCTGTAAAATGACTTTTCTTCTGTTTCCTCTCTAACCTGTGCAATTGACCTACTTCAGGGATGTTGTGATGCATATTGAAGTAAGAAGATTCAAAACTGTCATATGTCAAATGAGATAAGCTTTTTGCCTGTGGCATTCATCTCAGACCTTTAGTTACCCTCCTTTATCCCCACCTAATTTAATTTCTTTAACTTTTAATCTCTCTTTCTTATCCCATTTTTTTTTCCATTATACAAAGAACAGTTTCTGTATCAGCAGGATTTAAATTAGGACCTTCACAATGGCATTAAAACATCTGTGTTTTAAACCAGCAGACCATTAGCTTACTAGTAATCATGGCACAAGACACTCTGCATATATTTCCATGTGATTGTGACCAGCTTTTTGAGCAGATAGCAGTTGTAATTGTGCCTCTGGGGACAGGAAGGCCATGACACTCTCTGCAGTTATGTATATGGAATATGCAGAGAAATAGACAAGATATCAATGTCATGATTCACGTTGCTAGCACTGTGTTGTAAGTCTGTTTGATGATGGATAGATTAGATCTGGATCCTCACTCCAGAACAGGAATAGATCACCTGACAGCAAATTAAGAACATGTAAGGAATGAAGTTGATAGCCACAGAGAGCCATGGGTATATGGCTGATTTCAAATAGAAAGGGAAAATCCCTCTCTTTTCTGATGACCTTAGAACTTCATAAATCTATCAGGCAAGTTGAGTTTTGGAAGTTGTAGAGAGCCCTGTTTATGTGAGAAGTAGCCTTTCCAGCAGGTCAACAGAAGCAAAAACATCAAAGGAGCACGGGGAGATTGGAGCACAGGGGAGACAACATGGTTGTTCTACTATGCTCATGTGGTGCAAAAACAGATATGGTGCTTTAAAGGCTTTAGATGTCCATGAGCAAGGCCAATATGGAGAACCTCACCAGCAGCACCTTACTGTGAAAAGAAACACAGAATTGTAGTGGGTGACTCTCTGTTAAGGGGCACTGTGTCACACAACTGCCAGCCTGATAGACAGTCACGAGGGGTATCCTGCCACCCAGGAGCTGGGATCCATGGTGTTGCCAAGAGGATACCCTGACCTGTCATAGACCACTACCCCATCACTTTTTCATATAGGTACAAGCCAAAAAATAGGTGGGACCAAGGAAGATTATAAAGCCCTGGTGAGGCAGGTGAAAAACATCCCAAGTCCCATCCCAAAAACATCCCCATGCCCATCTCCTCATCTGTCCTCCCTGTTAGAGAAATCGGGACAGCCAGAGGCAGACACATTGTGCATACCAGTGGCTGCCTTCATGGCGGGTGCTGTTGAGAAGGTTTTGGCTTTTATAACAGTGGGCTGTGTTTTTGTGATTGTAGCCTGTTATGGGGCAATGCATCCCCCTGGCCAAAACAGGGCACCAGAATCTTTGGCAGCATGCTGGCCAGTGTGGTCCGATGGGCTTTAAACTGAAGGACTCGAGGAGTGGGGTCCAAGGTGGCAATGATTGTGCCATTGGTTCCTCCTCAAGATGTACCTTGGCTACCCCTGAAGTTGAGGATCAAAGGACAAAACACGTCATGGGCGCTTATGGTTACGTGAATCCTCTTACACCCCTCCTGGGGAACGTGGTTGCTTGATTATTTTATATATGTAATAAGCGTCTATGTTAGTGACTGCATACAAATGGATGCAGCATGGGGAATAAATAAGAAGAACTGGAAATGTATGTGTTCACAGGGCCATTATCTCACTGCAGTTGCTGAGATGTGGTGAGATTGCATGCGACTGGAATATTGCCGTGGATGGTGGGTATGATGGGAATCTGCTTTATAGTAAGGACAGGTCAGAGAGGTGAAGTGGTAGAGTTGCTCTTTATGTGAGAGAGCAGCTGGAATGTATCAAGCTCAACCCAGCTTAGAGTTTATGGGTAAGAATTAAGGTACAGGCGAGTTTGGGTAGCACTGTTGTGGTTGTTCACCATAGGCTATGTGATCAGAGAGAAGACGTTGATGAGGCTTTCTGTGAATAACAAGGTTAGAAATAACCTTGTGGTCACAGGCTCTGGTTCTCCTAGAGGACTTCAACCACCATGGTATTTGCTGGAGGGACAGCACAGCCCAGCACACACAGTCCAGGAAGTTCCTGCAGTTTACTGAAGATAACTTTTTGATGCAAGTGGTGGAGGAGACAGTGAGGAAAGGTGTGTTGCTGGACCTTGTACTAACAAACAAGGAGGTACCAGTTGAAAACGTAATAGCTGGGGGCAGCCAACCCTAACAATTCTGTGATTCTGTGATCTGTCACCAGAGTATATGGGTGCAGCTTTTCTGCAGGAATACATCATCCCTTGATACAGCAGTGGCATGTATGGCCCGCACTCCGAGAGCTATGGGTACAGTCATATTCACTGTTCTTGTTACACATTATACCATGCCTATTGAAGCCCAACTGTATTATTTCCCAAATGCATATGTAATTCTGAGTTAAAAAGTGCTTCTGTTGTGTGACTGAAACATTTGAAAGCTGCTTGCACATTCTTGGGACATACTGGGGAACACTAGGGTTTCAAACACCAGCTTAACCAAAAGGATCTTTTTGATACTTTCTTCAATTATGGCACCACTGGGGCTCAGCCTATGTATGAATCAAGGCTGCTATTTCAGTCATTTAGAAATACTTCTTTCAGAAAGAATCAGCTAGCTCAAAAATTTCAGTAACATCTTTGTTTGTCTTTTAATAACCATAACTGAGCAGTCTAGTTTGGTGGGTTTACATTCTGTCTCTTTACAATATCACATTGCAGATAGTAATACAGTCAGTCTTTTAACTGGGTTAGAAGGGGGAAGGGGATAAGGCCAGGCTCCCCAGAGATGAGCCTGGGGTGACGTGCCAGAGTTGGTGCAATGGACAGCGCAGCTGAAGTGCGCCTACACCAATGCACGTGGATAACAAACAGGAGGAGCTGGAAAGCATTGTGCATCAGGAAAGCAATGATGTGTTTGCCATCACAGAAACATGGTGGGATGACTCTCATGACTGGAGTACTCCAATATATCTCTATAAGCTCTTCAGAAGGGACTGGCAAAGCAGCAGAGGGGGTGAGGTAGCACTGTACATTAGGGAGTGTTTTGATTGTATTGAAAATTATTATGATGAAGATGACATGGTTGAGTGCCTATGGGTGAAGATCAGGGAAAAGATCAGCAGGGCCAGTGGTGGTAGTCTGTTAAACCACCCAACCAGGATGAACAGACTGATGAGGCATTCTACAAGCACTGGCAGAAGTCTCACGGTCTCCAACCCTAATACTTGTGGGCAACTTCAACTTGCCAGGTGTCTGCTGGAAATACAACACAATGGAGAGAAAGCAGTCTAGGAGATTCCTGAAGTGTGTGGAAGACTACTTCCTTACACAACTGGTAAATGAGCCTACTAGAGGAGGTGCCCTGCTAGACCAGTTGACTGTGAACAGAGAAGGACTGGTGGGTGATGTGATGGTCAGTGGCTGTCCTAGGCATAGTGACCATGAAGTGTTAGTTTTCAATACTGAGTGAAATAAGGAGTGGCACCAGCAGAACTTTCACCTTACTCTTCCAGCAGGCAAACTTTGGCATGTCTAAGAGATTGAGTGACAAAGAGTCTCTTGGGACTTGGCCCTGAAGAGCAAAGGAGTCCGGGAAGGCTGGATGTGCTTTAGAAAGGAATTGTTAAATATTCAGAAGCAGGCTGTCCCCACATGTAGAAAGAGAAGTTGTCAGGAATAAGACTGACCTGGCTAAACAGAGAACTTCGGCTGGAATTCAGGGAAAAAAAGAAACTTACTGTCTCAGGAAGGAGGACCGGGTAACTTCAGAGGACTATCAGGATGCAGCGAGGCCATAGAGGGAGAAGATTAGAAGGGCCAAAGCCCAGTCAGAACTTGATTTGGCCTTCAGTTAAGGACAATGAAAAAACTTTCTATAAATACATTGGCAGCAAAAGGAGGGCCAAGAGGATTCTCCATCACTTGTTGAATGCAAAGGGTAGTGTAATGAGGATGAGGAAAAGGCTGATGTAATTAATGCCTTTTTTGTCTCAGTCTTTCATATCAAAATCAGTTGTCCTCAGGATATGCAGCCCCCAGAGCCTGAAGTTAGGGACAGGGAGCTGAGTGAAGCCCAAATAATCCAGAAGGAGTTGGTCAGTGACCTGCTATGCCAGTTAAGATGCAAGTCTATGGGACCTGATAGGATCCACCCCGTAGTAATGAGGGAACTGGCAGAAGAACTTGCCAAACCATTCTCAATCATCTACCAGCAGTCCTGGTTAACTGGAGAAGTTCCAGCTGACTGGAGGTGAGAATTGGTCTCTCCTGCTGTGCCTGCAGTGAGAGGACAGAAGGAAATTACTTTAAACTGAGATAGGGAAGATTCAGATTAGTAATTAGATAAAATTTTCACTGTCAGGTGGTCAGGCACTGGAATAGGTTGCCTGGGGTAGGTGGTGGAGTTGCCATCCCTGGAAGTGTTCAAGAGACATCTGGGTCTGGTGCTGGTGATGTGGTTTAGAGTTTTAGGGACTACAGTCATAGTTCTGGGTGGACAGTTGGACTCGATGATCTTGTAGGTCTCTTCCAACTTTGATGATTATGTGATTCTAAGGCAAAGACTGCTGTGGCTGAGGTGAAGGACATACAACCAGGCTTCTTAACAAATCAAATGATCTAAATCTAACTTAATCCAGTCCCCAGAGCCACTTGTAATTACTCTGTTCTGTGGCTGATTTATTTATAACTATAGAGTTGCAATGGGAACAAAACATTAGGCCAAATTCTGACCTCAGAATATAAATCTAGAGTAATTTTGCTCTGATTTTTCAATTTTGATGGCATTACTTTGAGTTCATTCTATTGTAATTGAGGTCAGAATCTGTTCTCTTTTATCTAATTTTTGAGCACAGAGGAGCAGGGTGTATGTTCAAAACATGGCTGCAGCCACCTCAATATGCTCGTTTGTACCTGGAGGCTGACCAGATTTTGAGCCTCTTCTGTATGCCAGGGACAGACAGACAGACTGACAGGCTCTCCAAGGCTCGGGAGTCTAGGTAGGTCACTACACAGTTAGCAGTTGCTTTCAGTGATACTAGGAGATGCTTTTTAACCCTTTAGGACATTGTGTCAGTTTATAAATTAGTTTTGCCAGAATGGGAGGGAAGTTGGAGAGCCATTACCAATTCTGCTGTGGCCAAATGATATATCTGTGATAGCAGCAATGTTTCACTGTTTATTGAAGAGTAAATGAATCAGATACAACTCCACAAAATTGGAGAAATTCTGCAACAACAACTGAAGCTATGCAATTTGTCTGAAATCTTGATTCATGTAAGGAGCAGGGAGAAACACTGAAAGTTTATTATGAATCCTAGGCTGTTCTATACCAGCTTTTTTTTTTAATGTGTTGTTTGCATGTTCTCAAATTGACTGTGTAATGCATCTAAAAAGCTGTCAGATGAAGTCTTCTCTCACAGCAGAAACAGCGCTCTGTGTCTTTTGCACTTACTGCCTGTAAATGTGAAGTGGGAACATGGCCTGAAGAGAAGTTAAAGGATTTGTCAGCTTGGTTTATTCAGATTTTTTTAGTCAGTTAATGCAGAAGTAGGAATGTCTTTATTACAGCAACATTCTTCAGTAACAATTATATGCCAGCCCTTGGAAGATTAAACTGATTATTCTCCATTTTGGAACATACCTGTTCTGGTTTAGAAAATACAGTGCTTTCAAGAATTCATCTCTCAGTTCAGCAAACCAGCTTGCAGTGAAAAGTGTCAGCTATTCCCTTTCCCCTTTTTCAAGACTTGACATTTTCTTGGGTATGTTGTTTAATTTCTGGTTTTGGTAGATTTTACAGAAATGTAAAGCAGGTTGCTGCTGTCATCATTCCTGAATTTAGCCGTGCTCTGATGGCTGGAATGTGAATGTGATCCCCCTGGTTAATAAGCAACTACTTGTGGTTTCTATTATGTTTTTGATAGATTATGTTTATTGTGCCCTTGGAAATAACAAAAATTGTTATAATCCAGGTGATTGGCTGATTGTGTGGAGTTGCGATTTAAACATTGCCAAGACATCTGTACATACTGTCATTTCTGTAATTTAACCGTGTCTCAGTTCATGTCTTGAGTATTCAAGCCTTCTCCTCTGTGACCTTCCATAATAGCTTTAGGATTTAAATGAATGCATTTGACAACAAAAAGCAAACATTTCTTAAGAAGATAAAGAAGCCGTGCTTTGATAGATGCAGCTGGTTTTCTGATCCCTGGTTTATACATCAGGAATAAGAAGGGCAGCACTGCATCTCTACAAGCTACTTTAAATTATTTCTGAAGGATTTGACTCTGCTGAGCCCACTAGAGGCCAAAAAAACTCAGTACATTTCCCAACATATCTGCACCTCAGCAATGGCAAATGTAGAAGCAGTTCAGGAATACTTCTGCAGGCTGATGTGCTTCCATACTCATGTGCTGATGGACACACCAATGTTCATATCCACAGTGGATATATCCTGGTACCTCCTTGTCCAGGGACTCCAAAATAAGGTGCATGTTTATGTTGATCAAAAGCAGACTGGTTACAGCCACGGTTGATAATTTATATAATCTGTAATCAAAAATGTGGTTTTGGTATGGAAATTCTCTGTATGTCCTCATATCATCCTCAGTGAAACTGGGCAATTTGTCCATTAATTCACCACTCTTATGAGTGATGAGCAATATTTAACAGGAGACTAAAACTTGAAAACTAGAAAGCTTGTAACAGTTTTAATTTAGTATCTCCACCTTCCTTCTGCCAAAAATAAATGTTTTTCTTGTTCAGAGCATGAACTGGGCTTTTAGAAAGTATGGAACTGGTTGGCTGTGATTGTTTTTTATTTTTTAAGAAGCAATAGCTGCATTTACATGGTTCAAATCCAATTAAAACATGACTTAGATAACAAAAAAATTAGGAGACTGTGCAACAAAGCAGAGTAGCAGTAAAGTTTCAAGCATGTCTGAGAGAGAATCATAGAAGGAGATGAGACTTTAAGATTTTTGGGGACAGCTTAACTCCATGCAAGATCAGTCTTTAATAGAGAGCAGTTCTGAAGAAATTATTGGTGCCCCATTATTGATGCCTGACAGTTTATTAGCAAATGGTGCTTTTGCAGCTGCTTTGGAGTCTCCAGCTACAAAGCAGTGTAACTTTAAAAATGTTTTGAAAGAGCCGTTCCTGTATCTCTTCAAGAGATTTTCTATTAAAGAAGCAATCAGATTGGTACATATAACTGGGAGGAAGTTGAAAGCAAAGGGGCCCTTCTGTCAGTTATTTCAAATTTGTTGTTAAATTTGATGCTGTGAAGTGCCGCTGTTGCGTAACATGAGCAGGAAGAGTCTCTGTTACTTCTAAGAAGAGCTCTGTATGTATCACTTTGGGTAACAGTTACTGCATGATGTAAATCCATTTATGCTAATGGATTGGTGTGCACTGCAGTGAAAATCACCTTTCTGAATGTTACAGTACTGGATGTATTCATTAAATTATACAGGGGGGAAAAGGAACTTGTTCCTGTCAGTCTTGATCCATTAAAGTTGTTTAAGTATTTGGGTATCTTTGGTGTTAGCTGTCAGATTTGGAAAGGAAGCCTAGGAAGTCGTAACCTAGTTTGCAGTTACAATCTCACACTTTGCCGTAAAGCTTTTGTCTTGGGTGACAGGATAGTTATGACAACCTTGCCTTCTCTATTCACAGGTGTTCCCTTTCCAAAGAACTTCCTCCAGATCTGCAAGAAGATACTCTGTCGGCTTTTTCGGGTGTTTGTTCATGTCTACATCCATCACTTCGACCGTATCATCCTTATGGGGGCTGAGGCGCACGTCAACACCTGTTACAAGCATTTTTATTATTTTGTGACAGAGCTCAACCTCATAGACCGCAAAGAGCTAGAGCCTTTGGTAAGTGTGGAGTCTGGGCAAAAGCTCTAGGAAATTTTCTTCCTCCCTTCACCAAGTCTTTCTCATCCTTGTTGCAGTGAGCTTCCTTTAGGAACAAGGTCTGTCATTCAACACAGACGATTTAAAGAGATGAATTCTGCCTCTCTGCATAGACCCATTCCTTCTGCTGCAGTATTTGTGAAATTCTCAATAGGCTCTATAGAAAGAGAAAAGTGCAATGTATTTTGTATGGAAAAATCGTGGCATTTGAAAATAGAAGTTCATTTGTCTTCTGCTTCCTCCTCTACTATATATTTAGTATATAATTTTATTCTGTCTGTTTTCATTGGTCAAAACCAGCATGGCAGTAACTCATAGCAGTCATTTAAATGCACGTAAAGGGAACAGTTATCTATATAAAGGTGAATTGTGAGGTTTTTTAAGTCTTTAAGTAGGTGTTTGTGAAGGTATTGAGTGTGTTAGATCCAGACCACACTCTGAATCTAAGTGAGATAGATGAGGTGAGATAGAGGTTCAGATAATTAGCAATTTAACAAAACCAGACACTTCTTTGTGGACTGAAATAGATTAAAATTAAATTCATTGTTTCCAGAAGCAAGGGCCCAGAAATGGAAATGTTTTTGCTATTCCTTGCAAATGCAAATAAAAAACAGTATAAGCAGAGAAGGAAAAGTAAGGGACAATTCAGAAAGCAGTTCAAATCCTCACTGTGGGTGTTTAGCCAACTTTAAAAGGGATCAGGGAGACATTTCTCCGTAAGTCAGAGTTTGGAATATATTGTATCATGAAGTCTATTAGGAAGTGTTGGAATTACTGGGGGTTTTTTTGTTGGTTTTTTTTTTTTTTCTTTACACAGAATCACAGCACAGTTGAGGTATTGGCTGGCACCTCTGGATCATGTAGTCCAAATCCCTGTGTCACCTAGAAAGGGTACCCAAGACCACATCATGTTTTAGTTGTTTCACATAAAGGCACATTGCAAGGCCATGTATAGTTGATAGAAACAATTCTGAAAGTGTGGCAAAGCGAGTTTGCCTGCGTTTCTGAAGGAATTGGAGTGTTGCAGGTGTGGTTCTTGTACATACTTACACTGATTGGAGGAGAGTCTGTAAAGTAAGACAAAATGTATCACCTTGTTTTCAGCAGTTTGCAAGGCCCATTGAAAGGCACTTCATTTGGCATGTATGGATCAGTTGA
This sequence comes from Aphelocoma coerulescens, assembly GCF_041296385.1. Lineage (NCBI taxonomy): Eukaryota > Metazoa > Chordata > Aves > Passeriformes > Corvidae > Aphelocoma > Aphelocoma coerulescens. The sequence continues at coordinate 50,257,751 of NW_027184085.1, forward strand.
AATGTATTTATGGTTTTTTCTGCATGGGACAATTTAATATGCTATATAAATATGTCCTAAGGGATAGAAGGCAGCCCTGCAAAAGAGAATTTTTCTGCCAGGCCAGTCATGCTAGGTTAGCTTGTAGCTATTAAATGCTGAAGTTGAATCTTAAGCAAGATACAAATCAGAATATCTCAGAGACAGGAATAGAGGTGATCTTAAGTCAGTTACAAGAGCTTTAGAATACGGAAGGCACAAAAATGATTTCATGCTGCAGTTAGTGGGTGCCAGTACCCCTGCACAAAGCTGACCCATGAAGGTTTGAGGCCAGAGTGGTGCAGGAGGTTACTCAAGTCCAGCAGCAGAGCAAGATAGGAATGTGCTCCAATTAGTGTGTGCTTTCCTTTTGTATTCCTCCCTTCACAGAATTATTCTTGGGATCATTGTATGATTATTAACTTTGCTGGGATTCACCATCTCCCAAATAAATGTTTAAGCTGCTTCCCTCTTCCTTGATTTGGGTGGGTGTCAGCAGTGTGGAAAAAAAACATGCCTGTATTTTTCTCTTCAGCTGAGCAAGGAGAAGGGAAGGAGTTGCCAAACAAAGCAGGCATTATAAATAGTCTTGAATTTTAATGTGTAGTTGAGGACAACCTGTGGACTGCCAGGTTCACCATGACAGGAAATGAGCCTGCATTATCTCCCTTAATGAGAAAATGGGCCAAGAGATGATTAAATAAACAGACCGCCACATGCTTTAATAAATGGGAAGACAACTGATTTATCAACACAGCTTTAGGAAGGGAGAATAATTGGGGAAGTTGGCAGTAGATGAATCATAATATTAGTCTGCAGGACTTACGCTCTATGTTTAAAATAGGTTTTATCAGCCTTTTGCAACCCAGTGCAGCAGTTATAAAATCAAGTGAAGCAAATAATTCAAACGGGGTTTTCCCTCCCACCTGGGAGTAGCGTAACTTGTTCTTTCTGCAATCAAAGAGGTGGTTATAGTTTAAAATGCTACATGTCATTTTCCCATACCCATCAGTAGGTTAATTTGACAGATTCCTGAGTCTTTCATATATATGTTTTATATGGGGACAGAAAAGGAAACTGACATGGTCACTGACCCCACAGGGAATCCTAGGGAAAAAACACATGTGCAGCTGGTTAATTTAGGGAAAAGAAGTCTGAAAGCGTATTATTTCGTTTCTGCAGCCAACAGACAGAAAAGGCAGCACCATGAGAGTTCTCAGAAGACCTTTAAAGTGTGCCTCCATGGGGAGGCTATGGGGAAACATATTTAAGATGTGTTATTTGTTTTGTGCTGTCTCCCTGTGTGACCAGCTTTATTTCCCACTGTCAGTAGTTCACCTTAATTCACTTCTGAGCCTCTTCCCATGGCCAAAACACCATATGCATAGGGGTGCCTATTACCTCCATCCCACCCTCAGCCTTTATAGGTGACAGCTTGTCAAACTTTGAACACAGAATCTAAACATAATTTTTAGTGAGAATCTTTATGCAGCTGCCTCAGCACATGAATTTGTTGTCCAAATATTAGCACAGCTACAGCAAGTATAGCCCCTCTACTTCCTCCCTGTGATCCCTTTTCTCTGACAATATATTTTACAGTATGTAGGACTTAAGAAATATCCCATATAACTTCATAAACACATCATGAGCAAAACAATCTTGGTTCATGGAATTTACTTAATTTATTGCCAGTTAACAAAACTGATCTGTGTATTGAGGAGAAAAAAGACAATTAGACAAAACAGTTGGCAAAGAAACACCTTTCTTCCCCAGGCTCTAATTCAGTAAAAAACTTCTCCCTGCTTGCAGGTCTCCACTCACCTTGAGTTTCCTACATTATGTTCAGATACTCCTAATCCCTTCGGTGAAGTGAGGGGCAATGCAGGAGGCTGGGGAGGTGTCTGTTGCTTCTTGCTTCTTACGTGTCTTCCTCCACCCCAGCATGGGTTTACTGTGGGACACAGTCTCTCCACAGTGTCCCTGCTCGGTGTGCACCCCTTGATCCACAGTCCCTTCAGGGCTGTGCTTGCTCTGGCACAAGGCCCTTCCTTCCAAGAGTATGTCTCCAACCGCATCCCAACAGTGCCACCGTTTGTTCTGTCCTCTTAACAGCTGCTGCTTTCCTAAATACCTGTGAGCAGAGGCATCATGTGCTTCTCTAGTAGAAATTTTGGCACACGGTGGGCTTATTGCTGTGGTCCTAGGGGCAGATGGAAGTAGCTGGCTGGCACGGGACAGTACATGACCTCCTGCCAAAATAATCCACCCCACTAGCCCCCTGCCACCAAAACCCTTCCAGTAAGGCCCAGTACAAAGCATCCTCTTCTAAGTAAGTTTTATGTGATCTGTTGGTTAAAGACTTATCTGTTTCCAATTTTGTTGCCTATCTCTGGCTAATAGGTCTCTTCATCATTCTTCTTATGTGAAATATAAAAATATTTAGCATTTGACAGAAGTCTTGTGAGCCTGAATTTAACAGTGTTTGCAAAGTACTCTGGTGCCACAAAATAAGAGTTGTACCAATAGAAGAGCTTGCTCCTAGTTCTACCCCCTGCCTTCAGCAGCAAACTGGATCCTTGCCACATACAAAAGAAATGGGAAGACCAAAGCTTTTGGTGTTCCTTAACTTGGTGTTTGCTGTTGCTCTAGGAGTTAACACTGGTGGAAATGGGAAGTGAGCAAGCTTTGAGGAACCTGGTCTGCTGGGGGCTGATCTGTCACAGGAGGGGAAGCGCATCTTTGGCTTGCCAAGCTGGTGAGGAGGCCTTTAAACTAAAGGTGCCAGTGGGAGGGGAACCTCAGTCCATTCCACTCCTACCAATTTGATATCAGTGCAAATCAGTTAGTTTCCCAACAGATTCCTAAATAACTGGGAACTGTTGATGGTAGCGAAATTTTCTTCTGAGGTCAGGGAAAATAGACAGCACAATATAATCACCTGCTTCGCTTATTCTTCTCAAGTTGTTGGTTTGTTTTTTTTATAAATCACATCCTGTGTAAACATTGAGCTTTTTCTCAAAGTAATTTTTATAAACATAAAACCAGAAAGTAATAATTACACTTGAATGACAAAAAGCAGAGAAGGATATTGCTTACGTACACTGTTCTGCTTACTGTTGAAATGTTGATTTCATTTAGATGCAGAGACTATCAGCCACGGTAGCAACTGGCTAGATTTGGGGCTGGAAGTGGTAACCATCACTGGAGCTGAATTTATAAAAATGGTGAAGCTGGTAATTGCCTCCATGAGCATGCATTTCATCTGCAGAATGAACAAGGACATTAGGATTTTCTTGCCTCATTATTCTCAGTGTAAAGATTTCCATTGGTTATATAGCATGACTGGTTTCTGAAAACATTTTCACCTAATATTTGGAGCTGCTTAAAAGTAATTCTAACGTGGAAGTCAAGATACCAGATTGAGAAGTCTCTGTTTCACATGACTTCCTCCAAGTCGCATCTGTTTCAGGATGGGCTAACTAATGGTACTGTAGTCATAGAGTGCTCAGGTGAACACTTTAGAATTTCTCTTTTATGCTTTTTGTTTTTCCAGGGTTACAGCCCTGATAAATATCAGTCCCCCAACTCTGTAACTCTGTAACTCTGCCTCTGTGCATGAGGCCAAAGTAGCTACTGCTACACATCTAATTTATGTCTTTTCACCAAATAATTAGCAGCTTTGCCACGTTTTTGTCTATACCACAAAAAAATGTTTGCTCACCAGGAAATTCATTGCCAGAAATGCCATAGATGTAATAGAAATACTATAAACATAACACTTCAGGCACTAGCTCCATTCAGTACTCACAGTGGAAAACTCAGCTGTAGCAGGTTTAGCAAAGCATGGCAAAATACTGGTATTTTGACACTGGCGCACTCAGATGAAGCACAGCTGAGTGAAACAGGATGATTAAATGAGACTTTTTATGCAGACAAAATTTTCAAGCATATATTTTAAAATAAAATTATACCTTTTTTAATTCACTGGAGTTTTTCCCAAAATATTGCTTTGTCTGCTTAGTTGTTTTTTTATGTTTATGGTGAAAACTAGAATTTTCACTTTTCCAGTCCATATTCTTCATATGCCCACTTAAAATCTTCATGAAATCAGTGAAGGTATCCACAAATCAGTAGTCTGAAATACAAATTATTTGCCCGTCATCAGAGGACAGTTTGAGCTCAAGAGTAAAGGAGAACTAATTTCATTGTAGTTACTGTGTTCTTGTTATCACTATCCTTTATAGCTACCCAGTTTTACTTTTATACTGCTGCTCATCGCCATCAAAGTACAGCTGTTCAGATGCTCTCAACTGTACTGTGTTACAGCACTTAGAAGAAGCAGGACAACAGTAATATTAGCACATTGTTTTAAAGATACTTCCAGCTCTTTATCCTTCCAGACTTCCCAGTGTGTTGTGTGTGCTGCCTGGATGGCTTAAGCTTTGGGCAGGGAACCTGTAACATTTAGTCTTGTTCAGACTTGTTCAGTCACTGCTGCCAACTAGAAAACAATATTTTTTTCTTTCAGAAGCACAAAAAACCAACCAACCAACCAACAAACCCCAACAACCTAGCACTTCCTGCCCCCAGTCCAGTTTTGGTCATAATATCAAGCAGGATTTTCTTTACATTGTACAAGCAGTGAGAATTTCTCAAGAAACGGATCTGATCACTAACTGAAGAAGAAACCAGTTTAGGTAAATGCCACCTTTTCCATGTCCTGCAGGAAATTAGAAGGAAATTGAGAACTCTAGGACTTAATATTGCTGAAAAATAGAACTCTCAACTCTGATGCTTGAAGAAAGCAGAGCCTTAAGGTGCACTGTTGTGCTGGATTTTGTGAGTATATAATTTCTGGCACACATATTTTTAGTGACTATTTTTATGGCATCAGCTGCTTTGCTTGCACTGAACTCAAGACAGAAGGACTTTCCTAGTGAGATTTTGGTTAACTGTTCAAAATATGCCTATGATTTCCTATCTTTAGCACTTAACAGCTCACTTCATTAGTTTAGCTGTCACAAGGCAATTGTGAAGACAGTATTAAGAAGAAATTTCAGAAAAGCTACTTTACTTAACTAGGAGTATGTGTTTTTTTAATTTGAACAGTACTTGTCAAGTGACTCTATTAGTTTTATTGAGTGCTGCGTTGGACTGTTACTATTCTCTCTAAACCCACAAGAACCAGAAAACTGAGAAACAGCAAGTCCACTTTGTCAAAGGAAAAAACTTCTCATATCTCATGAACTTAGAAGTTCTGCAAAACAAAAAAGAAAGGAGGAAGGATGCATTTATTGTCCCATTTAATTAGATCTGTTGGTGTATAAAAACATTTATGCAAAATACCTACTATACGCAACAAAATTGTAGCTCATAGTAGTGAACTAACATGTCTCCTGATAAATGTTCTGCAAAATTTTATGCTAAAGATAGTTTTAGTGTTTGGTTATTTGTTCTGCATTACTTCAGTGTGAAAAGCACCATGTTTCAAGTCCATTTAATAGGGTAAGATACACTAAACCCAACTTTTATTTTATAGTTACAGAAGATAAAAACGTGCAGAAGATGAAAATACCTCCATGGAATACAACGATTTTAAGCAAGTCAGTCATCCAAATGCATGTTCTTTGTAACTAGCTGAGTCTAACCCTACTCACAGGTGTATTTGGCTGGGTAATTTTCTGATCCTGTTCCTGCTTGCAGTCAGTTGATAAAATACCTTGGTCATTAGTGATAAGGGGTTACATTTACAGACAGGAGTTTTATCTGTGTCCTGCAAACATCGCCAAACAAATTCAGGAGGAAACATACAGAATTACTGTCAGGCTGTCCTTAGCTTCAAAATAACTACCCTGAAGCCAAATAGATTGTCTGAGAGATTAATTTAATGCTGTGCATCGTGATAATTGAGACTCATTCAAGTGGAAGACATCCTGAAACCTAACAAAGGAAATACCTGAATGATCAATATACCCACTGGACAGCAATTACTAGTCTGTTGGGGTTTTTTTCAGTCAGGATACAGAGAGAGGGGCAACTGAAGAAGTAGAGGAATTTTTTTTACTAACTTTGGAGAGTACAGTTTCTAAATGAATATTCAGGGCATGGTTCTAACTAAAAGTTCCATTAAAAAAAAAAAAGGAGTTTTGTAGATGACTTTACTGCTACAATTCTGTTGTCAGCCTTCCTATCCTGATCAATTAGCTGTCTGAATACAGATTAGTTGTGCCGCACAGGATCACAGACTTCATGATTGGTGCTATTCCATTGTAAACAGCCTCTTTTGTCATCAGGATACAGAGAGCTTTGTCCACATGTTAATTATTTGTAAACTATTGAAAGGTTTGTGAAGAAAGCAGCAAGATAAAGCTGCAGATGTCATAGCTTTTTAGCTATGTCATTTGTCATTTTTTATAGATGTCATTTGTGCTCTGAAGAACAGATCTTTCTCTTCTTCATCTGGTTATTCTGCAGTTGTGATTTGAACTATGGAATGACTGTGAACTGGCTGCACTGGTGCATCACTGGGCCTCTCTGTGTATATATAGCATTCCCTGTGGCTGTGGCTTGCTTTTCTGTCCATGAGAGTAGGGAGGAGAAAGGTGTGATGCCTGTGTCTGTGATGCCTGTGTCTGCTCAGCAGAACCTTCTAGTCGTGAACCTCAGATCAGAAGAGCTGTTTGTGTATCACCTTTCTGCCCAACACTGTGTATTACTTCACAGGATGGTTGAATAGTGTGCCAGTTTGGCCAAATTTAGAAATACATCCTCTGAGAGAAGGCAGGTCACAACCACCCCTCCCCTACCACATTTGGGAAAAAAGAAACTTTTTCCTCAAAGGAAAGTGAAAGAGATAAAAGCTATTTATTTAACAAACACACAGGAAAAGGATAATGATGCTAAATAAGAAAACCTCTTGCTGTGGAGGAAAAACCTGGGAAAGTATCAGGGTTCTCCCTTTGGTCTTCTCGGAGCTGGGACCTGGCCCAGGGCCAGGCCCTTTGTCGGTGGAAAGTCCTCCCGATGTGCTCTGATATTGAAGCAGTCCAGCAGAAAAAGGGAAAAAATCTGAAATTCCAGAAAAAACAGAAGTTCAACTCTCAGTCTCTCTCTGGAGAAAAAGAAGCTGAAAAACTGGCTGAAAGCTGGCTGGAAAGCAGCAAGCCAGGTGCTTCCCTCTGCTCTCGCTCTCTTGCCACAGCTGAAAAAAAAGTCTCTATCTCTGTGTGACCTTGAACAAGCTGCAAACTGCTTTGAAGAAGTTTTGCTCAGGTCTTCCTCCCCCCTCTCAGGCTCAGTTTAAGGGCACAGAAAGGCACAAAATTAATTCCTGGGCATAGGACAGTGATATGGGATACACATCACAAAGTCACCCCAAGACAAATAGATTCTAAGTTCTTTACCTGTAGGAATGTGGTTAATGTTGGGCGATGGGGTTTTTTTTGGTTGCAGTATTTGGAGACATGAGTGGCTCCCTGTGGAAGGTTGTTTTCTGTAAGTCAGTAAGTGGATTTGGCATGGTGCCTGCTGCTGGCATGTCCTTGCTCTTGGCCACTTGGCCAGATCTTCCACACTGATGGGTGCCTCCAGGCAAGGTATCCCTGCCTGTCAGCAGGGATATACTCTTCTCTATCCACTTTTCTGCTGACACACTTGTATATACATTTTAAAAACCTCACTATGTTTAAAACAGTTGTAAAAGGGTTAAAACAAGATGTTTCCACGTCATCCTTAGGCTTGCAAACTTGAAGAAGGAGCTGAGAGGGAATGTCAAGCCATGCTTTGCTTCAATTTGGAGAACTGGAAGTGAGGATGGGACCCAGTCACTGAAGGAGGATATGAGTCTTTAAAACAACACTGGTTTTAGTGAAGCTCATAATGGCATTTATTATTTTTTCTGGTATTATTATGGAATACTATTATTTATACTGTTTATTCACTTTCTCATCAGCTTTTGCACAGGACAGGCCTCTGGCTTTTATATACTGGTACAAAGGTGATGTTTGTTTGAAGGGTTTTTGCCTTGTGTTTTGCCAGCTCCATATTTTACTCGCATAAGCACAGAAACACAATTTTCTTAGAAGAATATAATTGTTTATGAGGAACCCATTCTTCTTGTAACCCATTCAGATGCAATCAACACCTTACCATAGGTAAATGTGCTATGTTAAAAAGAGATTTCCTCAACTACTCCTGGCTATGTTGCATTTTTTTCCATTCTTCTCCTGCTGCATTTAAAGGTGAACTGAGGAATAAAAATTAAAATAGTCAGGTGTAGATTTATGTGCTGCATGTATCTGAAATTCATGTTGGAGCATTATGGAGGGGTGAGGACCAGACATTCTTCAGATATAAATATTTATTACCTTTTTAAATGTTTCTTTTTTCTCTTCATCTGTGAAATCAAGTTGGTACTTCCTGAAAAGTATTCAGGAATGTGTCCTTCCCTGAAATCACAAATACTAACAAAACAGATAGATTCCTGATGCTTACAGAGTGGCTTATCAGCATTAACTCCAGCTGGTAAGTAAATACTTCAAGGACTTGACAAAGAATAGCAAATATTTCCCTTTATGTTCCTTAGAAGTGAGTCCTGTGTTAAATTTTCCTCAGTTACTGGTTTTGGGCATATTCAACACATAGATTGGGTCCAGGCTTCTGGTTTGGATTTTGGATTTCAAAAACAGTGTTTATTTCTGCCTTCATTTTTTTTTGAGTTAACTGTGTAATCCAGAATTGAGAGCAGGAACAAGTCTGAATGTAGCAATACAGAATAATGCTCTGGAGTGTCTTGTGACTAATTTTCAAGAGGAAGTACATCTGCTATCAAAAGCTGTGGTATGGAGAGTTTCTGTTAACGAGCACAGAAAGACTTTGAAAGTTTTAAATACGTTTTCAAGTGCTCATGTGTGCCTATTTGTGTCTCTGTGTTTGATTTTCTGATTTCCCTTGTCTGTCTGGCCTTTATATTTCATTCAATACCCAGCTGGAGCTGGGTATCACAGTATCTTAAGCCAAAGAGTCAGTGTTTCCAGTCTTTCTGCCTTCTTGGAAGAGTCAGTTGACACCTAGTTGTCATTTGCTGTGTTCAGGAAATACCCTTATGTGATTTTAATTGATAATTGTTAGTCAAGAACATACCTCTACACCTTTTCCAATTTAAAATGAGCAGTGAAGTTTCAGAGAAGCACAAACCCAAGAAGACTCAGGAAACACTGAAGAAGATTCAGCTTTTTTTTAAAGACAGTGCTCCAGCAGCAGAGTAACTAAGGATCAGATCTTTTGTGAGGTTTGAGGCGGACTCTTCTGCAGACTTCGATGGAGGGGGGACTGTGTGCTGAGTTCTCTGGTGCCCATCAGAATCAGAGAGAGATATTCCAGCAGGCTCTGTGAAGAGTGGGTGGTTAATTTTTAAAGGTAAGTATGTCAGAGGGGACATTCTGGCAAGGAGGAGCAGCTTGCTCTGCAGCACACAGTATGCCTTGTGCTGCCACCCAGCCAAGACTGGACACTGCAGATATGACCCTTCTTCCTTCTCACCAGCATTTTGAGTGACGCTCACTTTTCCTTTGCCAGCATCATAATTATATCAGTCTCTTTGAGAAACCATTTCCTGGTTGTTTTTCTTCTCTATTGTAAATTCCTCTAAGAAAATAACAAGTAGAAGTGGGTCAGTCCCACAAAGCCGGTACCAATTCACTATCACAGGAATCATGGGCTTTTTCTTTTTTTGAAGCACATCTAATTCACTGTCATTGGGTGAAATCAGTAAAAGCTCAAGCACATATGTACAGGAATGCAATGTGACTGTACTTATGTGTCCTTCATTTACCAGTAAAAATACAGATCAATACAGAGAATGTTTCTGTGCATCAGAGATGTCGATGTTTTTTAAGGTAAATGTTTTTCTGACTTACAACTTTGGTGAGATTTCCAAAACTATACCCAAGCAGCTGTTGGGACAGAAGGCCTTGCAGGGAGAAAGTTACAGAGCCATTTGCAGCAATGTTCTCCTGATAGGGTGGGGAAATAGGATGTAGGGAGAAGACTGTGGATGTAACTGTATAACAAAAAAAAACACCATTAGAAATTAAGGGAGAGAGAGGCTTGGGGAGAACCTGTATTACTATAAAAATAAATTCTGCCTTTACAGAGAAGTTAGAAATGGCTTGACAGGTATATGCTTCATGGCTGTCATGGCAAACTGGTTTAAAGCCCTCTAGTTTACATTTTATGCATAATCATCTAAGTTCCTACTCTGTCCTTTTCATGGACACATTTATCCATATCTAGACTCCTGATGCTATTGCAGTTTGCCTCCCACTGTGCCTGAAGGAGGGTGGCCCAGTTTAAAATGGCTCTGATATGGTCCACATTACTCCCCGGACTGCTTTTATAACAGCGTAAGATGATACAGTCTGACTGAAAATCACTGTTCAGCAGCAGTTGCAGAAGGAAGTTGTAGTGTTTTACCTCACAGATACATCAGCCTTGATTACAGGGAGTACATTAGGAACATGCAGACACCGAGTATGTGTAAAGTTAAGGGCCAGCAAAGATAAAAACTGCCTTAAAATGCATTAACACATACTTAATCTTCAGTAGGAAGCTGTCTAACACTGTGTTGAATTATATTTAGTTCTGCATTGGGTGTTTGTTGCTCTAATGAAATAAAGCTAATCACAGCTATTTAAGAAAAAAACAAAACAACCCAAAAACCCCCCTAATTTAAGGAGAGAAGGAGACAGATTTTTCAATGAACCTTTGTCACCTTTAATAAATTAGAGGAGAAGCCACTATTAGTTCAGCTTACTGTATAGATCACTGTGGACATCACATATTACTGTATAAATTCCGGTACTAATTACCATTGTCTTTGTAACAAATGACAACATTCCCTTCTGTTACATGCATGGCAACAAAATAACAAGTAATGCAAGATGAATATACAAGAAAGAAAAACTAGTTAAAGGTCTGGAAAGGGAGGAAAAAGTCACATGATTATATGTAGGATTTTAGGTGGAAAAGTAATCTGTGAAACACAGAGCAAGATACAGTTTCAAAATTGTCATGAAGCTGTTTGCATTAGATCTTAATGACCTTATAAATTAAAACAAATTATTCAAGCAAGCTAAGAGATTTTTCAGAGACTTCTGATAACTTGTTAAAACTCAATTGATTTTCCAAGGTAAATGCTGTGTGGTCTGGTGTATGTGGGTGGCTGTTGATCAGATACTGCCATTCCAGAAAATCTGCTGACAAATATGAAGTTTTATAGAATGGGGCAGCCAGCGGAGAGTTTCTCTCAGAGTGCTTGTAAATCAGATCAAATAGAATCCTATGTGGATCCCAAACCCCAGCTCCTAATGGAGTCTGTGAATGGTCCAAAATCCAGTCCTAGAGACGAATGCCACAGCTCTGGTCAAGTCCTTAAGGTTTGTGTTCCTGTGCCCTTTGTGCCTGTGGGTAGGCAGAAATAACTAGGCAGAGAAGGTATATCTAGGACTCCTGTTGGCTGCAGGTTCAATGAAAATGATTTTAATCCTTTTTCTTACATTAAAGGTTTCTGGCATTTACAGTTGATTTATTTCTTTAGGCAGGAAGATGTAGCACCATTTACCTGACATGGCTAGGGATTTATTAGGTTATTAAAGCTGTCAAAAGTGACAAAATGCTGTATTTTCCTTGCCAGTTATGTTCATTGTCCTTGAAAGTGACAGAGAGGGGCAGAAACACGGTGCCATATAAAACCACATGGATTTGCAGAGTTGCAGAAATATTAACAGTGAAGTGACCTGTGCACCCTTTATCACAAATGCCATTTGCTTTTTTATTTCCCCTTCTTGTTTTACAGAAAGAGATGACAACCAGGATGTGTCATTAAAAACTACCCACTGAAGAAAAGCAAAGTCCCATTTCCTTCCTACTGCAGAGTTCAAGAACGTGACAGCCCTCATGGACTGAGCCTACCTCCCTGAAAGCAGGAAAGTTGGGAACCACAGTTACTGTCACAAATGCTTCTCTCCAAGTGTCAATGTTGTTAACCCTAAATATGCTGCTACGAACTTCATCTGAGCAACATGGATTATTAAGAAAAAGAAGAATCATATTAGTTCTAGCTCCTTTATTAGGGATAAGAACCTCTTCAGCCACAAACAATGGCAGACAGTGCTCCTGCTGCTAAAGCTTTACTGAAATTCAGGTCTCTGGGCTGACCTCCAGACTAGTTGTTTTGAAATGAAATCTGCAATCTTGCTTTCTTTTTCTTTTGTTTCTTGGTATGTGCTTTCATTCCTAACTGAAACAGACTATTAAGAGGTTCTGGAATCAAAGACTTAGCCTTTAATGCCCCCTACCCTGCTCCAGGCCACCCAAGGCTTGGCCACCATTCCCAAATGCCAGCAAGCCTTGTATTTCCGGGAAGACAGCCATGTCCTTCAGCTGAACAGGCAGTTTATTCTTCATTGTGACTCGTAATTTAATGACAGTGGGAGGGTTTCTGATCTCAACTACATGGACAGGGATCCAGATATAGCTCTGCAGTGCTGAGGTACTTTCCTTGAATTCATACTGTGACTGACAGCAAATGTTCTCAGCATCTCTATATTACATAAAAAAACCAGCTACAGTCATAATTTTCCTGAAGTACCCTACGAAGTACACCAATCTGTCATGTAATTTTATATCCTTCTATCCCCTTAGGAAAAGGATCCTCTCAATCACCCCAAAGTTTCATCCTTTCAGAGAAGAAGAAATTTAATTTGAGTAACTTGCAGGAAGATACGCTAAAGATGAGTAGTAAAAAAGGTTAGAGCAGGATGGACTAATTGAAGGTCTCTGTTGCAGCCAAACAGTGCCCAGCAATGTGACTTGCTTTATACACTGGGCTAACAAAATATTAATTTCCAGAACTTAATCCAACTTAATTAACACATGTATGGACAGCCTGGAAGGATCCATTGCAGTAAATAGTCTTCTATGCCAAATACACCCTGAGGCTTTCTTCTGGGGGGGGGGGGGGAAAGTAACAAAATGAAGTGATACTTAACAGAGGTATCACAAGAGAAATACTTCTGAATAATTGGGAATCAAGTGGAACGCATCTATATATTCTGTGCCTTGTAATGAATTTTGCACATTTGTGTTATTGCAAAAAGTTACTTTTCCCTGAGTAAGTGCTGAACTCTGTTGCTGCCTTCTCCTCGATTAAGTTAGGTATGTTTACATCTTCTGAGACAGCAATAGAAGAAAATCTCAAGGAGTATCCAGTGATTGGAACATTTGAAATAGAGGGGTAGCAGACACAAAAGAATAACAGCAAATATTTTCTAGCTCAATGTTGTAGCACATTCTGATTTACTTGCCTGCTTGCTTAAATCAGGGCTTGTAAAATGTCAGTGATCACATTCTTGCTGGGAACTACACAAGCAGCATTATCCTTTGCTTTCAAGGGGATGGACCTAAGTGTTCCTACCTCCTTTGGTAGTCTTTGCAATCAGGTTAATTCTTCGGGGATTGGAATGTGCACACAGATTATTTCTGTCCTGCTGGCACTTCTGCAGGATATAACTAGCTTCTGGAGTTCATTGCCACAGCTACTCCTGAGCTTGCCTCATTTTAAAGATGAAAAATGTGACATCTTTGGGGTGGTTCATGTAGCTGGCAACTGCCTGGAATTACAACTTCAATTGCTTATAAAGGGTTTCTTGAACTCCTCCAAAATGCGTGGGCTGTGGCACTGTTTGAGATGGATCTGTAGCCGATGCAGTGCTCTTGAATTCCACTGCCACCGTGGACAATTGCCATGTGGTGTTCTCAGTCTGGGCAGCACTGTACATGAAAGATTAACATGAAGATGCCAGTGTGGGGAGTTTTGTGTATAAAGATCAAAGTCACTACACAAATTGAAAAATGTGGTATTTTATGCATAATTTATTCTTCATTTTTTTACACTACTTACCATATGCTGTTTTGAGACTATTCACTGCAGCTCAGTCTGTAGATTAAGCAGAATTTTTTCTCAGTTACCTTTTCATGAATGTATTCATTTTGTGAATGCAAAACTTATCTGTTGGAGTGTTTTCCTTTTGTTTTAAACTGTTTTTTCCCACAAACCCATATGTTTCATTTTCTTGTATGGGACACTATATGAGGGAAAAGACTGAAATGCAGAGTTGAACCCTAGAGGATTTGTGTTTGACCTGGCCAAAATCCCTGTAATGGGAAAAGCCCATTATTATGCAGGAGATGAACCAGCTGCGAAGGAGAGAAAAGTGTACTTGTTTTGGTTGCTTATTCTTCTAGGAAGAACATGGAGTTTCCTTCCTCCAAGACAAGGTGTGGCCTTCTGCTGAGTATCTCCCAACAGTTACTCTTGCTTCTGCCGCACAGCTATTCAGCCATCACCTGGCCATCTCATGCCATGGGCCGTTTCTCCTGTTCCACTCTGTGGTAGCTGACAAGCAAATATGAATGTTTGGAATGTGGCATCACTACATAAAAGTATCATTTTACCCCTTGTCATAGAGAGAGAAGTGTAGCTTCCTCTTGAATCTTGTGATCAAGGATTCCAGTTTCATCAGTAATTAGCTCAGGGCCACAAACAGAATCGTGTTTTGGCTGTTAATGCTTTTTCTACCTGATCTTATTATTATGTATGTTCCTAATAATGCCAGCATTCCATATTGTTCTGGGATTGGGAAAGGTGGGGAGAGGAGAGGGAGGAAAGGTTATTTTTTGGATTTTTGTTTTGTTGTGGTTTTTTAATTACCTTTCTAGTTCTTCAATCAGGTTGTGTTTTTCTTGCCTAATTTTTTTTCCCTGATACTTACCTTTAGAGATGCTGTTGTGTTAAGCTTCAAGGCACTTTATAGTGCCTTTATACAGGAATCATTTCAACTGACTGAAAATTCAGCATTACTTCAGAGTGTGAAAAGTTCCTATGATACCAAACTTGTCTTCAGTGGTTTAAGACTTAAGAGCTGTCACAGGTTGGGTTTGTTCCCAGGCGGAAACACCAATTTAGTGTAGTGGTTTGGTCTAAAATACTCATTACTGTTTATCTTCTGTGAGATAAGAATTAGGAGAAATGCAAAGCAGGCACCAAACTTGAAAGAATATAAAGAAGTTTATTAACAGACCTAAAAGAAGGAAAAAAAAAAATTATACCACCTTCAGAACTCTCCTCCTCCCCCCACCTTCCTCCCTTCTCCCACTGACAATGTAAAAAGACAACCCTTAAGATGTTCAGTCTGTTTACCACTTCCATAATAACTTTGTTCGGTCCATTTAGAAAGAGAAGTCTCTTTTTGCTCGTGCTATGAAAACAGTATCACAACGAGACAGCCACCCACTTCCAAATATTGTTCAGTCCATTCAGGAAGAGGAGTCTCTCTGCTCGCAATGTGAGTCCCTTCCCCCGACTTGCAGCTTTTCCTGCAACTGCTTTCGAGGGTCCACTCTTGAAGTTTTTTGGGGTACAATTTTAAGGTTGAGCCGTTCAGAAACAAAAAAACAGAGGCCCTTCTCCTTCCCTGGGAGCAAAGGGTCTTCCTCATCTTCATCGTTAGGACTATCTCTGGGAGCATCTCTAGGAATTGAGGTTTTCTCCTTTCCCATTTGGAGCAAAAGTCCTCATCTGGTCCATCTCTCCCTGTCCAAACTTCTCATGAAATTACAGCTGCGTCAGCACCTGCCTATTGCTCACGAGGTGAACACTCCACCCCCCATATCTTCATGAAATTACAACGGGACACTCTGATATATCATAGCTTCACAACAGACTTTCAGCTTTAAGCATCTCCTCTCTCTCTTCCCTCAGGTTTCCAGCTCTTCACAGCAATAAAAGGGTTAATCTCACCTCGGCCTTGCAGCTGGAATGTGGCTTATCGCTGTTGGTCACCTGACCTCTGCCGGACAGAGGTGCCACTGGCTGCCCACAGCCCTGCTGGGGGGGGTCATCCTGGAGCCGTGGCCTGCCCCAGTCTGGCCCCCGCACGGGGCCTGCAGCCACCTGTGCCAGCGCCAGAAACGAGAGAGAGCTTGGGGGGGGAGTTTGTCTATTCTTAAGTGTGGATCACAGAGGCGGTCACAACTTTAAGTGGCTTAAAGAATTGTCCAGATTCAAACTGGCCAGCTGATAGGTTCTGTCAGGTCCCAGAGGAAGCTGTAAGCACCCCTTAGCAAGGACATCCCTTCCGGGACTATGCTTGCTAACCTATGACAAGAGCTTTCATTGACTGTCTCTGTAGTAGCCTCCCTTAGGTTTAATGAACAATGGAGTCCCAGGGTCTTTTGAAGAGTGGGGGTTTTTTCACTAATCCACAGCAGCAAAATTGATGATTTCTATCAGAGTTGAGAGAAGTTGGGGACTTACGAAACTTACTATTTTTCTCCAAGAACTCAGGCTCTAAGAAGCAAAACTTACACTGGGCAAGTTACTTGATTCTCCTGATGTATGGATTCATTACGAACAAGGCAGGGAAAGAGGAGTAAAACATGTAAATCTACAGGGACCTACAGACAACAACTCAAGATGTGCATAAACTTAATGGGTGAACACTGTCCTCAGTGATCACAAATCCCTGGTCTGTGGAGAGAATACAGAGAATGATACTCTCTGTAGTTGGGAAGCCACTCTTGTCTAGTCTCTGTTAACAACAGACTAAAAGGATCTTTTAGCACCTTTGGGTTAAATAAATTACACATTTTGGAGCCCTCTCACAAAAAGGGCTCCTCACTCCTTCATGTCACTTTTTACCTTTTCTGCATGTTCTTGAGGTTTCTCATTTTCTGTGTGTGAGGTCTCCGAGCCAGCCTTTCAGTGCTCCTTTTGCTTCCCCAAAGACAGTGCTGTTACAAAAGGTAGGTTTCTCGCCTCCTTATGTGCCTCCAGAAGGGCTACCTCTCACCTATGCCATCTGAAGAGAGACCATCGAGGGCTGGCTGTTTATCATCTCTTCAGAAGAACAGAAGCAAGAGAGCAGGAGGTACCTGCAAGAGCAGCAAAACAGGAGTCACTGCATGTAAAACAGGAATATGATTGCTACAGTAAAGCACGCTCTATGGGCTTTAGAAAGGGGATAACACTGGGGCACCCAGTATAGACAAGTGGTCAGTATTTAGACATTTTTTCCTGTATCTTGGAAGAAATTTTTAATTAAAGGCATTTTTAATAATTATAGAGATTATTCCAAAGGCAGTGCAAGCCAAATCAGCACTAAGAACCTGGTGGTGGTGTACATTTAAATAAAAAAGTATCTAAGTTGATTTTTTCATGTATTTTATGCTAAATAGTTAGTGATTTCCAAGGTTTAGCCAAATATGTAAGAGCTCTTAAAGTAGCTTCTGTTCTGTATTCTAGTAAGCTTTCCTGTTTTAAAGACAGATGTAATTAATATAATTAAAAGGTATAATAATTTTCTCACAGGGAAAAAAATAAATTACTTGTCCAATCTAATACATGCATGTCTGTGTATCTGCATGTGCACATATATATGCATATATATGTGTGTGTGTCTGTTTGGGGATATGGATGTGGAAGCATCAGCATATGCATGTGTACACTCCCTGCTCTTTCCCATAAAATACATTTTTAAAATTTTGGTAATTTTTAAGGGGAATGCCTCTTTCTAAGAAATAAGTGGTTGATTCCTTCTCTTCCTCCATGCAACAGCTCTGTTTGGTGTCTTATTTTTTTTTAATGATGTCACGTTTGTCTGACTTTTTTAGTTCTGTTTGTTATTAATTGTTCAACTATATGGGAAGAGAGACCAACATCAGCCATTGTAGTCATTAAAAGAAAAGGAAAGTTTACTTTCCAAACCAATCATAATGGATGAAGCAGTGGAATACAAATATAAATAAAATAAACATAATAATGCAGAAGTGTTGTGAAGTAATTTGGCATATAACTCTTCAGCAACAAAAATGCCTATGGTTTTCATACCACAGAGTCGAATTCCCTGGCAGGCTCCCAGGACTCAGAGGTGAGTGATATCCATCACTGCCAATGCACCAGCTTCACAGTCCTACTGTCACCAGTGTGACACCAAGAAAAATTGACCTAATGTCATGCTAATACAAACTGGCCCACCTCTCACCAACACCATGGGATCAGACAAGGCATGTGAGTAGCCATTCCTTATTCAAGCTGGCCTGCTCATTTTTGCCTGTCAAATCTTTGAGCTTGGGTAACTCACAGGCTTCATCATGTCCTTCAGCTGACTCCTGATGAGACACTCCAAGGAGTGTCCAGGAGTGACGTGTAAGTAGCACCAAGCCAGTTAAAGTTTTGTCTCCTAAAAACAAAACTAAAGAGCCTTGGTTAGAATTTGGCTGCCTCTTTAGGTTAAAGAGGTCTAAGTGGGCAAGAGAAACTATCTCCGGCATACACACTTGGGAGCTCACTGCATTGTTCTCTTTTGTCCTTATTCCTAAAGCACAGATAACCACATATATGTGCATAATTGCTTGTAAAGCTACTATACCTAATACGAGTCAGGTATGGAGCTCGAGGGGAGCAGGAGCATTGGGGTTAAGAATGGCATTGTAGAGACAACACCCAGTAGGAAAGCTGATGCTGGACTTTGGGTGTCTCTCTCTGACATAGGGAGGATCTGAAGATTAGAGATGCTGGGACTAACGGAGTAACTGGAAAACAGCTGCCGAGTGAAGCTGAGGAACTTGACAAGCTGAAAGAAACTCAATGGCAAGGGTAACAGGAAGTTTTGCAGGGTAGCATGTGCATCTCTGTATACCAGAGGACTGTGCCACCATTCAGAGGGCCCTCCAAAGTTTGTAGAAAAATGCCAAGAAAAAGCTCATGAAGTTGAATAAAGGGAAATGGAAAGTCCTGCAGTTGAGAGGACCAGACTCAGCCTGTATATGCCAGGGCAACCCCGCTGGAAAGTAGTTTGGCCGGTGTAGTGGTTTGGTCCAAAATACTCATTACTGTTTACCTTCTGTGAGATAAGAATTCGGAGAAACGCAAAGCAGGCACAAAACTTGAAAGAATATAAAGAAGTTTATTAACAGACCTAAAAGAAGAAAGAGGGGGAAAAAAAATCATACCACACCTTCAGAACATATTCAAACTGTATGACAGCAGGGAAGGACCCAGGGCCCCAGTGGACACCAAACTGAGTGCAACCCAGTAATCTGCCCTCATGACAAATATGTCAAATAGCCTCCTGGACTGCATTAAGAGGAATGTTACCAGCAGTTCAAGGTGTGATCAGCCCTGGTGAGACATGCCTGGAGTGCTAAGTCCACTCCTGGGCTCATCAATACAAGAGACAGTACAGACTGGAGGAATGCAGAAAAGGGCCACAAGGATGAGGAGTGGACCAGGGCATCTCCCACACAAGGAGAAGCTGAAAGAGATGGGACTGTTTATCCTGTAGAAGGCCAATGGGGGATGTTATCCCTATGTATAAACTTTTGATGAGGTGAGCAAATAAGACAATCAGACTCTTCTTAGTGGTATCCAATCACAGCAATTGGACACAAAGTACAGGAAACTCCTGTTAAACACATGAAAAACCTATTCAAAGTGACCCTGCTCTGAGTGTGGCATTGGACTAGGGACCGCCAGCAGTGCCTCCAATCCAGTGGTGCGGTGGGCCTACGACCATAGCAGCCTGTCTAGGCTGTCCAGCAGTGATGAGGCTCTTCAGTCTGCTGTTGACAATTCCCTTCTCAAGGCCAGAAGAAACCTATTCTGTCTGGGGAAAGCACTGTAGGAAACCCTTTCCTATACAACATTGTTGCATGCCTCCCTCATTTTCCCTGTCCTGATTCCGTACAAGTGGAAGGCACCTCCCTGCATCAGCCAAGAAGCAAAGGAGCTGAGCAGAAGTGATACTGGCTATTGCAGCCCAGATGCCTTGCTGCACCTGCTGTGTCATTAACTGGAATGATATTCTCCTGCTGCTGCTCAATATGATGGCAAAGCAGGATTCAGCCTCCCTTTACTATTCTAAAATGCTCTTCACAGCCCTTGTAGACAGCATAAAATAACAGTGAGGCAAACCCAGCAGGCAATGGGGTGAAAAACAAGCAGATCTTCCTGATTTAAAAAAAAAATAGATCTGACACAGAACAGATGGCACTCATGGTTTGAAACCTTAGATTGTGTTTAATATGTCATGGCAATTAGAGCAGTTCAAGTAAATTGACAGGTCATCTGAAGGTGTCAGCCACCTGGTGCACGCATTTTGGGAAGTGGAGCCATTCTGGCAGAGTAAAAACCACACATTACTCACACCCCTAAAAGCCATACTATAGGTAATTACTGACCGTTCAATAATAAATATGGTACAAAGGGTAGCAGTAGTTAGGAGGGGAGGTGCATAAACAGTAGTGCTCCCTTGGTGTAATCACATTCTATCCATCAAAAAGTAAAAAAAAACCCTACAACAACACAAAAGCAAAACCAGACCAATTAGGAAATTTGGCATTTATAATATATCAACTGTGTCACAGAGTACTCCTAGAGCACCACAAAATCTTGTCAGGCTAGTCAGCTCTGCAAATCAGGACACTTCTTGTTTTTTTTGTTCAGTGTTAAGCACGTTTCATGTTACTTTCTGACTTACAATGGGCAACAGCCACCAGTTCATGTACTTGAAAAGTCCCAAGGCAAGAGACTGGCTTCTAAAAAGTGGACATCACTTTCACCAAATGAAGGAAGGAGCTTGCTGAACACACCTAGCTTTATGTGGATGGATCAGCAAAACATCAAAATGGCTGGGAACACACTGAACAAAGCCGCATCCTCTATTGCTGGTAGTGTCTGGCTCAGCGGTGCTGTCACCTTAGACAAATTGTCACTTTGCTTTCTACATGCTGGCATCAGTGCTCATTAGGAAAAAGAGAATCAGTGGATGCAGTGATAGTAACAGAATTCTGGCCCGGGTTTGGAAGACTTCCTGAGTCTGCAGATAGACCTAAAGTCAGCTGTGATTATCCAAGCCTTGTCTCACCATGCTGTGCTGGAGTGCACTTTACTCATGGTCTCTGTCTTTAAGCCTCCCCAAGTCTCAAGCTGTAAAAATCAGATGTTTCTACAAACTGTTCCATTGTGCTCCCAGAAGACAAGTGTTTAGTAAACTAAATGTATGTGCACTTTGCACTATATTAACAAAATAAAGAAAACTATTCTACCACCTGTTTAAACTTTCTGAGGTTTTATCTTAGAAAATCATCAGAGAAATAAGCTAACAGTGCAGCCTAAAACCTCTCATAATTACCAGTAGCTTCAGGGACACACAAAGGTAAGACCTGCAGAGGTAAGTCCAAGCATTAAGCCACCTGATCTCCCAGTTGCCACTCCCACCCATACCAATTCTATGGCAAATTAATCTACCTACTTGATTGCCGAATTTTTACGGAGCTACAACATGATCAAATGTGAAGAGACAAATGATATTTACTAGTTGAAATACTCTTTAAACCCCCAAACTCCTAATAATCTAATATAATGCATTTGTCCTTCTCAAGCTGGGTAGTATGCAATACCTAAACAGGACCTACAAGAAAACTTTTGAGAAAGACTTGTAGTGATAGGAAAAGGAATAATAACTTTCAGCTAAAAGAGGGCAGGTTCTGTGAGCTTGCTGAGGCACTGGTTGCCCAGGTGTGTTGTTCAAGGAGAGACTATGGAGCTCTGAGCAACCTGCTCTAGAGGGAGGTATCCCTGCCCATGGCAGGGGGGTTGGAACTAGGTGACATTGATGGTTCCTTCCAACCCAAACCATTCTATGGTTCTATTATTTTGTCAATAAATTTCTGAGGGAGTGCATGTGCCTGGGAAGGAGAGCTGATTTCCTTAAACACGCAGATCTCACTGACAGGACATGCTTCATTAAGCATTCCTGCGCTAGATTTTCCTAGCAGAAAAAAAATCAGTAGGAAAAAAAGGAAATTGCACAAAGAGTACTGTTTTGTTTCAGTAGTGGTGTTTGGAGCCCTTTGATCAGCCAATCTGCTGATAAATTTCTTCTAAGATGATCATCCATGGCAATGAAATCAGACTTGCCCAGTCTGTGTTTCTGCCTCAGAGTTACTTGGACATGCCATATAGTTATAAAAATGGGAGGAAGGTTGAACTAAAAGAACAGTGTGAGTTGACTCAAAAAAATCAACTTTTAGTATCACCAGTGCTTGATCCTGAGCTTTGTCATGTATGTCTGACCCTCAAAATATCTGTTCCAAATAACACACAGAAAATTGAATTTAACTGCTATATGATAGTCTGAGTGTCTGCCAGGGTTTCCATCTCAAATAACCTGAATGGTCCTGCAGAGAAGCAGGAACTGTGACAAATTACTACCTTAGTTTGACATAGCGTTCTGTTGCTATTAATCAGCATTTCACAAGCTGATTTCATTAAATGGGCCTACATAAATCATCCTTTATGCCAGCCCATTGGAAAAAAACTATTCCAAAATACAAAGTACGGCAGAGAAAAAAAGAGCAAAACAACTAAACAAGCTGATGGACTTACTCTGCAGGCCTTGAGTGTAATGTTGAAGGCCAGCCTGTACTGTCAGGGTTGTTTCTCACACTGCCACTTCAGGTGCTGGGGAAAAAAAATGTCTTTATTTTGTTGCTTTTGATTTGTGAGCTCTTGCATTTCCAAAAATTGCCATTATCCAAACTGGTCTCTGAAAAGTGATCAAACTACTGTAATGGGAACATAACAAAACTCAAAACTCACACCTGAGGTCAAACACATGGCTGAAAAATTGACCTCTATAAAGCAAGTGGTATAAAGACCTTCTTAGAACTGTTCACTCATTCACTGATTGGAATGACAAATGGGACTGAACTTCACTGCCATTTCCTGTTCTTAGTTTCGAGGTGGTTTTGCAGGATTCAAGGTGGACCGAATGCGTTCATTCAAAACAGTTGCTGTAACAGGTTGGTCACTTCCCGCATCTGTGGCACAGCCAAAGGCTCATTAGTTGATCCAGCTAGCACAGTTATGCGCCGTATACAAAAGGATGAAAAACACTTCTCTGAGAGGGAACAATCTGATTTTTACTTATGCCTCAATATATGTAACACGTGAGGTGAAGGATTCCTATAGGGACTGTACACGTGCTGGGAGCCCTGTCCCTGGGGAGGCTTCGCCTGACAGCCGATCAGGGCAGAGGAAGCTTCCACAATCGGGCGGCGAGCAACTCCCCGCCCCTGCTGTGGGGCAAATGCCTGGATGCCCCCGAAGGATGCCCGCCAAAAATGTCCACCAAAAATGCCCGGGAAGCTGGGCTGTGGGAAGACCCTTAGCACACAAAAGCAGCTAGCTGCAACACAACGCCAGCCGTCTTTGCTTTGGGTTTCTTGGCTGGATCACGGCCTTGCTCGGTCATCTTGGCCCTTCTCCGCACCCCCCTTCGCCTTTTCCTCCCTGCGGTCCTGCTTCCCTACCCGTACCTGCTTTGCCCCGCTTCACTTTTTCCGTGAACCAGCTCACCACCAGGACGACCTGGTGCTCCGCTGCCTCCCGGACGAGCGGGCCCCGCCGTGCTTCCCGGCACAGCCGGCCCCGCCGTGCTTCCCGGCACAGCCGGCCCCGCCGCCACCCGCACCCGGCCGAGCCCGCAGCCGCAGCCAGCGTCCGCAGCACCAGCCGGCTTGCACCCAACCCTGACTGCCGTCGCCGCTGCGTTTCCTGCGCCGCCCGCCACACCAGCCTGCTGTAGCACTAGCCCATGGCCACCAGCTGTCGCTGCCGCCTGCACCCAGCCGCGACCGCCGCTGTCGCCGAGCTCCCCGCGCTGCAGCCGCAGCCACCGCCGCCGCCTGCACTTAATCGCGCCCGCAGCCACAGCAGCCCAACCCTGAGACCCGCAGCTGGCTCCAGGACTGCCCCCGTAGCTACAGCAGCCGGTTCTTCGCCGACGGAAGGGACACGCAGCCTGCTACTGCTTGGAAATCGCGCCCAGCCCGCCACGGGCGCACCGCGGTTCCCAGCACGCACACTCGGTCTGCCAAGCTGACGCTGGCAGAGAGCCAGTTTTTTGTGGTAACGCTGTCCCTGTCTTCTGTTTCTTTCTCTATCTCTCTTTTCCCCTCTCTGCTCCTTTTTCTATCCCCGTTTAGTAGGAACACTTACTTTTTTTTTTTTTTTTTTTTTTTAATCAATAAACGGTTCTCAGCTATAATATTGCTGTGTTTGCGCTTTATTTTCTTCTGAGAAATCTACCCCAAAAACAATCCTCCCCGACTCCCCCTTTTATAGCAGAAGAGGACATTGTCCTTTTTTCAAAAGGAAAGAGAGATATACAGAGCAGAGAAACCCACAGCACGAGTAAGTGAAGGAGAAAGGTCTTCGTTTCAACCAATAAAAGAATAAAAGACGATAAACAGAGATATGGTATTTAACTTTTCTTAGTGAAAGAGCTTGAAACTGTTACTGATTAAATATTTTCAAGTCCAAACTCTGAAACAGTATTTTTACTTTTACTCTTCTAGTTCCTATGTAAAAGTAAAAATATCAGCCGTTACCCATGTACTTTTTTTATTAAAATAAAGGAAAACAAGACTGTCTCTTCTATAGTTGTTTTACTGTACAGACTTTAAGCTCTTCAGGTTGTGGTTTTTTGGTTGTATTTTTTTTTTTTTTTTTGGTTGGTTGGTTGGGTTGCTTGGTTTGGTTTTGTTTTGTTTTCTTAAGCATCTCTGCTGCTCTGCCTTTGGCTTTCTGTCCTAACTCTAGGGGGAAGCAAAAAAAACTCAGGAAATGTCCAAATCCTTTTGTCTTTTTCTCTCTGTAGGCTAAAGTCACTAAGCCTTTTTCTTGGATTTCAAACCCAGGTCCCTAAATGTGAATTACTAAAATTCTGTTCAGAGTAAAACAGTGGCAAGGAATAATCATGTTAGAAATGGCACTGGCACTCCCATTCCTTAAGGTTGTTGTGTAATCACTCTTTATGTCTTTTTAGTTATGCGATGGAAAAATCTGTTCTCTTTCCAAGTGAAATGCAACATACTCCACTTGCTGGCTTTAACGAGAAAACTAATTCTGTGACTGATGGACAGAAAGAAATTCATGAGGAGAAATTAGTTCCTAGAGTAGTATGAAGTGCCTCATATTTTATTCTATTCTGGGGTTTAATTTCTTCTTTGCTTTTTGGGGCTGTTGTTGGGGATTTTGTGTGTGCATTTGTGGGGATTTGTTAGTAACGGCCTCCTCTGGTACTTGTTTTGGGAAAAAACAAGAAAAGAAGTCATAGAAAATGGTGTCATTTTGCCCAAGAAAATCATCCACAGGCAGGAGGTATTGGCTCTGGTACACTCAACTGGTTCCCTTCTGGAGCACTCAATGAGGGCAAAGAGAGGAGGAGATAATCCTAAGCAGAATATATGTTTATGTGTGGAACATAGAGCATTTTCAAAGACCATGACAGGAAATGAGGAGCATAGATCTCATTAGCTTTGTTCCTCTAGCAATGCTTATTCATTAAGATGTCAGGCAGTATAATTATTTGTTGAAAAATGAAAACTGAAGAGAACCTGTGATCTGTGGTAAAAGGAGAAAAATAAATAATAAGACAATTAGATTCTTGTAATTGATTGCAAGGCAGCTAGGAACTAGTATCCTGAAATTAAACCTTTTCTAGATTATCTGTATAATACAGATGCACACATATCTCTTCATTTTCTCCGTATGGAAGCAAAATATATACATAACTAATCTGGATAATTTCACTGTCATATTGGCGGGGGGGGTTCCCACAGCCTCTCATTTACCACGTGTCTAGTTCTGCTAACTCAGCCTCTCAGCTCAAAATCACATTTGCTCATGTCTTGTAGTAGAAACACCCTGGTAGCTCTTAACATGGCTTTATACCCGTGTTCATTAATTAGTCAATCCCTCATCCCTGGACTGCTTTGGACATGAATCCAAATGTTTAGTGCTGCCCACACTATGCTTAATCTTACCTTGAATTTCTTGTGGACAGGTCTATGCGCTGCCTGGAATGACTGTGTAGGGAATGACCGCATTGCAGTCACCTCTGTGTCATTCCTCTCCTCTGGAGTGAGGGATTTATCACTTGAATTCAGTCTACCTCAGTCAGAGGTTAAACCTTTTTTTTCCTCCAGAGATAGATGCACTCATCTGTGATGATAAAAAAGATGTTACATTTTCCACCAAAAAGAGTTCAAGTGCTCGTGCCCTAGTGTACGTTTGGAAAAGTAGTGACTGTTACAACCAAAAGTGAATGCCTCTAGGAACAGAGATGGCTGTAGGATCATAGTCCCCTTCACTGTGTCAAAAGCCATTTTACCGAATTGCCAAGGGCTGCAGACTGGATCCAAAGGTGCCACGCCAGAAATGCTCTTCCTTCTCACCCTTGCATTATTCTGTCAACTTTAAAAATCTTGCTTACATGTATAAAGCGAGTCAACAGTAATTCAGCTGATGAAAGTGCTGATTCAATAAATATTTACAAACTCTTCTATTGTCCTAATATATTTATGACGTTTCTCAGTTGCTGGATTTTATTCATATTTTTGTTCCACAACTCTCTTTTCTTTCGTTTTTTTTTTTTTTTTTTGTTTACCTTGTAAAAATCTGACTTGTCTTTCTGTAGTCAGCAGAGGGAGCCATATAATTTACTTATGTGAGACCTTGACACTTCAGCTCTTATTTGCTCTTTTTTCACTTCAGCTAAGCTAGAAAGATTCTCTAGCCTTAAAATTTCTTTAAAGTGCTCTGGCACAGGGGCAGTCACATAGTTTGGCAAACTGCTGCAGACTAGGAACAGAATATATTTCCCAGGTATTTCATTTAAAGTTAACCATGCCAAAAATTACTAAGAGACTATACTCTGCATTATCTTAACAAAAAAGATTGGGTTTTGAAACAATTACATATTTGAACAAAAAACCTTGTAATCACAAATCTGTTTGAAAGCATTGTAGCTTAGTGTCAAACAAAAATAATAGGTGAGGACAAAGTCCACGTAAGTCAGGCTGATCAAGAGTTTGGAGACCGCTGAAACACATAGTTGCAGGTGACTCCAGTCTGCCCAGTTGTGCATTTTCATCTCATTATATTTGTGCTTAAAACTGAGTGTGTCTGTGTCAGACATGAAGTTCCAAGTATCTTTGTTTCTTCATCCAAGAGACCAGCTGATGGATTTCCCTATTTTTCATCTGGTTACTATTTTTTATGAGAAAGACAAAGATATGAGGAAGATATTTTTGATGAGCTTTGTGCTAAAATATGAAAACTGTACTTCAGGGGCCAGTGAGCACTGCAGAGATGCATTTTAAATATCAATCATTGGAAATAGCATAGTTAAACCAAGCTCAGTCTTTAAAATAGCTGTTAAGCTGGTGCCAATCCTCAAAGAAGCAAAATGTGCTTTTGATGACGTAGTTCCTACTAACTAGGTCAGCCAATAAAATCAGACACGATCCTTTGGATGTTGAATAGCTGTGGCTGCATTGGGGTCAGTTTTTGGTGTAGAAAAATCCCCTCTAGGTCTCTGCGAGGGAAGATACTGACACTGCAGACTGGAGCTTAAAAAATGGGGTCTAAGTGAGCAGATACAGATATGAAAGAAACAGGCAGAAACTCAGGTTTCCTTTTTCTCTATGCACTGAGTCTCAAGGCTACGGAAGAAATAGCAATGATGCAGAAGCAGTTCCTTGTGTTCCATGACTTTCTGAACTGGTGTTTGCACATGGACAAGGATAGGTGAGCGTCTGCCAGGGATCTTCTGGAGGCAGAATGCAAAGTGGCTGCAACTAAAACAACGGACGAGTGTAACAGGTTTCTCACCCACTAAACTCCAAAGCATCAGATGGCCCCCACTCATATTCATCTCCAACCTCAGAACTTCTCAAATGAAAACTAAGTAGAATCATACAACGGTTTAGGTTGGAAGGTGTCAGGATTTCCAGGATTGTCCCGGGATTAAAATAACCACGAGATGTCACTGAGATGATTTATTGCTGAATCAATCTCATGTTTATTGAAGGATGAGACAGAAGAGTCATTACCAACAGCATCTCTAATATCAAAGGCAGTAGTTGCAGTAACAATAGCAGAAGCAGTAGGCCTGGCAGCTGCAGCAGGTACAGATGCCAGGTAGCAGCAACTCAGTGAGGTAACAACAGCTTGATGGAAAAGCAGCAGCCTGCCTGCCTATCTGTCTACAAGGCATTTTATAACTTTTTGAGCCAATAAGCAAATGCCACAAAGCTTGCTACACATTTGTACCAATCAACACTGTATAATTTTGCCGCAATGCGTACTTATCCAATAAACATTTTGCTATTATAGCCTATTGCACAAGCATATACTAATACATCTTAACTTTCTGAGAAACTTTAGTATAAAAGGCATTATTAAACTCAAAAATCTTTACTCTTTTATTTATCACTATTATTTCTTGTAGAAAGTATATTTTTACTACATTTATACTCTGATAAGGCATATTTATTTCCAAACTACAAAACTGCATTTGCTTTGATTTTGCGAAAGCTTATTGCTCTAAGTCAGGCAGTCTTCGCCAAGGCCACAAATCGAAACATGTATCCATTTCTATCTGCTCAAGCACAATGTCGTTTATGTATTCTGTCAGCACCTGTGGGCTCTCTGTGAGAGAGCTCCCTGCAACTTCATTTCCCACAGGAAGGCAACTTGATAGGTCACCAGCTCCAACCATCCCTGCAGTGATCAGGGACATCTTCAAGTCGATCAGGTTGCTCAGAGCCCCATCCAACCTGACCTTGAATGTTGCCGGGGGTGGGGCATCTCCCAGCTCTCTGGGCAACCTGTGCCAGTGTTTCAGCACTCCCCTCGTAAACAGTTTCTTCCTTAGAGCCAATCTGAACCAATTCATTCCCCCTTGTCCTCTGCAATTGGCCCTGCAAAACAATGTGTCCCCATCTTTCCGTAGGCCCCTTCAAATACTGAAAGGTCTCATCAGGGCTCGCCTTTCTCCAGGCTAAACAAGCCCAATTCTCACAGCCATTCCCCCGAGGCGAGCTTGCAGCTTCTGCTCATTGCTGTGGCCCTCTTTTACTCTTGGGTGGTGTATTCAGGTTTACCTGGGAGCAAAGGAACTGAAGCAATGTTGCAATGCTGGGGACAGAGGCCTGCAATGGGGCTTGAGAACACAATGAAAGCAGTCCCTGCCAAGTGGTTCTAGCCTGGTCTTTGGAAAGGCAGGGGCTGTGGGGGCTGACTGTGAGCATCCCAGGGCACCCAGCTTGTCCCTCCTGCCCCACGCTTAGAGGTTTCTGCCTGCCAAACGGGGCCAGCTGAGCAGGATTGGTGCCAGCCCCATTTGCTGCCTGGCCCGGTCAAGTAGATGAGAACCGCTGCAGGCTTGCTGCCAGGTTTTGTGGCAGACAGGGAGCTGCCGACCGGGACGCTTCCTTGGCTGTCCCTGCGGCAAAGGAAGATGCCAGCCAGCACAGGAGGGGCAGGGGATGCCAGGGTAGACACTGGTCTCCCTGCGAGCCAGAGCTGAGTCCATCTGCGCTCTGCCGCTTCTGTCCCTGGTCCCGGCTTGCTGCTAAAAACCTGTATGTCCAGTGGTCCTGAGAACAACACATGGGATCAATATTTTTCAGAGCTCTTGGGAGTCTCTTGAGGAATGGCTTATGCCCCACATCTCGTTTGGACATTCAAATAACCCATGTCTGTAGAGAAGAGGAACTTGAATAAGTCTCTTGAGTTTCCTGAGAGGAACAAATCCTTTGGACAGCAAGCAGCAATCCCGCAGTGCTGCCGGGACAAAAATCCCAGCAAGCGCTGACACCTTGACGAATGGACTAGTGTGGTTATGGGCCGTGTTTGCCTGTGCCACCAGTATCTTGGTCATGAAGGCAGATGTGCTGATGGTGCCCCCAGTCCTATGTCTGTGCATTTCTGGGAGCTCGAGGAATCCAGCTTGAGCCCATTAGGAACTCAGTTTGGAAAAGAATGCTTCCTTGTTTTTTTGTGTCTTTTAATTTGGTCTGATTGGTTTCTTTTTTCCTTGGGGCAGCATCCATTTCTCAGATCAGCAGAGCCTCTGCTCAGCCTCTTCTGACAGCCTGACTGCTGTCATCCCTGCAGCAAAGTACTGCAGGAAGCAGAGGAGATGACAAGGACCACCTTCAGCACTTTGAGAAGAGAGCCTCTGAGAAGAGGCAGAAATGCTGAGGAGAGAGGGGCCAGGAAACAGGCAGCCATCAGAGCGGGGAAGGAAGGTGGCATCTCCTTTCCTTCCACCTGCTGAGCCTCCTTCTACATTTCTGGTTAGGCCGGGGTTGCTGGAGGGCACAAAGCCACTGCTGTGCACTCTTCAGGTGGGGCTTTGTGCGAGGCATGAAGCTTCCACTGTTTATTTGGGAAGTTTGGCTGGGACTTTATGTTTTCTTCCACTCGTCAGGCAAGTGAGTTGGAAGGGCAGCGTTGGGAGGTGCAGCGGCTGCTGGCGCAACGGGAAAACTTCTGGCAGAGGTAGCGAGGGAGCAGGATGCAAAGTCCCTCCTATGGCCATTCTGGTGTGCTTTGGAATTGGGAACGGTCTCCTTCCTTTACCAACTCCAACCCACACTGCCTTTGGAATACCACCAAATTTTGCCCAGCCGTGGGCTTCTGCGTGAGGAAGAAAGTGCAACTGCCTTTCCAGCCAAAACCCAAGAGCAGAAGAGTGGGGCACCCAAACCATCCTGTGGGGATATAGACTTTCAGCTGTGCACGTGGAGGCTTTTGGTTCCTGCCCAGTGCAGCCGGCACGTCTCCTTTGGGACTGCTCCCACTTCCCAGGTGGCCACGGGTAATAGGTACGAGCTCTGCAAGTGGAACCAAAGAAGGTGGACACGTCTGCTGGCAGTTCAGGAGAGCGGAGAGCAAGCAGCCTGGGAATGTTACAGGAGTTATTCTACTTTAGGCAGTTTGATGCGTTCTAATTGGGGTTGAACGGGTGTTAGGTAGGGTGGTTGAATGTTGTGATTTGGATTGTATGGAGTTGTGCGGTTTGGAGTGTTGAATGGAGTTGGAAGCCCTTTCATTTAAAAGGACTGCAGTTGATATAAAGAGGCCAGGAAGTGGTGATACAGAGTATGGAAGGTGCCTAAGCCCCATGGGGATGACATCAGCTTTGGGAGAGACAGCTGCACCCACCAATCACCAGCCTCCCTCCAAGCCGGACCTTGCACCGATCACTCGATGCACGGTGAGGGGAGAGGGAGAGACCTAGGGGCGAGCCAATCATCACCTGAGAAGCGGGAAATCTAAGCCAGTGAACTAAGTTGCTAAGCAGCAACCCCATGGACTAACCAATTAGACTGAAAGAGTGTCTCGGTTTGAAAGACAGGTGTCTGCTAAGGAAGGCAGAAGCCCCCCTTGAAGTGGCAGATGTAACCCCTTTCCCTCTGAGTTATTATAATTTTGAAATCAAGGGTCTTTAGGCAAAGATGTGGGAAATAGGAATAACAGTTCTTTACTATATATATATATATATATATATATATATATATAACTAGTCAAACAAAACAACAGTAACTGTGGCAGTAACAGCAAACACAAACCCAGTCCCAGCCTTCCCGGCTGTCAGGCCCTTTCCCCTCGGGTGCAGTTCCGCTCGCAGCCAGCAGGGATCGCTGGCGGCTCCCGGTGAGCAGGGCAGGTGCGATGGTTCCCCCGCGGCTGCAGGGGGCGCTCCGGAGCGAGCTCGGGGAGCACGCAGCTGCTCTGATGCCCTGGGATCCCGGGGAAGGATGGAACAAAGGAGCTTCACAAACCGGTGGGCAGCTGGTCCCGGGTTCCCGGAAACAGCAGGCTGGACTGGTAGGCTGAAGCGGCAGGCACAAACACAAATCCCGGGTGGCAGACGAGATGTATCCAAAAGGGGGGAACCCCCCGGGGCTCCAGGCAGGCAGGGTGAGCACGGCTACAGCGTAACGAAGGCTCGAAGCAGCAGCGGTGCAGGGCGGCCCCAGCCCCAGCCTCCAGCAGGGCAGGGAAAGCAGCCTTGGGATCCCCGGTGTTGTGTCCAGCAGAAAGGAAAGACGCCGAAAACGGGAACCAGCAGCTCCTTTCTCTGCATCTTCTCCCTCCAGACGCTGAGAACGAACTGAACTGCCAGCCAGGTGAGAACAAAAAGCTTGGACAGGCCCCTTTTGTCTTTCTTAAGTACAGTCATTTGTGCCCTAGCAACATGCATATGGGAGAAAATTCCTCTAACAGAAAAAAAAAAAACCTAGGACTAAACTAAAACCCCAACAAAGAGCATAAAAGGCAGTGTTCCCCTGAGAACACGTCCTCCTGTGCCTTCGAGGCTCTCACAGGGAAGCTCTCCTGTAACTGGAGCCTGCCACAGCGAGGTCCTCCCACCTCTGGGTGAGGAGGAGAGGGCTACTCCCCCTCCTGGTTCTTCCACCTGGTCTTTTTGTTTTGTTCTCTTTTCTTTTAATAAATTACCAGTTAATCATCTCTGTGGAGAACTGGCCCTCATTTATTACAGGAGGTCCCTGGAGTGTGTGGCAGAGAACTTCCTGACACAGCTGGTGAGGGAGCCGACGAGGGAAGGAACCCGCTGGACCTGCTCTTTGTCAACAGAGGAGGACTGGTGGGTGACGCCATGCTTGGGGGCCGTCTGGGGCTCAGCAATCATGAAAAATTTCTGTGCTTGGCTGGGTTTGTCCCTGTTTGTGTGCCTTCTGTTGTCCCTGTGCTCGGCGGCTGCTACCCAGGCCTGTGTAGCTGGCACAGCTGTAGTGGGGGAGAGCCCCATTTGTCTGCCCTTTGAGGTGGCTGCTCATGGCAGCCTTTTCAGTCTGGAAGCTCAGTTTGGAGAGTGAGTTCCCATGCGTGCTTTGTCCCAGAGGCCAGGTCCTGTCATCTGCAGTCCCAGGTGGCACTGAGGGCTGCCCGGTGCCTCAGGCTGGTGTGACGCTACTGCAAACAACAGGAGACAGTGGCAGGTGGTTGTTTCCAAAGTCACGTCCTTCAGGGGCAGTGTGCCGTGTGCGTCCTTTGTCCAGCCCAGCCCCAGACTTAGGGATCCGATGCAGGCACTGCTGCTGCTGCCACTGAAGTCAGCGAGGATTTGGTGGTTGCCTTCCATCCAGCAGACGTGGGCACTCATGAAGCCAGGTGCCGACGGAGCCCTGCAGATCTCTGGGCTGCATGGGTGCCAGGGAGCTGCCCCTTATTCTCCATCAGGGAAAGCCGTGCCGGCCAGGCGTGTGTCAAGCCAGCAAACAGGGAGTGCACGAGTCTCTTCCATCTGTGTCCGCTGAAAGTTTTGACCTTTGAGATCAAGTGGCACAAAGCCAATTGCTTTTGGTGCCTCTGTGTATCTCCATGTCAGGCAATGCTGCTAAATTGGCCTGTAGCACAGCAGCAGGGGAAAAAGCCTCTCAGCTCTGCAGGTGCAATAAGCTGGCATTGATCCTGAGCAGTATCTTCTTACAAAGGAGGCAAAAATTGGTTAAAAAGTGAGATAACAGAATAATGGTTCCAAACATTGGAACAGTTGTGGTTTCTCTATTTTTCTAAGCCTAACTTCCCGTAGCCTGTCCACCTGGTATGTCCCTCATAGCTCCCATTTTTGATGGGGATGGCCTGTTTTGCATGAATGGTTTCCTCTCACCACCATCTTCTAAGTTCTAAGTTCCACATTCTGTTTAAACTGTTTTTTCTTGCTTTTTTTACATCCATTACGGCCAGTTCCCTACAGCTCACTGATGTGTCCAGGGAAGAAATGTAGAAAATTATTATGTGCCACTATATTAAAAAAATATAAGAAGAATATTTATAAGGAGGCTTAATTGTCCTTCAGGTAAATTTACATTGAGACTTAAGCACTTTAAATGCAGACAGTATTAAGAGCTATTGAGTTGGTGAATGACTCTCTGATGCTTTAATTATGTGACATAATGGTCAATGTAAAAATTTGCCACAGAAGGAGAGGTTCACATCAAGTAGCAGAATAGTCAGTTGTGTCTGCCTGTTAGAAATATGTGAGAGTATGAGACAAGAACCTCTTTGTACCTGTGAAAAATTCTGTACAGAAAGTGGAGCAGTTCCAGCAGATGTTTTTAGCCAGCTTTGCTTGGAAGTCTAGAAAACACCCTTGGAGGTACATTCTTATTCATCTCACTGACTGGTAGGAATGTAGTTCAACTGCAAAATGCAATGCCTATGCTTCAAAAACCACTGGCAAAGTAGTCTCTTGTGAAAAATATATTGGAATTTGTTTCTCCTTTTTTTGTTTTTTTTTTTTTTTTTTTTTGGAGCTGTCCCTTGGTCCACTGAATCTGTGTGCTCTTTGTAAATGTGAAAGAAGAGATCGGACCCTGGGTTCTAAGGCAGAGTCTGTTTATTTCAGTTTGAGCTGGGTGCCACCTGAGAGGGACCCTGACCAAAGAAATCCCTGGGTCTTTATACCCTTACAGTCTGTGCACCCGACTTTCACACACTCGTCACGTGCCCTGCACATGCCTCTTAGTCCTACAGTGATTTATGGTCTAGGGTCTGCTAACACCTCATTGGATTCTCCATGTTCATGTGCCATTAACTGCTCTTATCTTCCAGCCTGGGGCAGTCTTGGGGCCCTCCAGGGTCTCAGGCCTTATCTGAAGATAATCAGTCTTTCTCTATTTCCTCCCCTGCTTAGCCTTTATGCTAACAGAGTTCATTTAAAGTTCACCTACACTAAGTTTTGAGCAGGGCCCTCTCATGCTAAGCTGAAAGCAAGTTACAATTAAACTTAAACCTACACAGTTAATTTCTAATATTCTATAAGTAAACTTATTTAAATCCCCAACAATAAACTCCTAGTTTACATCTAGCACCTGGTTTACAGTGCAAGTTCTGCCTATCTCAAGGCCACACAAGTCATCTCAGCACCCTTGTTTGTTGGCTTAATCCCTTTTAATAGGGTTCTTGGTGCTTCTATTTGAGTCAGTCTGGTGTATGTCATTAATGTTACTCTATACTGTGCTGTGATACCCCCACCTTGTAACCAACCACATACCCATCCACAAAGTAAGAATCAGAAGGGGAAATCTTGTACTCTCTCAAGAATCTTTCTCCAAGTCTTAGGGGATGGATGACTTGATGCACCCAACTGGAAAGTCACTGTGGTCTGATGGACAGTTACAAGCTGGTAAGTCAAGGGAAAGAGGGGAGCATATGTGCAAAACATGAAGTTGGCTGATATGTGAAATTTGGATAGGGTAAACTCACCAAATCCCTTGTACCTGGCTTGACACCAGAAGTTCAAGCCAATCCTGCCTCTGTGTGTCTTACCTAAGGACTAGGGACCTTTCTGGCAGGTCAAAATATCGCTGTTTTGAAGCATTTGAGTATGATATTTTTAAGAGGTCATACCACACTACAGACTGAATGAGAGGGTAAAGTGAACAAAAGTAAGTAAGCCCTGCTTGTATATAATAGGTAGTAATTTATAATTATGCAGTGAAATTATTAAATTAAATACAAATTGAATAGGTCTCATGTATATCCAGACGGGTTGTAAAAATGTGGTTTGCAATACATAGTATGCTCCTCAAACCTACACTTCATGATAATTGCTGTATGGCTGCCTCTGATAGCATTAAACACTTCAAAATATATGTATATTTTGCATATGGGCAAAAACTGACCACCACACCAGGCAACGAAAGAGCAATAGCCTTATATCTTACAAGTGTCAACAAAACTTTTGACTAGATTATTTCTACTTTTGCATTCAAATAGGAGTCTGTCTTAATTATCCTAGTTGAGCACACTGGATTACAACTTCCATTGTTGCAACTGCCTAGCATTTTTGTTTCAGACAGAATGACGTGTACATGGAATACTACAATAAGTTACCACTTTGCTATGAGTAGCTCTTGGAAAATATAAAAAAAATCTAAGATGGCAACACCTAATGCATTACAATATGTATGTAGACATTATATCTACATGACTAGGAAAAAAGAAAACCCTGCATATGAAACAACAGATTTCATTACTTCAGTCTATACCT
The DNA here is from genome assembly GCF_041296385.1 of Aphelocoma coerulescens. Classification (NCBI taxonomy): domain Eukaryota; kingdom Metazoa; phylum Chordata; class Aves; order Passeriformes; family Corvidae; genus Aphelocoma; species Aphelocoma coerulescens. The sequence continues at coordinate 50,293,768 of NW_027184085.1, forward strand.
GCTTTGGACAGTATATACACTTCTACAGCCTGTGAAGGCAGAGGTTACTGTGTGATAGTCACACACATAACTGTGGTAAAACAGTATTGCTGTATTATATATAGTTAGAACTAGACGCAGTTCTACACAGCACATCACATTTTGGGCTCCAGGAGATTGAATTTTGGGTTTCTGTAATACATCATTGATGAATGAAGATTTGTCCCGTCTTAAGCAGCTTCTTCAGCGGAGCAATCAATGCCTGCGTAAGTAAATTTCTCGTATAGGGTAGTATTCACATAGGTCTGGGAAAGAAATAAACAGAGAAGGTGTGATGCAAGGTGCATTACCTCAAGGACCCTAAATAATACTGAAATTATTCATAGCCTAATTATTTATATATATATATATTTAAAATAGAATTTTATTCTTACCTTCCTGTCTTCTAACATCCTGTTCAGTGACACCAGTATCTGAGCAAATGATGGTCTTTCATATGGTTTCTCTTTCCAGCACTGTCTCATTAGGTCATACCTTTAAAAATCAAACACCAGCATTTGATAGTTTAGATACATAGGTTAAAGTTAAAAAATTATGATAATTTAAAGATTGTGCACATTCCACTTTCAGAGGAAAATGGATTTATACATAGCTGAAATTACAATAGTTAGTTGCTTCCTGAAAAGAAATTTTTTTACTCAAATAATCAAAAACCTCTCTTTGAGCTAAAACCCTGGCATGTTGTGTAAAGAGCAGGGTAACTGGCTAGAACAGAGAGCCTGGGAAAGTATTCATGGCAAATTAACAGTGCATGCTGTGCACAAAAGGACTTGTGTTCTTTTTAATTTTTTAATGTACTTTTTATATTTTGTGCTCCTTTTGAATTCTTAAATGTAGTTTTTATATTTAAAAAAAATTGTTTATTAGTTTCTTGTAGAAATCATGTATTTTCTATAGCTGATGTTGTGTTACTCTGTTTCTTTTTGGTTTTTTTCTGAGGCAATACTCACACTTCATCATCACAGTTGAGAGGCTTTTCCAGTCGGTAGCCTTGAGGGAGTTTTTCATATAGTTCTGCACATGTCATTCCGCAATATGGTGTTCCACCTTAAGTTTAACCATTGTCATGAACAGAAGAGGGTTTTAATAAAATAAAGTTTAATTCCATAGTAGACATGGAAAGGTATGACTGACATAGTAACAGCTAAATTAATCCAAAATTAGGAAATATTTTGCAGCTACATTTTTATTGTTAATGCTTCCTTACTGCTTGATGCACAATATTGAAGAGAAAAATAAAATTAATTGTCAATATTCTCATCTGTGGGGCTGGCCTAAATTTCTCTACGAGTCTGAGGGCCTGGATCTGATTGTATTTGAAGTGTTTTTTCAACAGCATTGATGTCACTAGGCAAGTCATTCCTTCATTAGCATCATAATAATATCTGGTATGGACTCATGGAGCTCTTACTATCAGCTGGTTTTGCCCCTTTCTGCAGATATTTGGTTGCTTAGAGTCTTGATTTTCCACACGGCATCCATATCTAATGCAAACCCATTTAGTAAAGAAAGCCAGGAACAAATCAGAAATACAGAGCTCATGATCAGTCCAGTAGGCAATGTGCACCTCAGTCAGTAGCATCTCCTGGCCGGCATGGGTATATCTCCAGGGCAAATCACAAGGGAGATGTAACACAGTGATTTTGAGTGGTGAGAGGCTGTATCACAATCATGATGGATAGAGGTGTCTGCAGAAATGAACTCTAAATTTTATTTGAAGGTTAATGTTCAAAAATTTTCTTCATGAATAGTTGGAGTAGGAGCTAATTACTCCCCTACCCTGCAATATCACTAAAATGTAAGTCTTGATTTAAAATGCAGGAAAGCTGGGGAAAAGCCACCCACCAAAACATTGTATTCAGGCTATAATATCATATGATATCCTGGAGTTTATATTTAGGTATGGCCTTGGTTTTATAGTGTAATGAAAACATGATCATTACGGTTCTTTCTCATTTAAAATGGTATCTGAATTGAAAATCTGACAATTTTATTTCCAAGCATACTGAACCTAAATAAAATGTATTGAATAAAACAGAAAGAAAATTGAAAAAATACTGCTATTTTGAAGCAATATATTTTAAAAGACTGAGTGAATGGAGCTGCCTTGGCTCAGATTGTTTATTTGTGCAGTACAAAGTTCAGATACTTACCTAAACTAACAATTTCCCATAAGAGGACACCATATGACCATCTGCAACAGAGGGATATTATGAAGTGCAACAAGAATGCAATAAGAATTGATATTTTTAAATGGTAGATAGTTTTGCTAATATTCAGGGAACACAGAGAAGTGTGATATGTTTTTCTGTGTTTTTTATAAAGTTTTGTATAATGCTGGGGTTTGTAGAATCAGAAAGCAGGAAAAGTAGCAAAATTAATTCGCTCTGAGTCAACCAAAGACCTTTATCAGATTGTGAGCTTTCAGCAAATACTGTAGTTATAGAATTGCTTTTCCAAATACAATTTCTAGTTTCCTAAATAAAATACCAATTTCCTCTGGGTTTCCCAAAGATTCATCAGGTCTCCTGTTTTGAAAGAGAAATACAGCTAAAGTAGTGGGGCACATCTAAGTAGGTTGTGAACACAGAACTAGATCAGACCCTGACGAAGAAATATAAGTAACTTTTTTGTTATGGGTTTTATGTTTTGCTTCCATTGCTCACTCATGCTGACATGACTACTGAGTATTGTGAGTTAAGAGTGGATGTCTCATGCTAGCTGCCAAACTTTCCTTGATATGGAAAAATATTTCTTTGTTTAAAAAAATGCTGCTTGAACACATACTTACACATCACTATTTGTGGTGTAAACACTGTAATTTAAAGATTCAATTGCCATCCATCGCACTGGAAGCCGTCCCTGGAAATTATTTAATGAAAGTTTTATTTTTCAGTTCTTGGCATAGCACTATTGCAATTTCTATGCCAACAATCGTTCTGTGTTACCTTAATGAAAACTGACTTTATTCAAGTAAACTTTATCAAGTAAATAAACTTATTAAACTTGTGCATTTTTACAGAAGAAATTCTTTACTGTGAGAGTGATGAGACACTCGAACACATTGGCCAGAGAAATTGTGGATGTAGGACTGTTCAAGGCCAAGCTGAATGGGGCTCTGAATAACCTGGTGTAGTGAAAGGTGGGGTTGGAACTAGATGGTCTTTGAGGTCCCTTTCAAAACAAGTCATTCCATGATCCTAAGATTATATGATTTGCTTCCCAAGGGAACAGTTCACATGAAAGCTAATAAAAAAATCATCTAATCAGCATCAAGGTGAAATGTAAATAATACTTAAGACAATGCCTCTGACCATCTTGTTGCCTTGACAACACAGTGCTATTTCTGGTCTATAGCTACATGATGTTTGTTACATATCTTTCTCTTTCAGATCTTCCAAAGCATTAACTCTGGACACATCCTGATGTACCTCTGGTTACCATATTGCTAACTTTGGCCTTGTTCAATAGAATTAGACCAGCTTGACTCATCTAGTTTACTGTCATCCATATTCATATAATTTAAAATGACATTGTATATTATAAACATGGTATAGAATTTATTTACAAGTAGATGTATTTATGTGTATATTAATAAACACATGCATGTTTTACATGTCAACTATAGCATTTAAATAATCAGTTCTGTAATACCTGTAAATTTGCATTTTTGTTCATATGAAAACACAGATTAAGAAATAAGAAAACAAAATTAAGAAAACAGACTGTATCAATTTGGTTTGGTCCTTACCATGGTCTTCTTAACATAAACTTCTTGACCTCTTGACAAGCCAAAGTCAGCTATTTTTGCAACATAATTTTCTCCGACCAAGATGTTTCTTGCTGCCAAATCTCGATGAATAAACTAAAATAATCATAATAGTAATAATAATAACAACCACAATAATAATAATAATAATGTAATAAAATAAGGAAGTCAGTATAATTGAGTTTTACATGTATTACTTTACTGCTTTATTGAAAATTGCAAACATTTGGAGTAAGAACACAAAACAAAGAAAATGGCGTGGTATGTCACTACCAAGAACATCTTAAACTTTATCTGAAAATGAAAGCAGTTAACTACCATGTTGTTTTGTTTTGATGCCTCTTCCATGATTCCTCATGACATAGTATTTGATAGGTTTAAGTGGAGACAACAAAATAAATCTCATTCAGTGTGTGCTATAGAAGTTAAAATTAAAAATTAATTTAATTAAAGGGCATATTCCCCAGAAAATTATTTGCCATGCTTTCAGTGGATAGAGAGTTGAAGACTGACCTGTTTCTGGCTCAAGTAGTCCATCCCTCTGGCAACATCTGCTGCAAAATGCAGAAGTTGCTGTGAGGAAAGTGTAGATGCAGTACTGTTGGCAATAGCAAATGCCGGGTCTGTCTCTAGTACTCTGCTTTTCCGAAGGAAGTCCAGTAAATTTCCATGGGGGGCATATTCAATAGCAAGGTAAAGATATCCTAACGAAACATCAGATAGTAAGCATATCACAAAGTAAGAGATGGTCAGTAATAGTCTTTGGAAATTTGCACTGAAATTTACACGGAAAGGAAATAAACATAAAACAGACTGGAGGGAAATGTCAAACAGGCTAATTTCTAGGAGTAGAGAAGAATTTAGAGCTAATACTGAACATCATTTCTGGAGCATTAATGTGGGCTTGTAGATCCAAACACAAGTTTATCTGACCTTTTAACAAATGTTGTACACAGACCTGGTAGTGTTTCTCTGGACTGTATGGGCTATATTGTGGGAGGGGTTTTTTTAACGAATTTTTAAAGTGCATGTATTCAATAGTACCTTACCCCTATGTTCACATGCTCCCAAAAGATTTATGATGTTGGGATGATGACCAAGTTTACAAAGAACTTCAAGTTCTCCGGCAAAATCTCTGTGATCATCTTTTGAGGCATACTCTGAAAATCAAAACAGCACTCATTGATGTTTTCCTCTGAACTGAGTTTATAACAATATTTTTTTTTTAATTATGAGGACTCTGAGTTGCTTGGGCCACTACTATTTCAACCCCAGTAGAAAGAGGAAAACTATAAGGTACATTAGTATTTACAGAAAAAGGTAGGATTTTTCAATAAGACGGAAAAAAAGAGAGAAACAAATGTCTGCAGAAGCTATCTTCAGAGAAAGGAAGCATCTTAACACACCCTGTCACTCTCCTTCTTACTTGAGAGTGTAAAATGTTGTAGCAGATCTTATGAAAAGTAGCTGCTTAAAAATCCTTCCCTACGTTTGCTGTTGATTATTTCTGCCTGTATGCAGACCTTGGCTATTTTGAAATTAATCATCCCACTTAAAAGTGTTTTTCAATTTGCCTAAATAATGATCTAGTGAATTACAATAAAACATGTACATTCTTGCAGTATTGTACATATTGTGGCTCTCTCTGGAAGGTATCTATCATGCCCAATGAATAAAAAGAAGATTAATATCCCCATGGTATGTGTATATATAGATGCATGGATGCAGTTGTCTCTGAATGGCTGAAGTAAACAAGATGAACAAATGCTGTGCACCAAGACTAGTTCTTTGCTCCTCTTTATTCAATGCATCATGCCTTACAGATGAACTCACATGAAGCTCATACTGATCTATGAATTGAAAAATACATGATACTTAATGATATCAACTACTGAGGAGAAATAGAAACTAACTTTGCCCAGCAGAAGTACAGTTGACAAATCTTGGCCTAGTGACACCTGATACAATTTAACTAGTAATTTTGAAGATTTATTGTAGCTTTAGAAGAGGGCTACTAAGCATTTTGTATGACAGAGAAACACTGGAATACACAATCAAGAAAATTCTTTAGTCACAGAATCCCTGGTCTTTACTACCTTTCATCCTTTTTATTGCAGCATCCATGCGTAAGCCATCTTTCTTAATGCGTGCTTTCAGGACTTGCCCAAAGTTACCTTCCCCAATCACATCTTGAAATTTTATGTCATTCCATTCAAGAACTGGATAAATAGTAGGATCTGGACTGGCTTTTGCTTTCCTGCTCAGAGTGAGAGTACCGGAATTAAACTGCAGAGCTGGCTCTTCCCTCTGCAACAGAGTTAAGCAAATAACATTAACTGTGATTTCTACTTCACTGAGCAATGCTCTGATTACATTTCCCAAATACCTGTGCTCACTCATCTACACACACACACACACAGAGAACCCAATCCATCTCTTACATACACAAGAGTACTCTAGACAGTTACACTACTTCAGACACTAATTGCTACAAGGAGTTCTGCCCAGATCCACAAAATTAATCAGGCTTCTAATTTGTGTGTAAGTACCTTTTAGATCTGGGCCTCCTGAACAGTCTTATAATCCTTTTGAAGATAAAGGACATGGGCAAAAAAATAATGTGATAAAACTGATCTCAAAAGCAGTTTTAAGTCTCAGGTTTGAGATTTATCTCATATTAGGCTTAATTAAAACTTGTGTTGGTGAGGTGAGGCAAGAAGAAGCAAGGAAATAAAAAGAGAACGGAAATTATCTTCCTCCATACCTAAGGAGACATCTCTTCAGTTACACGTTCTCATGAAATACTGCTATGGGAAAAGTTTTAGGACTAGGAGACAAAGCTATTCTGTGTGCCCTGCAGACTGATCATATCATTGGGTGAGCCCCTTGTCCCTGTTTATGAAACAACCTATTCAGATACATATGAAGGAACTCTTTGGGCCAGCTTCATTCTGCTCTATGGGTTCCCCTATGAAGGCAGAGAAAAGCACCAGAAAGCAGAGTGACTAAGAGACTGCAGCAGGATACAAATATATACATGTGTATAGAGAGATATCTCCATGTAATGTTAAAACCTTCAGCAATTTCCTCACAGCCAAAACTATAATGTTGCCATTGATAGGTCCCTGATGTGCTGTCCCCAGGTTGAAAATGGATGAACATGTATTAGCTGTTGTTGATGCTCACAAGCAACATTAAATATTTGGTAGTTTTCAAAATCAGGCACAACTTCATAGAGGCAGAACAGGCTCCTCTATTCCGTCTGGTTTGGTACTTGTCATACACAAGAGTGACAAGGAAGAAGAAGGAGCATAGCAAATGGTTTGCAACTTTTTTCAAGTCAAGTTTTGTACCTCCTAGCCTGTAACTGTGATTGCTTTAGCTTTGAGGTCACTAGTAGAGAAGCTTTACAACAGTGCTAACTGCACACATAAAGAAAAGACAGTGTTTAGGAAAACCAGGAAAAAGAAATTGGAAGAAAAACCAGGAAAAGATGAGCTAAAGTTAACAACCAAACTGACACAAGAAAGCTGGTAACCCACCACCACATTTTGGAAAGCCTGAGCCATTCGACGCTGGAAGTTGGCTCGCTTTAACTGCAGCATGATGAGAAAGGCTAGGAGAATTGTTACACAGGTCATCCCTGCAGAGCCAAGGATAGCAATAAGCAGCATTTTGCCTCCTTTTGATTCATATGGAGCTGTTGAGGAAGGACATAAGAATTCATCATTATTTTCAGCGTATTCTGAGTTTAGCAATACATTAGCAATGTGTAACTGAATACTCTGGTCTTGTAAACTGTTTAAAGATGTACGGATACATCCCTTTGTTTTCCAAAAATGTCAGAGACATTGGATGCTCTGAATTTCAGATGTATGAGCACCTGCATATTCTGTTGAATTCAGTCAGAGCAGAGATGAGGTCACATTCTGTTAGTGATCTAATAGTCTTGCTATATGCAGCTCCTTTAATTTTTGAGTCTCTGGTCTCTGTCTGGTGGATATACACAAATGGTGCATGTTGTCACTTCATCAATACCATGCAGTGAACTAAGAATTAAATATTGGTGGTGGTGTGTTTTGTGTTAAAATTAAGAGCAAAAGAAAACTCAGATTCAAAAATTAGTATTATGACTGTGTCTTAGCTAACTAGTTTATACAGCCTGTCCTGGTTTGTGCAAATCCAGTATGGTGGATTAACTAACCTTTAGTTTCTGGAAGAGTCTTCAGTTCAAATGATGTGTTCGGGTTGCTCAAGCCAATGTTGTTCTGAGCATTAATCTGAACTTGGTACACAGTATCTGGCTCAAGGCCCTTGAGGTGATATTGAGTAATGCTGGTGTTCTTTATGATAATATTGATGTGGTTGTACTCAGCCTTGCCATAAATTTTGTAGCTGATGATGATGGAGGAGATGGAATGACCCTCAGCAGCTGTCCAAGAGATGACTGAGGATGTGTCTGTGGTATTAGAAAACCTGATGTTGTTTGGTGCAGGAGGGATTCCTGAGAACAAACACAAACACACAGGGCATTGGAGTGTACATCCACCTCTTTCTCCTTTCCACAGAGAACAAAACATTTTCCTCATTCCTTTTGCTGTGTGAAACAAAATATGTGGATGAGCTATGGTTACTGAATGCAATAATTTTACGATCTTGATGTGCAGTATGATCCTTGTAGCAGTATTCCATACTTCCAGGAGCAGCTGGAGTGGCATTCAGTATACTGTCTTTGGATGAAGATACACATTCTCTGATCTGTAGGCAAGCACACCATATTTGCTTTCAGATTAATATTAATTTCCTTCTATACTGAATCATCATTCCCTTTTAATTCCCATATCCCACACTTTCTCTGCTTCAGGGAGCAATTACCTGTCAGGCTGTTAGAGAGAAAGGAAATTGATACCAACATTTCCAAAAATCTAATCAGAAAACCGCCAGAAGGGGTGAGTGCTACACTTGTGGACACAGCCATGAATACTAAGCTAAGTACCTTCTCCTGGAAAAGAGGACCCTTATGTGTTTCTCAGTGCAGTTTGGTGTCAGAGCTCAGGAGAGTTGAGAGTCCCATGACAGCCCTTAATTCTTCCACTAATACGTATAGGATTTCAGTGAGGGCATCCTTACATGACCTATAAGGAGGAAGAAGCCCACCTTTCCAGTGTGTGGTAAGGGCAGTGTCACCCATCAGCCATTCAGATGGACAGCTGTTCAGATGGTAGTTCATTCAGATAGGGCATTTGTTGTGATGTTATGAAAGCACACTGCTCACACTCAGGGAATTCAAGGGTGGTCTTCAGTGTAGCACACTTAACTACTCTTTGCCCACAGGGGTTTTACCTTGCATTGTATCTTCTCTTCTTTAAGTGCTGACAATTTCTGTATTATCATAGCCAAACTGAGTAACAAAAGAGCTTGGAGTAGTGAACTCTGATGGCTCATCATATGGAGAAGGAAAAAAATGCTACTTGTGTCAGAAGCATGAGTTGCACTGAAAAGAAGACATAGATTCTCAAGCTTGTTTTTCTCCATTTAAAAAAAACCCAACACATTAATAGTTCCTGACAATTTCCAGTAGAAGAATTCCTTTGGAAGCTGAGCTTTCCAAATAATAGCAATAACAACCACAAGTGATCATCAGGAACTAAGCGTTACCAAAATAAAGGATTACATTTAATGTAGTCATCAAGTGACAATTAGTCTGATCACTGGGGGTAACATGAAGAATTAAACAGAAGGATGTGAATCAGCACTTACTGTCACTGAAAGTCCATGCATACAGATAGTTGCTCCATTCTCCTTGGGACCTGGTGTTCACCCGTACCCTGCACATGTACTGCTGTCTAGGCTCAAGATCTTTAATGATCAAGGTGGACATATTTCCTGGCACTTGAGTAATAACACTGCTCTCGTCACCGTTGTCATTCACGCTCTTCCTTTCCACTTCAACACGAATATCATCCTCTGTCCTCAGTGTTAAAGGATGCCATGACAAATTCAGTGATGTCATACTTTTTGGAAAGAGAGTGATACCTTCTGGTGGAGGAAGACCTTGGAAAAGCCACAGTGAAACAGGGAACAACATTTCATGTCTGGTATCTAAGCTAAAACAGGGTACCTGTTATTCCCAACCACTTGCCCCAGCTTGGGGTGACATAGGGCAATTCTCTCAGCCATCCCACATAATTTGGCAGAAGCTACATCTAAGAGGCGGTGATAGTCCCACAGTATCTTATCAACAGCTGATGTGGCAACAAAAGGGTGTCTTCAATGAGCTGGTGTTGCAGTTGCACTTCTTAGATGTGAGAAGCCAACTGGTGTTGTCTTGTTAGATAGGTCCTGGTGCAATCCTCATTTATTCTGTATGTCTGTATTCAGTTTGGGATCTATCCTCAGTGGACTAAAAACTTTCCTGCTTGTTAAAACATCTTCATTTTTAAAGTAAATTGATCTAACAGTAGAAGGAAGGACTGCAAAAAAGTGATTTTTATCTCCAACTCTGCTGCATAGCTAGCCAAAATATATAAATTCTTCTTACCCAGATCCCTCATCTCTAAATCAGGGAAAAGAATAGATCTGCCTTTTTCTGCTTCTCTTCACCTCTGTTTTATGATTTGTTTTTTTCCTTTCCTTTCTTTTCCTTTCCTTCCTTTTTTTTTTTAATATCCCTTTGTCTGAGATTCTTCTGAAAGAGTCTACAAAGTTTTCAAGTGCAGCCTTCTTTGCTCAAGTGAAAGTGTTCTGACAGAGATCAGGGAACAGACCACAGAGAAAAACAGCTGAAACACCCCATTTGTGAAAAGCCATGGTGGTGACTTACCAAGCGCAGCTGTTGTGAAGCTGGCCTGTGGTCCAGGATGGCCTTCCCCACCTTCCCCTTGCCGACTCAGCTGAACACAGAACTGATACTCTGTTTTGGGTTCCAGATTGTCCAGTCTTTTAGTTGTGTCTTTTACTGACAACAAAAGTCAAAAGAAAGTAAAACCATGGCCCATGTTGAAATATGTTATGGAAGAAAATGTTTGGATAATACAAGGTAAGATATTCAGGCTCCATTTTTTGTTGTTGTTCTTGATTCACTAGGATAAACTAATTAGATGTATAAAATAATTATTTTTAAGTTGAGTTCCAACCCAGCCCAAAGGTTGCTTCATCTGCCCTTCTTTCAAGACAGAACTATATTGGTTACTTAGTGTTCTTTCTGTACACAGATTTTGGATTATACTGATTTAGTAACAGCTGTTGTTAAAGTTCCTGTAATGTTTCCTATAGTATTTTAGGCCGTGCATAAAATTTGAAAGCACAGCTGGAGGAGGTCATCTAACTCATAAGCAGGTTTCATTTTGCCCATACTATTACTGATAAATATTTTGGTAAGTTACTTTGTTCACCAGGGGCACAATGAACACAACACAAGATGCTGGATGCCCCAGCATGTCTCCATACTGCCCACTGCTTTTGAAAACCTGTTTACATGGGAGTTTAAAACAGCTGAGCCCAATACTGAGTACACTTAATCCTAAGGAAGAAGGGGAAAACCTTTTGTTCCTAAACTGAATATACACTTTTGACTACTGTTGGTGTAACATATCCACATGAACATTATGTGTAGTGATAAACAGTCACACATCCAGTCACAAAAGGTTTAACTTCTATGCATTGTAGATTCTTTTGAGGCTATCAAGAACAGAAACACATGATGTTTCAGTTGGTAGGTGAAATTTGTCTTTAAGGGAATTAAAGAATGTCCTCTTACCTTCCACAGACATCCAGGACTGATAACGTTTTGCTGGCTTGTACAGAAGTTTTGTAGACACAACAGGTCCATCTCCATTGTGTAATTCAGCATTGATATCAATTATGAGAAAATTATGTCCTCTGTCTGTCAGCCTCGGGGCAAACTGCGGCACAGGAGGAACTGAACAAGAATGCAAGTATTAACCTTTTATATAACCTTTTAGCTTTGTATATCAGTAAGACTCTGGTTATTCCTAGATCTGTAGGAAAATGGAAGATGCTCGTCAAAACTCTCACAAAATAGATAGGTCTTTACACACTAAAGCTGACAGTTAAGATATTTAAAAAAAAATTTGGGTGTTCTTCTAAACCTTATCATCACACTTATTCTTTCAATATACATAATTAGCATGGTACTTATAATGGGTTTTTGTTCATATTCCAACTGTAAATATTGATTCAGGAATGTCCTGGGGTGATGTTACGAAGCCGCTTTATTCCTTACCCATCCGCTCAGTGCCCAAGGCGCTGTTTCTTTACCATGGACCCGGGGCCACAGGACCGAGTGCGGGGCCGATGAACGGCCGGGCCCAGCGGCTCGGGGGCTCTGCGGGCTCGGGAGGGAGTGTGCCGGGAGCGCTGTGCTGCTCTTTGGGTTTCCTTTGTGTTCCGGCTAGTGGGAAAAGGTTCTGCTGGGTTTTTTTTCTTGTTCTTTTTCCCTTCCCTTGCCCTTGCCTCACTGCCTCCCTTCCCTCCTCGCCGGTCCGGGGAGCCTGCAGGTGGCCCCGGCGGGCCCGCAGGGTGGCCCAGCTGGTCCGAGCCCACGTGTCTGTTCCCTCTCTGGGAATTTGTTGTATTTTGAGGTTTGGGTTTTTTTTATCCTCTTCTACCCTGTTTTGTTTGGTGTTAATAAACAGTTTGGTTTTCCCACTTTCACCTGTTGTGACCCACTTGTCTTAGTGGTGGAGGAAAAGGGGCGGCCCTTTTCCCTTTGGAGGAGACACTCACTCCGGAGTGTTTCCTCCTGAAGTTTTGTATCCAAAACCGAGACATAAATTTGGTGCCCAACTTAAGGGGCACATGGAAGTGGAAAAAAACCCCAACATTCTGGTTTGAAGCATTTTGTATTGAAGTACAGCAGTAAGACCATGCTGTTCAATTTAATAATTTTTCTGTGGAACCTAACCATAAGTTCATGTCCACAGCTATGAACAATCGGGTTCCTGGCTTATACTTTTTATAAGTCAGGAATAAGAATCAGGACTGCCATTTCAATATGCCTGGTGTTAGTGATTTCTCGAAGTTTGACAAAAGTAATGGAAACCATTGAGAATGTGTATGTTATGTTGTTTTTCCATCCTGGCCTTGGTAGTTTTCTTTTGGAATGTATTAGTAATTACACCAGTTTGTTCGGGGAAAAGCAGGGGATGATAATTCCCAGCCTTTCATCTCCTCCTTCCCCTTCAGATCTGGCACGTCACCTTTTGAAAGTGTCCAGTTTCCCCTGGATGTCAAAGATACCACCTTCTTGCTATGTTATTTAGCAGGGTTCCTCTATGTGGTCTCCAGCTTATCTAAAATAAGGGCCGAGATTTCCAGAGGGGTTGCCCAGACACCTGCCCCAGTTGGGGAAAATCCTAAGTGGTATGGGGTATAGGAGGACATAGTCCAGACCCTGAAGCAGTTTTCTGACCCAGTAGCCTGGAACTTCCCCCCGAACGAATTCAGAATCCAGCTGAGGTGGGGAAGTATCTGAAAGAAAGCTGCAATAACAACGCTGATGAAAAGAAAAAGCACATTGCCATGTGCTGGGTCCTATCTAACGCTTACTGCACACTGCTAGATACTGTAGGGCAGAAGATGCAGCCAGAAGAGCAGGAGAATAAGTCAGCAGACATCCCAATCACTCTGGCTGCAGCTAAAGCAGATGGGGAACCTAAACCAATAACAATTGCCCCTGTCCAGAGAAAGAAACACAAAGCCAAATCCACTTGCCCAGTGGATGATGGCAGGCAACCAGGACCTTCACAGCCAGCAGAGGAATTGGAACCTGAAATCATCACAGAGTCCCTGTCCATAGAGCCTTCGTACCCTGAGGAAGGATTACACCCGACGGCTTGATGAAACTATATTAAGTTGGATGGTCCGAATCTGGGATGCTGCAGGTGATGATACAATTCTGGATGGCACTGAAGAGAGGCATTTGGGATCCCTGTCACATGATTTAAGTATCGACCAAGGGATGACAAGGGGCCCTGAAGCTCTCAGTCTCTGGACACAGCTCTTAAAAAGTGTGAAGGAAAGATACCTGTGCCGGGAAGATCTTCAGCTGCAGCTAAACCCCTGGAAAACCATGGAACACGGGACTCAATGCCTGAGAGAACTGGCAGTGATAGAGATCATGTTCTCAGATGACCAAGCAATTAGGAGCCCTGACATGGTAAAATGCGCACCGGTAATGTGGCTGAAACTTGCACAACATGCACCACCAGAATATGCCCCTGCTTTAGCAGTGATGACATGGAATGATGGGGATGAGACAGTGAATTCCATGTTGAGGAGGCTCCGGGCATATGCAGACACTCTGCGCAGGCCAACACAAGCAAGAATTGCAGCTGTGGAAAAGAGTCTGTCAGAGACCATACAGAGGAAAGAAGATAGGATGTACAAGACTCATCAGAAACTCAGGAAGGAGCTGAAAGAGGACCTTCTCTAAATCTCATCAGTGCAGACCAGAGGCCCTGTTACCAGAAGCAGATGTCCCATGGCTAGGGAGAGAGGGTGCACCCCAAGAGTTGTGGTTCTTCCTGTTTGGCAGTGGGGAAGACATGAGGAGGTGGGATGGAAGACCAACTTCTGTCCTGGCAGCACGGGTGTGTGAATTGAAGGATGGTAATGCTGAGAGAGGGAGTCCCACCAGAAGGGAAGTAGCTCAAGTTTCAAGTGATAACCAGGACTAGAGGGGCCCTGCCTCTAGCCTGGTAGAGGCCAGGGAAAATCATGTCTTTTGGACACTGTGGGTTCGATGGCCTGGCACATCAGAACCACAGAGATATGAAGCCTCGGTTGACACGGGCGTGCAGTGCACCTTGATTCCATGGAGACATGTGGGGGCAGAACTAGTTTCTATTTCTGGAGTAACAGGTGGATCGCAGCAGTTGACACTGCTCAAAGCCGACCTGAGCCTAACTGGACAAGAGTGGAAGAAACACTCAGGGGCCCCGTGCATTCTGGGCATAGACTTCCTCCGGAGGAAGTACAGACCTGAAGGGATTCAGGTGGGCCTTTGGAATAGCTTCTGTGGAGGCAGAGGGCATTAGGCAGTTGAACACCCTGCCTGGACTATCTGAGAATCCTTCTGCAGTTGGGCTCCTGAAAGTGGAAGAGCGACGAATGCCAATTGCCACCTCGACAGTGCACTGCCGGCAGTATCGGACAAATCGAGATGCCGTGATTCCCATCCACAAGATGATCCGTGAGCTGGAGAGCCAAGGGGTGGTCAGCAAGACCCACTCACCCTTCAACAGCCCCATTTGGCCTGTGCGCAAGTCTGATGGGGAATGGAGATTGACTGTGGACTATCGTGCCTTGAATGAAGTGACTCCACCACTGAGCGCTGCTGTGCCGGACATGTTGGAGCTCCAGTACGAGCTGGAGTCCAAAGCAGCGAAGTGGTATGCCACTACTGACATTGCTAATGCATTTTTCTCCATTCCTTTGGCACCAGAGTGCAGGCCTCAGTTTGCTTTCACCTGGAGGGGTGTGCAGTACACCTGGAACCGATTGCCCCAGGGGTGGAAGCACAGTCCCACCATCTGCCATGGACTGATCCAGACTGCACTGGAAAAAGGGTGAGGCTCCAGAACATCTGCAAAACATTGATGACATCATTGTGTGGGGGAACACGGCATCAGAGGTATTTGGGAAAGGAAAGAAGATCATCCATATTCTCCTGGAAGCTGGCTTTGCCATCAAAAAGAACAAAGTCAAGGGACCTGCCCAAGAGATCCAATTCGTAGCTGTACATATATGTATAAACGTTTATGTTTAAAGTTGAAATGTATTAATTTGGGCATTGAGCAGACAGTATGGAATAAGGGGTGGAATGTCCTGGGGTGATGTTACGAAGCCGCTTTATTCCTTACCCATCCGCTCAGTGCCCAAGGCGCTGTTTCTTTACGATGGACCCGGGGCCACAGGACCGAGTGCGGGGCCGATGAACGGCCGGGCCCAGCGGCTCAGGGGCTCTGCGGGCTCGGGAGGGAGTGTGCCGGGAGCGCTGTGCTGCTCTTTGGGTTTCCTTTGTGTTCCGGCTAGTGGGAAAAGGTTCTGCTGGGTTTTTTTTCTTGTTCTTTTTCCCTTCCCTTGCCCTTGCCTCACTGCCTCCCTTCCCTCCTCACCGGTCCAGGGAGGCTGCAAGTGGCCCCAGCTGGTCCGAGCCCGCGTGTCTGCTCCCTCTCCAGGAATTTGTTGTATTTTGAGTTTTTTGGTTTTTTTTCTGTTCCATCCTGTTTTGTTTGTGTGTTAATAAACTGTTTTCTCCATTTTAGTTTGCTGTGACCCACTTGTCTAATTGGTGGAGGAAAAGGGGCGGCCCTTTTCCTTTGGAGGAGACACTCACTGTGGAGTGTTTCCTCCTGAAGTTCTGTCTCCAAAACTGAGACATGGCATTTTTCGGCAGTGCAGAGAACAGAAAGCTCAGCCATGCTAGAGTATAAAGTTGTGCTTAAAATTAGAGAGACAAAGGCACTTGAAGAAATTCATGCTTTTACCTTTGACTGTAACTTGAAATGGTTTCTCTGCCATTCCTGCTACTGTCTGTACACTGCAAACCCAAGTTCCTGTATCACCGGGCAGGATTCGATTAATTCTGAACATGGCTTCAGAACGATTACTGGTAGAAATTTCATCAGGCTGAAATGACAAAAGATGTACAGGACCTGAAAAATTTGGGCATTTTGGAGTATTCCGATGATACTTTGAGTTTAGCAATATCTATAAAAAGCATCTATAATGGTCAACACCATATTTTCATATATGCTGAGAACTTCATGGGGTATCCCAGAATACCAAAATTTCATACTATGCTTGAAAACCATAGTATGCATTCACTTCAGGTAAAGTCAATAAAAGCATTGGAAACAGAAGAAAGAAATTGATCAGGAGCCTACCCTTAGGACAGTTCCATCTTGTTTCAAGAGTTTGAATTCTTCAGATTTAGGAAGTGGCATCCCAGTTGCTATACAAAATGGCTTGAACTCGACGCCAGAATTGAGTTCCACAGGATCTAGTAAATTTACTATCTGAGGCGAAAAATCTGCTGAACCTACAGAAGATATATAGTACTACATCACCCTTCAAACAGACATTTAAAAAGATGGGTTTAGGTGTGCAGGCAGTGTGGGTGTCTGGCTCTGCCTTCCCTCACGTGGGCATATGCAAGAATCATGCTTAGCAAAGTCAACATTTTTTACATCATTTTATATATAATGTGAGAAGGAATGAGCCCTGTGTTCACTCTTCTTTCTTTTTGTGAACCTTCTCCTCTCTTCCTTGCTGACATTTTAAGTACAAACAGTCTAGCCATGGCAAAATCACGCACACATTTTGTTCTGACCTACAGTACGTACTTGCTCTCTATTTTATCTGTTTGTAAGACCAGTGAGATCACAACAGTATAGTTTGGCTGGTTGGATCACAGTCTTACTTCTCTATTTGTTTTTGTTCTTGTAAAGCTTTACAAATCATCAGTGGATTTGTCACTTTATTTATCCAGCTAAAATAATAAATGCTGAGTGCATCTTACAGATCACCTTGCCTGAATCCAATGAGACAAGGTATGTTCAGCTTTGCAAACTTTACTTTCTCTCAGAGAGACAGAGCAGTTTCAAACTCTGGTGTTGTCTTAGTGTCTCAGTCATCACTTTCAGGTCATGAAACTCATGGTATAGGAATGTATGCAGACAAACAAGGGGGAGGTAATGGTAAAATACCATGAGACTATATAAAAGGCTGGATGTGCAGCTTTTGTCAGGGTTTGATGTTAAGATCAGTCAAGCCCGATGGAGTAAAGCTTGAAGATCTACCTCTAATGAAAGCAAAATCAGATTAAATGCAACATATAGGTCAGAGGCTTAAAAATACTCTATTGCAATAAGGCTATACAGAAGTGTCTGGGCCCCTGGAAAGTAGTGGGCAGAGCAAGAATACCAGCCTGGAGCAGTAATGCTGTACCAGCATTAATATCTGTTTCAGTTACACTGGAAACAATCATTTACTACTTTTCTTTACCTTTTTTTTCACATTGCAGACCATGCCATCCAAAGGAGCAGATGCAGCCCTTAAATCTGTCGCATGTTCCTCGATTGTGACAATTACATTTGAGTTTGCAATCTGATCCATAAAACCCAGGTTTGCATTCTGCAAGTACAGATGTTGCAGTTAGTGCAAAGGTACTATAAAATATGTTGCATTATTTTTCAATCTCATTACTGAAAAAATCATTTTAGATGATTGTAAAAAATACCGTCTATTATTCTCCTCTTTTGGTTTCCTTCTGTATTTCCTGGGTGCAGAACATTAAGGACCCCCTCCATTCTTTTTTTCTTTTTTTACTATACCTTTATCACATTCCAGTCCCGTCCATCCTGTGGCACAAGAACAACCATAGGGATCTGGTAGACAGAACATATAGTTTCTGCAGCCATAATTTTCTTTACAGGTCTCTTCACATGTTTTACCAAATGTGTTGGCTCCACAAGCTGTTGAAGGGAGAGAGGGAAAGAATAACCCAATAGCATTGTCCACAAAAGAGCTAGTGCTTCTAATGATACAGCCTTAGACAAGAGAAAACATGAATTTAAAGTAAAAATAACACTTTGATCATTCAAATACTAGATATATTAACAACCATAGCAACTTAAGCCACAGCTGTTCTGATAGTCAAGTACAGGCAGCAGAAACAAAAAATTTTCTCACTGTGCAGATCTGTCAGCCAAGCACCCTTGCTTTAGATCTGTGGGGACAGAGATTCAGCAATAAATTCTCTTTATAAGCCTTTTTAATATAAAATGGACAAGCAGTGCCATGAAAACCAAATATTCTTCTTAGCAGTGAATGCATGCGAAACTGCTGATGACAAGGTTTCTGCTTTTATGATAAGATCAGTGCTATGCTAGAGTGGTTTGGGTGTCAACTATTCCAACAGTTTAGCTCTAGTATTTTCGCTACAATTACATAAAGTAAAAGGATACATATTTAGCAATGAACCCAAAAGTTGCTTGGAGAAGTCAAAGCAATGTGATGCCAGCTCTAACTTTTCCAGAATCCAAGCTAATTGCCACAGATGCAGATTTGCACAGACATACACTGTTGATGTCCCTACAGAGACAAAGCACCCTGTGAGCACATTAGCAGCTTCTTCAGAAGCAGCCAGGGAACCTGTGGCAATTTCCTAGTGCCAATGTATCCTTAAGATGTTCTGTACCACCACACATTAAAGTTAGTCAGCAGCACTGAGTGTACTCATTTCAAGGGAATCATAGGACAGCACAGATTGAAAGTGACCTCAAAAGATCATCTGGTCCAGATTTTTGTGAGAAAAGAAGCCTAGAAGATATTAGGTGGCATACTGTCCAAGTGCATATTGATCAAGAAGTGCTGGAAACATTCATGTTCCCTAGCAACATAGTCTCTACTAGGAGAAGAAAGAAAGAGAGAAATTAAATCACAACTGCAAGAACAGCCAGAACAGAATTCAGGGTTCATCTCACCCAGCTCTGTTCTGTCTCTACCACCAGCTGTAAATGCTGTAGCTTTCAAGAGTAAAACCGGGCTACTCCATATGATGCTTCCCTCAATAATACGCCAGTTTCTGTTACTGAGAACAAATTAATAAGGAATCACTGAAATTATTATTTACTTACCTTTCTCACATGTTTTTCCCATAAAACCTGGAGGACAGATGCATTCTCCGGTATCTTCATGACAAATGCCATTGTTTGTGCAGGAAGGGCAGGGGAAGCTACAGGAAGGGCCCCATTTCTCAGCTTCACATCCTTTTACGGAAAAATATAATGACATATTTGTTGTCTTCTTATTCAGTAACCCATCCAGTTGTAATATTCTTTTTAGGGCAAACAATAAAACACATAAAAGTACAATCTATATGGACCCCATACTCCAGCCACCCAGACAACTGTAGTTAGTAAGGTAGCAGTAGCTTCAAAATCCATTCATTCACAAATTCTGGAAGTGTCTTGTGGATATTCATGAGTGAAATGTGTGTTACTATCATAAATATTTTCTCTACAGTATGAGATATTTGAACAGCTATCTATTTTTTCACATCAATTTTAAATTTCTACCCAAGTTAACAGAATATAATTTTCTTTGTATCTGATGGACACAGCAGCATGAGCAGCAAAGTTTGTAGAATACTTAATGGAAAATATCCCAACTCATTCTTTCATCCAGTAGGAAGTAAACCTTAAGAGCTAACTAAAGCTAAGGTAGTTTGCGAAGTTATAATAATGCATGCTAAAGATGATGAACCTTAGGATGAATGAGGTTTGGATATAACCCACCACAGGGAACAGGGAGACCCAGTGAAGAATTACCTTCTTCATTCATTCTTGGTGTTTGAAAAGCTGAGATACTGAGAAAAGAGCTAGCTGTCCTGGCAATAGCTAGGATGAGTTGAACTTAAATCTGGTGGGTTTTTTTCTCTCTCAGCTGTTGACATCAATATCAGTTCATACCAAAGATTCTTGGGTAAAACTTTCTTCTGACATAATCTGATGGCAGCATATGTCAAGAAAGATTCTGGTTTCATTTCAGATTCATTTTGACTTTTAACATTTAATCATCACCACACACTAATGGAACTTACGTCTAACAATAAGCCTTGTGTAAGCAGAAGTAAAAAGGTTTCCTCCTATATATCTGGCAGAGTAAACCCCTGCATCCTGTGGCTGAACTTGAGGATAGGAAACTTCCAGTTCTCCTGGCACTTCATGCCTGGGCACAGAGTGGATGAAGGAACCTGAGGAAGGAGCACACAGATACCACAGACAGATGTCATTCACCCTCTAAATAAAGAAATTCGTTTGCACTGGTTACTGAGGAAGTACAGGTGGGGCAAGCTAAACAGCAGAATCAATGTATTAATTATGAATTTTCTGACAACTCTTTCGCTATACTGGTTTTTCATAATTGGAGAGGTGCAAGTAGAGGAAAGATAGATCTTGAGGACATTTAGTAGATAAACAGAACAAACAACTTCACGTTCAGCTTTGCTAAGAGCCTAGTGGCTAAAAGTGTTCATTTTGTTTCTTGGTCTTTTCTGAAATGAGGGATAACAATCCATAAGGATTCTAGGGTGACTGGAGTTGAAGAGCAAATGCCAGCCGGGTCCAATTTAATCTGTCTAGCACAAAGATTTACTTAGGAGACCAATGCAGGAAGAACTCAGCATAGCTTTATCTTTTCTTCCCAGACTTAACATATTTCTGTCTCTTCTAGGTTTTTTCACCAAAAAGCCTGTTAATTTTATTCTAGATTTGCTGTACTTGGTCATACATGTTTGCTAAATAAGGCAAAAGTATTTTGTCTTCTTCCACCCCTGTGGATCACTGAGTAACAACATTTGAACATTGGTTGCTGTCAAAGAGAAGCTGCATCCATTGAACTCCAGGACCCCTTGGAGTATTTCCACTCCAGTCTGTTAGAGGAAGGCTACTGCAGTCGGTCAATGCCAGGTTCAGCCAGCTCTCACTAAAATACTGCGCATATGCTCATCCACACTGTACAAACAAAGTCATCCACCAACAAACCCACACAGCACAACTGTGACTTTATGAGTACTGCATGTCTGTATGGGACTCATTAAAATAGCTTGATTTGGAAGGAACCTGAAAGATCATCTACTTTTGAACCCCCTGCCAGGGGCAGGGACACCTTGCACTAGGTCATGTTGCTCAGGGCCCCATCCCAACCTGGCCTTCAACACTCCCAGCAATGGAGACACCAACACTTCTATGGGTAGCCTGTTCCAGTGACTTAATACAGTCACATAAAAGAATTTCTTTCTTGTATCTGATCTAAACCAATCCTTTTTCAGATTAAAGCCATTCCCCATTGTCAAAAGTCCCTCTCTAGGTTTCCTTCAGCTCCCATCAGGTACTGGAAGGCTGCAGTAGAGGTCTCCCTGTGGACTTCTCTTCTCCAGGCTACAAATCCCAACTTGCTCACATTAACAACCCAGACACCCTGATCCTGTTCTGACTTGCAAGCTAGAATGGCTGAATGACCATTACCAATGGTACTCTTGTGAATCAAATTGTCCTTACCTTCTACATTCCCTTACAGTTACACTGAAAATGCAACAACTTTTTTCACTTTTTAAAGATTATTTAGAAGGTAAACAGCATCAGGCAAGACCTCTGCTATCTATGACTGTACATACTACCAATTTGACTATAGCCAAATTTCAGGCAGCCTAGAAATGTAAAACTTTGCTGAGGATCATAACCAAAACAGCAGAAAGACTGTGGGTCACTTCAGTCCATGACAGCACATGACAAACATTCTCCATGAAAACAGGGCCAAATTAAAAGAACAAATAATGAAAGGGATTTTTTTTGAAACTGTGGGGCATTTTCTTCATATCTTTTGAGTTACGAGCTCCATAACAAACTTGACAGCAAAGCATTAAGAAAACCTTGTGCTTACAGTCTGCTAAGCAAGGCTCAATTTTTATGGCTTGTTTTCCAAGATGTTATGCCAATGTCTTAAAGCAACCCTGTCTAGCAGAACCATTTCATTGTCTAGACAGCCATTGTGAGGTTCTGTAAGGGGAAGTAGTACTTGAACAACTGAAGTGAAAGACTGCAGCAGCTAAATATAGTAGGAGAAGCATTTTCTCTTCTTTTCCAGCTACCATATCAGGACTTCTCAGAAATGTTGTTTCAACATCAACCTCAGCTGAAAAACTTGACCTACTGTCCAGAGTCAAGATTTTGTCTGAGATTTTTTTCTGAATTCCCAGATGGAACCCCAGCTAAGGGAGCACCATGATGTAAGCAGTCCTGCTCCAACATCTCATCTGGTTCTTTTCTGAGAAACTGCCGACAGGAGATCACAAAGTTTTCCTAGGAACCCTGAAATGACAAGTGATGGCAAACTCGTCTGCTGTGCCCTGACATAGCTGAATCTCTGAAGAGCAAAGAAACAGGTATTTGTGAAAGTCTACTTTGCCTATTGCCTCTTTAAAAGACCCCTTTTATCTATGTTACTCTTCCAGCCTGTTGAAGTGCTCCAGGTAATCAGTAACTGTGGTTGAGACTGACTTGCTGTATGAATTGTTTTGCAGTGTGTTGACAGTTCCTTACCTCATTCTGCTCTATTTACTCTCTGTTTCCTGGTGGCTCACTGTAAGATGAGCTATCAGAGATGGAGCAGTACATTACATGTGCTTCCCACAACCACAATTTCTTGTGGTTTAATGTGGCAATCTGTTTATCCATTGCTTTTCTGATCCCATATTGTTCCCTCCCCCGCTTTCCCTTGCCCCTAGCCCTGGCCATTCCCTCGGGTTCTTCCTGTTGGTTCCTGTACCCCAACTCCGCCCAGGTACCGCCCCTGGGCCCCTGAGAAAGACCCCTGCTCCCGGGTCGAGAGGTCTCTCTGCCTCTGGGAGTCGCCGGGACAAGATATGACTATTAAAGGTCCTCTGAAACCCTCTTGGAGGGACCCTTCTTGCCTCCTTTGCCGTCACTGGGTTGTAGAGCTGATAGCTGGCCAGAGCAAAAGTGCAGGGCCATCCAAAAAGGACTACGGGAGGATAGAATGGCTACCCCACCCTAAGCAGCCCCGCTGAGCTCTCTGGGAAAGCTGCAGCTTGCTAAACTAAACCTAGCAGCTACAACAGTTTAACATTCTGACTACAAAGTCATTGTGAGTTTTAGTGACCTTTATTTTTGTATGTTTCTACAGGAGGTAGATAGCAACCTGCACATATTTCCAAGTGTCAAGCAGGAGCAACACACATCTGAACAGTGATTATATGGGATTTAGGTGCCATGCTAGATAGAAGGGTTGGTGTTATACAATTTACAACCTGACTAATTCTTGTAGTTGAATGAAATAAGGATTAGATTTTGTTTACATTTTTTTCTTTCCAATAGCAGAGTACTAGTGATGAATTTCTTAGCTTGGAGGGCATCATAGAAGGTAAGTGGCCTCAAAAAGCCTTTTGGAGAATGAAAGGCATGACTTGAAAAGCTGTAGAAATTCAATGAAAGATATTCTAACTGGCCCTTCACAGTGCCACAGAAAGAAAAACAAACAAATAAACAAACAGCCTAAAAACAACCAGGCAACTACATGAGGTGATGTAGACAGAAATCAAAAAGGAAAATAAAAAACAAAGCAAAGATATAAACAGAGGATTGGGAATTTTGGTGGGAGAGAAACAGGTCAGATCAACATATTGGATATGGCAATTCACCCCTTTAGGAAACATGAAATATATGAGGAATGATGAGTCCTACAGCTGCACAGCATGGTAGCAGCAGTAACTTTAAAACAGTTACTTGGCACTTAGTTAAAACAATGATAGCAGGAAGAGACAAGAGAAAAAACATTGATTACCATTCTTGTAGATCACTGCATCTTCCTCTTTTGATGCCATTCTGATGAAGGAAATGTTCACATGCTCTCCCTTATTTGCTGTAACAGTTAATGCCACTGGGTGGAACGAAGCTGAAAACAGAAGTATGTGATAAATAGAAGTTACAGTCTCTATCTGGTCTCTGGCCCTGACTGCTGAGAATGGTTTACAGCATGACCCTCACTCAGATTTTGACACCTCAATTTCTTTAGAGCGTAAAATGGTTCTTTACCACCAGCAGCCTCAACCTATGTTTTGGGAAAGACAGAGGACTTGCATATACCCTGAAACAACAGACTGCCACTAGAACCTGAGGCATGAAAAAAATAATTGGCTTGTGGGTGAGTAACTGGAAACAGTTTCTAACTAGGAGCTCCAACTGGCTGTGAAATACTTTCCCAAGTTTCTTTATCCCTTCAGACATTTTTAAAGCAGACTGGAAAAAGTACTGGAACTTGTATTGCACGGAACAAGCTATCACTGGCAAACAAATACCTAGATGATTCAGTTCTTTTGTACTTAAGCTTCATGATGCAGAACCATTAAGATAGTTCAGGAGACCACAATCCTGCAGGGCTGGCAGGAGGTGAGGTAGGATGGAGTAGGTCTGTGTTTGTGTTAGTTCACCATTATTCTGGAAATACAGAGAATGTTGGATTGCACTAAGAACCAAAGGGGAAAAAAATCAAATTCACAGGCGGTGGTACTTTTACAAAAATATTCTCACCTGGAAATATGGCTTAATGAAAATAAAAATTCTGTGTGAGGCGCTGGTGTAGATCAGTCAGTTTTCCAGCAGGGAAATTGAAATTAATTTTTCTGCTTAAACTGAAAGTTTATATATATATATAAACTGCTTATACATTTGTTTGTAGATCTTGATTTAAACAACAAAGAAAGCAGTAGATAGAAGGATTTTCCCAACATTTCTACCTTTTCCTTATCAGTACTAGTGGAAAAATGTCATCAGAAGGTAACTGGAGAAGGGACAGAAAAATCCTCCAGAAATAGTTCTTTTTAAAATGAGTTTTCAATATTTGGTGAAATAAGGAGGGGCATCAATAAACTTTCACACTAGACTTCCAGAGGGCAGACTTTGGCCTATTAAGGAGACTTACTCGGAGAGTTCCTTGGGAAGCAGGAACTTCTTTAAAACAAAGAAGTCCAGGAAGGGTGGGCATGCTTCAAAACAGAGATCTTGAGGGCACAGGAACAGACTGTCCCTGTGTGCCAAAAGATGAGTCGACAAGGCAAATGTCCAGCCTGGATGGGCAAGGAGCTTATGAAGGAACTAAGGAATAAAAAGAGGATGTATAATCTTTGGAAGGAGGGTCAGGTATCTCAGGAAATATTTAAGGGGGTTGTTAGGGAATGTAGGAAAAGAATTAGAGAGGCCGAAGTTCAGTTAGAACTTAATTTGGCAACTTCTGTGAACAATAATAAAAAATGTTTTTACAAATATATTAATAGAAAAAGAAAGGGTTACAACAACCTCGGTTCTCTACTGGATGAGGGAGGGAATTTAGTGACCACAGATGGGGAGAAGGTAGATGTGTTTAAAGCCTTCTTTGCCTCAGTCTTTATTGGAAAGACGGTTTGTCCTCAGGACAACTGTCCTCCTGGGCTGGTAGATGGTGTGTCCTGGGTTGCAGTGTATTCTATTACCATCCTCATGAGCTGTTGAAATCAGGTGGGGCAGTGTTTCCTTGCCTCCTCCCCCCAGACTATCTTGCTGTTAATGGCCCATCATTGTCCTGCTGCATGACTCAGAGATAACTCCCTCCGGACCATCTTCTGTTAACGAGCCTAATCAACACTTGGCCTCATGACTCATTACCCCATTGTGAGATGCTCCACCCAGAGGGAGGAACCAAGCATCCCATCGTGGATATAATCTTGGACTATTAACACCAGAGACACTCTTTCCACTGGATTTCCAGAGGACAGGAGCTACACAGCCACCACTGGACTTTCTGAGGAAGAGCAGACCCCTTCTACTACAGGATCACCACTTCAGAGGACTGCTACCACCACCCTGCCTAACAGGGACTCAGGTTGTATCTTGACTCTGTCAGTGTTTTCTTTTACTTTCTTTTCCTTTTCTTTAATTTCCATTAAATTGTTATTCTGACTTGGTGCCTCCCACTGGTTTGTTTTCAAACTAGCACATGGTGTCAGGGAGTAGGATGGTCCCCCTGTTATCCAGGAGGAAGCAGTCAGAGAACTGCTGAGCCACTTGGATGTTCACAAATCTATGGGACCAGATGAAATCCATTCCAGGGTGATGAGGGAGCTGGCAGATGAGCTTGCCAAGCCACTCTCCATTGTTTACCAACAGTCCTGGCTCACTGGTGAGGTTCCAGATGACTGGAAGCTGGCCAACCCATTCACAAGAAGGGTAGGAAGGAGGATCCTGGAAATTATAGGCCAGTCAGTCTCACCTTGGTACCCGGCAAGGTAATGGAGCAGTTTACTTTGAGTGCCATCACACAGCACCTACAGGATGGCCAGGGGATCAGACCCAGACAGCACAGGTTTAGGAGGGGTATGTTGTGTTTGACCAACCTGATCTTCCTTTCATGACCAAGTGACCTGCCTGATGGATGCAGGAAGGGCTGTGGATATTGTCTACTTGGACTTCAGCAAAGCCTTTGACACTGTCTCCCACAGTAAACTCCTGAAAAAGCTGACAGCCCATGGCTTGGACAGGAGCACTGTTTTCTGGGTTAAGAACTGGCTGGATGGTTGGGCCCAGAGAGTGATGGTGAATGGTGCTGCATCCAGCTGGTGACCAGTCACCAGTGGTGTCCCTCAGGGATCTGTACTGGGACCAGTTTTGTTTAATATTTTTATTGATGACATGGATGAGGGTATTGAGCCTTTCATTAGTAAATTTGCAGATGACACTAAGCTAGGAGCATGTGTCAATCTGTTGGAAGGTAGGAGGGCTCTGAAAAGAGACCTGGAATGGTTGGATAGATGGGCAGAGTCCAATAAGATGAAGTTTAACAAGTCCAAGTGCCAAGTCCTGCATTTTGGTTGCAATAACTCCCTGCAATGCTTTAGGCTGGGGACGGTGTGGCTGGACAGTGCCCAGGCAGAAAAGGACCTGGGGGTACTGGTTGACAGCTGACTGAACATGAACCAGCAGTGTGCTGTGGTGGCCAAGAAGGCCAAAGGCATCCTGGCCTGTAGCAGGAATAGTGTGGCCAGCAGAAGCAGGGAGGTCATTTTTCCCCTGTACTCGGCACTGGTGAGGCCACACCTTGAGCACTGTGTCCAGTTCTGGGCCCCTCAGTTCAGGAAGGACGTTGATGCACTTGAATGCATCCAGAGGAGGGCAACAAGGTTGGTGAGGGGCTTGGAACACAAGCCCTGTGAGGAACGACTGAGGGAACTGGGATTGTTTAGCCTGGAGAAAAGGAGACTCAGAGGTGACCTTATTGCTCTCTACAACTTCCTGAAAGGCAGCTGTAGTCAGGTGGGGGTTGGTCTCTTTCTCCCGGCAGCAACTGACAGAATAAGAGGGCACAGTCTTAAGCTGTGCCACGGGAAATTTAGGTTGGATATTAGGAAAAAATTTTTACTGAAAGAGTGATAAAGTTCTGGAATTGTCTATCCAGGGAGGTGGTGGAGTCACCATCCCTGGATGTGTTTAAAAAAAGATTGGATGTGGCACTCAGTGCCATGGCTTAGTTGAGGTGGTGTTAGGGCATGGGTTGGACTCAGTGATCTTGAACGTCTCTTCCAACCTGGTGATTCTGTGATTCTGAGTGAAATGGTAATTTTAATTGACATTCCTTTGAAACAAGTTAGAAGTTAAGGATGCTTCCTTTCATTTACTTGGAAAATTCTAAGAGAAAGTTGTGAAGTGTTTTGAGGACAGATTCAGGTTCTCAGGTCATTTTTAGTTCTGAAGGTTTATGCCATACTGTCATTCATATGTTATATGGGGAAAAAAACCTCTTCTAAAATTAGCCAAATTTGACTTAGTAATTATTCAGCTCCTTACCTGACTGCGAATTTGATACCTCTGTATTTTCCCCTTTAGAACACTCGGGGGAATGACACATTGATTTAAACCAGTCCCTTTGCTCTTTCTAGATTTGAAGTTTTTTAGCCTTAAGGTTTCCTCCTATGCAAGTTCCTCCAGGTAAGTCCATCCATCCTTGTTTTTCCTTCTGCTGCCACCTGCCTCCCGAGCAAGCTGAGTGGGACTTTTCTGATACAAGACCCACCTGCATTTCAGTTGGAAGGAATCCTTTAAGAGCCATTCATGCTCCTGGTCAGCTCTGCATTTGCACAGGTTCCATTTCTAATAAAGTTACATTTATTTCACAACAAATATTTTTTTAAGGAACATGTATACAAGTTAGTGTAAACTGTTAGACAACTTATTAATCAAAAATTGCCTTTTATCTAGAACCATGCCTCCTTTTGTGGTTCGTTTTTACAAACTGTTGATAAAACATCCTTTGGTTCATACCAAAAGTTGGAGAAAATAATTTGGAGGTTGTGGCTGGCTAAAATTTGGTGGGAAAGAAATACACAGAGATAGGATCAGAAAGTAGAGAAAAAAATTATGAAGTAACTTTCTGTTATCTTTTATATGTAACAGAGCTGTAAAAAATGAGCAGACAGATGCCATATCAAAGTTTGTATGAGGTTGATATTCTGCCAGTACCGCCACAACATAATTTTGCAAAATCTGAGGGGGTAAAAAAAGGATAATATTCTTGCAATAAAAGAAAGAACATTTTGATATTTTCATTTCAAAATAAAATTTTAAGTTAAAAATCAAAATTACATTATGTAAAATTAAAGAAAGAAAATCTGGGCAAGAATGAAGACATTTTTATCAATCCAAGACAACTTCTCTCCTAGGATATTATTTCCTTGAAAATTTTGACATTTAAATGTTTTATTTATGGCTGGAAAAAAAGACAACTATTGAAAATTCACAATTCTTTGCAGAATGGAATTTCCATCCCCTGTGCAGTTCTAGTGTTTATGCTCTGAGGCTCTGCCACATGTTTTCATTCCCTTATAAGTTATACACAATTGATTTCAGCAGGAGTCTTCCTGCTTCACATTAAGTACATGCATTTGTGATTTTGCCTAAACACTGGTATCTACACTTACATCTTAGAGAAACAGAGAATTCTAATATAGAATAATAAGATTTCATTAGAAACAAGCAAACAAAAACTGAAAGCAATTCCAACTTACTGTCAGCTCCCAAGTTAGAAGTATTAGTAGTATTAGTAACAGACACATAGTGAAAAATCATTATCTATTTAAGAAAAAAATAATTCAACAGCTTTTGCAAAACATTAATTGTTAGCTACAAATGATCCAAAAGGGTTTAGTTGCATTGGTTTTTGGACCAAATTTAGTGAGACAATACTAATTGTTTTAACAAGATATTAAACTTTTGTATTCCCATTTACTTTTCTTTGCATGTTGTTAGGCTAAACCATAAGAATTTTCTAAAGGGTACTGTTACAATGGAAAGGAATGCACACTCCCTCTTGGGCTCAGTTCCAATGTATTTTTAGATTGTGACTTGTATTACATGATTTCACATCTCAAATGTGCCCACTCCTTATAGAGACATAATGAACTGAGCTGCAGGACAAGTGCCATAATGCTCTGCTGCTAGCATTTCTATTATTTTTTGCCAGCTCTATGGTTGAGTTTCTGTGGGGAGAACTCAATCACATATATGAAAACATATGTGTAGAGAATTTGAATAAATTATTGTGTAGAGAAATTGAATAAATTGTCTTTGACTAGAAGGAGAACACCCTGTGGTGTTCTGTTCTAGAGATGTGTACTTATACAGTATAAGGATCACTCCCCATAAGAAGATAAAACATAAACTGTTCCCTCTCATTGCATCTATGACTATTACATGTGTAACTACAAAGTTTCAGTATAAAGAATTCAGGAGAATTGACTTGTTACTTTGAGAATAGCAGATGGTAAAATAAATCAGGAAAATGAACCTGTTATCTTTCCATACTATACAGCAAAAATCCTCACTGTATGTTCATATTTGATAATAGGTATATAATCAGGCAGATGGCAGTTCCCACTAAGTCAGTGGGGCTACCCAAATGATTAATGCTTAGTGAGTGTTTCACCAGCTTCTTGCCAGGAGGATAGAAAACAGTGGCTGGGTTTCCAGAAATGCTGCTTCTTCCCATGACTTTGGTGTCCCTAATGGGAAACTATAGATTTCAACTCAATTTTTGCTATTGAAAAACATATTCTGACTTTTAAAATTATGAAGACAACAACAGTAAAGTGGAAAAAGATCTGTTTTCCAGATACATATGTTTTGCCAAACCTCACCATCTTTCCTTAACCTCTTTCTCCTCTTTCTGTGTACTTTAGAATTTCTGATGCACCTCTTTCTCACCCATCTAATCTGATTAGATTATACACTTTCACTGAGGACTTGCTAGTTCGAATTTTGTTAGTGAAAACTTTTGCAGAGAAAATCTGAGAAATTGATTCAAACCCAGAAATTAATTCAGGAAACCTACCAACTGCTGGTGTGAATGCTACTTCTGTTTAGAACAACATTTGTCACATAAGAAGCCTTCTTAGCAAAGTTTGATTACTTAAAAGGTAAAGTTTGATTACTTAAAATTCTCTGCTCCTAGGCCCACAGATACCAAGTGCAAAGAACTGATAGATTCAAAAGACATTCTTCCACCCATGGATGTTGCTCTACAACAGAACAGCCAGAAATGTGCTCAGCTTGCTGGCAGACTGCCATAGGCAGGGTCACATTAACATTCCATGGACTACTATCTTATCACCTCCTCACTGCAGCCTCCTTTGAAACAATGGAGGAGTTGTCAGTCTGCATCTGCAGAGCTTTCTTGGTGACCAATCCACCCTTCAAAGACCAGAGAAAACATAAGCCAAAGAAAAATGCACTTGTCCTACTAAGCTTGCTTCCAACCTATCCATGCTCAAAGAAATAATAACAGGCACTAGCTGCAGCTCTTACAAATGAAAATATCTCCTTTTAGAAGTTTGTTATGTAATTTCAGGAGATACCAACAACAAATATTGCTCTTACTAAAACCTTATAAAGAAAGATTAAAATTGTCAAGTCTCCTCACAGACCAGTTGCCATGGCACAAAATATTAGCAGTAAAGTAAAATCCATTAAAAATCATCTTCAGTTTTGAAAATGTGATTTGCTGCAGAAAATTACTCAAAATAACTTGTGCCTTTCTGTAGTTGATGGTGATCTCGGCTTTGGAACTTGTCCCAGAAGTCTAATGAGGTCCAGAAACAAGGAAAATTTGGAACATGTGGAAATGCAATTTAATGGACCTTGGAAATCTCACCTTCTCATCCCACTGTATCCCTGCCATATTTGCTTTTACTACTATGCATAGCCTAAAACCAAAATCAAATGAATAATGAAATCTGTAGTGGATTTTTGTGAATAATCTTCTCAGATTTTGGAAAATTTCTCTGTATTTCCTTTCCAGTGATGAGAGGGGATCCTTTTTTTTTTCCCTGACATGGACTGTGCAGATCCAGTGTTGCTGATCTGTAGTTTTACTAAACTTTAGGCAAGGCAATTATTTTCTAGGCTCAGCTTGCCCATTTACTTAAGAAAATAGAATAGTGATGTTTAGCTATCTACATCTCAGACCTGTCAAACTTTTAAAATGGAAGCCTGTTTGAAATCAAGGGTCTGGGATGTGAAAAACCCAGGGCAGGAGTTGCCATGTATTCCATGGGGAATGGAATGTTATTCCATGGGGTCAGTGAGGCCACCTTAATTGCTGACTGACTTTGTGTGCCTGGCAGTTGCCAGATGCAGGCAGAATACTTACAGATGTCTGACTAACTTCCACAAGGAAATGACTAGCACCTAGTACCAACCATTTTATCTGCACTGCAGAAAAAAAAAAAGGGCCTTGAACCAAGTCTATTTTTATTGACTCAGGACTGCCTTGCCTGGTCTGGAGCCATGTTTGTGCCCACTCATGTCAACCAGGGATAGCTGCCAGTCTGCAAGCAGTACCATTTAGATCTGACCACTATACTGTACCTCCCAGTGGCATCTTCATGGTGTGTATCCTTGTCACCTCATCCTTGAGTTTCCCTTCACAGTAGTATGCGCCGATAGTTTCACTGGCCTGTTCTCTCTTCCACACCACTGTTTTGGCTGCTGCTCTCTTGGAATCTTCATTAACTTCCAGTGGTTCTCGGTGCTGGTTTGCCACATCCTCCTGGTCCCGGCCGATCGTGATAGACTCACGGGAACGCCATTTGGAAGTGATACATATAAGTGATGTCTCGGAGTTGCCCACCAGAGGGAAGGAATTGATCAGTATGAGGTCCAGTGCTGCTTCTACTTTACCTGAAAAAAAAAAAAGCATCAAGTTAAAAAAAATTTTACTGCAGAATTCAAATATGTGACCAATCAAGTCACCAGGTAAGCTGTGTCACGCAGTGCTCAGGGTTTCTCTGGCTGGTGTCTTGCACAGCTTTTGTGTAAAATCAGATGAACACAGATTAAGTATTCTGCTACAATGACTTGAGGATTTATTTTTTTATGACACAAACAGATGGAGTTTGTTCTTCTCAGAAAAGGCAGTAAGTCTTGCAAACATGTTGAATTTCTTTCAAGAGCTGTTGTAGAAGCCCAAGGAAAACCATGGGTTGCCAAAGCAGATAGATCCATGTATAGTTAGACATGCACATAAATGCCTCAAGTGTGGTGCTTTTCTGGTGATGGAATCAGTAGATGATAAGGTTGTCAGTTTAATGGTCTTTCCTTGATGTCCCTTACGTGATTTAGTACGTATGAACTGATGTAAATCAGTTATGACTTTCAGTTACAGGAGCAGGTAGTACTTTGAGCGCTTGGAGTATTTTTTTGCAGCTGTTTTATGAATTTGGACTAATGATTTCATAGTCAATCACATTAAATATTTGAAGCCCTAACAGACACTGGCAAGGCCTGTGGCACAAAGCAACTTATGCCAAAACAAAATGCAAGTCGGCACCACTAGTTAAGTGAGGTCAGGTTTAAATCACTCAAAATTGCTTCTTTTGATCAATAGGACTGCCAGAAACACATAGAGATGAACGTTTCTTTGAAAATGAGAGATACAAGCCTAATTAAAATATCCTCTAGCAGAGTGCCACACTATTAGTTGTTCAAATGTGCATAGCTGGAGGGAAATTCAGCTCTCCTATAATGAACAATTGGCAAATAATAGGCGTTTCCCTTTATTTTTTAAGTGCAGGGTAAGGAGAAGGGAAACACATTTTTTCCAGCTGAAACAGGAAGAATAATTGATTTCTTTTATTCATCACATCTATTTTCCTGATTTGGATACAAGTATATTTTGTATTTACATAGAGAGACCTAATATTTAGTGCCGGTCAGCTTCCAAATGTTCTCTGATGGGAAGGAAGGGGTATAGTCTTAGATAAGGGAGGTCAAAAGGTCTTAGTGCTGACTGCAGTCTTTGCGTGTGTCTCTGCAGTGCTCTGGGCCAAGGGAGGAGGTCCTTCTCTGCTTTCAATGCAAGCAACCACTCTGGGGACTGAAGTATCTTGACAGCACATTGACACTCACCACACCCAACCAATCTTCCACAGCCACCACCCTTTCATGTGCCAGCCCAGATAACTTGCAGTTACATAATGGAGAAATGAAACCTTTTGGAAAGGACACAACAGCCATTAAAGTAAATATTGCATAAACATGCAGGTCAGCAAAGTCAGTTCATCCTGCTGCATGCTGCAAATATAAATCCTTTGAAAAACGTTAAAGAGGTATGTGATAGAAATGAGACCAGACTCATGCATTCATTTTATAGGGCATTTGTCTCAAGCCTCTTAGTTTTTTATGAGGAACATTTGTGCTTTTACTATGGATCTGATACATCAGCCAAAGGCAGATATAGTTCAACAGCCACCAGCACTGAAAGCAGCTTCGGTTTATATCAGCAAGGATCACATGCCGGCTAGAGATATTCTTAAAATCACAAACTGCAAGATCCTGTTTTTGCAAACTTTGTGAAACTCAGAATCAAATCTGGATTCAAATTCTGTGACTTGATGTGACTTTCTGTGTTGAGGTCAGGCCTGGTGTTAGAGAGCAAAAGTGAAATATTTTGGTATTTCTGCCTGGCGTCCACAGGGCACAGAGCTGCAACTGCCTTTCCAATACAAAGGTGTGGGCCCAAGGGGCTGGTGTCCTTCAGAGGATGGCTGGTCACCCAGGGCTCCAGTTCCATTTTCCCTAGCATTTCTCTGTTCCTC
This sequence comes from Aphelocoma coerulescens, assembly GCF_041296385.1. Lineage (NCBI taxonomy): Eukaryota > Metazoa > Chordata > Aves > Passeriformes > Corvidae > Aphelocoma > Aphelocoma coerulescens. The sequence continues at coordinate 50,328,300 of NW_027184085.1, forward strand.
TGACTTCTAACAAAGTTTTAAAGGGGAAAATAACACCTCTTTCTTCCCCTGCACCTCAACCTTTTAATACTTTGAGGAAAAAGCAGTAGGAGAATCTGAATTTTGAGGACCAGCTTTCATGCTGCCTTTGATCCATATGCAAAGCAATATTCTACCAGATTTGGGGCATTTGCTGCATATCTGGTTCCTTGTAGTAATAAAAATCATGCAATAAAGGTGTAGAATATGTAGACATATTGCTTATTTAAACTTGAGAATATTCTGGGTGAATCAAAATCTAGGCACCAGTGAATGGATAGCGTTCTGATTCATTGTCTAAAGATAGGTGGCTTTTTGTCATATTAAACTCTGCAGAGTAGCCCAGACACTTCAGTGAAGCAGATGGAACACAGATGAAATTTCTTCCCAGAGAAGCACAAAAGGGTTTTCTGCCTCTAAGAGGAATTTATATCTATGTGTAAGTATGGAATTATATGCCAAGCATGACTTTGCAGCTAAGGTTTCCCAGCTGGAAAATTTTGCAAGCAGAATTTAAAATAGTGGAAGTTTTGCACTAAGAAAAGCTATGCTTTAGACATAATTTGAAAAATTTAAAAAAAGGTATCTTGGCAATCTAAGGCCTTGGAGATGATAGTTGTGCTTTCTTTGACTCCACTGGGTAGGGATTCCTGCAGCATCTCTTTAGGGTAATGCAATTTCAAGTAATCCAACTGCTCTTGCTAAAAAGGAACTTACCTAGTCTGGCAAAATTTAGGCAAATCATATCCTAGATGTTAATGAAGGCTTTGAGTATGTAAGAACCAAACAAGGACAACAGAATTGAGCTCTGAGAAAAGCACAAAAAATAGAGACAGGGAACAGACTATGTCTGCAGCAAGGACCTCTGTGCTGCCTTGAAAAAGTCCTTTCAATCTTGCCCTCGTCCTTGAAGAACAGACCTTATCAGGAAGGCAATTTGCTGTGTGTGCAAATAGATTTTGAGAAGAGAAAGCACTTGCAGAAGGCTGTTGCTGTAAATGGGAGAGACCATGCAAGGAAGATCCATTGCCAAGAATTTATGACACATCACTCACAGTGATGCAGCACTTTGAGTCTTTCCAGCACAGTGAAAATGGCATCCTCTAAACAAGTTTAAATAACAGCACACTGACTATAGCCCAGGCAGCAAAATGAATGGAGGGAAACGCAGTTCCTCTTGGTCCACTCCAAATTACACAGGATTGTCCTGTCTCTTGCTGGGTGATATTCAACTGTATCTTTCATAGCTTTTCTAGTACAGACTTCCGCAGCCCAGAGAGTCAGTCATATCCTGTGCTGCATCCAAAGCAGCGTGGCCAGAAGGGCAAGGGAGGCGATTCTGCCCCTCTGCTCTGGTGAGACCCCATCTGGAACACTGTATCCAGCTCTGGGGTCCCCAGCATAGGAAGGTCATGGACCTGTAGAAATGGGTCCAGAAGAGACTATGTAGATGATGGAGTGCTGGAGCACCTCTCCTCTGAGGAAAGGCTGTGAAAGTTGGGATTGTTCAACCTGGAGAAGAGATGACTCCAGGGAGACCTTATAGCACCTTCCAGTTCCTGAAGGGGCTACAAGACAGTTGGAGAGGGACTTTTGTCAAGGGCATGTAGTGATAGGATAAGGGGTAATAACTTGAAACAACAGGAGGGTCAGTTTAGATACAAGGAAGGAATTTTTTACAATGAGGGAGGTGAACCACTGTAACAGGTTACCCAGAGAAGTTGTGGATGCGTCATCCCTGGAAGTGTTCAAAGCCAGGCTGGATGGAGCAGCCTGGTCTAGACGAAGGTGTCCTTGTCCATAGCAGTGAGATTGGAACTAGATGACCTTAAAAAGGTCCCTTCCAACTCAAATTATTGTATGATTCTATGACATTCACCTGGGGAAATTGTGCTAAACACAGAATAAATTTGTCATGCTGTGTCTGTAGTCCCTCTGTGTTCTCATTCCCTACCAAAATGCCATTCATACATGCACACAGTCATCATGTTTTCTGTCCTGCATTGCACCAGCAAAACTCGGCTAGGATCAGCTGAAAGAAACAGTTCTCAGAAATTCTGTGGAATACATCCCAGCCATAGTTCTACTCAAAGAGCAAGCAAGTCTCTGACAAAGATTAAAATATCACTCCTCTAGACCATTATTGGTGCTAGACACTAGAGTTCATGAGTGAATGTGGCAGTCTTGAGCTGAGATAGTTTAATGCCATAGATACAGCAACTCTTAGGAGAAAAGTGTTGATTTGTCCTTTCCTCTGACAATCCCTGCCCATATACTTCCATATTTCCACTGTTAACCTTTGTCTTGTCTCAAGGAAAACATGGGAAAATTCTAGGCATTTTCTACCTAATGTAGGACCTTTGCAAAGTTGCCTGTTATTTGGAAAAAATGTTCAACACTGGAATGCCTTATGGTCCTCTTCCATAACAGGCAGCCAGACTTGTCAGCTCCATCACAGGATAACCACACCTCACTGTCCTTCAAAGCACGTATAATATGGACACAGGTCATATTTGCAAGGGGTATTGAGAATTCAGAGTTCTGAGCAAAAGGTATAGGTGTTAATACTGATTGGTAGTGGAAGCAAAGAAATTGTTTAAACATGACACACCTAAAGATGTATTTATTTCCTTGTATTTGTAGAGCAATTATTGATTGCTTGAAGAAACTGTAAGCAGGAAGTCCTCTTGGCATTTGGAGTGTAACAGAAGAAGGAGAAGATCTGTTGTAAGAGGTAAGCGGAAAGATTAATACTTTTACAGTACTAATTATTTGAGAGAAGATGAAAGGGCAGAAAATTCCAGTAAATTCCACTCCATTTTTCACTAGGTGAAGCAGAGAATAGATGTAATATGTAATACCTATGTAGTTCTTATTTTCTCTTACGTTATTGCTTGGAGCATAAATTATTCCGGCTGTTAAGAGTCTGGGAATAGGAATGTAAAATATATAGATAGTATATTAGCAGGGAAAAAGTAGAATCTGTGCTTAGTTTTGGTGTTATGCTGAAAGTGAAACAGTCAGTTGTGTATAACATTCACTGCAGCATTTGAAAATCATTTAGAGACTGGTGAAAACGTATGTTCCAAACCGTTAAATCATCAACCCTTCTTCCTGCAAGTTTCTTAAAATACAACAATGAACACTCCCTCTGCTTGAAATAATAAGGTTTTGACTTAGAACAAACCCAACTTGCTAAATAGCCTAAACCTCAGTATTTCTCATTGTGTCTGTTTTATAGTTATAACTTCAGCTGTACCCTCTCCAGTTTTACTTTTTGGTATAAAACAACATACCAGATTAAAAGAATTAAATCTATTTAGGAATACAAATGGCAATCATACAAGCGATTTTGATGAGGAAGTATGGCATTTGATTAATTCTTGGGGAAAAACTGAATAAACTATGTGATTTTTTTAAAAATTAATTAATTAGCCAATGTGGAACATAACCAGGCTGGAAATAATGCAAGTTAAATATGAATGAATAAATAAAATAGAGACCAAATCCACATGTCTCCACTCCCAAAAAGAAAAAATAAAGTACTCCTTACTTAATATTAAAGCCAGTCAGAAACTAACCCAAAACACTAACTGTTTAGGCATATTTTTCACAGGGAGAGTGGAACGTATGCCAAACCAGAACCTGGCAATTTTTGTTTTTTTTTCTGGGCTCTCAACACTTCTCTTACATTATTTTTGGTTCATTCTCTAAAGAAGTAAGTAATTTGGGGGGCTTTGAAACCATGTATTCATTTTATGGGCTCAGTGGTCTTTAAGTGTCCTAGAAATTTCATCTGGAATGCAAAGATAGCAGTGGCTCAGGTAATTTCTCCCAGTGAGTCAGATTCTCCTCTGACAGCTCAATCCTGCACAGGAAAACAAGGCTGAAGTTATTGTTGTCCAAAGAGATTAAGATTCTCTGCCATACAATGGGAACAGCAGGGAAGGAAAAAAAGACAGAAATGCTCTGGGAAAACATCTGATAAATGAGCTAACAGACAGGTTTCCCAATAAAACCATTTTTGTTGTTCATTTAAAGAAACTTCTTGTTGTATCTTGCATGATACTACTGTGCAGCTGTGAGATGCTTCACAGTTCAAATACCAAGACCACTTGCCCTTAGAAATAGGGCACTATTTGTGGGGGGAAAGTATAGTGAAACTAATAAGAGATGAAAAATTAGTGACAGGGTATCACTATGCTATTTAGCAGTAGCGGGAAGACCAGAGCACACGTATGAAAAATGCAATAGTTTGTCAAAGGTAAGAGGGCTGCCTATCTTGGTATCTGCTCATCTGCCTTTGGTTACCTCTGGTGCAGCTGAAGGAAATGTCACTGCCTTCTTTTTTTCTCTGCATGTCAGTTGTTTCACAACCTACCAAAACCATCTTGTAAGGAGAAAATTCTAGAAGAGAAACACTGCTGCAGCTTAGTTGGAGGTTTCTGGGGATAGGGAGGCCATGACTAAATATGTGTTTGCGTGTGTGTGTAAGTAACCAAAACATGAGAGAGAAACCAAAACATGGTTTGTCATGATTTCTCCTTATGCCTGGTTGACCACAAGTGAGTGAAGTGGAAAACAACATATCAGCAGCAATGGCTACTTGAATAACCAGATGACAGCATGCCAGGTAATGCTGAAAATGCTGGAAAAAGGTGAGGAATGTGGGAAAGCTCAAGTAGGACAGGCTTGTAATTCAGGTGCATGTGGTTGGATTTGCAGCCAGCAAAATATCATCATAGCATACCATCAATAGTGTATTTGCACACCAAAATAAATATGTCTGTAACAAGGCTGGCCCTTGTCCAGTTGCATTATGAAGCTCCTATTTGTACCGCAAATGTGTACTGCCTGTTGTATGTGGGCAAGTGCTAAGCCAAAGCAGGTAAAATAACACAGGTGATTAATTAGTCAGTGCATACAATAGCATAAGGTTGGCTGTCTGTGATCACTGACTGCTGGGAGAACACATTCTAATACTCTTGCCTGTACAGAAGTGAACCCTCACTTTGCCACTTACTGATTTTTCTGACTAAAGTAGCTGGGAGGTGTTTCTGGTGTTAAGCACACTTTGTGACTATGGAGGCCAAGGCCCCTGACCGGTGTCTTGTCTGTGATGAACAGCCAGGAAACAACACAAGGGAAAATCATCAGCACAATCAGAAGTGCAGTTGGAACTGCATTGTCAAGGAAAGCTTGTTATACTCCAAAGGAGAAATTAACTAAGCCACTTCATTAGTCAGGCTAACAGTGCAAAAAATAAATAGCAGGCAAAAAAACCTACCAGCCTTGAAGTAAAAAGCTTACATTTCTGAATAGAGAAATGTAATTTGTTAATGTATCTTTCAAAAATCCTTTCAGGACTTAGTAAATGCCTAATATCTTTACACCCTAAAGGGGTTAATAGCTCCAAGTGATGAATTGCAAAATGTATTTTGATAGCTTTTTAACTTCGTTACGATCCGTGTTTAACAGTTGGAGAACAGCTATCAAATCTGTAATATAAACAATCAGCATTTTAAACTCCTTATAAGAAAGCCTCTATTTTAGACATGGGTTGTTCTTTGCTGTGTGCCTCCACTGAAACCACAGTGGAACAGCATCCTAAATATGATTTACCAGCACAGGACAGAGACTGTCTTTAGAAGGCAGTTCTTCATTGCAGATTCTCTAAGATTTTCATCTCTCCAGTCCCAGATAGATCTTATATTACAGAGGGACCTGCCCATGGAACTAAATCCGTTTCACACAAGTAGTAGGTGCATCCATTTTTGGTTCATTGCTCCTGTGCCTACCCAACACCCTTCATACCACAATGACTCCTTGGTCTTCTGTTGGGGTTTTATTTTAGTCCTAGTTTTTTTCCTGTTAAAGGAAGTTTTTCCCATATGCATGTTGCTAGGGGACAAATGACTGTACTTAAGAAAGACAAGAAGAGCTGCCCATTGGGGGTGGGGTGGGCCTGGCTACTCCTTTGTTTCAGCTGGGTGTGGGGTCAGTTCGCTCTCGGTGTTTGGAAAGAGAAGCTGCAGAGAAAGAAGCTGCTGGTTCTTTCTTCAGCCGTTTTTCTTTCTGCTGGAAACAACACTGGGACCCCAAAGCTGCTTTCCCTGCCCTGCTGGGGGCCGGGCTGTGGCCGCCCTGCCCCGCTGCTGCTTCAAGCCTTCGCTACGCTGTAGCTGTGCTCGCCCTGCCTGCCCGACCTCCGGGGGGTTCCCCATTTGGATAGGTCTCCTCTGTCCTCTGGGATCTGTGCTCATCCCTGCCGCTCCAGCCTGCTGTTCCCAAGAGTCCGGCTGGACACCAGGATCGGCTGCCCAGGGGTTTGTGAAGCCTTTGTTCCATCCTTCCCCAGGATCCCAGGGCACCAGCACCGCGTGCTCCCCAAGCTCGCTCCGGAGCGCCCCCTGCAGCCGCGGGGGAACCATCGCACCTGCCCTGCTCACCGGGAGCCGCCAGCGCCCCTGCCGGCTGCGAGCGGAACTGCACCCGAGGGGAAAGGGCCTGACAGCCGAGAAGGCTGGGACTGGGTTTGTGATTGTTTGCTGTTACTGCCACAGTTATTGTTGTTTTGGTTGACTGGTTATATATATATATATATAATAGTAAAGAACTCTTATTCCTATTTCCCACATCTTTGCCTAAAAGCCCTTGATTTCAAAATTATAATAACTTGGAGGGAAAGGGGTTACATCTGCCATTCCAAGGGAGGCTTCTGCCTTCCTTAGCAGACACCTGTCTTTCAAACCAAGACAGATCTTGGCGCCCAACATGAGACACGAGGGCATTAAGAGAGACAGATGAAAAAGAAATAACAGTTCCTGGATAACTTAAGTTTGTGTGCTGGATATAGGAACCTTGGTAGGCAGCACTATGTGGTCTACTTTACCCTGGTTCGGGTGGCATGTGGCCGTGGCTATATTCTTCCCCTTTGCAGCTCCTTACTTGAATATGGGTCCTCTGACTAAGGCTACCGTTGCTGTTATCCAGCTTCCACTATGGGTCGAGAAGGTGAGGAATTCATGGGTTTTTAACTTCCTCCGGAATGTGGGCACGTGGATAAACGGCTATCACACACTGAGCGCATGTTTTTGGGGTTATGTTAACAATGGTACCTTCTGTGAGGAAATGACACCAGGGGAAGTTTTCCCCCAACCCCTCAACCAGTTCTTTGGACCCACCCCATCAATTTTCGAAGGGTTTAGATTCCCTCTGAATACTAACCACCTGCTGCTGGTAGGCCTACTCTATTTAGCATTCAAGGATAAGTTGAGATTGGCTTGGATAACTACCCAGACACCAGCCCCAGAGACTAGAGATCCTGCCCCAGAGCCTGATCCTGCCCCAGAACCTGACACAGCCCCAGACACTAGAGATCCCACCCCGGAGCCTGATACTGCCCAACAGCCAACCTCAGAAATGGATTACCCTAACTGGGTGGGGGTACTGGCAAAAGGGATGCAGGAGGTATGCCAGGAGATGGGCCAGATGTGCCAGGAGATGTGCCAGGAGATGGGCCAGGTGCGCCAGGAGATATGCCAATTGCTAAGGGAATACACCTCCTCAGCTAGTGAAAAACCCTCTCCCTGCCCCAAAGAGGGTGAGTCCGATGGTGCAGCAGTGGAGCCCACGGATGTTACAACCATCCAGGTTTCAGCTGAACCACAAGGCCAATGACAGCCAGCAGCAGTCGCCCCTGTGCAAAGGAGGATGTGTAAGACCAAATCAGTACGACCAGTTAATGATGATGGGGAACCAGGGCCCTCACAACCAGCAGGAGAGCCAGAGCCAGAAATCATCACTGAGTCCCTGTCATACGACAGTCTCCGTGGTATGTGAAAAGACATTGTGCGAAGGGGGCGTGAGCCTTATACCACCTGGCTGCTTCGGGTTTGGGACCTTATGGGCACAAGTGTGCAACTGGATAGTGGTGAGGCAAGGTATCTGGGATTGTTGACCCAGGACCCAGGTGTGAACCAGGTATTTGTGAGGGAGCCAGGGCCCCTTTCTCTCTGGGAGCGGCTCTTAATGAGTGTGAGAGAAAGGTTCATTCACAAAGAAAGAATGCAGGAGTACCATCATAGAATGCAGTGGAAGACACTCGAGGAAGGGATCCAACAGCTAAGAGAGGTGGCAGTATTAGAGGTACTCTTTGGGAAGGATGGACAGTATGATAATGACCCTGATAAGGTCAGGTGCACAGGACAGATGATGTGGAACCTGGCAAAGCTAGGGCCACAGCAATACACCACCTTCATTGCAACGATTGATGCTGACAATAACCGAGAAACAGTGGGCTCTGTTGCCAACAAGCTCAGGAATTATGACACTATGGTCAATGGTCCGCTGAAAGCTCATGTCTCTGCTGTGGTCCAGGACCTCAAAGAGGAGGTGAAGGAGATGAGGAAGGAAATGAGGGAGGAGATGAGGAAGGTCAGTGTGGCACCAGTGCGAGTCACAGGCCCCCAAGTCAGAGCCCGTCATCCCCCTGCTAGAGAGAGGGTACACCCCATGAGCTGAGCTGTGGTTTTTCCTGTGTGAGCATGGGGAAGACATGAGAAGGTGGGATGGGAAACCCACTTCTGTCCTGGCAGCGCGGGTGCGTGAACTCAAGGAGGGAGGCACTAACCGAGGGGGTTCCACTAAGGTGAAAGTAGCCTCAGCCTCCCGTGACCGAGCTGCCAGGTATTACAGAAGGGAGGATGATATGTCGGATCCCCTTGAAGGTACCTCGAGCATGTACGCCCAGGGAAAGAATGATAACCAGGGCTAGAGGGGCCCTGCCTCTAGCCAGGAAGAGGCACGGGAGAACTGGGTTTTCTGGACGGTGTGGATTCGATGGCCTGGCACATCAGAGCCACAAAAATATGATGCATTGGTTGATACTGGGGCACAGTGTACTTTAATGCCATCGGGACATGTGGGGGCAGAACCTGTATCTATCGCTGGGGTGACCGGGGGATCACAGCAGTTGACCCTTTTGGAAGCTGAGGTGAGCCTGACTGGGAAGGAGTGGCAAAAGCATCTGATTGTGACCGGCCCAGAGGCTCCGTGTATTCTGGGCATAGACTTCCTCCGAAATGGCTATTACAAAGACCCAAAAGGACTCAGGTGGGCGTTTGGGATTGCTGCTGTGGAGGCAGAGGGCATTAGGCAGTTGAACACCCTGCCTGGACTATCTGAGAATCCTTCTGCAGTTGGGCTCCTGAAAGTGGAAGAGCAACGAGTGCCAATTGCCACCTCGACAGTGCACTGCCGGCAGTATCGGACAAATCGAGATGCTGTGATTCCCATCCACAAGATGATCCGTGAGCTGGGGAGCCAAGGGGTGGTCAGCAAGACCCACTCACCCTTCAACAGCCCCATTTGGCCTGTGCGCAAGTCTGAAGGGGAATGGAGATTGACTGTGGACTATCGTGGCTTGAATGAAGTGACTCCACCACTGAGCGCTGCTGTGCCGGACATGTTGGAGCTCCAGTACGAGCTGGAGTCCAAAGCAGCAAAATGGTATGCTACTATTGACATTGCCAATGCATTTTTCTCCATTCCTTTGGCACCAGAGTGCAGGCCGCAGTTTGCTTTCACCTGGAGGGGTGTGCAGTACACCTGGAACCGATTGCCCCAGGGGTGGAAGCACAGTCCCATCATCTGCCATGGACTGATCCAGACTGCACTGGAAAAGGGTGAGGCCCCAGAACATCTGCAGTACATTGATGACATCATTGTGTGGGGGAACACCGCAACAGAAGTGTTTGAGAAGGGAGAGAGAATAATCCAAATTCTCCTGGAAGCTGGTTTCGCCATCAAGAAGAGCAAAGTCAAGGGACCTGCCCGAGAGATCCAGTTCCTGGGAGTAAAGTGGCAAGATGGACGACGTCAGATTCCCACTGAGGTCATCAATAAGATCACTGCAATGTCTCCACCGACCAGCAAGAAGGAAACACAAGCTTTCCTAGGCGCCATAGGTTTCTGGAGGATGCACATTCCTGAGTACAGCCGGATCGTGAGCCCTCTCTACCTGGTTACCCGCAAGAAGAACGATTTCCCCTGGGGCCCTGAACAACAGCAAGCCTTTGCCCAGATCAAGCAGGAAATCGCTCACGCCATAGCCCTTGGCCCAGTCAGGACAGGACCAGAGGTGAAGAACGTGCTCTACTCTGCAGCCGGGAACAATGGCCTGTCCTGGAGCCTCTGGCAGAAGGTGCCTGGTGAGACTCGGGGCCGACCACTAGGATTCTGGAGCCGAAGCTACAGAGGGTCTGAAGCCAACTACACTCCCACAGAGAAAGAAATCTTGGCAGCTTATGAAGGAGTCCAAGCTGCCTCAGAAGTAATCGGCACAGAGGCACAGTTGCTTCTGGCACCCTGACTACCGGTGCTGGGGTGGATGTTCAAAGGAAAGGCTCCCTCCACGCATCACGCCACCGACGCTACTTGGAACAAATGGATTGCCCTCATCACGCAGCGCGCCCAAATTGGAAACCCAAGTTGCCTTGGGATCTTGGAAATAATTACGAACTGGCCGGAAGGTGAGACTTTTGGGTTATCTTCTGAAGAAGAAGAGGAGCAGGTGACGCATGCTGAAGAAGCCCCACCATATAACGAGCTACTAGAGAGTGAAAGACAATACGCCCTCTTCACTGATGGCTCCTGCCGAATTGTAGGTGCTAGCCGGAAATGGAAAGCCGCTGTATGGAGCCCCACACAAGTTGCACAGGCTACTGAAGGAGAAGGTGGATCGAACCAATTTGCTGAGCTCAAAGCCATTCAATTAGCTCTGGACATAGCTGAAAGAGAGAAGTGGCCAAAGCTCTACCTCTACACTGATTCATGGATGGTAGCCAATGCTCTGTGGGGTTGGCTGGAAAGGTGGAATAAGGCAAACTGACAGCGCAGAGGAAAACCAGCCTGGGCTGCTGAGGAGTGGAAAGACATTGCCACTCGGGTAGAGAATCTATCCGTGAAGGTCAGTCATGTAGATGCTCACATCCCCAAGAGCCGGGCTAATGAAGAACATCGTAACAACAAACAGGTAGATCGGGCTGCAAAAATAGAGGTGTCCCAGATAGACTTGGATTGGCAACATAAAGGAGAGTTGTTCCTAGCTCGATGGGCCCATGATGCCTCAGGCCATCAGGGCACAGATGCCACCTATAAATGGGCACGAGATCAAGGGGTGGATCTGACCATGGACAGTATCTCCCAGGTGATCCATGACTGTGAGACATGTGCTGCGATCAAGCAGGCCAAGCGGGTGAAGCCCCTGTGGTATGGTGGGTGGTGGTCCAAATACAAGTATGGGGAGGCCTGGCAGATTGATTATATCACATTGCCTCAAACCTGCCAAGGCAAGCGCTATGTGCTCACAATGGTAGAAGCCACCACAGGATGGCTGGAGACCATCACTACTGCCCGGAACACCATCCTGGGCCTGGAAAAGCAAGTCCTTTGGAGGCATGGCACCCCTGAGGGAATCGAGTCTGACAATGGGACTCATTTCAAGAACAGCCTTATAAACACCTGGGCTAGAGAACATGGCATTGAGTGGGTGTACCACATCCCTTACCATGCACCAGCAGCTGGGAAGGTTGAGCGGTGTAATGGACTGCTTAAAACCACCTTGAAGGCACTGGGTGGGGGGACTTTCAAAAACTGGGAGGTGCATTTAGCAAGAGCCACCTGGTTAGTTAACACTTGAGGCTCCACCAGCCGAGCAGGCCCTGCCCAATCCGAACCCCTACAAACAACAGATGGGGATAAGGTTCCAGTGGTGCACATGAGAGGTATGCTTGGAAAAACTGTTTGGGTAAAGTCTGCCTTGAGCAAAGACAAACCCATCCGTGGGGTTGTTTTTGCTCAGGGACCAGGTTGCACCTGGTGGGTGATGCAAAGGGATGGAGAGACCCGATGCATACTGCAAGGGGACCTTGTTTTAGGGTGCACTACCCATGGCTTTGTACTTGTATCAGTATCAGCATGTATATATGTATATAATTCGGGTGATGCATGTATTTATATGGTTAAAAAGGTTAAGTTTCATGTAACATGTTAGTATGGGAAAAAATTCAGGGTGGATAATGTTGGGGTTTTATTTTAGTCCTAGTTTTTTTCCTGTTAAAGGAAGTTTTTCCCATATGCATGTTGCTAGGGGACAAATGACTGTACTTAAGAAAGACAAGAAGAGCTGCCCATTGGGGGTGGGGTGGGCCTGGCTACTCCTTTGTTTCAGCTGGGTGTGGGGTCAGTTCGCTCTCGGTGTTTGGAAAGAGAAGCTGCAGAGAAAGAAGCTGCTGGTTCTTTCTTCAGCCGTTTTTCTTTCTGCTGGAAACAACACTGGGACCCCAAAGCTGCTTTCCCTGCTCTGCTGGGGGCCGGGCTGTGGCCGCCCTGCCCCGCTGCTGCTTCAAGCCTTCGCTACGCCGTAGCTGTGCTCGCCCTGCCTGCCCGATCTCCGGGGGGTTCCCCTTTTGGATACATCTCGTCTGTCCTCTGGGATCTGTGCTCATCCCTGCCGCTCCAGCCTGCCATTCCAGCCTGCTGTTCCAGCCTGCCGTTCCCAAGAGTCTGGCCGGACACTGGGATCGGCTGCCCAGGGGTTTGTGAAGCCTTTGTTCCACCCTTCCCCGGGATCCCAGGGCACCAGTGCCGCGTGCTCCCCAAGCTCGCTCCGGAGCGCCCCCTGCAGCCGCGGGGGAACCATCGCACCTGCCCTGCTCACCGGGAGCCGCCAGCGATCCCTGCCGGCTGCGAGCGGAACTGCACCCGAGGGGAAAGGGCCTGACAGCCGAGAAGGCTGGGACTGGGTTTGTGATTGTTTGCTGTTACTGCCATAGTTATTGCTGTTTTGGTTGACTGGTTATATATATATATAATAGTAAAGAACTGTTATTCTATTTCCCACATCTTTGCCTAAAAGCCCTTGATTTCAAAATTATAATAACTCAGAGGGAAAGGGGTTACATCTGCCATTCCAAGGAAGGCTTCTGCCTTCCTTAGCAGACACCTGTCTTTCAAACCAAGACATCTTCCAAGAGAGCTGCACACGGTTTTTTGTTTGTTTAAGAGATGGGTCTAGGCCAAGCACACTCAAATGTATGTGACTGATACAGAGCAGGTTTCCAGCCCAGGTAATTCTCATCATGAGCACATGAAGGACCCCTGCCCTAGAGCCAACTTCTCAGTGACAGTCAATGTCTATGACTTCTATTCTCCCTCTTGTACACTAAAGATTTCCTGATAAAAATCTTGTGGGCATCAGACAATCTGTGCAAAATATTACAACTTCAGTTTTCCCTTAAATGAAAATTCAGCAAAAAAGTAATCTATCCATCTTAATTATGACTAAGTATGAAAACCATATAATACATGTGTATTCATGTATCTATATATGAAAATTGTATCTAAAACAATAGCATATGTTGACACTTACAAATGTAGTGTGGTTTCATTTCACTCTTTCAGATTTGATTCCTTTGGGCCTGATGTAATGCCTTTCCACTCCCAACTATTCCCAGCTGTTGAAATGACCTTTGGGAACACAGGCTTCCTGAGAGCTACTCTGCATCTCAGTACGTGTGAACCAGGCACAGTATGGCAGGCGGATGCAATTTCAGGGTCTCACAAATCAAATACACTTCAGGAACAAAAGGTGAATTTGGTTTAAAATTCCTCTAATTCACATTAGTAGTTTGATAATTTAGGTGTCAGAAAGGTTGTGGATCAGTGTAATGTCTGGTCATGCAACAAATACCTGATATTAAAACCTCATGGTTACAGTTATGAAATACCCGACATTCAAAGGTCAGAAGTGGTATTCCTGCATTTCTTTGTGGGATGTTCAAAACTCCAGCACTCAGTCATACGACACACTGAAGTTCAGGTGCCACTTTGATCTGACAACAGCCTATTTGAAGATGCTCACAGAGGCCTAGTCCCTTCAATTATGGGAAGAATGACATTCCTGCTCACTGTCACAGGCATGGATAGGCCACTGGTTAGTACAGGTTTTTGATTAAGTTAAGCTTCAAAAGAGAAATACAAGTCTTGAAACAGAATTGTTAGAACTTTCCAATCCAACTAAAACTTTTGACTTGTCATTTTGAAAAGCCTATAGAATTATAAAGGTGCTTGTGTCTCTGGTAATGTATGTTAAAAGCTGTTCAACTTTGTAAATATGAAAATGAGTCACATAATAATGATAATTTAGATTTTTTTCATAACGCCTACTGATCCCAAAGAAAATGCAGCCATCAACATAGATGATGGAGAGCTATTGAATGCTACTGCACTGGTTTGCTCCACTGTTACCCTTTTCTAAAAAGGCTATTATAATATTTCGAGTCTTTTACCATATATGGGTCCAACAGCTAAGTGAGAAAAAAAATCTAGTATCTTTAGAAAGCCACTGGATCTAGGATTATTGGCAGAGCAAAACTGTAGCACAGAAGATTCTGTCTTGGAGAATGGAGACATTTGACAATATATTTGTTTCCTGATAGAAATAGTCAAATGTTCTTGAAGCTAATTGTAATTGCTGCTGGTTTTCACCAGTCCTTTACTGATGGTGGTCATCTTGCTAAAATAAGGCTCACACTTGAACATTTCTGGGAGTTAGCTCACTGTGAGAAACTGCAAGCAGATTTCTAGACCATTTGAGGATACCTGAGGATGTCTGAAGCACTTCTGAGGAAAAAGGCAAGTTGTGACACTCATTCCTTGCCTTTAGGGGAATAAGTAAATCTGCAGCTCTTCTTTGGTCAGAACTTAACCAACTGAACCTAGCCACAAGCTGAGCATTAGAATCCATACTTCAGGATAGATGTCAGCATAATTTTGCTACTCCAAAATGTCAGGAACATAAACAACCAAAAGGAAAAACATGTGGTGATACTCAGTACAGTTTGAAGAATCCCAGCAGTATTAAATTCAACTCCTTATCAGTTTAATTGAACATTTGCTGTGGAATGTAGAGAGTGAAAAAGTGAGCATTTGTGTATACTTTGAACGCCATCTTCCACTCTGGATCATTAGTTCTAGCTGCTAATGGAGTACTGCTATTAAAAATAAAAAGACATTAAATCAAAGGCCATTTCTCCTAATGGGAGCCAAGTCAGTGCTTTTCACCTAGAAAAAGGGTGGAGTGGATTTTGTGCCTACCCAGCAACACACTCAGAGAAGCCCACAATCATCGGGGACAAGGTTAAGCCAGTTCAGTGTCTGTACAGAGTATAGACTCTCCCCTGCTCAGGGAATGTCATTCCTGCTTTCCTGAACTCCGCCTGCAGTATCTGGAGGAAAGCAGGCTCGCATTGTCTTCCACTGCTCGCCCCAGGAAACATGATATCATTCTCAAACAAAAGCGGGAAAGCTGACAGATCTATTGAGATGGGTGTGACTACAGCACACACCTCGCTGGTCAGCCCCTGTGGAAAATGCAGTGACTGGCAGCTCATTGGTGCTGGGCTGTCTGTGCTCTCCACATTTTTATAGCTAATCTCTGCAAATGACTTTTGTTTCTCCTCTACTTGTGACTTAATGAACGCTGTTGCTGTCTATGTCAAATAGGTATATGACACCATGCAGAGAAATAGGAGGGACAAGGAAAAAAGTTGGAATAACTGGACTTTCTTTTCTTCTCCATCCATAGTGCGTACAGCACCAGATATTGTGAAATGCTGGAACTGATCTGAGGGCTAAACAGGTTGAATTCATGTGCAGCTAAACAATCCAGAAACTGAAGCCACAGAAGAGGAATTGGTAATAACAACATGTAGCCTATTACAGCAATTGCTAGATAAGAATATTTCCAAACATGATTTCAACAGATTAAAAACTTTTTTTTTTTTTGCCTGCATTAACGTCTAGCCTTTTATAGATGCCAAAAGTAACATCTCAAACTCATAATTTTATTGTTAACAGCTGTTGGCATGCTGCTAATCAAGAAGATCTGTACAGAGCAATTGTGAAGAAAGTTGCAGGGAAATAAGGACTTCTGCCTTTTCGTGCTACTTTCTGGTTTTCACTGCAGGACAATTTGCAGTTCTACAGCACATTACATTTTTACTGTGGAACAACCTGTATATATATCTCAATGCAATGGTTAAGGGTGAGTTAAGAGTCTAAGGTTGTCATGTGACTTGTATTTTTCTTTTACAGATTTTTACAGAAGAAACTGACTAGAAAATCAAAATGAGGATTGTAAAAGTGATCTTTACTCAAATGTGGAGTAACTTTGAATCTGATGGCAGGAGAACAGTCCTCAGGGCTCTGCATGTGATAGGTTCAGCAATGTATCTCTAACATTAATGCTGAAATTACTGTAAACTAAATTTGAATTAGTACAATATTTGCGTATACCTTTCTACAGATATCTCTTATGATAACTTCTGACTTGCTGAACTAATGACATTTCCTGATAATACTATATAACTGTGTTTTTAGTGGTTTTAATTGATCTTGTATTTTTTCCCTCTTTTTTCCACTGACTCTCATCTAAATTCCACTTGTGGAATCTTGTCTGAAATCAGATACTGGAATAGCTACACATATCCAGTGTATGGCTAGTTCATAAAGTCAGTCACAGAAGTTGACATTAATCTGTATTTAGAGCAGATTCCTTAGGGAAAGATACCAACGGTTTCAAAGTTATCAGCTGTCTAAAAAAAATTAGTACATTAGATAGAAAAGAAACCCTGCTGCAACAAATGTATCAACAAACAACTTCAACAGTTAAAAGCTGCAGCAGTGAATCCTACATGTAGCTAAATCATCCCCAGTTGCTTGGCCCCAGTCCTGCCCTCACTCGCTTTAAGAGCTCTGCACAGAGAAGTGGACTCCCTGAAACAAACACGAGTACTTAAATCAGTAAAGGTAAGCGCTGGAGTGAAGGGTAGACAGTCAAAGGCTAGGTGCATACTGTGTGAAAAACAAAGAAAGGCATGACAGGTCCACTACAGATATTAGAGCCAAAGTTTACCTGAAATCAACAGGCTGAATCCATAGAGAACTAGGTGTGCTAGAGGGTCCATGCTTTCCAAAGTATATCCATCCAGTTCTTACAGCTGTTCATGGAGTATCCTTTCCTCGGGGCAGACCTTTAGCAGTTACTCTTGTCCTGCATAGTATGCTGTTTACAAGT
This sequence comes from Aphelocoma coerulescens, assembly GCF_041296385.1. Lineage (NCBI taxonomy): Eukaryota > Metazoa > Chordata > Aves > Passeriformes > Corvidae > Aphelocoma > Aphelocoma coerulescens. Next base: position 50,345,458 of record NW_027184085.1, read on the forward strand.
CACAGGCAAGAAATCAGAGCACTGGCGCAGGCTGGAACAGTCTCATTGCTGTCTGAGTACAGGGAGTTTAAGTTCCTTTTTCCTGTTTCCTTTGTAGATTAGGATGGGAAAGGCAGGATCTTAAAGGCATTTTTGTATCAGCAGGACTGCAGGGGAGTGCAAATCCCATCCATCCAGCAATACATCAAAACAATTATCTGAAGCTGCTGGAGAAGCAGAGGACTGCTGTTGTTCACAGTCAGCAGAATAGGAACAATGATGGCATCCTCCAGTAGGTGTGAGAGTGGAAGTAAAACATCCTCCACCTAGGTACAGTAGGTGGAAAGTGCTATTATCTCATTCTTAAAGTCCAGGTCTGCTAAGTTCTCAGGGTGCTGTAGTGTTTTCCCTTATTTATTTAATCCACACATAAACTGCTGGCCACAATGCATTTCTGCACACAATAATGAAAATAAGAAGTAAACAGTAACAAAGCAGCCAGCTGAATCCAGTATAACCAAAGCCATCCACAATCCAGCAAACTATTCCCTTAGTTCATGTGTTTTACTGGAAACTATTTTTCTTTACATTTGACAATTGGAAACAGACTGAAAACTTGTTGCAATAATAAATCTCACACATAGTTATTATGACTTCAGTGGGATTAAAATGCCTGCATCACTCAGGGAGGTCTTGAAACTCGGAAGCTAAAACAAAACACAAGGAAAAAATACAAAGAAAAGCAGAAAAAAAAAAATAAATGAAATAAATGTAAAGACAGCACTCATATATATAAACAGAATTGAAATTAACGAGCACTTGACAAAACATGATCCATGGCAATACAGCATTTGAAAGTTCTGTAGTTCTGCCAAGATGCCAACAGCCAGAATTACTTTTATGGAAATACAAAAAAAGGAATTTTCAGCACAATTTTGGAAATGGGGTATGGGTTTATCCTACTTTGATTTAATCTCCTTTTAGCCTTTGATTGTAGTGTAGATTTCACAGAGGAAGTCCTTCACACCCAAGATCTATTGCCATGTGGAGAGAAGGGTTACAACCACAGCAAACGGGAAGGCAGCAGCCCAGAGTTCCTTACGTGTGTCCCTCCTTTCCCTCCATATAACCAAAAGCCAAAACAGGTAGAAAATTATACTGAAAATACCCTGTGGGTGCAAAAACACAGTATGAGGTACAAACACTACTAAAATTCTTTTTTGATGCTTAAAGGAGGCAGAATATAAGATATTTATGTGGTTTGGTTTCAGACTAAAATAAACACATATATTTTGTCCATTTGAGATTTTGGAGAACATCTACTCTTCTTTTACTCTTAGATGTGAAGCAGTAGTGATTACCCCTCTCCAATTGCACCTTAGCTTTTATAAGTCTGCAAGTAGAGATCCCTCCAATACCAGAATACTTACTATATTAGCAGATACTAAATATTATCATATTTCCCATCTAGTGGATAACTGGTTTGTTATTCATTTAACCTGTTTATAAGTTGGCCAATCCTCGATTATTTTTGATTTGTTGAGGGATGGGGAGCAGGAAGGAAGGAGAGGGGACAGGCTTAAACAACTGTGGTCAAGGCTGTGGTTCTCCAGATTGCTGTTCTAATCTTAGAGGGGTTTTTAAAGTTTCCACTTAAATCTCACTTTCCTGCTGTAAAGAGGTCACTGAGGAGAAATGCATCATGTCTCCATTTGAAAAACACCTAAATAGAAAGTAATGCTTCTGATACTGATTTTGCAGTATGAATAATGGGCCAGGTGAGCTGTTCATTCTTTTTTGAAGAACCAACTTGTGCCTACTGATCATTTCAGCTGCCATGATGACAAGGTAGTTATTTATCTCAGAGTGGACAGCCTGAACATGAAGCATTCCACAGATACAAGAAGGTTGCAAAGGCCTGCTGAAGCCAGAAGAGAGGAGATACATACTAACCCAAGCCAGAATTTGTTTAGGGTACCAGCGTCAGCAGGATTGTGTGTTCATTTCTGTTTCATTACAAAATTTAATTTTCAAAGAAATGAAGAATAGCATCTGCAATTCAGCAAACACTAAAGTACTCCTTTATTTGTAGTATGTGTTAAATGTATGTCTATTTGGAAAGCTTTTAAGTGCCACCACAATTACTGCTCCCACTGAAGTCCAAATTAATCACATGATAAGCTTTTTCTACTGCAGAATTTAAAGGATTTCAATATTCTGTCTTATTCTCACTCAACATTAAGTGTCTGCTAGGTCTACCTTTCATATTTTCATCCTTGTATTTCATGTGCCTAGAAGGTAAGTATTTTTTAAGGTAGGTCATATTAATTTTGTGTCCCTTGAAGTAAAAACTGTATTATCTGATCACCTTCTTAGTGAGCGACACAAAAGTGCAGTAGAATTGCCTGTCCCCACCACCAAAAAGATAGTCCATAGCTAATGGGGACACTGAGTCTCAGCCTGCATTCACTATTAATGACATGAAGAATTCCAAATAGCCTTTGGCAAAACCTGATGGCCAGTAAAAGAAACTGGGCTAAAAGTAAGGATGGGACAAGGAGTAAAATACGGTACAGAGTTACTCTAACTTTTATTGCATGTGGACCTGTTGACTGTCAGGGTGTCCAATGAGCATCCTTGCTACATCTTCAGGTAGGTATGTAGCTGTATTTTGGCCCCACAGACTACACTCATCTTTTCTAAAGATACTTTAGAAAGGCAGTTTCAAAAGAGTTCCCCTCAGAAACATCAGTTTTGTTGGTGGTTAACTGCTGATTCAAACATATTCACATCTTAACTCCCAACATAATGGCATGCTTAAGTTTAAATTACTTGCAGCAGGGAAACAAATTGTCTTCCAACATGTAAATATAACCCTAGCATTAAACATGGCTTTTCATAACTGTCTTTGCTGAAGGCTAATTTTATGATATGTCAAGTGCCCTGAACTCCTGACACCAGGCTTTCCTCTTTAGATAAGCAGCACACTTGTCTCAAGGACAACCCATTCATACATGCTGCACCACATGGAAATATGTGAGGAGGAAAAAGAAACAATGCCACTGCACTTCTTTAGTCAGGTAGATGTGTTAGCAGAAATCACATATCCTCTTGCAGTGTCTGGTCACATTATATTTTTTGGAACCAAGCCATTACTTTTGCCTTGACATGATGTTGATACGTCTTATTAGGAGGCAGTAAAGGAACTTTAGGAATTATTACTCACCACAGTCAGCTAATGTGAAACAAAGGCTCACAAATGATGGGGTTTAAGCTTCTTTTCTCAAACAGATCCTGTTCTCCTCTGCAACATGGCCTATGCCATTGCGGCCAGCTGTAGCCCCTAAACCATCTATCTGGGATCACCTGGAAGTGAGAGGTAGCAGACAGGTGGCCAGGGAGAGGACATGTGCAGCTGCTGGTCTAAGAACTCAGGATGAGCGCTGCCCCTACCACTTCAGTGGCAGTGGTAAATTGAGGGAGGTAAAGGTTTCTGGGGTACATGTCATGCAAACGTGGATAGGACAGTATGGAGGAATGGTGCTATTGAAATGGGTAGTTCTGAGAAACCTTAAGGTGAGGTAGAAAAGGTAACAGAGAGTTTTTTGCTGCACTGCTTCCCCTGCATATGCATACTCAGAAAGCAATTCAGGGTTGCAAACATATGATCCACTTTTTTTGCTCAGCATTTTTGTTTTCTTTTCTAAAAAGAGTTCCTCTTGGAGAACACAGCCTGGAAAATGGCTGAGTACCAAGCAGTCTACAGAACAGCCTTAGCCAAAGGGAGCTGTTGCTTTCCTGTCTTCCTTGATACTGAAATGAAAGGGAATTTACTGAATGGAATTAAACATAGGACCTGATGGGGATCTCAGGTTTCTTTCAAAGGGAAAGCTCAGCTGATGAAAAAACACAAGAATACTTTAGAGCTTCTGTATCAGTAAAGTCATTGTGAAGAACATTAGGCCATTTGTCTAACATCTATGCTCTGAAAACTTCTGCTTTGCGAGTCACTTGTATTCTTTTGAAAAATGCTTCATGTATATTTTAGACTAGCCTGCCCGTTGTCAGCAGAAGGACAAAAAAATGGTTCTCTGTTCTACTACTTTCATTGTAATTTTTTACAATAAATTTTGAAGGACAAATGAGTCTGTGTGTTTATGTTTAATGGCAACAGTTGTATATCCAAATATCTTTAAGATATTGATATTAAATCTCCCCAAATGATGCACAGCAAGAACAGTAGGGCATGAACAAGGCAAATTTCATATTTTTGCCATCTGAAGAAATAAAGATTAATTTCATAAGCCTTGTATTGCCTATGATCTTTGAAGATCTGACTACTGTTTCCAAGGACCAGGAAATGGGTCATGCTAACTAGATCTCAGGGGTAGTGTTCCCAGCCATTAGGGTTACAAAATTCATTCTTAATATCCTGTTTGTGAGACCTACTACCTTCCACTGACTTATTATCACACTGTTAGTATGATTTAATGGTGCTTTTTAATGGTGGTTTTAAACAAGTACAACTTAGTGATAAATTTCCTGTCCACCTGCCTCTTCTTCCAAATTTGGGACTGGAAATCTTGCAGAAATCCTGGAAATCTGCAGGCTTTATTTAGAATTTTGTCTCTCATGCATAATTGTTAAAGTCACTGATGCAACTGATAATTTCTGCTATATGTGATTATATGACTATAGTCACTATTTTATTTTTCTTCCTAATTTTAAGAGGTGCTGAGTCCCCCTTACATCACAAGTACTTGTGGGCAAACTTGAGTTTTATGTTGGAGACAGTTCTTGCACCTTATTCATCCTTGCTGCACAGCAGAAATCTTGGGGCTGATACAAAGATACCAGTGCACAGTGAATCAAGCTCAGTCACTTTGAATGTAGCTTTCAAGGAATTCGCTCTATAAGTGGATAATTTAACATTTCTGGCTCTTTTTTTCTCTCTTTTTTCGTCTTTTTTTTTTTTTTTTTTTTTTTTTTTTTTTTTTTTTTAATGTGGAACATTTCCTCCCATTTCACACATTTGGCGTATTGTCCAGTTAGTCCTCCTTCCTGAAAAGAGAACCTGTAAGTGTTGGGCTCAAGTCACAGCAAGAACATTTCTTCCTCTGCTCCAAGATTTTGTTAATCCCAACAAATGATTAATCAAAGCTGGGATTTGAATTCAGATAATCTCTGTAGCTGTGAATGCTTAAAGTCTTCCTCTTTACTCAAAAAGAAAAAGATGTCAACTATTTTGTTTGGGAGTAATCCAGTTCCCTTCTGAGTGATTGACCTGCATTTCAGAGCCTTGCTCTGCACATACAAAACATGTATCATTTGGCATTCAGCTGCTATTCACACTGTGTAGCTGTTCAAGCGAACTCCAATTTTATGACCACTTTCAGAATCTGAAGGGTTTTCACTCTGATTGCTACATCCACCACACCCAGATGATTTAACACCATGAGATGTTTCCAAGGAGTTCACTCAAAGCAGGTACTTTAAGAACAGTTACAAAGTAATCTTTTAATCTCTTTCTCCTCAAACTAATACATTCTAATGGCTAGCACCTCTTCTTAAGGTCTGCATTATGCCTCGTAGTTTTGTTTTATACCAGCAGCAGGAAATTAGAAGTGTACTGAAAGAACTTACAACCACTTCACCTTGGAAACATATCCCTACAATTGTGAAACAGCACATAGTAACACTATGAGCCATTAACTAAAGTTGTCAGAAGGAAAGAACTCTCAGTGTTCCACCTGTCTAGAATGGCTCAAAGGAATACTACATTGTTGACTTCTAAGCTCACTAAGAGAAAGTTTAAAAAAACAAACTTATTTTGAAAGACAGACAACATTTTTTAATCACCATGAAAAGTAGTGAAGGCAAGATGAAGCAGGAAGACCAACAAGAGGATTAACCTTTGCTTGCAGCAAAAATAAGAGTTTGCCTGGAGATATGATGATATCCCTTAATATATGGGAACAAGGTTGGTGCACTGTCATGCCATCATGAACTGGGAACAACAGCAGTCATTCCTGTGCTTGTCCTCAAGCAAAGGACAAACAACATGGCAGCAACACACCCTTTGATTGAAGGCTTTGAAATTGAAATGCTTCTTTACATACAGTGTGCCATTGAAGTGGGATGTGGAGTGACAATAATTGTCAAACCTGGTATCCTAATGCCTCAGTGGTATCTTACTGAAGGGGGACTAGGTTAGGGAACTTTTAACAAACTGGAAAACGTAACTCCATGGAACTTGGTGAAACGCACCCATGTGTGTAAAGAGGTAGCTGACTTATGGCATTGCAAGGTCATTCCTGAGTACCTTTTTTTTTATGGCGGTAAGAGAGAGGCTTCTAAATACTGAAAGATAGAGTATTCACTCCTACCTTCAGGAGAGCAAGAAGAGTGATCCAGGGAATGACAGACTGGTCAGCGCCATCTCAATCCCTGCGAAAGCTGTGGAGCAACTAAGGCTGTATACGATTTCCAGACACATGAAGGATGGGAAGGTGATCACGAGTAGAGAGCACAGATTTATGAAGAAGATTATGCTTAACCAACCTGATAGCTATCCAAAATGAGGCAACTAACTCACTGAGCAAGGAGAGAGGTTAGGATGTTGTTTACCTCAACATAAGCAAGGTGTTTGCCAGAATCTTCCATTAAATCCTCATAGATAACGCTGACAAAGTATAGTTAGATAAGCAGGCTTGGGGCTCACCGTGTGGTCAGTGGCCTGAAGTCCAGCTGGAGGCCAGACAGTAGTGGAATACCACAGCCGTGGATATGGGGACAATACTGTTTAACCTTTTCACTGATGACCTGGACGACGGGTCAGAGTTCACCCTCAGGAAGCATGCAGATGACACAAAGCTGGGAGGAGTGGTTGATACACCATATGGGAGCAGTGCTGTCCAGAGGGACCTAAACAGGTGAAGTGGGCAGCCAAGAATGTCATGAAGTTCCGACACATGCAAAGTCCTGCCCCTGTGGAGGAACAATCCAGGCACCCATGCACACTGAGGGCTGAGTGGCTGGAAACCTGCTTTACTGAGAAGGACCTTGGGGCCCTTCCTGGTGTACACTAAGCTGACCAATAGCCAACAATGCACAGCAAAACAGGCCAGCAGTATTCTGGCGCATGTTAGGAAGAGCATTGCCAGGCAGGCTGAGGGAGGTGATCCTTCCTCAGCACTGGTAAGAGAGGTGAGCAGAAGAGGTTTTAAGTATCTCCACCTCGCAGATGCTGCCAGTTAATTCATGTCCTCTCAGTCTGAAGTCATAGCATAAAATGGATAAAAGACTGCCTGGGTAGAGAGAGACCTGTGTTACTGAATTAGTGTCCGGATGTATACACAGGAGTTTCAGTGAAAAAGTATTGTGTCTGGTACTTAAACCGTATTAAAAAAAAAGATATAAAGAGTTAAAGAAAAGGTGATTTTCATTGATACTTGAGGAACTAGGTAAGGGTACCGTTTACTCAGCTCACTACTGGGAGTGAGTTACTCATCTTCCAGAGGAAGATGAAACACTTGCCGCATAGCTCATCACTTAGAATCCATACAGTTCTTTTCAGCCATGGGTACTATGACTGGTATCAAGGACCATAAGGAGGAATTGTTAAGAGAAAGAATGAGTGATGAGATTCTCACACAGAAACAGGCTATCTGAAGATCCTTCAGTAGAACAAGAAAAGGAACAGCATGCTAGAGAAAGGGGTTTCATGACAGGCACCTCCTGGGAACACAACAAAAGCCTGTAAACTTTACCATGCTGTCTTACAGAATCACTACCAAGGAATAAAACCTTCCCCTGCCCTGAGAGAAAACAAAGTCAGAGCAGTCTGTTTATTCAGTCTGCAGCCTTTTTCCATTGTTCATTACAATATGTTATTCTAGCACAAGTGGAATTCAGGAGGCAATCTCTCTGGCTGATGGTTTGATTGGTGAGAATATTAGACTTCAACTATCTCTGCAAATAATGGGCTTTCTCTGGAATAGCTGAAACTCTGACAGGAAGGAAGAGACTTTCGTGGGAATTTCCCCTAGATAACAGTCCTTAGTTTATAGAAATCCTGTTCCATTATCTCTAAATATTATAAATATATAAAGCGACACCGTTTAGTGTGCTGAATTTGCAAACACTGCTCTCTGCACAAATCTTCAATATTTTTAGGTTACAGATTTCTTTATACTCAAAATCACAATGACAGATTTGAGGAAATTTAGTGATAAAAATACAGAACTATTTCAATGGACTCAGAATATTTTCTAATTATTTCTCTACTCCAGTTTTATAAAGTGAGGTGCATAGCCTACCTCTTTTCTGGAAAACTTTTCTATGAGAGCAGAACAACTGTAAAACCAGTTCCCATTGCTTTTTAGTAATTTCTTTCCACAAGGCTAGTTTACTGTTTAGCTAAGATTTCTACCTATAGTCAACGGTGCTTTTTCTATTTGATCAGGACTAGCGTACAATATACCAGGTGAAAGAAATTATCAATAAGCACTTTATGAATACATTACCTGTAGAATGTGAGAGAAATATATAAATGGATTTTTTTTTATCTAAACATTTTCTGAAATTTCTATATCATAAAGCACATTGTTATTTTCTACACATTTTTTTGTTCTATGTTGAAACTCTTCCTTGTGTCTGCTTGTCAGAGGTTTCATATGACACTGCTTGTTGAAACTGGAGGGAAAAAAAACATTGCAGAAAATATACAAATAATTTTCTCTGCTGTTTCCTTTACTGGTGAATACTACAGCAGTAAAATACTCCACACAAAATCAGTGTTAGCTATGTTTCACTGCTTTTTATCATAGTTCGCTCTTTATAATTTCATCTTAAAAAATAAGGAAGTTAATTCTCCATTAGGAAATGAAAATTTGCTGGCATTTGCTTTTATTGTACAATTTTACACTACAAAGCAATTTTGACTTTAAAAGACACTTGGTCATCCTTAGATGCTTTCCTTACTTGGTATAAATTGCTATCTACATAGGTATGGTATGCTGATATTACCATTTAGCTTATTATACACTTAATTTAAAGATAATGCACATGACAACCTGTTAAGCAGTCCTCCTGTTCTGTTTGGAAGGGGTAGGACTACAGGGCAATTTGAAATTCAGTGTGTCAAGCAGACTAAAATTTCACATTGAGATGCGATTCAGCAACAGGCCTCAGTAACTCATTGGGCAGTATTTCCTTTTTGTTTCTAAAATTCAGATGTTTATTTCTAAAAATTTTAAACACTGCAAAAGGAGGGATAGTATTAAAACCTGTAACTTCTAAAAACCTGGTAAAATAATTTTAAGAATATCTGTCACCCTAGTGGTGAGTGAATGATCTCAGCAGTCAGGCTTTCCATGCGGCCTTTGCACATCTCTCATTGTTGGTCCATTCAGGCACGAAGGAAATGCCTAGGTTCAGTTCTTGGTGTTCTGCAAAGCTTCTATGAGAGCTTGGTTGTATTCTTTGACCAGCTTTTTCGCATTCTTCATTATCGGCTGGTAGTCACTCTCCTGACTTTTTGTTGCTATGACTGATTAAACGAATTAAGGAAACAAACTGCCAGTATAAATATGAGCATAATCACAGATCACAAGGGAACCATAATACCATACATTTCCTTCTATGAATACTGTCAAGGGGTGAAAATAGTGGAAAAAACTCATACTGGGGCTAATTTACTAGCTGCCATCTCATGACAAGCACTGTAGAAAAAAAAAGTGATTACATGTCTGAGTCACTTTTGTTTTCATATATATTTATATATTTATATAGGCAGTAAGTCCCTCATGAAGGACTCTGCCTATTGTTACATTGCAAACCAAACCATTTCAAGGCACTCAGCTATGTACAGCCATACAGTCTGGCTACAAAAGTCCCAGCCCAAGAAAGCAGCCCCTCTCCAGTAGCCCAAGCAGACATACTCTGCTCAAGGGTCTGCACTTGGATAGGCAATATTTCATACCAAGTTAGGAGATACTTTAATATCCTGATCATCTTTTTCTCTTGGTTTGTCTTAAAGTCTTTTTTGTTAAGAAAAACTGTGTTTAAGAGTATTGCCTTAATAAAATATTTCTGTAGAGCCTCCTTCAAAGAGGAGGTAGCTCCAACTATATTACACTGTACAAGACTTTTTTCAGATGTTTTTCTAAGAATTAGAGCACTTACCAGATTTGAGAAATGGGATATTTGGTATCTGAAGAAAACAACACTATATGTATACATATACATATAGCTATATGTATGTGCATTAATTATTAAATATATTATCATGATCATCAGTATTATTTCTGTGATGGCTAGGCTATCACAAAATTGTCCAAAATATATCCCCGTGCCATTTTCTGAGACATGAAGGAATGTTCACTGTCCAACACACTACGCTAGATGGTGGGGTCTAGTTTTGATGTTATCTTTACCAATTACATTTGTACTTTAATCACAAAACAGTGATTTTGTGTGTCTTAGAGATTTTTTAAACAAAAATTTATTTCTTAAATAACTTTAAAGAAGTAATTTTATTGCAGTGAATTCACTGTCCCTAGAATACAAAATACAAGTGTATCTTGGTCCTATTCAGGTCTCTATCATAACTAAGGAGAAAAATAGAAAAATAGTAACAGATGAGAAGAACCATCAATTCTAATTAAAATAAACTTCCGTGCTTTTCCTAATTTCAAAAACTATCTTATCAAAGCCATTTGCAAATCAGCAAATAATGATTTTGTTGATATGATTACTGGAATACAACTTGTTAATTTGAATCACATAAAGAGAGAGCTACAAGACACTTCCCCCACCCCAACATGTTTTCAAACAGTGCTACCCTGGCAGATTAATTTCAGATAAGACTGGAGAGATGTGAAGATGAACTTTGTATGAAACCTAGTGGCAAACCTGAGAAAGATGGAAAAATTCCAGACTGCAAGGCAAAGCTTATGCTTTAGGACCCTGTAAATTGTTTCAGACAACACATGCAAGTTTTGCTACATATAGTATCTGCAGGTATTTGCAAAGGATTGCCTTTCCCCTCCTCCCCTGTCTTCTGCAGCCCATTCCGTCCTGTCTTATTCTACTGGAGGAAACAGACTTCTTCCTCAATTAATACAGTGTGTGAATTTGACTCTTACTTCTTAAAGAAAAGGATACACTCCTTCATCATAAAGTTATTTTGCTCATGGTGCTGCCACTTCCTCTCCAAATTTGTAAGCTGAAAACATAAAACCACAAAAAGAGCCAAAAATCAAAACGGTAATTATTACACACATATTTTACACAAATAATTTTGTATCAGTACGTTATACTCTATAATCTGATAAGATCAAAGTTATTTCACATTAAAAACACAGAAATGATAAACAATGGCAAAATGTTTTTAAAGCTGCTGCTCATTAACCTGCATATATAATTAAGCTCTTCATAATCCATCTGTATAAAAGCACTACATGCAACTGCAGTTACAGATGAAAATATCTGATGAGAATTCAAGACTTGTCATATAAGGAAGTTAATGGGCAAGTCAGAAATAAAAAGGTGAACAATTCAGAGAGATACTAATTCTCATTATGCTTTATATCATTTACATGATCTTCTTAAAATCAGTAAGATCTAAAATCGCCAAAGATGCAATATTTCCTGACACTGTCTTGGACTTTGCACTACACAGAAGAAACTTCCTTACTTCCATAGTTAAATTTCCTGTCCAATGCCAGAAGCTGCGATAAGAACAGAGCTGCAGCAAGAAGATTGTAGGAATGTGGGTTCAGTGCTGGCACTTCTTCAATACTTTCAGCATCAACAGGAAACTAATGTGGACATTATATTGATGGCTGCTTCCTTACAATACAATTTTATATTTGTTTTTCTGATGCTACTGTTCAAGGTTCTGCATTTCAAGATATGAAGTTGTTATTTTTAAATGTAAAACTAAAAATCATTCTGGGACGAAACTTTCAGTGGAAACTAAGGTAATAAATAAGGAAAATATTACAGTATTTTACTTAAAAGCTTATTATTAAGCTGGAAGAGATGAAAATAATTGCCATATAACTCAAACCTTAACAGTAAAGAATGAGTTTTATACTGTACTGGTTTGCATCAAACAAGGCAATCATTTGTCTCCAAGACTAGGTATTTCTGACCAATTAAAATTGTTATTGTCCTCTTTGTAGATGTTGCTGCACACAACACAGCCAGTAAAGGAACCTGGAACTGAAATACTTACTGTCTTGCACACAGAAAAGGAAAGATCCAGTGTATTTTTATAGTAACTGCTTGAAGACCAGTTGACCTCTTGCAAAATTGCCCAAGTCCTCCACATTTATGAACACTATTTGAACTTCAAAATGCTTGATGAATGTCAAATAATCAGTTACTATAAGACATACCTTAATTCTCACTGAGGATATTTACACTCAGGACATAAAAAGTAAAGAAACAAATCCTTTTCAAACACATTAAAATAGAACTGCCAAAGCATAATGAAGAAATGCTCTACAACTATTAATTTATAGAAAATGTTAAGCCTAATTATGCAAGTATCTTAACACTGTCTGAGTATGCATTTCTGATTTACCTAAACTCTAGAATTTGGTCTTGGCAAAAAAGATACACAGTATCTGAAGTCTTGCACACTTTGGCATGTAGCTTTGAGGATTCAGATCATCACCCTAGAATGATTATAATAATATTATGCTACAAATGGACACATATGGCTCAGTCAGAGCTATGCCTTCTCATCTGCTCCACAACATTCATTCCACAAGAAAGTCAACTTAAAAATGTACAATATGACCTTCAGCTTTTAACCATATTAGAAAAAAGTAACAGTTCTAAAGGACAAATATCTCAACAACCTCAAGCAATAAAAAACAGTGAAATGCATTACAAAAAAAATCAATTTCCCTTTCCACCTTATTTTAAGGTTATCCATTTTCCTTCTGTGCATTCCAAACTTTATTCCAGTAAAGTTCTGCTGCCAAAATGACAGCAATTTATGTGTGTTTATAATGAAAGAATAAAAGCTGCTCAAGAGGTTATAAACATCTTCTTTCCTGATTCACTTTTGAAATGTAAACGTACATGTATACCAAAGTTGTTTAAAGAAGTGTGAACAGATACAAAAACTTCAGTGGCCTGCAAGGAGCAGAAGAACTGGAAAAAGGAAAATGGAATTAATAGCACAGATTTAAAAAAAAAAAATTATCACCATGACTTTAAAAGCAAAAGGGATCTTAGCTATTAGTAGTGACATTTTTTTCCCCTGCAGTTTCTTTCTAAATTCATCCTCAAACTACTTAAGCAAAGGAAGGGCAGAAGGTAGAGAGTTCTGAGCAAGATTAACAGAAAAACTTAAACAAGGATTCACATACTTTTTAGCTCAGAAAGATCTCTGCTAGTAATCCAAAGCTTACAAGCCATTTGTTGTCACAATATTAACATTTGTTTGAAAACAGCAAATACAGCTACACACTTACAACATATGATTTAGAAAACTCACTGAGAAGGAATAAACAGATTCTGTCTTCCAATGCTTCATGTAAGTGAGAAAACCAAAACTGAGAAAGTAACAACTGAAGGGATAATATGTAACTTGACCTATACCTGAGAATGCGTCTCATTTTCTTGCAGCTCCTTCTTTAGTGTCTCATACTGTGCATTCAAATGCTCCATTATTTTCTTAAAAGCCTGGCTGCATTTTGTTAACTTTTCTTTGTCATCCTGGAGTTTCTAGTTAGAAAAAAACCCAACACAAACTGATTAATGGATGAATTAATTTGCTGCAGGCTTCAGGCACATTACTTCAATTTACCTTTCAAGATGCTACTTTTTTTCCTTTTAGAACAAAGCCATATGCATATGCATAAAGAACTCATAGGCTTTTCACTAGCACTGCATACTCTATCCCCAAAATAATACTCAATGATTATGAGCAAGTTGTATGCTTAGACAATACTGTATGAGCACCAGTGGGAATGCTGATATTAAGAATTTGTAGGAAATTCTCTTTTGCTTGTGTTCTGTGCTAGATTGCTAAATTCAAAGCCATGGGTAGTCATAAATTACATCAGAATAGTTTAGCTGAATCACTAAAATAAAATGGGGAGATTTTGTGGAAGGAGGTTATGAGAAGATACCCAGCTGAATACCTGCTACATGTACCCAGTTAGTAAGTCACACATAATAGCAAAATAGTATTTGGATTCATTTGCACTGATATGCAATCCTGTTTTTCAGCTGTCAGGAAGGACTCTAAATCACAAAACTGGATTCCCCTCCACTAGCTGCTCAAAAGCACTCACTCTGTTTCATCCCTTTCATTACCTTTTTCTTTTCTTCTCCTGATGCTTTCAGAGCTGGCAAATTATTGTAGATCTCCAACTCTGCTTTTGTCTGTTCAATTTTGTCTTTAAGAGAAGCCAGTTCACCAACCATCTTGCCCTCCAGAAGTTCCATCTTCTGTAGGTCCATCTGCAGTTTTTGACTCTCTAGATCACCAGACACACAATCGCTAATTAACAGTAATTTTTGTTTCATAATACACAGCCCATTACATACAGATTTATGCTTTATTTAACCAATATAAACAGCTCCTAAATATACTTCTGATTTTGATATTTATGGGACTGTTAATGTGAAGGAAATAAAAAATTTCATCTTCACAACCACCACACAAGTCAGACTCATACACTACAATTACTGTATTATAATCCATAAGTGAAGAGTAATGGAAGTGTGATGATCTTCTGTATCACAGTGTTTCTATTTTTAATGTTTATAGCACCACACAATTAATTACAGCACCACAATCTTAAAGCAGTGGTGAAACTTACAAAAAATTTATTACAATGATGCAGAAAAATTGAAGAAATATTTTTATTAGTTTTTTAGCATCATGTTTTTTTTATTTGTGCTGCTTAGTTTTAAGAGAACAAATAGCCAAACTTATTTTAAACATTTGCTTTGTACAGGAAAACACTTTCATACATCCACAGAAAAGAAGTGTGACAGCTTACAACATCAACATAGGCTATAATAAACAGCATTTACTTCTGAAGCTTCATTAAAAAAGTAACAGAGTTACAGGTAATTAAAGGAATTAGAACTATGGGTGGATTCTGACATAAAGATAACTGTGGAGACTGAAACTGTCCAGACATGAGACATATGTGAAAAGAAACAATAAAGATATACCAAGTAATAAAAATACTTTGACTCAGTCTTGAGGGTAAGTTACCTACCCAGAGTAGGGAAGGACTAGAGGTTGGCTAGTCTTAGTTTGTATGGTTTTGTGACCTGTCATTGTATTTCACTCATGTTCCTAAATATTAAACACATGGGTACATCTTCTTACGTTTCAGATCTGTGTCTAACTTAGAAGAATGATATAGATAATGGAGGTTTTTTTCCTACATTTCAGATTACCAGGCAACGTGGGCTATTGGGAGGGATGAGACTGCACAAAGAAACTTTTCTTGGCATAGGTTTGCTTTTTGAGATTTGTGCTGATCTGATGAAAAAAGGACAGAAAATTGCCTCCCCAACTTAACCAAGGCAGTATAAATCTTTAAGGCAGAAGAAAATAGATGTCTCTATGTGATAGAAGGACAGTTCACCTTTCCAAAAACTGTGGGTATAGTTTTGTCAGTGGACTTATATGGGAAAATCTCACCTGATCAAAACACTCAGAGCAAGGTACTCATCTCTCTGCTTGTGGATTTATGCCATATACTTATTTTTTAGAGTGAAACATTTGTTTTTATCAACATTTCTGGCTTATTACAGAGCACGTTCATGATTTCTTTAGGAACGTCAGAATGAAAAAAAAGACAAACCAAGATTTTTGTGTGCCATTTGCAATTCTCCTGAGGAATACTGATCCATAAGGTAAGATTGAAAGTGTCTTCTATGTGCAAAGAGCATTTATATAAATATGAAAATTTCCCTTGCAAATTAAAAGAAGGATTTTAAATTAAAATATTTTGCATTGCTTTGCATGTAAGTAATTCACAGTCTGCCTTCCACTGCAAAGGGCTTAAGAAAACACTTTCTCTGTGTCTACAGTATTTCATAACTGCTCAGAGTTTCACACTGAAGTTAACATTGAATTGGTTAATGACAGATTATAAACCACAACTGAACAAATCACAGCTTTACTTCTCTTGTTCCTACAGCACTGTGGTTTAAAGACAAATGCTTAAGGACATCAATAAATGAGAATCTTAGATCAGAAATAGTAAAAAGTAGAATTATGAAATAAATTCAGATTGGAAAGAAATAGCAGAAAACAACTATAGATGTTCATGAGGATTTACTTAGGTCTTATCAGAGCATTTTCACTTTTTATATAGTTGTTCTAATATCTGTATTTTGTTATTTTAAAATTATACATAGTTGACCAGTTGGAATCTATTTTACATGTGAAGAGTAGTAACAACCTAAATGCCAAAAAGGAAAAAAAAAATTTTTGGACTGTTCTGTCTAATACAACTATGATGAGACTGCAATGGGTATTCCTATCCATTCACACTTTCTGGAGAACGGGAAAGAAACTGGAAGGGGCAAATTTTATCCTTATCCAGCAGCAGACTCAATGAAAAAACCTCAAAACTGAAAAAACCTCAGAATTCCTCTAGGGGAAGAGACAGGAAGAGGATGCAGCCCAGTTCCTTCTGATAGGCCATGAAGTTGCAGTGTCTAGCATGCAGTGTGTACATAGTGGCAAATTCTCAGAACAAACTACAGTGACCCAAGGAAATGTTTTTGGGAAACTATGCCATCAGCACTTTTGTTTACCCTTCATGGTTTCCTTCTCTTCTTTATTGTTTTTAAGGGTTCTGTTGGTGGACTTTTTATATCTTTGTTACGGCAAGAAAATATGGAAATTCAGATTTTAATCATAACAAAAGAATCCTGAAGACGACTGTGCTATAATTCAAAGGTTAGAAGGAACTTCAACAGTGCAAACTGAGCATTCACTGTATTTCTGAAAGAATCTTAAGTAGTTCATTATACTATCTGTGAATCCTAGCTGTCAGACATTTACTTAGGAATAATTTAAATTGTCTGCTGAAAATGATGTAATGTAACTTCCTTCTCTTCCCTTGCAGAGAAAGAAGTAGTATGTCTTTCAATAATGCCTCTATAGCACTATGTGCTTCCAAAAAATCCTTATATTGTACAATAGTCAGAAATGATACCTATATGAAAGAACAAAAAGTCATATTTGAACTTCTGACATATGGCCCAGAAATTTAAATTACGCTACAACTTCAAAATGAGTCTTTGCAGACAAGCAAACAGTAAGTGTTCAAACATACAACAGAAAATCAATTTCTCTAACATTTTGTGCCAAACAACTTACTTGCTCATAACTACTTTGAAGTCACAATACCAGCTGCTCTTTTGAAAATTACTACGAAGTACATCATGCAACAGACTTCTAACAAAATGATTTATAGTTCTTAATTCCTGCCCCTTCCTTTACGCCAAACAAACAAGGAAAGGTTTGCTGAACCAATAACGATAGACATAGAAGCACAGACATAGAATTGTGAGAACAATTCTACCATAAACAGTGCAAATAAAGAACTAAAGAGATACTTGTTGCGGGAATGAAAGAAAACTACTGTCTGCTTTTTGAAATTACAGAGAACATCCTGAAGATGCTAGTAAGTATTTGAGTATTTTGAAAATGAAATCAAAATGAGTATTCACTTTGCAGAACCAAAGCCTTGGGATTTGAGAGCTATTCACTGTTATCAGTTAATTGCCTGAGGTACATATCCCTTTGGAAAAGCATAAACCATAAATAAGTGATACTAAAAATTAAATTTACAAATAATACATGGTTAGATAACTATGGAAAACTCTGCTTCAGTTTATTAAATACACTTTCAAGATCATGAAAGATCTTATTTTGAGGTAAGTATTAGTAAAATCAAATACTAGCTTAATTCAACCCCTGTATTAAAATACTCTTGTTTGACATGTATCTGTGGAAGGAAAATGATTATTTAGTGATAATAGTAACGTAAGTATAAATAAGTATACACACTTACTATAAATGTATAATATACAATATCTAATAGATTATAACAGATATAAATAAATTGAGAAAAATAAATAACTTGTTACCCACAAGCCCTTCAATTTGTGAACTTGCCACTGTATTTTAATATTTGGAGATCACTTGATATCTAACATTTGGGAATCTTCTACATGTTATCAGTGTAACAATGCAGGTAGTCTTTATTATTTTAAGGAATTAATTAGAAAATCTGTTGCTGATCTCACCTGTAATCAGATTCTTAGCAGTGCTCTGTGATTTCTGCATTTCATTTGATTTGAAAGTGAGGTCTTCCTGCATAATCTTCAGCTCTTGATTGGTAACAGATGAAATTTGCTTCATATGATTCAGATTCTGTGTATTACCAACAACAATAACAACATGCTGTATTTTTGAAACAACAAGTGGTAACTGGACAAGTAAGAAACTCTCCTGTCCTATGACATTGTTATTTGCCTTTTCTACTACAAAGACTTAGAATACTGGAAATAATCTGAAGTGATTTAAATGTGAATGACTTTCATTCTGCCAACTTCTGATAAAAGATGTATTGACAGAACAGCACAGATGAAAATAAAACGCAGCAAATATAAACTGTGCTGCCATATAGGTCTATTGTAAAGTAAGTGACAGTGCCTAAAATATACCTTATGGTGTACTGTATTGAAGTAGGAAGAAGACAATTAAAATAATCATAGAATCAAAATATTACTCAGATGAAAGTTTTCTATAACATAAAAAAATCCATGGGAGTTAAGAACATTAAAAGAAAAGAAGTCTTGAAAGTGGGAAAAAATGGCAGACTGTAAATGGGAACAGTTTCTGAACTGTTGAATTATTAATATGTAATATTTACATTAAATATTATACAGCAGGGCATTTCAGACATACCTTTAGTATATCAGAGACACAACTGGAATATTTTTTTAGTTACATAACACTAGTGACAGAATACCCATGAGCTGAGATTTGCATACTTTGGATAAACAAAATATTGCAGTAGTTTTATCTGCAGCATTTGGAAATGTTTATCATTATTAATGTTAGTTACAACAGAGATGAAGAATTATAGAAATTATGCAAATATTTCTTTGTTCTTGTCACAATATTACATACTATTTAAAACTCTTCTCCCAGAAAAAAAAGAGAAATCAAACAAATCCTTTTTTTAACTACAGCTGCACTTGGTTTAATGTTTAATCATTTTAAGAGACTATTATGTAGATAAATATAAACATATAAAACCCATCATCCTTCTTCATCCAGCCACTCTCCTGTTCTGTGCGTCTAAACTCCTAGCTTGCTAAAGGTGGATGGAAATGCTTACCCTGCTGGAGTGCTCCAGGAGTGCAACAATGTTGGCTTCTATTTGGGCCTTTCGTTCCAATTCCTGACTCTTCACATCTTCAAACGTCTCAAGAAAATCTAGAGATTAACAAACACAAAAAAGAAAGCTCTTACTTGAGTGGTTGAAATGTTGTTTCCAGTCAAAACTTTGTATTAAATTGCTGAGCAGTAGTTTCAGATAGAGACCTTGAAACTTGTCAACTTACTGGCTGGAATGAAAATGAGAAGAATTATTCCAGTGACACATTGGACACAAGGCCACCACTTTCTTGTGTTTAGGTGAGGGTTGCCACCCAATAGGAAAGAAATTTCATCCCCACTATTTCTGATGCTTTTCTAAATGCTTGTCCCAGCAGTTGTTGGTCCTCATTTTTCTGCAAGCTATCAACATGGGCCACTGAATAAAGGAAACAGGTAACTTTGTTATCTCCAATGGCCTGGACTAAATGCGAAACACTGCTGAAGACTTGAGACCTGGTATCACCTCTTCCCTTCTGTGTTATTTCCCTTAGCTACAAGTCTAATTTATGTTCATTTTAGTAATTGTCCAACTGCATCTGACAACACAGTTGTAATGGTGGTAGGCACTCTGTATCTGTGTTCTAGGAATACCACATTGTATTTCTGGTGACAGAGATATTCTAAAATGAAACGTCCTGGACACATCACATGGAAGTTAGAAGCCAGCAAGATGCTGCCCAGAGCTCTAAGTTACGATAATTTCTTTCCTGCTGGATCTCCTCCTGAAACATGGCTTATACACACAGGAGCACTTGGGAACCATAGGAGTTCACACACTTTTTATCTGGATAAGAACTGGAGAAGTCCTTGTTTGGGCAAGAAGGATTTGACAGTGATAGAAAAGCATTTTCACACATTTATAAATATGAAACAATAAAACTAATATACATAATATCCACCGATATGTATGTAATTCTATAAAAGTGAGCCTGCAACAGTGAAATTAGGACCTCAGAACAGTAGCTGTGTAATTTGACTAGTGCTTTTCTCCTTTGGCATTCTGGACTTTTTATGTTTTTTTTTTGTTTCAAACCTTTGAATTTATTTAGAAACATTAAGCAAGGTCCATATTTACATCTCATCGCACTGCTTTTTTGCAAGCAACTTGTTTTTTCATTACACTTGTCTGATTGATCTTGTTTCATTTGAATGTTGTGTATTTCACAGACTCATAAAAACTCTTGAATGCAAGAGACTGCAAGAGCTCATCTAATTAATTCACTTGCTCCAGGACAAAACCAGTTATATGTCAGTAATTCAGACAGTTGTCCATATTCTTCACACACATAGCTCCTGATAGATACTCTACAATTCTGGACAATCTATTTCAACACTTGGTAAATTTTATTGTTAGGAAGTTTTTACTAATATCCAACCAGAAATCTTTCTGCAGCTAGTGGTATATTACTCCTTTTCTATCCTCCTCATATATACAGAAATAAATTATTCAGTTATTATTTGAAACAGCCTTTTTACACATTTGACAACTGTCATAAATTTTCTAAAATAAAAGACTCATTCTTTCATATTTCTTTGCAGGTCATGCTTTCTGTGTATCCCCATCAGTTTTCTTCAGGACTGACAGCCCCTTTCTTTATGTGCAGAACTAGAGACAATACAACCATCTGAAGTATTTGATGCACAGGAAAAAACATTACTTTGGACATCTAACAAATGACACTCCAATGTATACCTACTGTTGTGGCATTTTCCATGTTAGTCTGATACTGCTCAGCTTTGTCTTTCACTCTCTGAGCCACACCACAGAGCTGTACCTAATGAACTGCTCCCTACTCTGCATTTTTGCTGTTGATTACTCCGAGTGCAGAAACTTACACTTAGTTCTTTTCAAACATTTTGTAATTAATTTCTAACATAACAAAATTACACTAAATTCTAACCATGTCCTCCAACATGATTTCAGCTTTTCTGATGGAGCATTTTCTGTGAAACTGTTCTCTAAGATGCTCTCTCCCATCATCCAACTAATTAAGAAAAATATTGACTAACCTGAACATCCAGCACATTGCAAAACTCTACGCGATACATCCTTTCATTTTGACATTGAATCTTTCACAATTAATATGCACAATATAGGTTAAAAATGGACAATATTTGCCTAGCTTGCTTCTAAAAACACCACAAGACAGCAGAAGATGTACTGAAGTTAAAGTACACATCATCTGCTACACCTTCCTTATTCTGCAGTGTTTATCTGTCAAAAAAAGGAAAAAAGATGTTTGTATTCGACACATCAATACTAGTGTTATTCATAGTCCCATTCCTGTGACATTTACATATTATTTGCTTGCTTAGTTTTTCCAAATTATTTCTGCAAATTGATACTAATCTGACTGCTCTGTATTTAATTGTCCCCTGTTCTTCTACACAGGCACCATATTTGCTCTTTTCCCATCCTTAAGACTCCTGTATGTTCCCCCAAATCTCTCAGCTCTTAGGTCCCCCAAATTACTAACTGGTCCAGAACTGTATCAATAACCTTTGATGAAGCAGAATCAAAAGCCAAAAAGTAAAGCCCTGCTGACACCATCTGTATCAATACTGAAAACCCAGATCAAGCGAGCTTTTGTCTTTTTTGCTTCTCAGGAAACCTGGAATTTGAAAACACAGAAACTCCCTGAGTTTTGTCTTATTCATCTTCTCTTATTGTCAGCTGAGACCTTTCTTTCAGTATCATGCAAGCCATAAGTTATATAGAACATTTTTAGAGAACACTTAAAAAAAGGTCTTATATCCCTTGAACCTCCATGGCATGTTTACTGACAATTTTCCCTTTTGCTGACCAACTTTTTTTTGTAAGCTGCCTCCTACCAGTATACTAGGCATAAGGTATACTTAAACCCAGTTGTTTTCATCCTCAGCTAGTTTCTACCAAAATCTCTACAACATTGTAACTTTTTAATATGTAACAAGGATTTAGCAGCATGCATCTTGAGTAAATAGATATGAGAAGCCTTAATTTTAAAGAATTACATGATATCTACAGTCGTCCATTTTGAAGTTCTGCTTTTAATCACATAAGCAATTAATTACAGCCTTGCTTTCATGAAATAAAGTTGTGTTCCTAGATCTTTAATGCTTGATGAAAAGCCTTGAAAGACGCCCCAAATGTTTGTGACTGTCCTGCATGATTTCAATTATCTTGTCCACAGAACAAGACCATAGAACTTTATGCAAAGATCAGCACATCAGTTCTTTGCAGCTATAAATTAAATATTTTAAAAACAAAACGAAATCTGTATTTTAGTGAACTTAGGCCTAATAATATTTATATATATATATGTAATATTAAGCTAAATAATATTAGACAACTTACTGTCCATGCTTTCTTCCTTCTTCTTCAATTCCTTGTATTTCCAATTTTCTTCTCCTACAAGAGATGCAACATTAATTTAACTTTACATTGTCTCAGGCCTGGATTCCTTCAGGAAGCAAAATGACTGTTTCAAAAATAAAATTTCTACATGCCTAGGAACTACAGGATGCATCCTATTTAATTTAATGTAGTCAGGTCAACTATGTCATATACCTTTTATATTAAAAAAAGAAGATACCTTAATAAATCAGCCTCAATGCAATTTTTAGAACCTTTCAGGTGTTACAATTTCTGATAGATAGGAGTGGGATAAATACTTGGTTTGGACAAAGGAAGTTCACAGGGTTTTTCTGAAGTCAAGTGAATTTAAACAATAGAGAACAAATGCTTCTGCGTATTTGGGCACCATGATGAGTTAAAACTTTCTGCAGCCCTGTTTAATGTATAAGCCATTTCAACTGCACTTTCACCTATTACAATGGACTTTCATAGGGATACACGGCTTCAAAGAAACTGATAATCTCAGGGAAATAAACAGGAGAACTGTACAAGCAATGGTCTAGGAAAATAAAATACACAGAAAGCTTTCTACAATTAAGTTTGAAAGAACATTTCCATACACCTTCAATATAGTGGTATTACAAATAAGGAACAATATACATATTCACTCTATCTTTAAATTCGACTACAGTTAATAAATAACTCATAATTTATATGTATTAGTAAAGTGGGACACCAGATATATTTGTCACAAGAAGATGAGACAATTCATTTCCTAAAAAAATAATTTTAAGTTTCAAACATCTAAATTTTTAATTGTCTGCTTTATATTTAACATAATCTTTTAATTTTAAAGAATACAAAGTAAAATAATCAGACAGATACAGATAAAACTGAGCAAGCAAATTTCTCTCCAACTTTTTATTTGTACACCCCTATGCTTTCCTTTTTATGTAGTATATACAAACAATAAGAACACCTGAGGGGCCCTAAGAGACTTTGATTCTGCTTCAGCTTCCTTGCAGCTGTGGCTTTGTTCCTTATTGGACTCTCATTTTGCAAGGCAAGGCTCCAATAGTTAATAACTTAGCCTGTTCTACTCTTAAAAATTCTGGTAATGGTGAGTCATGAAACAGTTACATGATCTGTCAAAGTGTTTAAAGAAAAAAATATTTGAAGACCACAACTTTGAGATGTCTTTATAGTAAGTTTTGTTTAAAATATGCCATTAATACACAAATATCTTAACCTCTCCTGCAATTTATGAAGGATTAAGTCTGTTGCATTTGAGTTAATGTTGACTTTGACTAATCATTAAAGTTAACTGCTAGTATATAGCCCATGTAATAAGTGGGTGAACTATTTACTTATTTAGATTTTTTTCAGGCAAAACCTAAAAATAGTTCTTTCAACATGGTCTGTTTGACTTTTTCCTGCTCAAAAATATTTCTAGCACTGAAATATTTATCCTGAAACATT
Source organism: Aphelocoma coerulescens (assembly GCF_041296385.1). Classification (NCBI taxonomy): domain Eukaryota; kingdom Metazoa; phylum Chordata; class Aves; order Passeriformes; family Corvidae; genus Aphelocoma; species Aphelocoma coerulescens. Next base: position 50,369,706 of record NW_027184085.1, read on the forward strand.
AAAAAATCCTTAGTTAAATTTTTTTTTTTACTTGCTATTTCACCTGATATTTACATAAAAAAAACTTTAGAGCTGAATTTTGGGAATGCTATGTAATAATGTTTAAATACTGATCCGGAAGTAAAGTGACTGGGGAAGGGGAGAGCACAGGAATTTCAAGGACACAACAAGATGCTGATTTAGAGCAGAAGTATGAATCGCCTTCTGTGATTCTCTCCCCATTCGCTAGAGAAGGTGGCATTGGGAGTTTACATTTTTGTGTCTTAAAGAGACTCCTTATGAATATATTTATTCCCTCTGTGTTACACCGATAGGTGTAATTCCCTCTACATTATACCACAAGGTAACTCGATTCTCAGTATTCTGACTGGTTCTGATACGCTGACAGAGAGCATGTGCTTTCTCCTACATCTGCTTCAAACTCTCTTCTTCAACAGACTTCTAAAACAGTGAAAGACACAGTCCAGCGAGGTATGACTGTGTGCGTAAACTGAACTATAAAATGTGAAAAGCAACTTGCTTCTTACCTTCTGCATTTCTCCAAAGTTAAAATAAAAAACAGTTGCAAGCCAAACAGAAAGGAAAAATTAAAGGACAATAAAGTTTGCAATGATATTATCTGGAAACACAAAAGCTAATAAAACAATCTTAATAATTATTTGCACAAAAATAATGAACTATCCATAGAAATATGAAATATTTTGCCATGCAAAAGATGATAAACAGATTAATGTAGAAATACGAAATATTCTGTCATGCAGAAGATGATAAACAGATGTCTGAAACATTTGTTTAGAGGCAGATTTTTAGATATTTATTCACCTGGAAGACACTTACAGCCAGATTTTACACTGATTGCCCAAGAAAAGGCATAAAATAAGAAGGACATCAATTTGTTAATTCTGTACAAGTTAAGTAACTTCTTATAGAGACTTTCAGAATGCAGGCATATACTTATGTAATTCCTATCTGAACAAGATTTCTTATAATCAAAAGAAGGTTTTTCATTGCATGAATCTTCATTTTATGGAGAACCTTTTACAGCTATTAAGGGCTGATGCTCAAACTAAAGTTACTTCCTCCAGAACTGTAACTTCCAGTGCTACGATAAATTCCCACACTAAGCACTAGCAGCACGTGTTTGCTGGAAGTCAGTATAAGCTAAGGCCATTCCTGGGCAGCTTACAAACTCTTCTTGCAAAGATCAACCTAAGAAGTTTCAAAGACAGGTAAAAATAATACTGAATTCTGTCTGCTTTACACATTGCTATTAAATATTCTCAATTCCACATTTGCCGACAGTGTAACAGATGATGTAAAATTAATGAAAGCATTTCTAAATATGAACTTGTTCTGCAGCGCTTCCAGTAAGATACACTTCTGTTCTTCAAGCAATATTAAAAATAAAATTGGATGGAAAACCAGACAGCTGTCCTATTATTTTATATGGTAATTTTCAATACGAACTTGTTTAATGTTTCACTAAAGGTGGGTACTCCCCATTTCTTATGTCTGAAAAGAAAAGGCTGTACTTGGAGACACAGAACTTCTCATGCCGGTGAGTACTGAATGTTTGCATAAGCCTAAAAGTTTTAAGCAACTAATAGGTATAACACTTTGTTACAGAACAAAGAGATGCAGCTCTGCCTAGTCTGCTACAACTCTAATCATATTACCTCGATGGTTCTCCAGATCCATATCAAGTCGTTGAATGACCTTTTTAAAATGGTCTGTTTTTCCTTTTACTTCTGCCAACCTAACAAATAGATAATGAAAGTCAAGGTTAAAACTGTATTGTAAAATACTTACTTTATTTTAGACAAAACTGCAGAGAGAAGTCAGAATAAAAATAGAAAAATCTATATTTACCAAAACCAAAAGTGTATCAGAATGATTCTTTTTATTATAAAAGGTATGTGTAAATCATCTGTCATTTCAGTCCTCTGTCTATTAAATAGAAGTAGCTCCTTTTTATTAAAAAACAATTTTTGTTGAGTCATCAGTAATTCTTAACTTACTCAACTAGTCCCTCTGCTGGTTGCTATTCAACTTTGCAGAGGTACAACATGATTGTTAAACTGCAACAAGTAACTGCATTCCTTAAACTGTATTCACTAAAATCCACTAAGAAATTTCCAAATAAAACACTCTGCCACATAATCAATCAAAGTGTGAAATGAAATTACCTTTAATACATTTCTACATAAAATCTCAAATATAAATCTTTGTTATTTTTATCTATTAAAAAATTCTGTTAAGCAATTTATTATCCAATTAAAATGCATTAAAAATTAACCAACAATTTTAGTTGGGAATATTGTTCAAAAGAATTTAAAACTGTTTCTAGGAGATTTTATGAATTATCTCTATTTTTCTTTAAAGAAAGAGAAATCAAAAGGCTCAAAATCAGAAAATACTGTACTGTTTTATCTACCCCTCAATACATACTATTTATTATAAAATTTACTTGACTTCCAGGCAAGTGTTCCGAAAGACCCAATACCCAAGAATCAAGAAGCAATGCCCTTCTACTCTTTAGAGTGGAACTTTTGTGACTCTTAGGTTTTAAGAACACATAAACAAATTTCAAAATGTGGCTGCAGTGTAATGCAGGTTCAATTTCACAGCTGTCTCAAAGGAGCAGCTCTTACAAATCAATGTCTCCTTCAGCCTTAAGCAAGTTTATGTCAGTGCTACTACCAATTCATATTCTCAAGGTGTGTTCATAAGGGATGGAAATATCTTATTATGCAGACCTAAAGGTTTTACTGCTATAAAACTTGTTTACTGGAAACAGAAAAACATCTTCTGTTCTTTGTGGAAGGTTAACACTAGTACAGGTTTGAAGATGTGGTGATGTTCTAAAAGTCTACAGAAAGACATGAAGGAACACAACTGTGTGTCTTTAGGGTGTACAAGTAATTTATAGCAACAGTATAATGGGGTTACTCACTGTCTTTCCATGCTTGCAATTTTTTGACTATCATCTTTAACCTATAAAAAAGTTCAACAACTTTAACATATGAAATTAAATCTACAAATGAAAAAAGGAAAATTAAAAAAAATCTGAATTCAAAAAAACACGGAATAGAAACTTGGCATTTGAAATCACAAATTTGTGACACTGTCCAACAAGAAGTGATATGATTTAAGTGTTACGTCTTCCAAATGTTTAAAAAGCATACTTTTAAAAATGAAATACACTTACCATTAGTCATTCAGACCAATAGTCCATAAATTAGAAATGGGTAATTACAGTGTAGGCTACTGTAAACTGATCCAATTACTCCTGGACTGGTATACCTGTTCAGCACCCCACAAAGATACTCTCTGGAGTTAATTACAAGAGCTGTTCAACTGGATCAGTTTTCCCAACCAACATGTCTCATGAATTGGAACAAAACCCACTGAAAAGCTCACTGTGCCAATTTTGTTTTCTTAAAATAATAGAATGGTTTGGGTTAGAAGATCATGTTTCCAACCCACCCTTCCCCCTGCTCCCCAGCCCTGCCATGGGCAGGGATGCCACCCACTAGATCAGGTTGCTCAGGGCCCCCATCCGACGTAGCCTTGAACATTTCCAGGGATGGAGCATTCACATGTTCCAGTGCCTCACCACCCCCACAGTAAAGAACTTCTTCCTAACATCTAATCTAAATCTTTTATCTTTTACTTTCAAATTCCCCCCATCCTATCACTTTCTGCCTGTGTAAAAAAGTCACTCGGCCTCTTTTTTTATAAAGGTAAATATATCTCTTATGGTACTGGACATGGCTATAAGGTCTCTCCAGAGCTTTCTCTTTTCCAGGATGAACAGCTCCAACTCTCTCATCCTGTCTTCACAGAAGAGGTGCTCCAGCCCTGGGATTATCTTCACAGCCCTCCTCTGAACCTGCTTCCAAAGGTCTCCAGGTTTTGGCGAACCAGAAATACCCCAACTTTCCAATTCATTAACTATTCTTAATTTCAGATTATTTGTGCTGCCTAGAGCATAAATATAGGCAAGATTCAAACTTAAGTATTTTCAAGTATTATCACCCCTAAAAACACTTGACTTGGAGAATCTTTTACATAACAACATTTTCTGTTCTTGCCTGGTTTAGTAATCTCTCTCTTTCCTCCTGTGGAGATTCCACGTTCTTATCCTCAGTAATCATTTGATCTCGATGTTCCTTGAGCTCATGGAGCTTTTTATACATCTGTACAGCTTTCTCTTTCACCCCAGAGTGTGCTATTTCCTGTTGGGAAAAGCAAACACCTACTAGCTATTTTCAGATGGCAAGAGAGCATTGTGGCAATCCTGCTTTAGTTAAGCAACACCTACCTATACAAGTGAAGCTTATTTCTTACAAAAAGCACAGAGAAAGTAAAAAGTATTTTATAAAGTACTTTATAAAAAGTAAAATTTATAATTCATATTGTCAATATTACATTTACTGGAATAGAATATCCCAATCAGTTACTTCTTGCTTTACAAGTTCTTCCTTGGGCCAATTTTCTGAGTAGATTTACTACTTCACAGTTTCTAGGGAATTTCAAACTATATACAATATTCAAAAGGACTGAAAAATGTCTAGTAGCATTTGAAAATTATACTTTCAGACTGTATGTTTCAGCTCATAGATCCTTTTATCCATGGAAGAACCAATATGAAAAAAATCTCCTCAATAACACATTTTTACCCAAAACTGATCAGAAATTATTAGTGGAAACCAGAGAGGCAGATTTGGCATCCCATACTACAGCATGATCCTACAGTATCTAAAAATTTAAGAAAGAGAAATTATAGGTATTTTTTCTTCTTTACAATAGCATTCAGGGAAGGTTAGTACAGAGAGCACTTGTTATCATACATACAGCTCTTAGACTCTCTTCCTCTACATTTAGTGCATCCAATTCCTGCTGTTGAACAATCAATTTCTAAAGAGGAAGCAAAACGCAAAATTCAGATAAAAATTATTACTTGGTTAATTACTTTTTTGCTCTAAACTTTAGTATGTATAAAATGCTGTAAACTATTCCACTGCTGCTCTCAAAAATTTGAAAGACAAGACTGTGTCCAACTCCTTCACATAACTCAGATAAACACTTGATAAACACTTGATTTCAGCATCCAACTTTTCCATTACTCTTATCATTGTTACTTGCAGTTGGGCTACTAGCAAAAAATTTTTTGCCCTTTTTCTACTATTTTTTTTCTTAAAATCAGTACCGCAGGTGGAACTTACTATCTGTCCTTCAGAAATTTAGAGTCAAATTTTAAAATCTGAACCAGCCACAACAATTTATTCATAGTCCAGAAAGAGACAGGTGAACCCTGAGTACTGATTCAGCTCATCCTAAGACAGATGGGAAACACTGAAGTCATCTCTGTACAGACCATACAGAGAAACTTTCAAGACTGCACAGCCTGAACTAGATCATCCCAGAGAGCTTAGAAATGTTACTCCTGTTGTTAACATTAGGATTAGTGAACATTTTATAAAGCCCAGTTCATTTTTTCTGATACATTCAGACATAAAACAATAATAATAATAATAATAGAAAAAGCTAGTCAGATTCGCTTTTGTACACAAGAAGAAAACTTTCTACTGAACTACAGAAATTGCTGGGGTTATTTTTCCCTTTTGCTTGCTTTTTGCACATGATGAAACATCTAAGTATTGCAGTGGCTTTTAAAATCTGCATGTCGATCACTAAATTTAAACAGAAAACTGGGAACATTATTTCTTCTTAAAAGTATTAAATACAAAAAGACTAAGTATTTGGTCTTAGTCAATTGCTCTATTTTCAGGTACTTCTACAATTGAGTAAGATACCAGCAAGCTTTTTTATTGTATTACTCTGTTGTCAAGCTCTTTAGTACTTAAATTTTATCTAAACCAGTTTAAGAAATATTTTAGGTAAGCATAATGAAACAAGCCAACCTGGGAGAGTTTTTCATTAGCAGCTTTCAGCTCCATATATTTAGCTTGATTTTCCTGCGACGTGTCTTTCATTATGTCATCTGCCACAACCTTTTCACGCTCGATATCTTCTTCTACAGCTTGAATTAACTTTTCTGTGCTGTAAAAATATAAGGGTTTTGTAACTTTCACCAGTTAATATATATTGTAAGCACTCATTTCAAACTCCAGTATTCCTTCAGCCTCACTGAAATGCTCAGTGTAACATCAAATGCCCAGATGCTAGAAAAAAGGAGTTACCAGCTTGTACCTAATCCTCTTGGAGCTGGATTAGGTATACAAACATTCACAAAATTAAATACAGGAGAATTCTCTGCCTTTACAATACCCACACTGTGTTTTTCCAGCACTCCTGCACTGTCTATCTGCATTGGTCTCAACACTGGCAAAAGTTCAGTACTCCTTCTCAGTTGCTCTTAATCAGAATTTCTGGAGTAACAACAGACAGTTCGAAATAAAGAAGCTGGTATGCAATTTGTGAATGCACATTAAGAAAATATATTATACAGACATCACAACTAGGCGGTACCAGATGATGATGATGAAAAGATTACTCTTTGCAAAGAATTGCTGATTACAATGTAGAGTGGTTGCAGAAGTCTAAGCAGTGTAGCTTTTAAACTATGCAATAACTAAGAAATGAGGCATTTTTTACATTCTTGATTCAGGACTTTAATCTTCTTAGGAAATCAATAGTCTGCAAATACAAAAACTTTACCATTTCAGCTATAGTGAGCTACAAGCAACTGCCTTAGCAGATTTAAAGAATGCATAAAGAACTGCTCTCACTGTTTTATGATAAGTCTAGTAATTTCTGTGAAATTCCTGAAAGCTAGAGAGTCAATCTGAGAACACAGTTAAAGGAAATTTAAACAAAACCACTCCTGAGAGTATACATTACATACATACCCTTATATGTATACCCTTACATATATTTATAGTATAACCTGAACAGTATACCTTAATTCCCTTCATTGTTCATGAAAGATTGCTGCTGAAACAGTTTGCTTGTTTCCAGAGTGATTTCTGCTGTTAAGAATGATAAAATCAGCTGAATACCTTCCTTCAGGATTTTTTTTCTCCTCTTTTTCATTAACTGTTCCCAAGTTGCAAGATGACAAGTGGTAAATTGTGTAACTGACACTACTGGATCAAAGACTGCAGACAAGAATGCCCTCAGGTTTAAGAGATGATGCAAAATATTGGAACTGCACCATGATAATTTCAGGGTAAAGAAATAATGAAAATATTGTAGAAGCAGAGTAGAGTTACCATTGGAATGGACTTCTGAAGGTTGTCTGGTCCAACCTGTGCACTACTCAAAGCATGGTCACCTAGAGCAGGTTGTCAGTGTCTTTTTCACGTTTTCAGTATCTTGAAGGATGGATACTCCATAACCTGTTTAGGCAATGCTTTGATGTTTGTTCACTCTTACAAACAGAAGAGTTTTTTCTGATGTTTAAAGGGAGTTCCCTGTTCTCCAATATATGGCCATTGTCATTTGATCTGCCCTCAGGCATCACAGAGAGCAGCTCCATTTTCTTAATCCCTGCCCATCAGGTATTTACTTTGACAAAATACCCCCTAAGCCTTCTCTTCTAGAGATTAAACAATGCCAGTTCCCTCAGCCTTTCCCCACAGTTTTCATCACTGACAAGGAATTCTCAAAAGAGCTTAAAAAAAGTAACCACTTCCAACTAGCTTCCAAGGAAGATCTATAATCTCCAGGAAACTGAGCATATTATACAGAAATTCCGTGAGGTTAGCAGGCCATGCTGCAAAAATGCTTTCGATCTGATGATGATGAAACACAACAAAGTGATGATCTCCCACTTAGTATGGCAAACTTGGCAAGCACTGGGACTGAATAAGAAATACTGGATGGCTGTAACATGACGTTAAATTTAATACCCTCTTGAGACTAAAACAAATTTATTCAGACACAGTCCAAAGAACAAGGCTCTCACTGCAAGTGCACCAGGTTATAAATGGTTAATTATGTTATATATGGTAGTGAAAGGAGCTTTTTTTTAAGCTGTAAGAGTAGTTTGATCCAAGACCTTTTGGAAGGCGTGGAACTAGGAGCTGTCAGGGACCTTTCATGTTACTTCTTTATTGAATGCTCCTCATGCCTCAATGTGGGCCTATGAAAGCTGTTGCAAGGTCTCAGCAGTGACAGTTTCTCTCAAATCAAGCCCAGCTTCCAACATGGAAGAAAGAAAATAGAGAAAGTGCAGTAAAAAATTCAACAAAATGCTAAGGGTGTTGATTTTCAGAAGAAGTCTCCACACTAGATGTAATTCTCCTGGAGACACTGCAGTATGGCTTAGAGGGAGCTTGTATTTAAACACAAACATAGTGTCTTTCCTGGAGATCACTGGAACCTTCAGAAAGAGAGAGAATACAGTTTGCTCCATGTATAGCAGTACCACTCTTGAGGGTAGTGGTATCTCCAAGCTTTATGGGATTTCTCTCATCTGTGCCTGAGATTTATAGCATGTAAAGCAGGACAAGGAATGAAACCTACTTTTCCAGCCTCCTCTACTCAAAGTGTGTGTGGATAAATTAAAGAGTAGCCTCTTAACATGAGGCACTTCTCCTTTTCTTACATGATATGGACTCCTGGCTAAATACTTCAAGATGATCCAGCATGTCCTTGAGACCAGAAATGTCTGACTTACTGTGATGCATCTTCTCTGGTAGAAACCTTCTGAGGGGAGGCTGCAACTTAGTGATTTTTCAAGAGGCAGTAAAAAAATCAGAAATGGCTGTCACAGAAACACCACGAGTTACCACGAGTAATTTGAACACTATGGATGAGCTGAATCAGGGATGAATCTTGGAAAAGCTGCAGAATGTTTTGAGATATTATGCAAAAACAAAGTGCCAATAAAAACAAAGACATAGTGAAGTAAAACAATTTCTACAGCCACATATTGGAGAGGAATGGAGATGGAAAGGAGATGAACTCTCCTGTAGTTTGGTGGTGTGCATTGGACAGAACGAGCACTAATGCAAGTAAAAATTTATAGGACACAGTGCCGTTATATCAATATAATCCCTTTTTTTCAGCCTGTACATAGACATTCACTCCAGAGCAAGTATGATTTCTTTTTGGAACTTCTTCCTGAAATACAGTTCTTATTACAGACATCCTTATGTATCGCCCTGCAGCTCATCTGATGATGATGTTTGCAAGACACAAGCACTAACAGAGAGTTAACTAGCTACTAGGAAGCTTTACTTTGGTATGCAAATATCCTGACATTTTCTTCATTTGATGACTGATCAAATTAAAAATGAAAGTCTTTTTCTGTCTCCGGAATTTCTTTAATTGATTATAACTCAACTTGCTTGTAAATTACCTGTGGCATTTAAACTCACTGCCTCCTCTACGAACTGGAACTTGACACTTCAGCATATTACAGTTAGACTTTCCTATTGGCTGATGATCCAATTAAATCCAAGACGATTATAAGAAGTTGCTCAACTTAGTCAATCTTTTGCTAAGGATTTTCTAGGTTTATTATTTTTTTACACTGCCTGGTTATTCATCAGGTACAAAGGTTGAAGAAAAACAAAGTGCTGTTTCACCATGTTATTTCTTGTCAGTGCACTGAAAAATCTACACATAGGTACATATGATACCTGTAAGAAGCAGCAGAAAGGTAAGACACTTAGCATGTCTAATTCAAAATGCAGGCAAAGATTTATTAGTATAACTTTGTTGCTAGACTGGAAGAAAACATATCTCAAGTTATATTAAAACTTCAGGAATTAACATGAACCTGGGACATGCTGAGTTGTTAAGTAAATTCTACTTCATTAGAAAGCTGGGGAACAGACTCTGAAAATCAGACTGATTATATAAACTCAGTAACTTTCCCAGAAAAAACAAAAATCATTACATTATTTTTAAATTATATGATTTTCAAAGTTCTCAGATGGAAATTTTTAAGAAAGCACTTCTAATTACAAGGAAATATCGAAGTACTACCAATGTATTGCCAATGTATTACTAGGCTGAGTTTCTTTTCAAAGCAGTTAGTTTAAACAGCGGTTTGTAAAATCTGGTTCTAGTAAAATGCTGGACTGCAACTAAAATTACAGATGCTCTCCTGTTCTTCTACTGATTATACAGGTTCACATACACAAAATGCAGGCAGTCACATTTGTAAGAAATCCCCTACGTTTTCAGTAGAAACTAAAGTAAGAGCTAGGAATTATGTTTCTGACTTAGACATATGTACAACTTAAATTTTCAACTTGGTTGTTAGTAACTTACAGGTTAGCATTAAGAACAATATTTAATATAGTTTCCCACTCTATTTAAGACAGTTCTTGTCTTGTAATCTGCAAACGACAATAATACCATTTATCTGTATTTATAAATTGCCAGGTTAAGACCTGTTCTGTTTCTGAACATCTAGGAAGCTGTACCTTTAAAGTCCAAATACACTGCAAGATCCAGATGTTAAAATAGTAATTTTGGAAATTCTCTAAGTGCATCATGTTTTCCACTAACAATACACAAGCTGGCTAAAAAAATATGCAGGCCACCAGTACCACCACTGACAAGTGCAAAACCTAATACAGAACATAAAAAAATTCCACAGGGGCTGCTGCTGCTAGCACCCCATGTCCCTGCCACGGAAAATGGCTAAATGGCAAAAGGTTTATGAACTCTTTTTGTATGCAATATAAGATTCTGACAGAAGTAGAAATACACAATGGATCAGAGCAGACTAAGTAGCATTTATCTTCCTCTTCTTTCCAAGAAGTTATGAAATTTCCAGGCTGACTCAGTTAGGTGAATGAGGTCAATCCTCTGACATGCAAATATATAGAAGTTATCAAATAGACTTGACCAGTTTGTTCTATGACCTCATTTATATCATTATGATCAGCAAAGGCCTCCTGGCACTCATTTTAAGGACTGGTGGAGGTTTTGTAAATCTGATGGGCTGCCTATACTTAGCATTGTTTGTGCAATTAAACTTCCTTATGTAATTTCCCCCACTCTTTTCTGTTAAATTCAGTGAATGCTCTGTACAGCTCACTTTAAACAAGTATCTTACACTTTACCTTTTGGGTTTCTTTTACTATGGAAGATATCTGGCAAGGAGATACTAAGATTAAACCCCTATCTTTACAGATGCTTAAGAAAAACTGGAAAAATTAAAGATTCATTGACTTTTACACAACATTTTCACTCAAGTGTGGCATAAACAGGGACTAACTTAACATGTCACAGACACGGCGTAACATTTCTGCTTAAAATGAATAGATACTGCAAATAGTGCCTGATTCAAAGGCAATGACTGAGAGACCCTTTCTTTGAGAGATGTTAATACCACAGTAAATACTATTTGTAGGATCTTTCCTAACTTTCAAAAAATAAGGCTCAAATCTGTACAAAAACTCTATCACCAGAGACTGAACCATGTTTACTTAGTTCCAAAGATCAGAGCAACAATTATACCTTCCTAATAGAGAAATCCAGGTTTATGTCATTTTATACGTTATATTATGGACAATAAAGAGATTGAAAGATTGATCTTCTAATTAAAAATTCACAAAAAATGCTTAGTAACTTGCATAAGAACATATAAGAAATCTGACTGGACAAACCAACAATTGTCTAGTAGAGTACCCTGCCTCTGTCAGAGGCAATGAGAGAAATTGTACAGGAAGAGCATGCAAGCATCAATACTTTCTGCAGTTTACTCCAGTCATAGTCTTTCAGTACCCATAATTGCTTGAACAGGGATACTAAAGAGTACAGCCCTGCCTATTTGTTTTATACATTTATGATGTTTTTCTCTATTAACTTGTCTAACCAATCCCTTTTCTATTTGCTGATACAGTCTGCACACTGGATTTTAGGTTTGGCTCAATTAAGTGAAAGCTGATTCTGATAACCCTTGTTTCTCCACTTAATTTTACGTTAGAAAGTATTTATGTAGAACAAAATTTATTAAACTATCATTGAAATAACTGTATCTATTAATTTGTTAAACTACCGCTACAGAAGACACCGGCATTCTGGTCTTGATGTGCAAACATGTTTTTTACTAGGCTCCAAACATGAAACTCTACTGGCTTGTGATCTGGGCTGGAATGCTGTTTCTGAATCCAGCCACTGCTGACTGCAACATTACTTCCCAAACTGTAAGTTTTACATTGATCTGGACTACCCTTATGTTTGAAAGATACATTTGAAGCAGAAGGCATTTTAAAAACTGTTTCATAAACATATGCCCTGAAGAAAGAAATACAAAAATGCAAGTAAGAAGTAGTGTAATGGACAATTAGGTGATGACAGTCATTGTAAGTGGGTGAACAACATGGAAACATATTTGAGATGATTTTGTACCTCCAATTCTTCCAGACAACAGGAATGCCTCTTTACATATATAAATAAATGTACTCTTCTCAGAAAATGAAACTATTTCAAGGTATTGAGAGCAAACACTCAAATCTGAAAAGACTGCAGCTACGCTAAACTTCAACACAGAAAACCAAAATGAAGTGCTATAACAAATATATATATAATAAATGTTTTGTTGAAGGTCTGCTCTAAAGATGTTATTTTAAATTAAGAGTAAACATAGGTTTTTTTTAAAAATACATTACAGAAGGCATATTTGAATTAATTTGCAGTCTTGAATAAACTTTCTCTATGACACCTTCTCTCCAGATTATGAAGGAAAGGAGTTCATTTTTTACCCAACAAATAATTAATTCCAAAACAGTATGCCAAACTGGTTACATTTTGGATGACCATCACCTAAAGACCCTTGCATCTAAACACAGAGCTCAGCACTAAATGCTCTAGAACATCAGATTCCAAGGAGGATTCATTCTGCTGTATCACCAGACCATGAGTTAATTAAGAAAGATAAAATAAAACTTCATGAAGAGCAATGTAACTTTTCTTTTAAAGTGACAGCATTACAAAATAGAAGTTTTCTCTTGCCTTCAACAGTCCTCACTGAGACACCTTTATTAGTAGACTTTTCCACTGTATTTAATTGTTGTCACTCTCTTTTTTTTCAACAGGTTGCTTGTGAGGAGTCTGGAAAAAACCTCTTTAATATCCCCCTCAACCTTTTTCAAAATGTCACTAAATTAAGCCTCAAAAACAATAAAATCACTTTAGAAGATCATGACAAAGAGATTCTTGGACATTTTGTTAACCTCACTGAACTTCATCTGAATGAAAACAACATTACTGTATTATGCAATAACAGCTTCTACAATCTGAAAAAACTCGTAACTCTGGATATTAGCAACAACTCTATTAGCACTGTTCATAAAGCAGCATTTGCAGGATTAAAGCAACTCTCAGTGTTGAATCTATCCTATAACATGATTGCTCAGCTGGATTCAGATACATTTACTTTTCTAGAAAGCCTGACAGTTTTAAATCTACAGTATAATTTTCTGAAATATTTTCATATAAAATCATCTTTTAAACTGATTAAAATTGTTTTAGCTGGAAACCCATGGATCTGCTCCTGTGATCTCCTTGACTTACAGATATGGCTAACTGCCTCCAATGTGACATTGGGTAAGTTTTGGTAAGGGCAGCATTTCATATTTTTTTACATCAAATAGCTTAACTGTGCATTTTTTCTGATGTGGATAAAATCCACCACCAACTTACCCATATTATGCAGTAATACAATAGCTATCCATGAGATTTGTTTTAGACTAGAGTGCCAAAAAATTACCACTATCTCATAGCCTTTTCCCTGCTCACATTCACAGAAAATGAAAGCAACACTACATGTACATTGCCAAACATGGAAAAAATCTCCATCAAGATGGCAGCTATCCAACCTGCTGACTGCAAAATTGAAAAGACTCCTTTAGAAAACACTGTAACTTCCACTCCTGCTGTTAGTCTTAGAAGTAGTGCCTTAATAACAGTTCTGACTCCAAACAACATCACTGGAAACAATGGAACACGAGCAGGTAATACACAGATATTTCACTTTACTGCTTATGAGCTGTTTGATTTGCTGTTCCATGACTATATATTGTTTTGCATTCCTAGTACACCATGACTCTTCCATAAAAGCCAGGGCTACAGAACAAGCATATTTCCAGGTTCTTGTAGACAGTCACACACATTACAGGGAATGTTAAGATTTACTGATTAAGTGTTCAAAACAGATAAACCCCACCATTCTTCAATGATACTAAAAAATGATGATGAAATTTCAAAGCCCTAAAATTCAGATAATTGTCTACGTCTCTGCCTAACAGAACTAGGGAAGTAACTTTAAAAGAAATTTTCTTTTTCCAAACTAACTGCTTTCTACATGTAGCTGTCTTCCTAAAATGTGATAGCGTGAACTTACAGATTTTACTCCCATCCTAAATGTGTTCAGTATAAAGGACATGAATGCACATTGCACATTCTCTGGAAATTTCAGTGATAGTCTCCTCACCTTTCTTCACCTTTCAATGTTAATCTTATGTGCAAGTTAACTCTTCAATCCTGAAAAGCTTTACTTCTTCCTTCTGGCTAATGCAGGAAATATATCTACAGATATATACACAAATTATAAGCTATCACTGTGACATGTTTCTTTAGCTGTACCATCTTATAATTTGTTTTAGGGTAGTGGCCAGCACACAAAACCAGCTTCTAAATAAAGACTATTGGCAAATATAGTTTACTGAAATTTTTATTATTAAAGAAACACAACTGAAAGGATATGTCAAAGACATCTTATTTTAGGGTTCAGACATTATTACCAGATAAAAAGTAAAGCCTGGGAAATAAAATTTGAAGCCAATTACTGATTATTTTTTTCCAAAGCCTAATCTTGGAATTACTTTCAGAAAAAAAATCTTCTATATTTTTTTTAATCTTTTATATTAAAGAACTTTACCTTTGAAATAGACTTTGAAACAATTATTTTTTATAAATATGCAAAGTAGATTTATATTGCTATGAAATGAGATGCACATATATTACTAATCTCTGTGAAGTTACTGACTCCATGACAACACAGCAACAACATTCTACGAAAGCTCTGGAGACACTCAGTAATTCCCCTATCAATGTTTACTTTTTGAGTTCTCAATTTAACTATGAAAAAAATCATACAAGAGTTCTTCCTAGTATTCCTCATGAAGATAACTCTTCTTTTTTCCTGTTTTTTTTAAAGAGTTACCACTTGTTGGCAAAAGTTGGACCTTCCTAGCAGGTGTCCTAGGGTTTGTCCTAGGCACTACACTCCTGATTTTTACTGCTGTAAAATGCCCAGCATGGTATCACTACTTGATCAGCTACCGTCACCGTCGTCTGGAAGAAAATAACTCAGAGATGTTTGAACAGGAGTTCTCAGCTGACACGTGTTCTTCTCCTTCAGTATCGGGTACAAGCAGTGAAGAACCCATCGTAATATTTGAGAAAATTCATGCATGCAGAGATGAAGAAGATGGATTTATTGAGGATAAATACATAGATATTTATGTAAATGAGGAGCATTAATGTCTTAAACAATGGATGCTGAACTGACATTTTAAAAATGCTGTACTCTTATACTTCCATTTTATGCTGCCCTTGTACAAGACAGAATGAAGTTATGCAGTCTGTCTCCTTTCATCTCGCCAAATCCGTAACAAGATTTTGCTGCATCAACCATGAAGTTAAAAAATGGGGTCATATGCATGCATTATTGACACAATAAATACTTCAAACCATGCAAAAAATACTCATAATCCACTTTTTCATAAAATCTATTTGGCTACTTATATTGGGGGGCTTAATGTATATTGTTTGACATGAACAAAGTAGCAGGTGATGTTGGCATAATCACTAATACTTTCATTGTGAAGAGGTCTAGAAGAGAAAAATAATTTCTCAAAAATGCTGAAGCTGACCACAGCCAGACTGGGGGCTGGCTTCAAATCAATGCTGGAACAGCTCTGCAGTCCATTAGGCAAAACTAACACAATCAGAGAATGGAGCATTTGGGTATTTTTTTACCCAAATTAGCAGAGCAAGAAAGACCAACTGCTGTATTCCCAAAAGCTTGTACGTACAGTGCAACGATAAATTACCATTACTGCATTGCTACTGAACCAAGTATTTTCTCTTCATATTTTCTTAACACTTAAAAAGGCATTCAGGGTGCAACAGGCACATTTGCAAGCTGTTGAAAACTGCAGTATTAATGCAATGTGACATTATTAACTGGTAAATTGGTTGCTTTGGATGGCTTACTGGTACATAAAGCCTCACTGCTTTCACTGGCAATGAGCAGGATCATATAGCATTCTCCTGCACCCCTCTTGTGCCTAAATTAACTATCTCAAAACTCACCCTCTCAGCCTATCACTACACAAGCCATTCTCACAAAATTCTTACTAATTCCTATTGCAAGCATCTCACAGTCCTCATCTTTCCCTCTACACAGCCTTACCTTACCAGACAGGCAAAGGTCTAGTTCCCACTTCTGCTTGCTTTCTTCACTCTGCTACAACACAACAAAACTCCCAGAACTTGACACCAGATTGCCAAGAGACAGGACTCTCCATTGCCATCTAACTCTTCCTGAATGACATGGTAATTATCTTCAGGGGAGTAACTGGAGTTTAACACTAGGAACTCCAGCTGCAACCTGGCCCAACATATCATTTTGAAATTGTTCAGGCATCACTTCTGATATGCATTGCACTGTTAGGCAAGTACTTTCCCAAGCTGAGTTAGGAGAAATTGAGTTATTCAAAGATGAAAAACATACACTTAATGTACTTACACTTGTCTTTCTGTGAAAATTTTATCCATACTCTGAGTGGCTTGGTCATTCTGAACCTTTAACTTAAAAAAAAAAAAAAAATTGGAGCACAATCAAGTTTGTAATAAATCATGGAATGATACAGGTTGGAAAACACCTCTAAGATCATAAAGTCCAACCCTTAACTCAGCACTGACAAGCTCACCAATAAACCATATCCCTAAATACAGTATGTACACATCTTTTGAATACTTCTAGAGAAATTGATTCACTCACTATTACTCTGGGATCTATTATTGAAACACTTAGCAAAATACCTTTAAAACTACACAGGCAGGATGAAAGGCATTCTTCTCTTTATTACACAGACATTGTACCTTATTATTCAATCAAATGCAAGGAAAAAAAAGTTGTTTTGACCAAGAAATACTCAGGTAATTTTTCAAGTTATCAAAACAACCTTTACTGAAACTGGTTTCTTTTGCTTGTGGACAAATTGATCATAGGAAATAAAATACGCCACTCACACCTTAAGAGTACGTGTTAGAAAATAAAGAAGGAAAGCAAAGGAAGAACAAAACTCATTAATTTTGTGATGGCTATGTCAGAGACCTATTTACTATTTTTTACACTGGAGACATTTAAAAGGCTGAAGACAAAAGAGAACTTAATGTACAGAAGACCAGGCAGCTTTACAAGGCAGTGTAGTCTACCTAAATTTACCTCTCCTAAGACTAGTGTTCTGTGCTCCCGAAAAATAAAAAAGATATCTTAACACTCATAATTTGGATT
Organism: Aphelocoma coerulescens; assembly: GCF_041296385.1. Lineage (NCBI taxonomy): Eukaryota > Metazoa > Chordata > Aves > Passeriformes > Corvidae > Aphelocoma > Aphelocoma coerulescens. The sequence continues at coordinate 50,387,224 of NW_027184085.1, forward strand.
GGGATAACATCCCTCTCAAATTTAAATCACAGAAAACTATCATGGGGCTGTTAACCCAACACTTCAGGCAATTGTCTTACTGCTAACATGTTGGCAACATTATGAATAATTTAACTGGAAAAAAATGGCTAGGTTTTAAGTCAGTGCTATGCTTTATTAGATATGTCAGACATTCAAAGCATCAAGAAAGTAACACACCATTTCACTGCTAAAGTATAGCAAATATCGTAATTCTTACCATATTGTAATCACGGATCACTTCTGCCATATCTGTACTGGTGTTAAGTATATCCAGAACCTGAAACAAGACAGAATTCCAACCTGTTACTGCTCTCATTTTCTTAAAAAAAAAAAAAAAAAAATCAGACAAAGGGTTCATGAAAGCACAGCAAATTTCAGTTATTGCAAATGGAAAAAAAACATGATTTGGGAATCTGAATAGATCACATGTCATTTTCAGGAATAATCATCATCATATGTAGCTATTCTAAGCACTGAAATATTACACAGCACAAATTTCTTAAATCCATATGCAGATACTTCTCCTAATGTATAGTACACTTTTTGTTTTCCTCTGTTTCCATCTCTTTCCTTTCCAATAACTGAATAAAGGCAGCGTTAACCAGTATATTTTTACATAGAAATGTAAAAAAAAAAAATTCCAAATGAGGCAAAAGCAGTACAAAGTTAAGTAAAAGAATAAACTGGACAGCATTCAGTTTCAAAATTTGACAGCAGCATACCATGTTGTAGTCTGCTAGTTGACCTTGAAAATCTTTGATTTCACCAGCTAAAGCCTCTGCCCTAAATATGAAACAAAAAGTCAAACTTCAAATGATAAAATTTGTATATGTAAAAATAAAATAATGAAAAAAAAATATTCACTGATTCCTTGAAGCCTGCCCAATACTTGAAAATAGTCTTTTAACTTAGAAAGTTAGCACTGCATTAACTGCAATACATCTCACCGTTTTTCATAGGACAAATAGACAGATTTCTCTTGCTTGTACATTTCTACTTCTTCCTGCAGCTTGCTAATTTCTGTTGTAAGCTCATTTGCTTTACTTCTGAAAAAAAATAAACAAAAAAGAATCATCAACATCTGGATGTACAGCTAAAGCACAGGTAGAACAGAAAATATATTTTACAATAGGAGATTTGAAATTAGTATCTCTCACACTGCACTTTGTTTCAACTCAGCATTTCTAAGAAGAGGTAAGTGTGGAAAAAAGCAAAATTGTTGTATCAGATAAAGTTTAAGTAGTTGCTGGAAAACCTTGGTATGAAATAAAATGTTTTAATTAGCTTTTTGTCTCTGCTGGTAAAACAGATGTGGACAGAAAAAAAACACAGTATAAATTCACAAAATGTGGGTATCATCCATACTTAAAATGACATCTTTTAGGACTAGTTATTCAAAACTGTAATATGATCAAATGATAAAATCCTGCATGCAATAGTTTGCACAAGGTCTTGCGTTTGTCATTGCTAGCTGAATGCATAATCCAAGTAAACCACCTGAAATGTACAATAAAAAATCTTTAGTTTGCAATGCTACTTCTGACAAATGGAGCTATCAGACCTAAAAAACATGAGAGGTGGAAGCTCAGAATCACTGACCCCCCCCCCCTTACTAATGCTGTGTGAGAGCATTTAACTTATCAAGCCTAACTACAAAACCTCAAGGGAATCTACTTCCTTTCTTCCTACAGAATACCTATATACAAAATAACTTTCCCTCTTATAGCAGCACTCTTCTAACAGCTCACTATAAGTGAACACCACCTATTGCACGCTGTTGTCAAGCTTCAACTCTGTGTCTGAAAAGGAACAGACGTGTTGTTAAGACGTACCTCAGCATCCCAAGGTAGTATGTTTTATCCATTATCTGTCTCTGAGGACCTGATAAAAGAGAACAATATGATATTTTGTTAAAAAAACCCCTAAGTTAGATGAACTGTAAATTAGGAAAACAATCTGCAAAACTTACAGTCAAAAAAAATTACAACTAATATAATCTAGTGTTCTTAAATAGATATTATCTCATTAAAAAAAGGAAGATATTTTTAGACTGCTGCAAAGAGAAACATTACTAATACAAATATATGAATAGTTACTACATAATAGAGTGTTTCAAGTATTCTGCAGTGATGGAAGAAGACAATAATCTTGTTCTATTATTTTGAATTATTTTTAAAGACAGCTCAGTTACAGAAAAATGTTTATCTTCTTTGGTTGCCAAGAGCAATGACAGTAAGAGGAACACTTTAATTTTCTCTTTCTTTTTGCTGCTCTTTTTAATCACAGCTCTTCACTCTGAAATATACACAGTGATGAAAAGCTTTCCTATAACAATCTAAATATTCTTTCAAAATGTTTGCAGACAACTTGATGGCTATTTTCAGTACAAAATACCTTTCATTGCAGTTTTTATTCCACTTAATCCCTGTTGAGTCACTGGACGGTCTGCAACTTTAACCTGAGATAATAAGACTCCTCCAGGAGTCAAAGAACCACCACGAGAACCAGGTCTTGCTGTACTAGGAGGCATCTATTAAAAAAAAAAAAAAAATTCTACCAAATCTGAATTATTACTTTATTATCCTGAAGCAACTGCGAAAGCAATTAAAAACTTCAGTTAGTCTCTATACTCTTTCTGTAGGAATCTTTCATCATTTACATCTCTTCAGGGAAGCAAAGCTTCAGTCGAATGTCTGTTGTAGAAAGTAAGGGATTACCTTTGAGCAACTGTTCACTGTTACATCTATCTGCAACGTTAATGCTATTCAGGTCTCCCAGGTGAACTCTGGATGCTGCACCTCCCTGACCCCCCTCCAAACTAGGTTAGCAAAACTTTATACAAAACTGAAATATTAAATTCTTCCTAAAAAAGAACTTCTCCTCACTCATGGTACTAAAAAAAAAAAAAATTAGCAAAAAAAAAAGGACAAAAATCTAAATATATCAAAATTAATGATAATATTTTCTAACATACCGCTGTTCCTATTCTGCCTGCTGAAGGAGTCCTTGATGAAGAGGCAGGCCTTGATGAAGAAGTCAGCCCTACTCCTGCTCTTGAAGAAGAACGAGCTGTGGGAGGTCTGTTACTGCTGGCCATATTCGTTTGCTTTTTAACTTCTCTCTGGCAAGAAGAGAAATCATCCTTTGATTTGCACAAGGTCCTTGAACTATGAGAAACCGACTCTTTAAAAAATAACTCTCATTAAAATAAGTTGAGGGGAGTTGTTTTCGGTTTTTTGTTATCCGCAAAGCACTCCCTTACTGGATGGTACAAGACAGCGGCAGGGCTCAGGAGGGACCACGTATCGTCCAGGAATAAGCTGGGGCAGCAGTCTCTTTTCAGTGCTTAGTGAGCCCTCAGCTTATTCTTGTGGCACTTATTATTTCAGTATCTGAATGCAAATCTTTAATGAAACGAACAGGACGCGAGCAACTGCTGCAAATACTCATTTCGGTTACCTACAAACGGTCCGTAAGCCCTCACCCATCACTACAACGATCCCAAACTGCGCTATCCGTGACAAACCCCGGCAGCTTTCGCCACCCCCGTAAGGAGCCCGTTCCAGCCGCAGAGCAGAGCAGAGCAGAGCCAGTTCCCCGACCGCCCAGCGAGCTCCGTCCCCTCACCGCGGCCCTCCACCGCCGTCAGCCGCGGGGCAGCGCCGCCGTATCGAGGCAACCACCCGCACGGATATCGCGATGGCCGCAAATCTCGCTCCAGACTCTCCCCACTACCGAAGACTACGACTCCCAGAGGGCTTCGCAAGAGAACAGCAGGAACACGACAGCCTGCGGAGCACGGTGCCTGCCGGGATAAGAAGTCTCGCGTTGGTCCGGCGGCGCGCCCTGTGACGACACTTCCGGCGCGGCTTCCGGTGGCGGCGGGGCCCGTGCTGTGTCAGGTCGGCGCTGCCGCCATGGCGGGTGAGGGCAGCACGTTCCGGCTGCGCTGCTCCCTGCTGGGGCACGGGCAGGACGTGCGGGGCCTCACTCGTGGCCTCTTTCCTGAGGGCGGCTTCGTGTCCGTCTCGCGGGACAGAACCGCGCGGCTCTGGGCCCCTGACGGGTGAGTGCTGGGCCGCGGCGCTGGGCGGGCCGGGCCGAGCGCTCCGGCCGGCGCTCCGCAGGAAGGAGAGCGCGGAGATGCCTCCGCAGGGGCTCCGCCTGTGCCCTGCCCGCGCCCCGCCGAGTTCGTCTCAGCAGCCGAGTCCTTCTCGGTGGCTGACGGCAGAATCGGCGGGGCCGGGGGAGGTGACGGGCGGTGAGAACCTGTTCGCAGGAGGCGTTCGTGATTGGCATTGTCACTTGCATAGAATCGTGTTAAGGGTTTAGAAGGTACCTTCAAGATTATCTAGTCCCAGTCCCTCAGCCATGGGTAGGGACAACTTTCACCAGAACAGTTTGCTCAGAGCCCTATCCATCCTGGTCTTGAGGACTTCCGAGGATGGGGTATCCACAACTTCTCTGGGGAACCTGTTCCACTGCCTCATCACCCTCACAGTGAAGGATTTCTTCCTAAAGTGTAACCTAAGTTTTCCCTCTTTCAATTTGTGCCCGTTAGTTCTTGTCCTATGACTACGGTCTATGAGGAACAGTCCCCTTCCAGCTTCCCTGTAGGCTGCTTAGGAAACTGGAAGGTTGCTATGAGGTCTCCATGCAACCTTCTCTTTTCCATGCTGAGCAGGCCCAAGTCCTGCATGCCTGCTTTTGGGGAAGGTTGTATGTTTTTAAGCAGTTAGCTGTACATTGATGTTGTAGTGCTTTGGAGATGCTAACAATGTCAGTAGTTCTAGGCATCCTTTTTTCTAGGTGGTATTAATGATGTTGTTTCCACCTCATGCTATTCAGTGCCAAAGTAATCCTGCTAGGTAACAGTGCCGTGATTTTGACAGTAAGGCAGTGTGCTTTGAATGTTAAAAAAAACCCCATCCTTTCTTAACCTTGCTAAACAAGCTTTTTTAAATGTAAAATGGAATGTGAACAAAAAATTAAATACACAGACATTAAAAAAGGAAATAACAGCCCAGCATTAATTTTTCTGATATCCATGTTGCACAGGGTTGTCTCATACTGAATTTGTCTAGTTGAATTCACAAAGTGAATTTTTCAGCATATTACCTAACTTATGACCTAATACTTGCTTTGCCCAGTATTCCTCCTAATTAAGCTTTATCTCACAGATCTCATCAATTGCCCGCATTCCCCACCATTTTGTCGCGGGTTGGGTTTGTAACCGGGCGGAAACACCAATTTAGTGTAGTGGTTTGGTCTAAAATACTCATTACTGTTTATCTTCTGTGAGATAAGAATTAGGAGAAATGCAAAGCAGGCACCAACTTGAATGAATATAAAGAAGTTTATTAACAGACCTAAAAGAAGAAAAGAAAAAAAAAAAATTATACCACCTTTAGAACTCTCCTCCTCCCCCCACCTTCCTCCCTTCCCCCACTGACAATGTAAAGACAACCCTTAAGATGTTCAGTCTGTTTACCACTTCCATAATAACCTTGTTCAGTCCATTTAGAAAGAGAAGTCTCTTTTTGCTCATGCTATGAAAACAGTATCACACCGAGACAGCCGCCCACTTCCAAATATTGTTCAGTCCATTCAGGAAGAGGAGTCTCTCTGCTTACGATGTGATTCCCTTCCCCCCGACTTGCAGCTTTTCCCGCAACTGCTTTCGAGGGTCCACTCTTAAAAGTTTTCTGGGGTACAATTTTAAGGTTGAGCTGTTCAGAAACAAAAAAAAACAGAGGCCCTTCTCCTTCCTGGGAGCAAAGGGTCATCTTCATCTTTAAGACTATCTCTGGAAGCATCTCTAGGAATTGAGGTTTTTCTCCTTTCCTCTTTGGAGCAAAAGTCCTTATCTGGTTCATCTGGTTCATCTGGTTCATCTCTCTGTGTCCAAACTTCTCATGAAATTACAGCTGCGTCAGCATCTGCCTATCTCAGCGCAGGTGCTTCTGCTTATGAGTTGAACACTCCACCCCCCATATCTTCATGAAATTACAACGGGATACTCTGATATATCATAGCTTCACAACAGACTTTCAGCTTTAAGCATCTCCTCTCTCTCTTCCCTCAGGTTTTCAGTTCTTCACAGCAATAAAAGGGTTAATCTCACCTCAGCCTTGCAGCTGGAATGTGGCTTATCGCAGTTGGTCACCTGACCTCTGCCGGACAGAGGTGCCGCTTTGCTGAATCTCGGCCGCAGTGGAGAGGGGGGGGTTCCGAGCCGCTCCGGCTGCCCACGGCAAGGCAGTGGGGGGGGTTCCATGGCTGGAACAGGCCCATGGCTCCAGGCTGGCTGTGGCCCGGCCCGGCCTGGCCCAAGCAGGGCCTGGCCGGGCCCACTGGCCCCTGCACGGGGCCTGCAGCCACCTGTCCCAGCACCGGAAACGAGAGAGAGCTGGGGTGGGAGTTTGTCTATTCTTAAGTGTGTATCACAGAGGCGGTCACAACTTTAAGTGGCTTAAAGAATTGTCCATATTCAAACTGGCCAGCTGATAGGTTCTATCAGGTCCCAGAGGAAGCTGTAAGCACCCCTTAGCAAGGATATCCCTTCCGGGACTATGCTTGCTAACCTATGACATTCTCCACCCCTCGCCTCTGTGAAGACACATTTAAGAATTATTATCAAAATTACGTTCAACTTCTGCTATATTCCACCCCTAGGTAGTTCAGTACAATTACAATATAAGTTTCTCACTATCATGCTACTTAACTTATGACCTAATACTTGCTTTGCCCAGTATTCCTCCTAATTAAGCTTTATCTCACAGATCTCATCAATTGCCCGCATTCCCCACCATTTTGTCGCGGGTTGGGTTTGTAACCGGGCGGAAACACCAATTTAGTGTAGTGGTTTGGTCTAAAATACTCATTACTGTTTATCTTCTGTGAGATAAGAATTAGGAGAAATGCAAAGCAGGCACCAACTTGAATGAATATAAAGAAGTTTATTAACAGACCTAAAAGAAGAAAAGAAAAAAAAAAAATTATACCACCTTTAGAACTCTCCTCCTCCCCCCACCTTCCTCCCTTCCCCCACTGACAATGTAAAGACAACCCTTAAGATGTTCAGTCTGTTTACCACTTCCATAATAACCTTGTTCAGTCCATTTAGAAAGAGAAGTCTCTTTTTGCTCATGCTATGAAAACAGTATCACACCGAGACAGCCGCCCACTTCCAAATATTTTTCAGTCCATTCAGGAAGAGGAGTCTCTCTGCTTACGATGTGAGTCCCTTCCCCCCGACTTGCAGCTTTTCCCGCAACTGCTTTCGAGGGTCCACTCTTAAAAGTTTTCTGGGGTACAATTTTAAGGTTGAGCTGTTCAGAAACAAAAAAAACAGAGGCCCTTCTCCTTCCTGGGAGCAAAGGGTCATCTTCATCTTTAAGACTATCTCTGGAAGCATCTCTAGGAATTGAGGTTTTTCTCCTTTCCTCTTTGGAGCAAAAGTCCTCATCTGGTTCATCTGGTTCATCTGGTTCATCTCTCTGTGTCCAAACTTCTCATGAAATTACAGCTGCGTCAGCATCTGCCTATCTCAGCGCAGGTGCTTCTGCTTATGAGTTGAACACTCCACCCCCCATATCTTCATGAAATTACAACGGGATACTCTGATATATCATAGCTTCACAACAGACTTTCAGCTTTAAGCATCTCCTCTCTCTCTTCCCTCAGGTTTTCAGTTCTTCACAGCAATAAAAGGGTTAATCTCACCTCAGCCTTGCAGCTGGAATGTGGCTTATCGCAGTTGGTCACCTGACCTCTGCCGGACAGAGGTGCCGCTTTGCTGAATCTCGGCCGCAGTGGAGAGGGGGGGGTTCCGAGCCGCTCCGGCTGCCCACGGCAAGGCAGTGGGGGGGGTTCCATGGCTGGAACAGGCCCATGGCTCCAGGCTGGCTGTGGCCCGGCCCGGCCTGGCCCAAGCAGGGCCTGGCCGGGCCCACTGGCCCCTGCACGGGGCCTGCAGCCACCTGTCCCAGCACCGGAAACGAGAGAGAGCTGGGGTGGGAGTTTGTCTATTCTTAAGTGTGTATCACAGAGGCGGTCACAACTTTAAGTGGCTTAAAGAATTGTCCATATTCAAACTGGCCAGCTGATAGGTTCTATCAGGTCCCAGAGGAAGCTGTAAGCACCCCTTAGCAAGGATATCCCTTCCGGGACTATGCTTGCTAACCTATGACATTCTCCACCCCTCGCCTCTGTGAAGACACATTTAAGAATTATTATCAAAATTACGTTCAACTTCTGCTATATTCCACCCCTAGGTAGTTCAGTACAATTACAATATAAGTTTCTCACTATCATGCTACTTAACTTATGACCTAATACTTGCTTTGCCCAGTATTCCTCCTAATTAAGCTTTATCTCACAGATCTCATCAATTGCCCGCATTCCCCACCATTTTGTCGCGGGTTGGGTTTGTAACCGGGCGGAAACACCAATTTAGTGTAGTGGTTTGGTCTAAAATACTCATTACTGTTTATCTTCTGTGAGATAAGAATTAGGAGAAATGCAAAGCAGGCACCAACTTGAATGAATATAAAGAAGTTTATTAACAGACCTAAAAGAAGAAAAGAAAAAAAAAAAATTATACCACCTTTAGAACTCTCCTCCTCCCCCCACCTTCCTCCCTTCCCCCACTGACAATGTAAAGACAACCCTTAAGATGTTCAGTCTGTTTACCACTTCCATAATAACCTTGTTCAGTCCATTTAGAAAGAGAAGTCTCTTTTTGCTCATGCTATGAAAACAGTATCACACCGAGACAGCCGCCCACTTCCAAATATTGTTCAGTCCATTCAGGAAGAGGAGTCTCTCTGCTTACGATGTGAGTCCCTTCCCCCCGACTTGCAGCTTTTCCCGCAACTGCTTTCGAGGGTCCACTCTTAAAAGTTTTCTGGGGTACAGTTTTAAGGTTGAGCTGTTCAGAAACAAAAAAAAACAGAGGCCCTTCTCCTTCCTGGGAGCAAAGGGTCATCTTCATCTTTAAGACTATCTCTGGAAGCATCTCTAGGAATTGAGGTTTTTCTCCTTTCCTCTTTGGAGCAAAAGTCCTCATCTGGTTCATCTGGTTCATCTGGTTCATCTCTCTGTGTCCAAACTTCTCATGAAATTACAGCTGCGTCAGCATCTGCCTATCTCAGCGCAGGTGCTTCTGCTTATGAGTTGAACACTCCACCCCCCATATCTTCATGAAATTACAACGGGATACTCTGATATATCATAGCTTCACAACAGACTTTCAGCTTTAAGCATCTCTTCTCTCTCTTCCCTCAGGTTTTCAGTTCTTCACAGCAATAAAAGGTTTAATCTCACCTCAGCCTTGCAGCTGGAATGTGGCTTATCGCAGTTGGTCACCTGACCTCTGCCGGACAGAGGTGCCGCTTTGCTGAATCTCGGCCGCAGTGGAGAGGGGGGGGTTCCGAGCCGCTCCGGCTGCCCACGGCAAGGCAGTGGGGGGGGTTCCATGGCTGGAACAGGCCCATGGCTCCAGGCTGGCTGTGGCCCGGCCCGGCCTGGCCCAAGCAGGGCCTGGCCGGGCCCACTGGCCCCTGCACGGGGCCTGCAGCCACCTGTCCCAGCACCGGAAACGAGAGAGAGCTGGGGTGGGAGTTTGTCTATTCTTAAGTGTGTATCACAGAGGCGGTCACAACTTTAAGTGGCTTAAAGAATTGTCCATATTCAAACTGGCCAGCTGATAGGTTCTATCAGGTCCCAGAGGAAGCTGTAAGCACCCCTTAGCAAGGATATCCCTTCCGGGACTATGCTTGCTAACCTATGACATTCTCCACCCCTCGCCTCTGTGAAGACACATTTAAGAATTATTATCAAAATTACGTTCAACTTCTGCTATATTCCACCCCTAGGTAGTTCAGTACAATTACAATATAAGTTTCTCACTATCATGCTACTTAACTTATGACCTAATACTTGCTTTGCCCAGTATTCCTCCTAATTAAGCTTTATCTCACAGATCTCATCAATTGCCCGCATTCCCCACCATTTTGTCGCGGGTTGGGTTTGTAACCGGGCGGAAACACCAATTTAGTGTAGTGGTTTGGTCTAAAATACTCATTACTGTTTATCTTCTGTGAGATAAGAATTAGGAGAAATGCAAAGCAGGCACCAACTTGAATGAATATAAAGAAGTTTATTAACAGACCTAAAAGAAGAAAAGAAAAAAAAAAAATTATACCACCTTTAGAACTCTCCTCCTCCCCCCACCTTCCTCCCTTCCCCCACTGACAATGTAAAGACAACCCTTAAGATGTTCAGTCTGTTTACCACTTCCATAATAACCTTGTTCAGTCCATTTAGAAAGAGAAGTCTCTTTTTGCTCATGCTATGAAAACAGTATCACACCGAGACAGCCGCCCACTTCCAAATATTGTTCAGTCCATTCAGGAAGAGGAGTCTCTCTGCTTACGATGTGAGTCCCTTCCCCCCGACTTGCAGCTTTTCCCGCAACTGCTTTCGAGGGTCCACTCTTAAAAGTTTTCTGGGGTACAATTTTAAGGTTGAGCTGTTCAGAAACAAAAAAAAACAGAGGCCCTTCTCCTTCCTGGGAGCAAAGGGTCATCTTCATCTTTAAGACTATCTCTGGAAGCATCTCTAGGAATTGAGGTTTTTCTCCTTTCCTCTTTGGAGCAAAAGTCCTTATCTGGTTCATCTGGTTCATCTGGTTCATCTCTCTGTGTCCAAACTTCTCATGAAATTACAGCTGCGTCAGCATCTGCCTATCTCAGCGCAGGTGCTTCTGCTTATGAGTTGAACACTCCACCCCCCATATCTTCATGAAATTACAACGGGATACTCTGATATATCATAGCTTCACAACAGACTTTCAGCTTTAAGCATCTCCTCTCTCTCTTCCCTCAGGTTTTCAGTTCTTCACAGCAATAAAAGGGTTAATCTCACCTCAGCCTTGCAGCTGGAATGTGGCTTATCGCAGTTGGTCACCTGACCTCTGCCGGACAGAGGTGCCGCTTTGCTGAATCTCGGCCGCAGTGGAGAGGGGGGGGTTCCGAGCCGCTCCGGCTGCCCACGGCAAGGCAGTGGGGGGGGTTCCATGGCTGGAACAGGCCCATGGCTCCAGGCTGGCTGTGGCCCGGCCCGGCCTGGCCCAAGCAGGGCCTGGCCGGGCCCACTGGCCCCTGCACGGGGCCTGCAGCCACCTGTCCCAGCACCGGAAACGAGAGAGAGCTGGGGTGGGAGTTTGTCTATTCTTAAGTGTGTATCACAGAGGCGGTCACAACTTTAAGTGGCTTAAAGAATTGTCCATATTCAAACTGGCCAGCTGATAGGTTCTATCAGGTCCCAGAGGAAGCTGTAAGCACCCCTTAGCAAGGATATCCCTTCCGGGACTATGCTTGCTAACCTATGACAGGAAAGAACTTGTTAAATTGCACAGAAGTTTGAAGCACGAAAGGAATTTTGATTCTCACCCATATTTTTTGAGAGCTCTATGAGCAAGAAGACATGAGTAACTTCTTTGGAGTCATAATGTTGTTGTTGATTATCCTTCTCTGTTTTGAAGGCTCAGGGACTACAGTAGTCAGGGTTTCAGTGGGTAGGCACACTGCTGTATGCTGTTTTGATTTAGCTTTTCCAAGAAGAGATGTTGCTTTATTTGTTCTAGGTACTTTAAGGGGAGAAGATGTTTTAGTTAAAGAAGAAGATGTTTTAGTATTTAAAAGAGTATCATGATTTCCTTACGTATTTCAAGCTTGCCAAACATGAGGGTGTGAAGGATAACAGTATGATATCATATGATAGGTTGTGTTTTTTGAGGGTGGGGGAACAAACACAGGAAAACAAAACAAGCGCACGTCACCACAACCTGCATGTTTATTCTGTGGGAATAAGTAGCTTTTTCCAGTTAATTCTGTAACCATTGAGGTTGGCTCAGGGTGAAGAAATTAGGGTGCTGCTCAAGTCAGTTATAATCTGTTTAACTGTTGTTCCTCTACAATGCTCCTAATGAAGAGCCAGTGAATACATTTGGCAGGCAGTAAACTTCATTTATGTGCTCTTACTTTAGCCTGTACTTGGATATACATTTGAGTTTTCAGACAGAAAAAGATGCCATAAATACAAACTGTAGCTATTTCTGATCAAATTTGGCATAGTGTTTGCCAATGAGCGTGGAAAAACAAAGTTCTTCCAGGCCTATCATTGTACTGAAAAACAAATGGAAAGCTTTAAGTTTTCTGTACCGGGGAGGAATTCTGGGATGTAATTTTTGTCTTAAATTTTGCATTCTTTCTAGGCTGTCCATAGTATTTATTCAGCACAAGCCAAGCATAGTTACTAATTCAGGAATTGTAATTTACTCAAATAAAGTACTGTTTTTGTCATGATTCTGAACTGATTGTCACGTATGTTTAAGTCTTAACAGGGGTTTTACTGAGATGCACTGTATGAGTGGCCACTCAAATTTTGTATCTTGTGTGTGCATCATACCTCCAAGTGACCTCTATCCTCGTGGGCTGATTGCAACTGGTGGCAATGATCATAATATTTGCATTTTCACAGTTGACAACCCAGCTCCTCTTTACATCCTTAAAGGTCATAAAAACACAGGTATGTAGTAATTGTATGTTGGAGTTTTTGCATAAAAGTTAATGTGATTTATTAGAAAGGAAATAAAGTTGAATTTATAAAACTCAGTTTTGATTTATTTGGTATATTGATGCCATGATGATTTTTTGCCTTTTCTTTTATACCCCTTTTATACCTTTTTACAACTTCTGTATTTCTTAGTGGTTTTTTTTAGCCTACATTCTTGGACTTGTTTGTCAAGCTAGGAGACTAAACATTTTAGAAGCTTCATCGTTAGAGATCAATATGCCCATACAAGGGAAGGTTCCTGGGGGAGGGGGGCTCATTCAAGCTTCTCATTGGGGAATCTTTGATAGATATATTAATTAGTAAGACCTGTAATGACATACCAGATCTTTTGTGTGGTATGCATTAAGGTGCATTCGACCTGGACGTGTGCACCTAAGGATCCTTAAAATAAATACAAAGGTAAAATCCCTTTTTCCCTTCTAACTGTGTTTGACTCTTGATTTTAAGACCAGGAAAAGGCATCAACATAATGTAGCAAGGTGTTTAATTATGGCTTCTGCACATAGGATTTTATAATCTTAATTCATGCAGTGACCATTCATTGCAAGGACTTGCAAGTTTATTCTGATGAGTATTTGAACTTTCTCTGTCCCAGCAATTCACAGAATGATTACCCTTTTGTCAAGAGTTGCATTTTTATCAGGCAGTTAGTTCAGTTCTTCATGTATTAAGCTTAATTTTTTTTGTCAAAGATGATACAAGTAGAAAAAGTCAGCTTCCTAAATAAACTTCCTCTGCCCATTTTGTTACTTAGATTATTGGTGCTTTCACTATATAGCTTTACACTGTGTAACTGGAACATTTGAAGATTATCTTTTTACTAAATTTTGAATGTCACCACAGTTTTTTGGTGGTAGTATTTTGCGTTCCAAGAAGGTGAGCTAAGTATTTTTTGTATGAAATAACTTCTTGAAGACATAAATTAATACTTGTTGATAAAACTTTTCTTCTCATAAAAGCTGCACCTTTGAATTAATTGTGTGTCTTGACTAGTTGTCTAATATGTTTGTCATCATATTCTAGTCCAAGAGACTAGATCTCTCTAGTCCAAGAGAAGAGATCTGTGGCTTAAGAGGAAATTTAAAAATGTGAATGGCAAAAACATTTCAAAGTTTTTAACCTAAAATTAAGAGAATTTTAAGGAGCTTCTTTCTGGGTTGCAATGCAACGACAGTTCATTTAATTTTTCTCTAGACTCCTCAACACTAAATATGCTACTAATACCAAATAAATCCCCTTAAATGAATCTCTTGAAATTTCTGGCATAAGATTTGTGGCAGTGCCGGGTACTTGTCAGTTCTGACTTGAATGTTCATTCCAGTTTGCAGCCTTTCATCTGGGAAATTTGGCACATTATTAAGTGGATCATGGGATACAACAGCAAAAGTCTGGTTGAATGATAGGTGTATGATGACATTACAGGTAGGAAGTTCCTCTACATAATTATAAGTACTCTGAATTTGATTCTGACAAGTCTTAACAATGTTGGGTTTTTTGCAGGGTCACACAGCTGCAATATGGGCAGTGAAGATACTTCCTGAACAGGGATTAATGTTGACTGGTTCAGCTGACAAAACTATAAAACTGTGGAAGGCAGGCAGATGTGAAAGAACATTCACTGGTAAATGTTGCTGCAGTTGATATCATTTCACTGGTGTGATCTGTTCTTGTCAAAAGAGAAAAAACATTAAAATCTTATAAAACCATGGATAAACTGAACAATATTTAGGTAGGATTTTTAAAGTCCTAAAGTAGTTGTATGCCCAGAAACCACATGACTTTTAAAAAAATAAGATTTTTTTCTGAGAACTGTGAGCAATTAATTTTTTTTTTCTAACTGCTCCCACAAAGTTTTGTTGCCTGGATTTAGATATGAGCTATATAGAAGGGGTATACTACTGCTAAAGGAGACAAGAACTGCATTAATATTTTTTCTTCTTTTGTAAAGGACATGAAGATTGTGTGAGAGGTTTAGCAATTCTCAGTGAAACAGAGTTCCTTTCCTGTGCTAATGATGCTAGTGTTCGAAGATGGCAGATCTCTGGCGAGTGTCTGCAGGTGTATTATGGACATACAAATTATATATATAGCATCTCTGTCTTCCCTCGATGTAAAGGTAGGATTCCTTTCTGACTGTTAGACAACATTCTTCAAAATGAAATGGCAGGGTGTGTATTCTGATGTTCTGTGGCACTGCCACAACTAAAGAGCTCAGGTAGCATTTAATTTTTTTCTTACACCCAGGATAAGTAGATAAAAGAAGATACTGTGATTGACTCCAGATTGCACCACTGTCAGACTTGCTCTGGCATTATGTGGGATAAAAGGTCCTGGGTTAGGGCTAATTGAAGGCTTAAGTAAAACTTAGATGAAGAAGTAGGCAAAACTATTGTCTTAGCTGCCACCTGTATTTCAGTACTGTTGCAGAGTAGTAAAATAGTAATGTGTGGCATGCCAGTTTGAAATAACGTAAATTTAGGTATTTCCACAGCGTGCGTTATATGTACTTAGGTTAAGAATTTTATGTATGAAGCTTAATTACATTTGTTTTCAGAGTTAGAGTTTAGAGGTTCAGAACTAACTGTTGAGCCAGTTGCAGAAGAAATTCCAAGTCAGTGACCTTTGTGTGGTGTATGGGACACTTGCGCATTTGTTCAGCAGGTAAAGTGCATGTATATGAGTTGATGCATATGTTGTAGATCTCCTATGCCTTAAAATTCCTCATTGAGGAGTCTGTAGACTTTTGAAAGTGAGTTGTGTGTGTTTTCTGAAAAAGCAGGCCTACCTTCCAAAACTCAATTTAAAACAAATGTGAAAGTGTGCAAGTATAGTGCAAGATGAAACAGTGGTGATTACAAAATTGTTTAAGCCCTTGAAAGGAGGACGGGATCTTTCTTCGTCTTGGGCACAGTTTCATTCATTTAATCTGCAATTTATGCACTCTTTTTTTTGAGAAGACAAGTGTGATTTTTTTGAGAAGTGAAAAGTGGCTTTCTTTTTGCTCTCTACTTGTAATTGAGAGGAGTACTAAATTGCAGAAAGGTTCTTTTACTGTTATAATTTTTAGCTACCCAGTTGCAGAATGTCATCTAGTATCATAGTATGCTAAAAAAAATACTTTGAAAGTTTTTTCTATCTTTTTATTTTCAGATTTTGTAACTACTGGAGAGGATAGATCTCTTAGAATCTGGAAACAAGGGGAATGTGCTCAAACAATCAGACTCCCAGCTCAGTCTGTATGGTGCTGCTGTGTGTTAGACAATGGTGACATCGTAGTTGGTGCAAGGTATCCAGGTTTTACTTACAATATATTTCTAGATCCAAATCTGACAATCCTTGAAGAAATTGCCAGCATAACTTTGGATGTCAGTTTCATTTAAATTTAAAAATACAGCCATCAAAGTGTGTGTGAAATTTAAACATGTGCTACACTTAATCCAAAATGATTTTTTATGTCATTCACAGAGGTAGAGTGAATTCTTTGGAAATGTGGTAAACCAGGAATAGACTTGAGAATAAATTTAGCAAGCACGGTAAAAAGAACCCTTTTGATAGGCATATTGTATCTTGATTTTAAAATTATACTGAAGACAGGGTTACCTGCTTGGTTCCTTCTCTGTGTGGTTTTAGTATGAGAGTGAATTCCTTTCATAACAGTAGTTGAGAGGGGTAGTTAGAAATAGTGGTGGTTTCATGTGATGTAGAAGTCACCATTAGAATTTCTGCAGTCAGTGTGATGTTTAAAATAGTACTTCTGTTTGAATGTTTTCTTTCCATTCAGTGATGGAATTATAAGGGTGTTCACAGAGTCCTTGGAACGTACAGCAAGTGCTGAGGAGATTCAGGCTTTTGAAAATGAGCTTGCCCAAGCATCCATTGATCCTAAAACTGGTGATTTAGGAGATATCAATGCTGATGACCTTCCTGGGAGAGAACACCTTAAGGATCCTGGTAAGTTACTGTATTTCTGTCATGTTAGAGGTGCCTCCAAATCTTGGTTTGAGGTATTGAAACTTCTGATAGTTTCCAAACTTAAGGCTTTAATCCCTTTCAGTAAGGTTACTGAAGGAAACAGTTTAATTTTGCTCTACTGTCCTTTCACTGATTCTTTTGGAAGCAGGATTCTAGGTTTTTTGGTTTTGTGGATTTTTTTATTCTCTTACGAGATAATTTAGACAAAGGTGGAATCGATGCTACTGTGTGGTTGAGATGTTTTTGATCTGTTCTGCCAGGTGTACCAAGAGTATGTGAAACAGGTAATTTGCAAAAGGAATACTGAATTTGCAATTTTTTTCCTAATAAAAGTAGTAGATGCAAATTTTCTGGTTTAGCTTTTGACTTGAAAGATAGTCTTGATGGGCTCAATTCACCCTTTCTAGGTACTTGAGAAGTTCTTGGGAATGCAGTAGAAGCAGTAGTAAACATTATTCTTAAACAGACAAATACTGTTTTCCAGGGTGAAGTAACCAGTGACTTCAGCCCTTGGCTGTGATCAGGAAGTGGCATAGATCTTACATCTGTATGAAACTTTGCATCTTGTTAGACTATGGGAAAATATCACCTTTCTTAATTGTCATCTCACTGGGAAGATGATGAATTTCTGAAGTACTCGACCTAAGTGTTGGTTTAGCCACTTAGTCTGTTGGCAGATACCGTTACTATAATTGTAAAATGCTCATTAAGATTGCTGCTATTCTTGTTGTGAGATGTTTTTGCTGGGATAGAGTCTATTTTCTCCACTGTAGTTAGTTTCGGGCTGTTTTGAATTTGTGCTGGAAACAGTGTTGATAACACAGGAATGTTTTTGTTACTGCTGAGCAGGGCTTACACAGAGCCAAGGCCTTTGCTGCTCCTCACGCACCCCACCAGCGAGGAGGCTGGGGGTGCACAAGGAGCTGGGAGGGGACACAGCTGGGACAGCTGACCATAGCTGACCCAAGGGATATCCTATACTGTATGGCATGATGCTCAGCATATAGACTAGGGGGAAGAAAAAGGAAGGGGGGGATGTTTGGAATGTTGGCATTTGTCTTTCCAAGGAACTGTTGAGCCTGATGGAGCCCTGCTCCTCTGGAGACAGCTGAACACCTGCCTACCTGTGGGAAGTGATGTATGAATTCCTTGCTTTGCTTTGCTTGTGCATGTAGTTTTTGATTTACCTTTTTAACTCTATCTCAATCCCCAAAGTTTTCACTTCTGTTCATCTGATTCTTTCCTGCATCCCAGCCACAGGAGCACTGAGTGTGTCTGAGTGGTGCTTAGTTGCCATCTGGGGTTAAACCATGACACGTATCTACTTAATTCCTGTGCTGTGACTTCAAGTGTTGTTGAACTATTTTTTCATTTTTAATGCTGAGCACCATTTGAATATTCTTTTCTCCTAAAGTAAAGCATTTCCTTGAAATTGTTCAAACTCCTGTCTACAGGAACAAGAGATGGACAGACACGGCTTATTAAAGATAACGGGAAAGTAGAAGCATATCAATGGAGTGTTAGTGAAGGAAGATGGATAAAGATTGGAGATGTTGTTGGTTCTTCTGGAGCCACACAACAAACATCTGGAAAAGTTTTATTTGAAGGAAAGGTATATGCAAACTTTAATTAATTTCATTATTTCCTAAGTAATCAGTCTTTGTTCAGATAAAATACAGTTTAGAAAATACGTATTTGTACTTTTTTGTTATTTTTGATCTCAGAGGTAGAAGTATAAATAAGTACGATTTGCTTTATTACTTACGAGGCACATTCTGTAAAATGAGCAAGCCAAGAGACACAAATTATTTTGGGGAAAGGTAAACTATTAGTAGAGAAATTGTCAAGTTCTATTGTATTTATTGTTAATACCTTGAGAAGTTAGTTTTAATATCCTTCCCAAAGGAATGAACTTTGTAATTTATAATGCGAGGCTTACCTAAAATGTTAGGTACCAGGCCTTCTGTACCCCTTCTCTATAGTAACTATTAAACCTAAAGACGGGTAAGCTGAAAAATGTTTCCTTTACTGAAATATACACAGAAAAGCCTGTCAGGGTCCTCTGAGCATACCTCTGAGAAAGAAATGCCTCTGAGATACTGATTTTCACTCTCACAGATTTTGAAGAAACATTAGGAAACCATCATTTGATAGCATTAGAAGTGTGCTTTTAAGACTGAAATTTCTTGAGGCATCTGACTGCTCTATAGCTTTGTAGGGAGACAGAGGTGTCCATGAGAGTGACCTGATGCATTTTTATTTTGTAATACATGTGTACACACATTATCATGATCTGTTGTTTTACTCTGCTCTTCTTGAGCAGAGTGTTCTGGAAAATACAGGTTTAAGTCTGGTATGGTTTTAGCTGGGACAGAGTTCATATTTTTCTTAGCAGCTGGTACAGTGCTGTGTGTTTTGGATAGAGTATAACAACAGTGTTATAACACACTGATGTTTTGGCTGTTGCTAAGTAATGTTTAGTGTTTACCCTAAACCAGCAAATGTTTACTTGCAGTCTCTCAGGATAGCATTAATGATATGTTCTGTAAGTATCAGTGTTTTAAGTTTTTAGGCTTAGGTTTGGTCCCATTAGACTGCATTTAATAAATTTTTATGTCAAAAGTCCTGGAAGACTTCTAATTTGTTTTTATTTTTATTCTGCTTAAAGGAATATGACTATGTTTTCACCATTGATGTAAATGAAAATGGGCCTTCCTACAAACTGCCGTATAACATCACTGATGATCCTTGGCTGACGGCATACAACTTCCTGCAAAAGAATGATCTAAATCCTATGTTTCTGGATCAGGTGGCCAAGTTTATTATGGACAACACTAAGGGGCAAACACTGTTGAGTACAAGTAATCAATTTTCAGATCCATTTACAGGTCAGTATTTTAAACTTAAATGATGACATTAGATACTCTTGCCAGTTTTGTGTCTTCAGCACACTTGCTAGGGATGCACTCTGACTGATGTTCCACACCATCATTAGCAAAGATTTGGAACAGGACTGGATGCAGTACTGACCCTTGGGCTACACCACCAGAGCCTGGCTTCCAACAGATGTTGTTCCACTGATCACCATCCTCTGGTCGTGGTTGTTCAGTCAGTTTTCAATCCATCTCACTGTTATAGAATCATTAAAGTTGGAAAAGACCTCTAAGAATATTGAGTTCAGCCATCAACTAACCACTTCCATGTTTGCCCCTAAATCATATCGCCAGGTGCCATATCCACACAGTTTTTTGGATGCTTCCACGGATGAGGATTCAGCCACTTCCCTGGGCAGCCTATTCCAATGCCTGAGCACCCTTCCAGTATAGAATTCTTTTCTGATATCTACTCTAAGCCTCTCCTGGTGCAGCTTGAGACCATTTCTTCTCATCCTGTCACTTGTTACTGGGAGAAGAGACTGTGCCCCACCTTGATACCTTTCAGATAGTTGCAGAGAGCAGTAGGGTCCACCTGCAGCTTCCTTCAGGAACTTAAACACCCAGTTCCTTCAGCTGCTTCACATAAGACCTGTGCTCCAGACCCTTCACCAGTTCTGTTGCTCTTCTCTGGACTTGCTCCAGCACTTCAATGTGTTCTTTGTCGTGAGGGCCCCGGAACTGTTCACAGGATTTGAGGTATGGCCTCACCAGGCCCAAGTATAGAGGGACAATCACTGCCCTGGTCCTGCTGGGATAAAAGCCAAGATACCATTGTTCTTCTTGGCCACCTGGGCACATTCCTGACTCATGGTCAGGCAGGTGTTGATCAGCACTGCCAGGTCCTTTTCTGCTGGGCTGCCCCCAGCCTGTAGCTCTGCATGGGGTTGTTGTGACACAAGGGCAGGACCCAGCATTTGGCCTTATTGAACCTCACAGAATTGTCTGCCTAGGCAGACTTCAGTATTGTACCTCTTGATCTTCTTGTACATGAAGGTGTGTTTAATAGTCATTGCTTTTCTCACTCTTTGACTAGGTGCTGGACGTTATGTTCCGGGCTCTTCATCTGGATCGAGTACAATACCTGGGGCAGACCCATTTACAGGTAACCTAAAATTCATAATCTGTCTGGCTAGCACTTAAGATATGCATTTGAGTTGTGTTCCGTTGCATGCCATATTTAGCCCCAGACAGCTGTTTCTTGCAGTTCTCTGGGGCAGTAGTGTGGAACAGCCTGGTAAGGTGGGCTCTGCCACTGGCAACGCATACTGTTCAGTGGAGGGGAGCCATCTGCTGTCAGGTCTGGCTCATGTCACTCTGCCCTCTACAGTAGAACGGTAAGGACCTAAACCTTTTGTTTTGCCAGACTTCATATGCAAGAACAACACAAGATTATGTATATTCATAGAGGTAGTTTTCTGTTTTCATTTTTTACTTACATTTTACATGATCTTTATTGGTACCATCCACTCTAGATTCTGATCCTCACTGGTATAGCTATTGTGGAGTCCCCCTCACTAGTTTAGCAACCTTGTTTGCAAAGACATTCCCAGTTCCAGCCCTGTGTTGGCAGACTTATCCCATCCCTGATTAGTAGCTCTTGCTCCTCAGAGAGGGTCCTGTAATCACTCAGTGCCAAAGTCTTGTCTGCAAAATAAGCCATGCAGTGAGTTGCTGACCTACTTGATGCATCCATTTCTATTCAAGCATTTTTGCTTCGTTCAGTGTGTCAAAGATAAACCACCTGCACCCTTCATCCTTGCTCCCAGAACTCTTTAATCACTCTTGATATCCTCCAGGATGTCCTTGGCAAAACCATTGATGGCCATGTGGAAGAGTAGCAGGGTAGCAGTCTGAAGGCTAGGCAAGGCTTGGCAGTGTCTCTGTGGCATCCTGAATCCTAGCCCCCAGCAGACACCTGCCAAGTCACCAGGCCTCCCTACCCTGCAGGAAGTGACTCTGCTTCCCATCACTGCTGCTTGCCTTTATCCTTTTTGCAGACATGAGGTGCAGTCTTAGCTGGCTCTTACACATCACTGCTGGGTGTTTGTCCTCACCAGTGCACTCAGTGCCTGTTCTGAAGTTGCAGATCACAGGTAGAGCAGAAGCATTTGTGCTGTTACCAAAATTCACAGCCTTCAGTCTTCCCCATCTTGACAGTCTTTCTGTCTCCACCTGTCTCTGCTCCCTGGCTTTTGTGACTCTGTCGTCTCTGCAGGTTGAAGCCTCAGTGCAAGAGAATTCACCTCCCACAGGAGAGTAAACTCATAGCCCAGGCACAGAGAGAGTCAAGGGTTGGGCTTTGCAGTGTGCCCTCCTGCTGGAGCTTGTCATGGATAAGGTATCTGCTGTGCTGAGGCCCACTTCACCTGTGGGTGCCAGAGACCATGACACAGTGTGTCCCAGCTGTGGCTCATTTAGGTTGTGAATGCCGTCATCACCAACACCCTCGCACAGGCATAGATTTAATCCTTAATGAAGTGTTGACTCTTTCTTTGTACTTCCTTTAGTGCAGAATAATCCCTTTTAACAGTTATGTTTGAAAACTAGTAACTAAATACGTTAGGTAACCGGTATTCAGTTAGGTAACTAATACATTACCTCTTTACTGGTAGTGGTGTTTCAAAACATCTTTCTTAGGTGCTGGTCGCTATGTTCCTGGTTCAGCATCAAATGCAGTAACTCCAGTGGGTGGGGTTGATCCGTTTACAGGTAAGAGACTATGTCTGCCAATGAAAAATGTTCCTGATCTCTTGGTTTGTTTTTTCTCTCTGACATGAATTCTGCATTGATGGAAATTCATACTTTATTAAAAATAATGGGCAGATTGAAGCTGCTTATACTCTGAAATTATTCATAAAATAGGGATAACAGAGCTTTCCTTTACATGCAGGAATCATGCACACAAGCTTTAAAATGTATGATAATAATCTGTTTGAGAGGATTATTGATCTCCTAGTAGTAGTTGATCAGAGAAACGGATACAGTTAATGGGCATTATACAATATCAGCCACTAAATGTCGAGTTTAAGAAATCATTATAGGTGATGATAAAAGCTTTTTGTTGCTCTTCAAAAAAAGAGATTTCAGGCTACTATTGCATGTGCCATAACTTGGTCATTTCTTCAAATCTTCTCATACACAAACACTTCCATTTTGAAAATAATAAAAATATAAGATTTCAGGGACAGAAGGGATCTTTTTTCTAAAAAGACCCTTTCCATTTTCATGTCTTAACTACAATACATATTGCTATAAGTGACTGTGTATTTAGTTCACATAAATAAGAAATAACTCTTAAAATTTCTTGTAAATTTTTACATGGGGGGAGAACAATTTGTGAAGATACTGCTTTTAGTTTTAACTCTTGAATGTAAAAATAATGTAAGGAATGACAGATATTTGCATAGACATTCGTTTTTTTTCAAAACATACTTTTCTGAACAATATCCAGCAGTAGAGAGTTACTTCTAGGATGTCATTCTATGTCAGACACCTTGGTACACCGTTAAATGCTCTTTATTGCCTTTCTGTAGGAATGAGTGCCTACCAGTCAGCCGCAGCTAAAGTTGAAAATATTTATTTTCCAAAGAAGGATGCTGTCACCTTTGACCAGGCCAATCCTACGCAGATACTGGGTCAGTGTTTTAATATCAAGGATGTTTTCTTAAATTTTTTTGAAGTAACTTGACTAACTGAGCTTAAAAAAAACCCCTATCCTTAATGCTAGATCCATTTCATTAATCCAATACTCGGTTTTTTAAATCACAGTCAAGTTTGAATACAGCACATGCCATAAGCAAAACATGACCACATGACTTAAGTAAAAATACAAAAATTGGGATCACACTAAGAACATATAGTTTCTTTATTGTTTCTACTGCTTAATAATAGAAAGAGCAAAAAGGAATTGTATTTCAGTTATGAAAGCTCTAATGTTCTTATGATTCTTTTCTGGATTTTTGTCTCTATATAGGCATTTTTTGAAATTGTTCTACAAATTCTCAATCTTTGTGTTGCACTGTTTAAGGGGAATTAATAGTAGCAATCATTGTGATAATTAAAAACTTAAAAGTTAGAAAATTATCATATTGGAAAAAGTGTTTAAAAATCTGACCTCCCAAAAACCCCTCAATTGCAATAGTTCTTATTGTTTATAAAGTGCTTTTGTAGCATTTCATTTGAGATCTCAATTTATGAGGTTCTGTTTCCAGAAAGGTGTGCCTCTTCTATTGGTTTTACAGGCAAATTAAAGGAACTTAATGGCAGTGCAGCTGAAGAACATAGGCTTACTGAAGATGACTTGATAATCCTAGAAAAGTTACTGTCTGCAACATGCAACACCTCTGCTGAAACACCTACAGCACAGCAGCTTCAGACTTTATGGAGAGCAGTTAACTGGCCAGAAGGTAAACACTTGCAATTATTTTATGCGTCATGTCATCAGTACTCCACCATGAAAGAAAAGTCTCGTCATGCTGTATGTTACACTGAGTCTGTCCCAAAGACTTAATAGCCCAAGTAGAAAACAGAAGATGACTAAAAGGTGCTAACAGCAGTGATCAGCTGCAGGGGCAAATTTGGTGATTGGTTGCCAGATATTATTGGCACAATAATAAACACAAAGGAGAAACTTGATATGAAAATCAGTTATGATTACTTCCTTAGCAAGGCCATCCTCAAAAAGGTGGGAGACTTGTTAGGAGGTAGAGTAAGGAAGTGTGAACTTGGGATCCCTAAGATGTTACCAAATGAGAGATGAAATTACGGAGATAAATTAGGGGGGGAAGAAAATCAAAAGTAGCTCCTATTTAATATGGTAGAGAAGAAGTTACTGATGCTAGGCTACATGATCAAAACTGCATTAGTGAAATGACATTCTGGAAGAATGCAAGTGTAGGTGATATAATTACATTTAATAATGTATTGTTTGCGCTGATGGATTGGAAAAGCTATTTTGTTTGTTACGGCACAGTCTGGAAATAAAGAATTGTTTGCATATAAAAATGTCTAAGCATGGTTAAAATGAACTGCTTTCTTAAAATCACAGTTAAAGATTTACTGACAGGAAGAACATTTTAGTATTAAAAATTCGTGCTCATTATATAATATCACTTAATCAAACTGTGTTTTGCATAATGAGGAGCTGGTGATGGCCAGTGTCATACCTTCCAGGCTCTTTGTATTGTACAGAGCATTAGTTCTGAAGATTCTGCACATATGCAGGAAAAACATCAATAAGTAGTTGGGCAGGTTCAGCTTTGATTTGGTTGTAAGCATTGGATACCAGTAGTAGATCCAAGGAGCCAGATATAGTCAGAATTTGGGAAAGGAGGGACACGCTAAGCTTTTGTTTCCTTACAATGATTTCCAACTCATCAGTGGAGGACATATTTTTTATTTTCTTTTCCTGTTTTGTAGCTATACTCTACTGTAAGTTACAGAATGAGGACGAAGGGAGATGCTGTCTATGTAGAGATGTTCAGTCACTGAACTTTCAGCTTTCAAAGACAGTTTTGGATTAGTTATCATATCTTGTGCTTGCCTTCAGTGCTATCAATAAGAGATTTTAGAAAAGATTTTAAGGTTTTCTGCAAAGCACTGTGTTAATCCTAAATTACGGATTATGGCTTTTTTATGATAATTGAAGCGTTGCTAGAATGGATTTGTCAATTTTGTCTTTATGAATTTCAAACAATTTGTGCTTCTGCATGGAACTGTTACTGGGCTGTTTGCAAAGCTGCAGGGCTAAGAAGGTCTGTGTCTGAAAGAAACTCACTGACAAATTTACATATAATGCAGTATTAATACTAAAATTTTGTTTTGTTTTGTTTCTCAGATATTGTCTTTCCAGCTCTAGACATTCTTAGATTGTCTGTCAGGCATCCCACTGTGAATGAAAACTTCTGCAGTGAAAAGGAGCACGTACAATTTATCATCCTTCTCCTTAAATTTCTGAATCCTAAAGGAAAGCAAGCAAACCAGCTGTTGGCACTTAGAGCTCTTTGCAATTGTTTTGTCAGCCATGCAGGCCAGAAGCTCATGATGGAACAGAGGGATGAAATAATGACACAAGCAATAGAAACGAAATCAGGCAATAATAAGAACATCCACATTGCGCTGGCCACGTTGACATTGAACTATGCTGTATGTTTACATAAAGTCAACAACGTTGAGGGCAAAGCTCAATGTTTATCAGTAATCAGCACAGTTATGGAAGTTGTTCAAGATCTTGAAGCCATTTTTAGACTGCTTGTGGCTCTTGGGACACTAATCAGTGATGATACAAATGCTGTGCAATTAGCTAAGTCTCTGGGAGTTGATTCTCAAGTAAAAAAGTATGCCTCTGTATCGGAACCAGCTAAAGTAAAAGAATGCTGTAGGTTTGTTCTCAGTCTGTTATAATCGTTTTTCTTAGCACTTGGAAGACAGTGTATGCAGAAAAAAGATGCTTTTGTTCATACTTTATGACAGACTATACTTGGGAAAGTACTATGGATTAATTACACTTGACTTGTTGCAAGATACAGAGAAAATAAAACTTTTTTCACTGTTTGTCATTGGACTGCTTTTCTGAAGTGATCAGTGCACTGGAACTTTGCAAGGAGTCCTGGCATTGCTCAAATAAAAATAGATCACCAAGAAGTCAAACCATATCAGTACTTACAGGTCATCCAGACAGAAAGGTAGGAAATGGCTGTTATTTAGTGACTGTCAACTCTTGACACCCACCCCAATCACATTCTGTGTTTCAGCATGAGTCTGTTCTTGACTGTGGGTTTTTTCAGCAGAGAAGGGGCCCTATATAGTGCATTTCACAAGCTTATTAGTTAATGTTTGTTAATATTAACCCTTGTCAGATAGCCTGGTAAGGAAATTTTTCATCAGCCTTCTCCACTTCCTTTTGAAACTTAGCTTTCATGACTCTTACCTCTTTTAACCCTAGGATTGGATGACTTTTTGAGGGGTAGAATCTCTACCTGCTGTATGGATGTTGTGCTTCACTCATAAATTTGTATCTTGCAGCTTGTAAAATGGCATGGACTTCTAGAGAAGCCTTTAACTGACTTTTTAATTTTTAAGGACAGGAATACCCCACCAGTTTATAGCAGGTGTCTTAATCTATGTTATAAAATCTAGATGATTAAGAAAAGGTTGTTTTGAAGAGTGGGAGAGCAATCTAGATGCAGAGAAGAGATTGAGCAGCAGTATCTTGAAGAAGCTTCCCAAAGGTGGTCAGTGTACCCTGCCTGTTAGTGTTGAAGAGGCATTTGGACAAAGCGCTTGACAAGAGGCTCTAACTTTTGGTCAGTCCAGAAGTGGTCAGGTCCTCTACAACTGAAATACTCTATTGTAAACTTTACAAATTTAAACACAAGTTTTACAAAGTAGCTTTAACTTCATAATTGTGGTGACTGTGAAAAGGGAAAATAATACTTTGCAGCTTATTCCAGCAGATCTAAGATGTTCAGCTCAAAAGGGAAATGTTACTTTCTATGACTGCAAGTGTTACAATTTGGTTTAGAATTAAGATGAACTGAAGAGGGTCAGTGTTTAAGTTATATTTTTCATTAGACTAATAGAATGAAAAAGAGGAAAAAAAAAAGGGCAAACTTCCGGCACATGAGCTCTACATCACGTGATACCTGCCTATGATGTCTATGCCAGATGTGAAGGATTTTGTGACCAAGAGCTCTTAAATTTATTTTTGCTCCAGCTACCTGAACTGAGTTATTACACTGCTTCCAGCAATCTTAGTCTCTCAGATCTTTAGCTGCACACTTGTACAGTTACACTTTTGATGGATTTCCAGATAAATACCCTCACAGTCCTGATCGTGGTCTGAGTCACAGGTTTTCTGATTTGATCCATTGGATATGAGGCAGTCCAACAAATTATTCACGATTTAAAGTGCTTAATAGATGAACCCCTTCCTGGGAAAGCATCTAAGAAGCTACCTTTAGGAAACATGTCTGTGAAATAATGTGCCTGTCTGTTGAATTTTGGTTGCCTACTATACAATTGTTCTTGAAGCTTCAGCTTTCTAATGTTGTGCTTTTCAACTGTGTTTGTACCTGTGCTATTTTAAGAAATTTTACTTGTCTTAATATTTTGGCTTTATTATTGTGGGATTGCTCTGTTACAGATTATCTCTTTACGTGAAAATTGTTATGAATTTCCCAGACCAAAAATTAATGCTTATATTAAATAAACATACTCTGGCAACTCCCAAGAAATGTTATATTAAAAGATATTACAAAATTCACTTAAATTTGCGGAGAAATTATGAGGCATAGCAAAAAATCCTTCTGGGGACTGCAGCACCAAGTGTTAGGCAAGATAAACAAAGCAGGCCAGGACTGTTTGGGAGGAAAGATACGTGCTGCCACAGGGTACTGTGATACCAACCCTTCCATGATCTAGCATCATTTGAGGAAACAGGGTAATGGGGAATTGTTTGCTACTGGTTTTGTTTTAAATGACACTGTTTAAAACTCCATTGTGGTTCATGTCAGCATGCCTGTATAAAAACACACAAACGCATGTAAGGGTACTACACAATCTGCTGCTGGGATCACCAACAAGTAGAATGTCCTAGGGATGTCAGCAGGATGAAGTTCCTGTTGCAGTGAAAGAACGTTAAATCTATGCTGAGGAAAAGTGCCAGTCATGAGGTCCACAGTGTACAGTCTTTTGAGACTAGAGGCCATTGAAAACAAGTATGTGCCTGGCACACAGCTGGGAGCTGGCTTGCTATCTACAGCAGTAAACTTTGAATAAGTTGATCTGTGTGTTAAGGGCTCCTGATTTCATTCATCAGTTGAAGTATGTTTGAGAGATTTCAAGAACTCCTTGAAGAGAAGTTGTGTCTTCTGCTAAGAATTCAAAGTTTCTCAGTAGATGACACAATTCTTTTGGCATCTTTTTCTAAGATAGAAAGGAAGCTTTTAGAAAGAGCAGCAAACAGCACACAGTAGCATTTCACGTTAAACCATTGTAGTTAGGCATGCCTTAGGTTTTATGAAGTGGAAAAACTGGGATCTACTTAAACCAAAACTCAGGACACAGTATCAAATGCCTTCCTAAGGAACTAAATGAGGAGTCAAAACTGGCTTTAGGTCAGCACCAACTACTGTACTTTCCAAGATAAAAGGAGACACAGTAACATAAATCGGGATAATCTATCATGAGATTTCTGTAATATCTGTTATTATGATGCACCTTGCTCATATCAGGACCTAATTAAGCAGTGTGAATTACTTAGTCGTGTTCAGGCTACAGCCAGAAATAGACTCATTTCAGTCTGCAAGCCTATTTCATTAAAAGTACTGGACACTGAACTATACATTAATGAATCATTGGATGCAGTGACTTTTTTATAATGTAATAACACTATAATAATCTATAGGAGGAGTCATACCATAGATCAGTACTACAGAGGCAATGCCAAATGCTTTAGGAAATGTTATAAACTGCTGGTTTCAATTGTGTGAAGTTTTTTGTTTAAAAATACTTAGTTAAGCTTCTTAGCTGAATGTGATTCATTGCTATATACTGTGGTCACTTGCCTCTTCTTGTCTCTTTCTCCTTAAACTATCAACAAATCCAAAGCCTAGGAACAGTAGATGTTTACCATCTTTTCAAAATGTGTACTGAATAGACTGTGAAATGAAATGTTTGGCAACAAGATGCCATATGCAACTGTTGACAGCCTGAAGAGTATCTGGGTGTTTTCAGATGTCCTGTTCTTCCAGTGGTTTTTTTATGCTAATTCACTGTAGAGATTGATGTTTCAATTTTGGTGGGAAATTTTGTTTCTAGACTTTCCAGTTGCAAAGATGAATTTGCAATGTGGACCATACCGCTGTTGGTCTGTACAAAATGCATTAAAAAATAGTTTAAAGTATGAACTACCCCTTTTTGACAGCAGAATTTGAAGCCTGTGATCACATATTTTCCAATATAGTTACAAATCTTTTCATCAACAGTTAGCCTAGTTAGCTTCTGTATTTTGTGTTAGTAGATGCTGCATTCATTTAAAACACAATTTGCATGCCTAAGCATAAAGTGGTAAACTTTTGTTTCCTTATTACCCTTATATCCTTGCTCAAGGGATCCCATTTTCATCCCAAATTTAGACCCCTCCTCAATGTTTCCTAATTACATTACCTCTGCCACCTTCAGCATATGCTGAGGCTGTTATTTGGTGATGATAAATATGAAGATCTATTCCCACCCATCCAGGTAATCTTAACAACATAGACTAATCAGGATCAACTGAGATACTATCTGCCTCTGCAGGGACTCATGCTTGCTGAAAAAAGAACTGATGGTACTTAGTGAATTCTAACCCATTTGAAAACAGTGTCAGCCCATGCAATATGTATGATCTTGATCTGCCCACAGCACTTTTCATCACCACTAGCTTTGTACAATTTGCATTTAGCGGACCTCTACCTAAATGGGCCAGTAACTCCCATTTGAAGATCCAATAAAATATGGACAAACTGGAAGGCAACATGTTTGAATCTGGGAAAGCAAGCAGACACAGAAGAACAGGCACACAGTTGGGTTAAATGAAAATTATTGCTTATCTCTGCACAGAAAAGGAGATTTTTAATACAAATTCTCTCTGCATAATGATGGACATTGTTCTACCCTAGTCTTTATTTTCAGCTAACTATTCTCTTTAGGATAACTGACTGAGTTCCCTCAATAACTAATCCTGTTGGTGGCAGAAAGCTGATCAGTGTGTTTGTTTCTGAGTTGCACAGAGCAGCCTGCCTTTAACAGGCTTTTCTGCTGCAGTTCCTAATTGCATCCCATGAAACACCTACTGTCATGCTTCTCCAGCACTCATTAAGTATCATGGAAAAATTAAGTTATTGTTACTGTTGTTCCAAAGTTATTGGCAATGCCAAAGAGCTGCCAAGGGAGGAGTAAGCAGGTTCTTACACCATTGAAACATGTTGAAAGCCAGGGAAAAGGTCAGGATTAAAGAGTAGTTATGGAGGATAGAATCATAGAATCATCATAGAATCATCAAGGTTGGAAGAGAACTTTAAGATCTTCAAGTCCGAACATCCACCCAGCATTATCACTTTAACCACTGAACCATTAAACCACACAACCAGCACCAGATCCAGACACCTCCTGAACACCTCCAAGGATGGTGACTCCGCCATCAGGGCAACCTGTTCCGATGCCTGACCAGCTTGACGGTGATTTTTTTTTTTTCTAATATCTAATCTGAATCTCCCTGCCTCAGATTAAGGCCATTTCCTCTTGTCCTCTTACTGCAGGCACAGCAGGAGAGACTGACCCGCACCTCACTACACCCTCCTTTCAGGACTTGTAGAGAGGGATGGGGCCACCCCTGAGCCTCCTCTTCTGGAGACTAAACAACCCCAGCTCCCTCAGCCGCTCATCATAAAACGTGTTTTCTAGGCCCTAGATCACCGATATTTGTGTAAATGGGTGGCGTGCCCATGTGAGGCAGCAGTTTTGCTCGGGCCTCGCTAACCCCAAGGCATCCCCCGCGTACATTAAGCGGCCTCCCCCGACCACGAGAGCGGCCCCGTCGGAGGCCGCAGGGCGGGGCCGGCAGGGGGCGCTGCCCGCGTGTCCCGCCGGAAGCGGCGCGCCTGTGGCGGCGCGCGGTGTGCGCGCGGCGTGGCCATGCCGGGCAGGAAGTCTTCCAAGGAGAAGAAGCGGCGCCGCTCGCGTTCCTGCTGCCCGGAGGGAGCCCCAGGGCTGGACGGCAGCGACAGGAAGCGGCGGAGCACCGAGTCCAGCCACGGTGCCCTGGAGGTAGGGCGGGCAGAGTTGCGGGGCCTGGGCGGGGCGGTGCCGTGCCGCGTCTGCCTTCCCGGGGGCGTCCCAATCCCGCGGCGTCCTGGCGGCAGAGGCCTGGCTGCTGTCCCTGCCCTGGCTGGCTGCGGGAAGGGCCGGGTTCAGGCTCTGGTCGGTGTGTGGCTGCAGGGAGTGGCCGGGCGGGCAGCGCGGGGAGGGGCAGCACAGGCACGGGCGGGGCGGGCCGAGCCCCGGAGCGCCCCGCGCGCGTCCCGGCGACGCCGGTCTGTGTTTTGCGGATGTAAGAGATGTGGCGTACAAGCTCGGGTGCCCCAGTCGTGGTTCTCATACTTGTGGCATTGTGAGTCTTCTCAAGGATGTGTTGGTGTGCAAAAAATGGTTGTGACATCCACGCCTAAGTGAATTTTGAGGCTGAAAGATGTTTCTGGCTGGTGGTGTTTTTGGTTGTTTTTTGTTTGGTTTGCTTTGGTTTTGGTTTTGTTTCTTTGTTTGGTTGTTTGTTTGTTTGTTTGTTTTTTTTGGTTTAATTAGTTTTTTTATTCTAGAGGTCATCCACTGATGTACGGAGGATGTCTTTTCTAATACGAAGCCCATTTTAATTCTCCGAAGACTCTGCCACACCGGGAATTGTATGCCAATTTCCGTCTTAGCAGAGTAGCTGTAAATGATGAACTTTATGATTTAAATGCACAGCAAATCAGATGGATTTCTTCTGCGTTAAAGCATACTTTCATGTGTAAGCACCAGCTAAGTATTTGCAGATAATATTTCCCAGTTAATATTTATGAGTACTTTTCACTTCTTGAAGCTTTAAAACTTTTTCCTAG
Source organism: Aphelocoma coerulescens (assembly GCF_041296385.1). Classification (NCBI taxonomy): domain Eukaryota; kingdom Metazoa; phylum Chordata; class Aves; order Passeriformes; family Corvidae; genus Aphelocoma; species Aphelocoma coerulescens. The sequence goes on from NW_027184085.1 coordinate 50,419,433, forward strand.
CACAAGAATGTTTTCAGTAATAAAGAATGTAGCTTCTCTAATGCAGTTACCTTGCAATATGAAACACTGGAACCTGAAAAGTCTGCATTAAGATGTACCTTGCATTTATAAAGGGGAAATTATTGTAAGCACAAGTTACAATAACCCCTTACTGTGTGTAAGTTTCTGTTTTCGCTAATTCACTAGAAAATGTGCCTTCGTTGGTTTTAGGAAACAAAATGCAATGTACTCTCTGGAGAAAAAGTGGAAGAAGCTGAACAACCCAGTGATATAGAAGAAGGAGGATTAGATCTCACTGTGTCACTCAAACCTGTCAGTTTCTACATTGGGGACAAAAAAGAAATGCTTCAACAGTGTTTGTGTGTCATAGGGGAGAAGAAACTACAGAGGATGCTGCCTGATACTTTAAAGGTACCAAGTACATTTACCATTTATATACTTAGTATGATCTTGAATGCTTGCATAACAAAGAATACTTATCTTTCAAGCTTAGTGCATTTACATTTTAAAAGCTGCCTGTATATTTCTCAACTAAAGAAGTTTCTACGAAGTCAAGTACCTTAAGTAGTATCATGTGTCTGGAAGTGAGACTTTTTAAAGATTTGCTATAGTTATTCCAGGTTACTCCTTTTGCTACTGGTCAGCCATTTCTGAACTTTAGGTTTATGTTTAGACTATCTCTCTGTACTGGTTAGTTAAATGCAAAAGGATTTTCATGATTGTGAGGAGTAAATTCAGTAGTGTTGTTCACTAATTAATATGCTGATTTGTAAATAAAATACTGATTTCTGTTTGTGTCAACTGATTTTTTTTGTATGGTATTAAAGCAATGTCTGAGATAAAAAAATAAAGCCCATTCTTCATAAACAGCTTCTGCTGCTGTAACTCCTGTGAACTAAAGCTGGAGTTTTACTGGCTTAGAATATATGCCTTTTGAGTCTTATGAACAATAGGACAGTAAAAATAAAGAGGCTGCAGGTGAAATGTCTGTGTAATGTTTGTTCGTAGTTGTAAATTTTTTGTCTTTAATTTTTATCCTAATGAGGTGTATTATTAATATAAGTGAGACAGAACTTCTTCATTTTAAACACATGGTAAATTACACACAGGCTTATCCATTTCTCATCTCTGGCAGAAGAAAAAGAGGTTGAGAAGCTGGAAGGAATGACATTACTGAGTTTGTAGGGAAATTGCCTGATTATGTAGAACCAAACTTACAGCAGGACTGTGAGTGTTACAACCTGTTTAGCACCTCCTAATTTTGGTACTTGTACGTGGTATCATAGCTCATTTGAAAATGTGAAATTATCACACTATGTCACCGAGAGGTATGAGATGTGAAGGTAACTGGAATACCAATAAAATTTGTGGCAATGTATGGTATGTACCACGCATGAGAAATCACAGTTTACATACTTTATTTTCTGTGCTGTGATGTGCAACTGTTGGTATGTTGTCATTAGCATTATTTTCTCCAGTTTGTGAATTTGGATTCAACAGTTGCCTCTGGTCTTTGCAAGCTTGATTACATAACCCAGCTTCCCCCAAGTGATGGAGAATTAGGAATAACCAGGTCTGCAGTTGTTTGCTGTTCCATGCTTCACACATATGGTCTGGTATTTCTGATGCTCAGTGTTGAAGCTGCAGTAAAAAGTCCAGTCCATAGGTCAAGTAACTGATAGTGTGTACTGTTTAATTTTTCAGACAAAGCCCACGCATACGCTATTTTTTGTAGTTGTCAAAACTGAAACACTTGGTTTTCTACAGCAGTTGCATCAATGCAGATCAGAATAGGGGATGTTTAATCCAAGTTAACTCTTCATTACAGTTGGACTACTGCTTACATTTGTAATTACTCTCTTAGAAATTTTTAGTAGCTTGTGGTCTGTCTTATCTGTCTTCTTAGAACTGTTCCATGGATGAAATCAAAAGACTTTGCATGGAGCAGTTGGAGCTGTTATCTGAAAAAAAACTGTTGAAGATACTTGAAGGTATGAATGAAACTTTTAGACTCCACTGTACACCAGAGAATAGTCTACCTCAACCAGATTTACACTCTTTCTAGCTATTAAATATATCTGTATATATACAGACACACTCTACTAAGTATATATTAGCGTGTACATAATTCCTCAGTTCCACCAACGCACACAGTTCATGTACGTTGATTAAGGATATGACATTCCAGCTTTTCACGGCCTTATTGCACTTGATATTTAAGGGATAGTTAAACTTATTTGTAAACATATTGCTGTCTTCTCAATGAAGTGAAACTCTTCGAGTCTGAGAGCTCCAGAGTATCTTGCTGTTAATTATGTACTTCATTTTTGGCACCCATAGTATTGTGCTAAGAATAGCTAATCAGATTTTTTGTAATCCAGTATAAATGTATGTGTAGCTAACAGAAGATTGACAAGTAAGTGTTTTGGTTTTGACTAAGTCTAATTTTAGAACTTCTGTTTTAACTGGGAAAAATCCTCTTCTGCTGATTGCAATAGAGTTAATAATTAAGAGTAAACCTAATTACGTAGTATTAATTATATAACTTTCCTAAATTTTCATGTTTGAAACTGTGTATATCTAGGCAAGATTGGAGCTGATTCTGATACTGACGAGGAGGCAGATGGAGGAGACAAGACTGGAGGTGATTCAGTCAGTCAGTGAGTAAAAGACAAAACACTTAAACTTAATTTAAGGAGACTGAACAATTCAGAGATTTTTCATGAGAAATTATCTAATATATCATTGAGAGACCAAACTTCTATATCCTTAATTAATTATTCTAGTTGAATGATGATGAACTGTGACTACTAGCAAGCACTAAACTTTACAGACATGATGTCACTTAGTGACATTTAGTGTGTCTTGAGCACATAACTGGATTCATAATTGCATACCACCCATCAGCTGAGTTGTAGTAATTAAACATTCACACTTGTGTCCTGCAACAGAAGTGGTGTGATTTTAGTTAAATGTCTTTGTGTGAGCTAAATCGGTAAACCCCTCCCACATAGGTTTGTGAATAGTTTAAGTATATTTTCAGTTCAGCTGAGATTTATCCCTTCTCTTCAATTTCTGTTCCGGCCTTTCATTCCTGCCTCAGCTGAAGCAACACTGACACTCACCTGTTCAATGTACTCTGTAGAAGGGGTGCTACAGAATGTAGCGTTTCAAGAACAGAGGCTTCTGGTTTCTTGCTCTTATCTTGGCATCTGTCAGTTTTGTAAAAGACAACACTTTTTTAACCTTTTCTTAAAAGGCTTGTCTGTTTTTTAAAGACCGTTTCTTTGTCAGGAGTTCACCTGTTTGATAGTTTCTACGGCAGTAGTGAAGGGAAAAAGAAAGTTACACTAGTTATCACGCACAATACATCAAATTTAGTGAGGCTAACTTTTTTCTAAAAGACTTATAAGCTTTTATGTTTTCAATACTGGCCTGATTACAGCTGGTCCACAGGTTCAGGGTGCACTTAATAAAACTCTGAGGCAGTACAAGACAATGCACTAGAGATGGGCAGATTAACGTAACCTCCTAGCTACTGGTTTGGTTAGTTTATATAAACCTCTAAATAAGAACAAATGGATGGGAAAGATAGTAACCCAACTTTCACATTCTGGTCAGTATTTTTCTTTAGCAGAGACCTAGTTTCTGATCCTGTCTTTAATCCCCACTACCTGTACTGCAGAGCTACTGTCTTCATCCTTAGCCATCTGCTCCTCTGCCAGTCCTTGTTTTCCTAACCTTTTGCTGAGTTTTTACCTCACTTTGCATGTTCTACTGGAGTTTGGTACCGAATCACCCTCAAACCCAGAGGTCTTTGAGAGCTGTACAAATTCCTGTAGCAAGCTGTATATAGAACCATATGTGTGAGTCCAGTTAAGCATTACACTGGTGTGGCACATGCCAACATGAAATGCATGCTCTACATAAAATAACGTAAATTTCAATTTACAACATTTGTTGTCAACAAATTTTAACTGTAGTTATCTTCTTTCTGCTGAAAAGATCATACCATGGAAATGTTATACTGTTTAGAAAAATAAATTAAAAGTGCTGAGTTTATTGTTTGGAAGACAGACTTTGAACTTAACTGTCATCTTGAGGGAGAAATATCTTTAAAGGCTGACAAAAGGGAGAAACTCCAAATTACTGTTGTCACTTAGTAGCATAGCATGAAAGAAGAGAGTATTAAATTTGTAAAATGCCCCTTAACTTTAGAATAGCTTATCTTCTGCTCCCATTGTTTGAAGACATGGCATTGTGTTACCCTTCTTAAAGGTATACCACAGTACAGATAATTAGGGAAAAAATGTTTTTCACTAGCAAACAAAACAAGGCTAACAAAAACCAGACTGAACTGTGAACTTAAAATGCATCTTTTGTGCCAGTAGATGGTGCAAAACGCCTGCCTATGAAACAAAGTCATGAAAGTTCACCGGCAATGCAGTCCAATCCAGTAAATTCTGAGAGTAAAACGTTCTATAAAAGTACTTCTGCATCCTAAAAATTCTTTTGTTGACAGTAGGTAGTCTCTAAAGGAATGTTGGCTTGCTGTAATTATTATTAAAGTCAAGACATCAGGAGGAAACTTTACAAGTTTCAATGTGTGATTTTTTTTTAAGTTGGTAATTTCTTTTTACATGGCTGTTAAAATAGTTGTGGATAATTTCACGGTCAGTATTTGAACTGTGGAGGTCACTGAGTTTTCTCTCAAAGAGATGGTTACAATTCCTCATCAGACCTCAAGGTGATACTACAGTTGTGAAATCTGTTGTCTGGATACTACTGGTGCAAGATCAGGTTTTTCAAGTAACACTTTGCTCTCCAGTGGAGAGATGACTAATCAGTTTAAAATGACAGAGCATGTGTGTGAAGGAGCATGGGATATGAGCAGGGACAGCCTAAGCAGCTTCTACTCTTAGTGATGATCAGGGTATATCACAACCTAATTTTGGTAAAGAGTTAACTAACTAAATATAACAAATTGTTAGGAATTGCTGGAAAAAAACCAAAACAAAACAAAAACAACAACAAAACAAACAAAAAAAACCCAAACCAGGTGGTTCCTTCTATATCTGCCGACCAGTAACTGGTCCAAAATCCGCATCTCTCTCCAGCTGCTGTCACACAAGTCCAAAAGGTTTGTATCCTTTCTCTAGTTGCTGTATAGACCTCCTTGTGCATGTGGGCCTCTCTGATGGCAGGTGCAGACCTGTGATTGTCCCCAGTAGCTGATGCTGTTAATCTCTGGGGTATCTAGTACTCCATTATGGTCCCTCAATTTGCCTACTTGCAGAACCTGGTCTATTTTTGGAATTTGGCCTTTGATTTTACAGTCTATTTGATACCTTAGTCCCAGACCTCTCATCCTGCTTGTTGTCTAGAGTAGCCTGAGGTTTGCTGGTGAATTACAAGCATTTGCTTACAGTTGCATGACACTGAAAATCCTGGAGGAAGTGTACATTTTTCATTCTGTCTGATTTCTGGCAGCACAGTCCTGCAGGTGCTTCTGACCTCTGGTCCCCTTTGCAGTTGCTGGCACACGTGTGAGCATATTTAGATTATTGTCATCTCATTTGGAAAAAGAGTTAGTGTAGCCATGAGGTTCAATAAATAGGTAGAACAGACTGGTCCAGGACTTCACTAGCCAAGTGTATTGACCTGTTTATTCTCCTTAATTAATTATTGCATGATACTTTATGCATTTATGTTCCAATGGCTAAAAACAGTGGGAGAAAAAGGAGAGTCTGTTGATGTAGCCTTTGCCACTGCAGAAAAGGAAATAGAAATTAAAATAACTGCCTCTCAGACCACAATGGCTAGAAACGTTATGGTGTTCCCCCTCCTGTTGAAACCATTGAATATATGTTAAAAAAACAACTTGTAGAGCATGGGGAAAATAGATATGTGTTCAATTTTAGGAAAACCCTAAAAGCCATTACTGAAAAACAAGTTGTTAATCATTGTATTTACATCCATGATATCAGAATACTGCTTCCTTTTTATAGTGTTATTAAGCTCCCATGGGCAGGAGAGCTGCATTGATTCCATATTATAGATGAAACCAATGCCACACCAACATTCAGTTTAGAAATTTCGCAATTCTATTGTCAAAATGCTCATCAGATGAGGTAACTGAACTCTTCTTGTGATTCTGGATCCTTCCACCTGTGTCCTTCCTGTATGTTTTACCTTATTTTCACAGTTTATGTAACTGGTATGTATGAAGTATGTGAAGGACGTTAACGTTTCACAGAAGTGTCTCTTCCTTACCCTTGTGTAAAGAGTTGAAACACTTCAGGTCAATGGTAGAAATCTTTAAATAGGAGAAATAGAGAAATGCAAATACTGAATATATTGTTATAGCTGAGTTGTAAACACTTTCAGTTTAAAAAGTATCCCTTTGTGAAACAAAAAGATTGTGGTTTAGGAGAGGGTGGTGATGGTCTGATGATAATTTCATGAAAATATCTTTTTACTTTCAAAATAAGATAATAAATAGTAGAGTACAGCAGAAACTACTATTTTCTGAAAGCTTTTAATTATATGACAATTTATTTTGAGTTTTACAGAAAAGCTCCTAATATGAGGAGCCTCTTCCTTTATAACTACTCGGCTGTGGTTCCTCAGTTATAAGCGTTGAGGATTGTTACTCTAAAAGGCAAGGATGTAGTGGAAATAATTGCTTTGTCCTTGTGTATCACAAGGCAAAACAAGAAAAGTTCATTTTCAAGTGCTCAGATTAGCTCTCTGTATTTCTTCTGTCTTTATTTTACTGTAGCTGTCTTATTGACCTACCACCTCATAATTTTTTAGTTTCTTAAAAACGTCCTGTTAAATTGTAAATTATGGTGATTAAAATGTTCTTAATTGTTTCCAGACAGGACAACAGTATAGACTCAACTTCTTCTCTGAGAGAAGACAACAAGCTGGAAGGTCAGGAATCAAAACAAGGTATGTAGTATAGAAAGCTGAAATTTTGTGTTCTTGGTGTTGGCCAGTGACTAATTCCAGGTAGCTCACAGCTCTCTTGTGAACAGTGGCTGCAGTCATAGAGAAGCATCCTCTTAGAAATCAGCTTGCATAGGGTTGCAACTTCTCCCGCACGTACAATTCCAGAGAAGGTGATGGGGACATTGAAGAAGACATTCTAGAAACTTTGGCTTCTTAGTTCTATAGGAATGGAGGGACTTTTGCAGCTAGAAGCAAACTGCAGCTCTTCAGAGTTCCCTAGTTTAGCTTCTGGAACATGACTGAAGTTCTTGCAGAGCTCATGTGGCTCCTAGTTTTTCAGCTGAAGAGGAACTGCATTTAAGTTTTTTGATATGCAGGAGATTGCTAATACTGCTGTTACTGTTTGTTGAAATGAGCATCAGGTTTATTTTGCACTGAGATGATCATACGAGTCTACAGTAGTCTGTTTTTGCATTCACAGAAATCCATAATAATAACTTTTCCAAAGGACTGCTTGTAATTTAGTAATTTATTTCAGTCTTGGTATATGATAACTCGCTTTGTTTGATTGTATAGAGCTGAGGTCCAGTGAAATGGTGCTTGACACCCAGCACTTGTGTTAGCTGGCTTATTTTACTTGAAGTCAGTGCAAGTAGACATACACACTCAAATTTTTGAATCATTGAGAATGAACATTTTGTCTTGTGTACTTTCTCTTTTTAAATGCAAAAATTCAGCTTGTGAGACATTCAAGTACTACAGCGATTGGCAGAATAGAAAATGCAAAGGCAAATAAGTTATCAGTGTGCATTTGTTCTTTCCACACAAGAAAACAGTATTTTTAGCCCACAGTAGTATTTGTTTTATTCCAGTCCTTAAATTAGCACATATAACAATTGCCAGTGTTAGTTTGTGCATGAAGCACTAGAATTGTAGGTGTTTCTGTCTCGGTCTGTTTATTTTCATTTTTGGCTGGCTGTATGCAGAAACATCAGAAATAGCATTTCCAGTTAAAGAATGTTGCAAATTCTTCTAAGCTACATTTCTCTTCTGCAAAGTTCTAACTTTATTTGCTTCTTGCAACTGCTATTTCACAATTCAGAATTTTGTCTTTGTCTCTTGGAATAACGTTGTGAAACATGTTTCTTTTCTGAAGTAGTTAGTGAGAAGAATTAAATGGAAAAGGAAGGAGTCATAACAGCATCAAAACTCTAAGGAGTGAGTTGCTATGACTATGAAGAATCTTTTAAATGTTGCTTGTTGTACTATATGGAGGAATTTTAGAACCGACAGATTTCCTGCAGGTTTCTTCCACTTTTGTATTATCAAAGGGAATTGATGGACTGTTGCAGGTGATTGCATTGTTTTTTATGACTTAATCAACCAGCGTATCATGGTGGCTTTGGGCTATAACAGTGGCTCCACTCAAGATGTTAGCTTTAAAGAGCTTTTGAGAATATCATATAAATTAGAAAGTATAACTCCAGTCATTCTCCTGCACTGCAGCCTGAGAAGCTGTGGGGAAAAAGAAAAGAGAATGAGAGGAGAAGCAGAAGTGGATAAAATAAAATTTTTAAATGTAATTAAGTGTGCTAAAATGAATTTTTCAACTGTAGATGAAGAAAAAAGTAAAAGTTACCAAAATGAAAAAGATAATGTGAAGTGCCAGCCATGATCCTTATTACTGTGTAAAAACACAGGTGCAAAAGAGGGAAATAAGGCCTGTTAGCTCATTAAACATCTGTAGGCCAAAACCCTTGTATGAACACTGAATTACACAGTCTCAGAGGTTTCAAGTTCTAAATAGAACCCAAGGTTGTTCTGCCCAGCTTCTCATCCATACAAGTCTGGGATAGATGTGAGTGACTTAATATTGTGTTTCTTCTTAATGTGACCAATTAATTTCAAAAAGAATCCTATGGTGGGCTGATCCCAGCCAGCAGTAGGCACATGCTAACACCTCAGTTACTTGTCCCCCAGTGGGGTAGAGGTGACAATCAGGAAAACAAATGAGAATAACTTAAGAGTCAACATAAAGACTCTTCAGTAAGTGAAGCAAGAGCTGTGCACTGAAACAAAGCAAAATTAGAGACAATCTCCCATTGGCAGCCAGATTTTTAGCCATTCCCTGGAAAGCAGAAACTCAGCATGCATGACAGGTACTTGGGAAGACAAATGCCAGCGTTATATGGTGGAGCATATCCCTTAGGTCAGTTTGCCTCAGCTGTTCTGGTTGTCTGGCCCTCTCAGCCTCTTGCAGACCCCCAGTTTACTCTCTAGGAAGTCAGAGTGAGAAACAGAGAAAGCCCTGAGGCTGTGCAAGCACTCTTCAGCAGCAGCCAAACTTCTGTGTTACCAGCACCGTTTCAGAAACAAATCCAAAAGCAGCATCATGCAGTCTGCTGTGAAGCAAATTAACTCCATCCCAGCCAGACTCAGTACAGGTCAGTTCAACTTTGGCAGTGAATTAGAATGAGCAGGCTCAGCTATTAAGTTTCAGTCTTTGAACTCTGATCCACTGATGCATCTGATTTTTTGATCCATGGAAACGCTGCTTGGTTTACCAGCATGTTAGGTAAATACTGACTGATACTATGAAGTAAGACAGAAAAGTTACCATTTCTTAATCCTGTTGTTTCCCATTATGATCTTTCCCATCCATTGGGGCTTGCAAGGTAAAGCTAAAAAGAGTGTTCAAAGTTGACTAAATGGCGTGGGAAATAGGGAAAACTGCATCTGAAACTGAAATATTAATCCTGAAGTCACTGTCACAGTAGGAACAGGGCAAGACTACTTAGGATCAAAGAAGACCCTTGTATGTTCATCTCATGAGTAGTTTTTATACACACTGCTGTGAGGATGATTTTCTGTAGCTTTGTTTATATTTTAGGTTTTTAGATTTTATTATATTAAAGTTGTGATTTATCTTGCAAAAAGAAAAGGTGAAAAGTTATCTGTAAACTCCTTTATATGTCTTAGCATAACATTTTCATGAGCTGCATTTGCTTTCCTGTTAGCTTGCTTTGGAATTTTTGAGGTGCCACATACCTTAGCTGTGTATGTTTCCAAACACGCTGTACTTACCAGCATTATGACTGCTTTTTACAGTCAAGTAAACCAGTGTTAGGAGGTACTGGACTGATAACAAAGATCCTAAATCATTCTCAGGGTGAGTATGCAGAATTCTTAAATCTGAACTTAAATGCTGTGACAAATCATAGCCTGATATGGAGTGATTAGGAGTCAGTAACTGAATTATGTGTCTATAGTACAAAAAATTTTCAGTGATGAATCCATAAACTCTAATGTTTTAAAATGTTACTATTGTTTATAAAACTGTTTTGAGATGTTTTGATCCTCCTTTCCTGCCTTCCTTTGTTTTTTAAGTAGAAAAATTGCATTTATAGCTTTCTAAGTAGTGAGTATTGATTTTTTTTTCACACCCTCAGGATGGGAGGAATGTTGTAAACCCCAAGAAAAATAGGTCTTTCCTAAGGTTTTTGGGAGCTTTTCATGTATTAAAACCAAATGCATACAAGTACCAAAAAGCATATTGAAATGTTTAGAAAGATGCTACTCTTTTTTTTTTTTAAAGGCTTGCTTTTCCTGTGCAAGTGGTAAAAATGGTATTACCAAAAGCAATTATAAAGTCTTTATAATCAGTAACTTTACCATCACCTGAATATACATTACTCATTTTAAGCAGGAGCCAATCCTGCTCTAAGTTTCCACAGATACAAAAGCTGGTGAAATAGCAATTACTTCTGAGGCCAGTGTGTCAAAGCAAGTCTTGCTGTAGCCAAATTGAGAGAACAGTTAGGTTCTGATAGAGCTTTGCTTTTATTTTATTGCACTGCCTCCTCTTCTAATTATGTTTTTAAAAGTAAACTCCAACTTTCAGCCACCGTTAAAAACCAAAGTCATAAATTCCTTCATGTTTTTACATCTGAGTTAAATACATCTGGAAGACTTGTGATAAATTCAGAGTAGTTGCACTATAAGTGGAGTTTCTATTAATTTTTAGTTTAATTAATTATAAATAAATTAATAAATTAATTTATGCCTCACTATAGTCCCACTCCTCTTAAAATAAATAACATAGTTGAGTGTAATTTTTGAAGGTGCATTCTGAAAATTAGGTTACTTAAAAGATAAGCAAAAATCAGTTTTACACTGCAGAAGGTTTCTTTGATATAAAATCTTATGACATTTTAATTAGGAAAATAGATCATGTAACTTTGTAGGAGGGAATAAATTTTTCTGGTACTGCTGCTTTGCTATACTGCATGTTCTTTTAGATTGGCATGAAAATGCATTAACACTTGTATAAATTAGCTCAGTTTTAAAAGCTGGAGGAGAATAAGAAGAGGAATTGGTTATCTTACAGATTTCTTTTCACTCTCTTAATTTGCAGAGTAATGCTTTAAGCAGAAGTGATTTTTTTAAGTTGAGGTAAAAACAGTTGTGTTAGGCAACTCTATGATTGCTATGTTTGTGTTACAGGCAAGGGAGAAGATAGTGATGTCCTCAGCATAAATGCAGATGCATATGATAGTGACATAGAAGGCCCATGCAATGAAGAGGATGGCCCAGACGTGCAAGAGAGCACTGTCAGAAGTGGAGCTGGTCAGATAGATGACCTTCAGAAGGACATTGAGAAGAGCGTGAATGAGATACTGGGCTTGGCAGAGTCCAGCCCAAAGGAGCACAAAGCAGCGACCTTAGCTGTTCCTCCATCAGAAGATGTTCAGCCATCAGCACAACAGCTGGAGCTTCTGGAGCTCGAGATGAGGGCCAGAGCTATTAAGGCTCTGATGAAAGCCGGTCATGTCAAAAAACAGCCCTAAGACCATTCAGATTTCATTTTCAGTATTTGTTTCGAAAAAGGTGGTGTCTGTTCTCTTCAGTGCTGCAGTATGTTTGGGCTGGATATGACATTCCTCATTCAGACTGTGTTGTGTTTCCTGACCTGTGGTTCTGTGGTTTTATTGCCTTTTGTGTGCTGCTTCCATGACATGCACAAACAGAGGTTGGTTCTTCCCTGAGATGAGGTGTCCTTGTGCTGGTTCACCTCCTCAAAGAGTCACACCATGTATAGAGTTTTGCCAGTGATGCCTTTTCCTGGTCTTAAAATCAAGAGTCATACACGGTTAGAAGGGGAAAAGGGATTTTACCTTGGTATTTATTTTAAGGATCCTTAGGTGTACACGTCCAGGTCATATGCATTGAGATGCACCCTGCCGAGTCTCTCTCTCTCTGTCCCCCTCCCCAACACTGGGTATAACATTATAGGTTTTACTAATTAGCATATCTATCAAAGATTCCCCAATGAGAGGCTCAAGTGAGCCCCCCTCCCCAAGGAACCTTCCCCTGGATGGTTCTATCTTGGTTTACAGGATGTGTTCTGGAGAGGACCTTGGGGTCTGGGGCACACTGATCTCTAGCTACAAAGCTTCTAAAATGTTTAGTCTCTTGCTTGACAAACAAGTCCAAGAATGTAGGCAAAAAGCACTAAGAATACAGAAGTTGTAAAAAGGGTATAACAGGGGTATAAAAGAAAAGGCAAAAATCTTCATGGCATCATTTCCCCCCTTTTAGAGACTAACAAAACTCTATCTTGTCTAGTCTCTACTCTACTTTACTCTATTTTTACCCGCAGAACCGGTTTACACAACTGGCTGCTCCACAGGAAATTACACAGATAATAACTACAATTACAACTATTATGAATATTTCTTTTACCCAGGCCCAGTTTGGTAACCATGAGGTGAGGGTATCAAAAATATGATCAAATTTTAAAGTGTTATTTCTAGAAGCCACTTCATGTAGAATTTGAGTTCCTTTCCAAATTTCATTCAAATCTTTCTTAATTTTTCTATTAAAATGCTAATTAATGGCCAGTGACCTTTCCCATCCAGAGGTGGTAACTGAGTACAAATCCAGCAATCGCTCTTATTAAGAATTTTGGACACATTTTGGACCTCAGTCTTATGCAAATCATGAGGTGAACCCTGAACCATGGTTACCAGTTGGGCAAACAGCAAACATGTAAAAAACAGTTTAGACTGCATCTTTCTGATTTGTATCAGTCTCTGTCTTCTTGGTGATTTTGGGAGCAGAAGCTTTCTTCACCCTGGAGTAATGAATCCATGGTCCCTTGCCTGCAACCTTGACTGCAGTAAAAGTGGTCAGCAAAACTTGGAATGGTCCCTTCCACTTGGCTTGCAAGGGGTCGCTGTCCCACCACTTGATGTAGACCCAATCTCCAGGCTGGAATGGATGAGCAGGTATGTCCAATCCTATTGGTTTGGATAACACGACGAATCTCTGGAGCTTCTGCAAAGTGGAACTCAAGAGCCATTAAATATTTCTGCAAATCATTTTTACCTCTCATATGAATTTCCCCTGGGATATGTGGAACTTGGTATGGCCTGCCATATAATATTTCATAGGGACTGATGTTGTCCCTTCTCCTTGGCTGTATGTGGACCCTCAGCAAGGCTATAGGCAGGGCTTGAACCCACATCATGGATGTCTCTTGACAAATCTTGCAAATCTGGGTTTTGAGGGTCCCATTCATGCATTCAACTTTGCCACTTGCCTGGGGCCTGTATGGTGTGTGCAGGTCCCAGGTAAGTCCCAAAATCCTGCTAACTTTCCCAACTGTTGCAACAAAATGTGGTCCCCTATCTGATGACATTCCCAAAGGAACCCCAAATCTTGGTATTACATGATTGAGCAAAGCTTTCACTACTTCTTTTGCTTTGTTGGTGCGACAGGGGAAAGCCTCAGGCCATCCACTGAAGGTGTCAACCAGTACCAGTATATACCTGCATCCCTCTTTGCGTGGCATCTCAGCAAAATCTATTTGCCAATAATCTCCTGGGATATCTCCTGTCTTTGTCACTCCTAACACAACTCTCTTGCTTGTGTCAGGGTTGTTTTTACAGCAGGTTTCACACTTGCTTGTTACAGATTGTACAATATCAGTCATTCCTCTCCCTATCAGTACTTTCCTCAAATGTTTTAAAAGATTTTCTGTTCCCCAGTGGGTACTTTCATGCTCTCATTGGGCTATTTCCCGAAGGATCAGGGGTGGAACTACGACTTGTCCTATCGGGGTAACAGCCCACCCACCTTCTTTGATTTCAGCTTTAAGGAACTTAATTAATTTGTGATTCGTCTGATCGTATTTTGGGGTAAATGATGACAGATCTATCTCTTTCTGTGGTACCACTGCAAAAATGCCTTTTTCTGCAATCCCCCTGGCTGTTTCATCAGCAAAACGATTTCCCAGTTCGGGGACTGTTTTCCCTTTTTGATGACCCTTGCAGTGGATGATAGCCACTTCCATAGGCTTCCAAATGCTCTGTAAAAGTGCAAGAATGTGTTTAGCATGCTTAACCTCATTACCTTGAGCAGTCAGTAGGCCACGTTCCTTCCAAATAGCTCCGTGGGCATGCACAACACTGAAGGCATATTTGGAATCAGTCCATATGTTCACCTTCCTCCCCTCGCTCAGTTCTAGAGCTCTCGTTAGTGCAATGAGTTCAGCTTTCTGTGATGACACATCTGGAGGCAAGGCTTTTGCCTCAATGTTTTTATCTGAGGTGGTTACAGCGTAACCGGTCATCCTCCTACCGTTTCTCGTGAAGCTGCTCCCATCAGTGTACAATTCCCAGTCTGGATCTTTCAAAGGAACATCTTTCAGGTCTGGTCTGCTGGAATAAGTTTCCTCTATTGTCTGCAAACAATCATGCTCAGGCACACTGTCAAGTAACGTGGATAAAAACATTGCAGGGTTACCACAGAAGTTGTCTTTAGAGTAACATCATCCTGTTCTAACAACACAGATTGGTATTTGGGCATCCTGCTAGGGGAGAGCCAGTGTCCCCCCTTTTGCTCCAGCACATTTATCACTGCATGGGGTACATACACGACAATGTGCTGCCCAAGGGTGAATTTACGGGCCTCCTGTATCAGAAGGACTGTTGCTGCCACAGCTTTCAAGCATCCTGGCCAACCCTGGGCTACCTTGTCTAGTTGTTTTGAGAAATAGGCCACAGCTCTTCACTGGTCTCCAAGGTGCTGTGCCAGTACCCCCAGAGCAACATTCAGTTGCTCGTGTGTAAAGAGTTCAAAAGGTTTAGTCAAATCCGGCAGCCCCAGAGCTGGGGCTGACATCAAGGAATGTTTCAGCTGTTTAAATGCAGCCCTGGCATTCTCTGTCCACATGATTGTCCCCTTTTCAGCTGCTTTAAGGACCTCATATAAAGGTCTCACCAGTATACCGTAGTTTGATATCCACAGGCGACAACAACCCACCATTTCCAGGAAGGCCTGCATCTCCCTTATGGTATGGGGCTCTGGAAGTCGACAGATGGCTTCCTTCCGTTCTCTGCTGAGTTGCGATGTCCACGGAAAATTTCCAGGCCCAGAGATACTACTGTTTCCCTGGCAACCTGTGCCTTCTCTTTCGAGACCCCATACCCACTTTGGCCCAAAAAGTTCAACAGACTTACAGTGAGCTTCATGCAGTCATCTTGTGTCTTGGCTGCTATCAAGATGTCATCAATGTACTGGAGAACCGCTCCGCCTGGTTCTTGTTTCCTCCAGTCCTCAAGCTCCTTTGCCAGCTGGTTTCCGAATATGGTCGGGCTGTTTTTGAATCCTTGTGGTAAAACTGTCCAGGTGAGCTGGGTCTTCCTCCCTGTTTCTGGATTCTCCCACTCAAAAGCAAAGAGTTCTTGGCTATTCTTACGCACAGGAATGCAGAAAAAGGCATCCTTGAGATCTAAAACAGTGAACCACCCTAATTCATTTGTTAGTGTTGTCAAAAGTGTGTAAGGATTCGCTACCACTGGGTGTATGTCCTCTGTTATCTTGCTGATTTCTCTCAGATCCTGTACCAACCTGTAGCTTTTACCATCAGCTTTCTTTACTGGCAAGATTGGTGTGTTGTACCTGGATTCACACTCCACTAACAACCCAATTTGAGAAACTTTTCAATCACAGGTACCAATCCCTTACGAGCTTCTAATTTCAGAGGATATTGCCTTTGTCTTACTGGTGTAGCCCCTGCTTTGAGTGTGATACTCACAGGTTCAGCTTTTTTGGATCTCCCAGGAGAATCATTGGCCCACACTAGCTGAATGACAGCCTCTTCAACTTCTTTGGGAATTTTTCCATGGCATTCCTGTACAAGTATAGCAGCTGCTTTGATAATTTTAGATTCTGGGATTATAACTTTCACTCCCCCTTTCTTTGAAAACTTAATTTCTGCTTCCAATTTTTCCAATAAATCTGTGCCTAACAATGGCATTGGGGAATTTGGCATATACAGGAACTGGTGAGTGACCCAGTGTTTTCCCAATTTAAATTTTAAAGGTTGGAAAAAAGGCCTTGTTTCACTTACCCCTGTAGCTCCAATCACATCCACAGTGTCTTGACTCAGTTTACCTTTTAAAGTATTTAACACAGAATATGTTGCCCCTCTATCAACCAAAAATTCAACATCATCATTCCCCAGCTTAGCTACAACCGAAGGCTCTGCTGGGGTAGGTACCTTCGGTCCCCGTCAGTCCATATTTACAGTTAGTTCTGAAACTGGGGGCTTCTTTTCTGCTCGTGATGGACAGTCATTTTTCCAGTGCCCCTGTTTTTTGCAAATTGTGCATTGGTCCTCAGATAGGGGAAAAGGGGGACCCCTTTTTGATGTGTCAGATGACTTTTCCTTATACTTCTTCTTGTAGTGGGGTTTATGATGTTTATCTTTGTCTGCTAAGTCCCTGTTCTGGTATACCTTCCAGGCTACAGTGAACACTTTACTTATATCCGGTGGCCCATCTATCTTTTGCAGCTTTCTCTTTATGTCATTAGCAGATTGACCTATAAACAGGTAAGCCAGGTGGATCTGCTGCTCAGGTGAGTCAGGGTCTAAGGTAGTGTATTTTTGTGCAGCCTCTTTAAGCCTATTTAGAAACTGTGGGGGTCTCATTTGGATTTTGTTTGATCTCATACAACCTAGCCCAATTCACTGCTTTAGGAATGGCACATTTTAACGCAACAACCACCCATTTTTGGTATCGCTTCAGCTTTTCCATCTGTTCTGGGACATTAGGATCCCAGTTAGGGTTCGCTAGGGGATAGGTATCATTAACTGACCCTTGAAGACTCCCAGTTGCAATTTGAGTTTCTATAGCAGATATAGCAGCTTTGTTGACCATTTCTCTCTCTGTTTTATCCAATAATTCATCTAGCATAACATTTAGATCACCCCAATCTGGGTTTTGGGTTTTTATGGCCATTTCTACACGCATAGCTACTTTCTCTGGGTTGTCCCTGTACTTCCCAGTTGAGTTTTTCCACTGCTGTAATTCTCCGAGAGAAAATGGTGCTTTTATATAAATAACTCCTTTATTTCCCACAGCCTGTCTCAGAGGTGCTTCTGATACAAGTTCTTCTCCCCCCCCTTTATCTGTTTTGGACCTTGTGTGTTTAGCGATGGGACTGACTGCTCTCATAGCTTCTCGGGCTATCCTGCCCCTTCTACCACCCTCCCCGTGAGAACCATCTGTATCAAAATCATCCCATTCGCTTTTAATTGAAATTGGTTCATTGGTTTTAAAACTTGTTCTAGGCAAATGTTGATCAGGAACTGTCTCGCTCTTTGCGGCAGTGGAGGGGTAGGGAGGCAGGGGCTGTAAGCAGGTTCTCCTGTCCCTAGCTCTGTAAGAGCCGCCTGGGTCGGCGCCATCCCATCTGCCCTCAGCTTTAACACTGCCTGTGCCGCAGGGTGGGGAGAGAGAGCGGCTCCTCCTGCCTCTGGCTCGGAAACTTGCGGTTCTCTGTATTGGGGAATGCCGCCGCAATTGCCCGTGTCCATTTCTACCTTCACTTCTGTGTTCAGGGTATTCGGGGAAAGGCGGCCAGCCTGCCCCTTCCCCTCCCTCTTCCCCGGCTCTGCCTCTGGAAAGGTCAGGGGGCGGCGGCATACCTGCCTCTTCTCTGCCTCTGGGGAGGTCAGGGGGCAGCGCCCAATCCACCCCTTCCCTGCCTCTGGAAAAGTCAGGGGGCGGTGGCATACCTGCTTCTTTTCTGCCTCTGGGGCGGTCAGGGGGCGGCGGCCAATCCGCGTCTCTCCTACCTCTGCACTCGCCCTCCGCCCCTGACGAGTCTGGGGGTGGGGGGGCCCCGCGCCGCTCCTCCTGCTTGGAGCCGGCCGCCTGCTCCCTCCCCTGCTCCCGCTTGGACAGCGGCGGGGACAGCGGCGCCACCGCTCCCCCACCCCCCCCGTGCGGGCTGCCCCGGCGGTTGAACCGGAGACCCCCCCCCCGGTGCGCAAAGCTGGTGCTACCATATCTGTATCTGTCATATCAATTTCTCTGTCCGTATTAGTATACGAGTCAGCTTGCTGCGGCTTTTTCTTTCCCTTTCTCTTCCTCAAAGCCATTTCCATACTACTTTTGTCTACCACATAATGCTTCTTCCCTGTTCAAATACATAGTAAAAAGTTCTGCGTATCTTAGTTCATCAAACCTACGTAATGATCTCAATTCTACCATCAGGTCATCAATGATGTTATTTTCCAAACTCCCATAGCGAGGCCAATTTCCTTGACTTAATTTTAAAGTCGGCCAAACCCTTGTGGACAGTCTTATCAATTCTCGGGTGTCCAAAGTAGTTTTTCGCCCTGTCAGCCATTTCCAGTGTTTTATTATCAGCTCTAATGGGCTCTTAGGAGGGATTTTTTCATTCACACCACCCATGTTTGCTCACAGACAGGAAAACTCTGCCAGAGGAAAGCTCTTAACTCCGGAATTCAGCCTGCAATCTGGCCTTAGAATTCCGATTCCCCAGACAGTTTATCTAGGTTACTACACAAACACTTCAAAACAGCACTTTAAAACACTGAAAAGCAACTAGTTTTAGCAAGCAGTAAATGCGCGCGCGCGAAAATCTGGTCTCAATAGGATTTGAGCCCTCAACTTCCCGACATCCCAACCAACCAACCAACCAACCAACCTACCTACCTACCTCTGAGCCACTCCTGACTCCTGCAGCTGCAGGGGGTGCAGCCTCTGGGCTCCTGTGGACTCCATGGAGGGCATCCCCTCCTTTCCACAGTTCGCAGAGGAAAAGTTTAAGCTTTCCCCTTTTGTGGGCTTTTATGCCCCCAACCTTTCCAACCCCCTTGGAGATCTCCTTCCCTAGTGCTAGCACAGTCTCAGTAAGTACTGATCCCCTTTTCACTCACCTCTTTCCGTGCTTCTGCCTTTCCGTGCTGGGTCCTAAAGTCCTGGTCACAGTCTTAGATTGTTGCTCCGGCCCCTCTGTAATTTGCCGGCAAAGAAAGGGGCAAAGTAAGATGTGTTCCAACCCCAGACTGCGAGTTTCAAGGCCTTTAGGGTTCCTTCGTGGTCACCAGCAACTGATGCCTTTTCCTGGTCTTAAAATCAAGAGTCATACACGGTTAGAAGGGGAAAAGGGATTTTACCTTGGTATTTATTTTAAGGATCCTTAGGTGTACACGTCCAGGTCATATGCATCGAGATGCACCCTGCCGAGTCTCTCTCTCTCTGTCCCCCTCCCCAACACTGGGTATAACATTATAGGTTTTACTAATTAGCATATCTATCAAAGATTCCCCAATGAGAGGCTCAAGTGAGCCCCCCTCCCCAAGGAGCCTTCCCCTGGATGGTTCTATCTTGGTTTACAGGATGTGTTCTGGAGAGGACCTTGGGGTCTGGGGCACACTGATCCCTAGCTACGAAGCTTCTAAAATGTTTAGTCTCTTAGCTTGACAAACAAGTCCAAGAATGTAGGCAAAAAGCACTAGGAATACAGAAGTTGTAAAAAGGTATAACAGGGGTATAAAAGAAAAGGCAAAAATCTTCATGGCATCACCAGGAACCTGGTGCCTCCCAGAAGGGTTGTTGTAGAAACTTAGAATGGTTAGGGTTGCTTAATTCTTCTTGGGGCCTATCTCATCATAATGTAGGTATTCTAATTAAAATGTGATGATATGTTTAAAAGCATACTCAATTTTTTGGAATTGAAATTCCTAAAGGGAAGGTTTTTTACCTTTCAAATACACAGCTGAACGTGTTATTTTCAGAGTTATGAAAGTGCCTGAAAGAGCAGAGTTTTTTACACTGTCATGTAGTTTTGTCACTCTTTTCCACTCTTACCTTTTGTATTATAACTGAAGAAAGCAGAGTTTCTTCCTAACTGTAAAGCTTTTCTTTTGAATATTTGACATAATAGCAAATCAAACATTTCAGAAGACCTTGAGCTTTTAACATTCAACTGATGTAGTCCTACTCTCATGTCCCCTGAAAGTAGAAAAATCCACCTAATTTCAGTATGTTTTTTTAGAAAAGGCATTTAATTTATTTATGAGGTTTTAAAATACAAATTCTATTTTTATCCACTTCAAGGTATTCCTTTATAAATAAATTGAATTTTAGGATTAATTTTTATGCTATAATATCTTACAACAATTAAAATTATTTTAATTTTTTAGAATTAGTGCTGGTTTTATATCTGGCTGCTAATCAAAGCATATTAAAATATTTATGTATTTGTTTACATATGCAGACACCAATTTTTTTCTTTAAAGGTATGAAGTTTACAACTGTAGTCTTCGTTAAGTAAAATGATGTGTAATGTATTTTATTCATGAATTTTCCTTGGTTGTTACTTAGCCAATTACATACTTTGCAACAGTAGGAGAGAGAATTTCCCCATGCTATTTTGTAATACTACTGCAAACCTTATTCTTTTCAGATACTATGTTTTGAATTCTTTTAAGGTTTATAATTTTCTTTTTATTCTTCCATTTTATCCCTTTTCTTCCTTCTCTTTATTCCCTTTCTTGTTTCCTGTTTCCTTTTAAACCCTTTTCTGTAGCAAGATTCTTGTCTATTTCTTAAATATGATTGATTCCTCTGAATCAACAGTATTGTAAAATGTTAGTGCAGTGTAAATTTGATAATAAACTAAAACCTTCATTAAATACAGCTGAGAAAATTACAGTGTGCATTCATTAAGTGATGTCAGTGACCGGGGTAAAGTGTACCTGATTGTAGTGTTATCCACAGCATCAACATTTTTTCTATTATTTTAGCAAACGTAGGGTGTAAGTGGTGTAAGTTAGAATATATACACACAATTCAAAAGGTAACATTACTGTCTCCGAATCTGTGTGTGTTGTCTTTGGTTAATTTCATTTAGCTGTTTGGTGAGCTTGTGTTCTGTTTGAGTCCAGAGAAACAAAAGAAGTAAACAGAGAAAGACAGCTGGCAAAACCTGGATGTGCAATCTTCTCTTTTCCAAAGTCATAGGCTGGTGGAGCTGTGTTAGACTTCAAAGATATATTTTAGTGCTGCTGCACTTAGATCCTTAAGGCACTAAATACCTCACCTTGTCTGCTGCGGAAGTGCAAAAGTTCACTTGCAAGGGCATTTCCTGTGTCACCAGAAGAAGCCACATGTATGAAGTTCATTCAGTGATGTTGCAAAACAACACATTTGTAGTTGTTTGGCAACACAAAAATACTGCTGGAAGAAATGATAAACTAGAATGTAGTTACCTTCTGCCTACTTTCTGGAGGTGTATAGCACTTATTTTCCTACTGGTTTCCCAGGTCATCTTTAAAAGTTCATTTTGTAGCACGTTGAACGGTTAAAGGTTATTATTTCAAGCTCTGTATCAAGAAGTTGCAAATGCTAACTTTAGCATGTAGTGTGACAGAGATGAAACAGGTTTACTATGCATGTGACAGAGAAGATTTGTAATTACAGCCTAATTAAATTTGAAATTAAGAGATGAGAAGGATTCCAAGAAAATTCAATTAAGCTGTTTACAAAAATAAAAAAAATTATATGAGGTACTTAATGTGATTGATTACACAAGTGCTAATTCATTTGTAGGATATTGTACTGTTGCTGCTTAGGTTAAAAGCAGATCAGGTAACTTACGTGTGTTCTTGCATTGATTTTTATCACAGAAGAGATAAAAAAATCCACTATATTTAAAATATTTATTATACAGCTGTTTTGTTTTCCACTTTTAAATATGTCTGTGATTTTTCCTTGAAAAATAAATTTATTATTTCATTTGGAAGAAGTATGTAAAATGTATTGAATTATTTATGAAACCTTAAAATAGTGTTACTGGGTTTTAATCAACCATTTTGTCAGGAAACCAATGTTATACACTGGGTGTTGGTCAGCATGAAAAAGATCTTGATTATATTTGGGACTGCAACAAAAATATTTTCTAATGAATTTTGGCTGTTGTCATAGTGCACAGTGCTCTTTTGAGGAGGAGGAGAGTTGATTGTGTGTATACTAGATAAATAAAAAGGTATAACTCCACAGAGAGCCAACAATATTTATTTCTGTTTGGAGGCTTTGCTGTTATGGTGATTTCATAGAGAATAATAAATAGACTTCAAGATGCCAGTTTTGAGAGGTGAATCACAAGCATTTTCTCAGAAAAGAATTAGTTCCATTTGTAACACTCTTTCAATCTAGTATTTGCTCTCAAAAATATTTTGCGTAAGAGACTTGGTGCCGTAACTTTTTTTTAAGCTATAAAATATGTTCTTTGCTGTTTGAAAATATTGTAATTATTAATTGTAGTAAATGAAGGTTTTGATCACTGATAACTACAGGTTTTTCCTAAGTGTATTTGAAAAAATAGGGAGTCAGATAATCTGTGCAGACAATGTAAGATGCTGCTGTTCTAACTGGATACTGTTGAAAGGCCACGTGAAACAGGAGCCGCTCAGCACTGCATTGTCAGTCCTTCCAAAGGAGTCAGCTAGATAGTACTTCCCTGCAACCTTGTCTGTATTTAAAGGAGCATAGTTTCAAAACCAGCAGCCACTTCAGGGGCACCTTGTAGTGGGACAAAATGACCTTTCACCAGCTGATTCCATACAATGTCAGAGCTTTAAAGAGTGTAAATGGTTGCTTGGTTATTACTATTATTTTTTAAATACCAGTTTACAAAAGCAGTTATTTTAACAAGTTACTTTTTTTTCTTCTATGAGTAGAGCATGCCAGCCCTTTTCTAAAAAGAGCAACTGAAGAAAGGCTTTATGCGCATGAGTGCATAGTAAATTATTGTATAGCATTTTACATGCCAATCTTAAAATTATAAGCACTGATTTAGCTTTATGAGATCACTGACACTGGTAAATATGCCCTTTTCACAGAAGATAATTGAAGATTAATTGTGAAATAAGCCCTTTAGTCAGGAAGGGAGATGAGGTGGTTAATTGATGGAGAAACATAAGAACAGCGTAACTTTAGGAGCATAGACACCAAATTAAAAACTGATTAAAAAGTCCTGCAATTTAGTCCCAGTACTCTAAACCTTCATGTTTATTGCTAAGTCAATCTGCAACACAAGTAGAGAAGAAAAAAGGTTTGTTTACCTTATTTGTGGCCAAATATAGGTGTTAAAGTACTTGATTTTGTGGGGGAGGGGGTGAAATCTCATGTTTCAAGGGCCTTTTTTAGCATTAATATTGAAATATGTAAACGTAATACATAAAAGGTGGAGAAAAATCTACGGCTTGTAGGAAGGGTTAGCCACATACTACTTAAGCAACTTGACTCTGTAGTCAGGTAAGAAAAGATCCCGAAAACTTAAAACTAAATATTACATGTTTATTGCATTATACAGCATAATAATAATATGAAAAGAAACCCCAAACCCAAAATAACCAGAGAATGGAACATGTTCATTCATTCATTCACTGCATCATATTTTTTTTTAAACAGTGTGAAAACTTTTTGTCTATGGCATCTGTTGATTATTGTCAGTCTCAAAATTGAATTTTTGTCTTTTGTATCTGGTGCAAAGTTGTTCTAGATGGAAAATATTACACTGTGAATTGTCTAATCTAAAGCCTTGCATCCCATCTTGTGTTTTTAGACTCCAGTCAATCTAACTGTACTTAAGAATTCTCAGCTTTACTTCACTGGAATACTGTGTGCAGTTCTGCATGCCTGTGTTGAAGGAGTATCTAATGGGAGTGGAGCAGATTCAGATAAAGTCTCCTAACATCACCAGAGGAGCACAGGACGTGAGAAATGACTAGAAAAATGTGTTAATTCTAAGTATGCTGACGCTAGCCTTAAAGGCAGGCAGAAACAGAGTACATTTAAGCTGAATATGAATGCTGGTGAGGAACTATGCATACATTTTGGTTAGGTTGCTTATTCCCAGGCCTGGTCTCCTCCCTGCTGTTGTGCAGCTAGTGTTTATGCGGATATGTAGAGAACCACATCAGGAAACTCATTCATGCAGGGAATCCTGCCCATCCGCTTCTAACCTGGAACACCATTCCAATTGAATTTTCTATGTGGGCACAACAGAACGAGTAGTGAAAATCCAACTACTGAAAATGGTGCTGGATTATACTACATAAGTGATACCCCTCATTCTTCCAGTCCTTAAGATATGAGGCATCAGAATTAAAATTATTTAATTTTATCTTTTTGAAAGCCTTCACTCAAAAATATTAGCTGAACTGCTCCAAATGTATACTATTTTAGCTATTAAATCTTTATTAAACCTACATTCTTGATTATTGGCTGGTGTAGATTTTCTGTGTCTATGGTTTTGACTTTTCTTTGTTGTTGTTGTTTGGTTCGAGGTTTTTTGTTGAAGTGAAGTCTGTGTAATTGTTACTGTGTGTAGTCTGGTGAAAATTAGTGCCTGAAAATTGTGTGTGAATTAAACTTTTGGATTACATCCACACTAGGGGGCTGTGTTGCTTTAACAATGTCTGTTTCAGAGAGTCATGTATTAAGAGCAGAGCCCAAACTGTATAAACAACTTGTAAGCAGTACTTTTCCATACATAATATGGTGAACAGGAGCAGAATAGTAAAGGGGAATGACTTGCAATTTAGACAAATATAGGATAGGAGCAAAGACACTTTATTATCTGTGTACTTAGATATAAAGTTGAAAAGTTGAAGGATGAAGTGATGCTCTCATTTTCATGAGATGAGTGGAAAGGCTGGGACCTGGTTACTTCAGTTGTAGTGTAGCTCTTCAGACCCGGGATGCAATAACCCAGTTTGCTGGAACTGGGGACAGGAAGTCTGCTCGCCATCAAGATTTAGCAACTGTAGCATTTTTTTCTTCATAAAGGGGGATTTTCTATACAGAGCATATCCCAGTTACGCTTCATATCTCAGTGCTTCTGCTTTAGTCCCCTGTTTCTTTGACTGCACCAGTTCCCGTATTACTACAGGATGTAAGACTGCTTTGCTACAAATATGGCGCTCCTTAAAATATCATTTTAGGAAACTATTTGCTGTATATCCCAGGAAAAATTAACATATGTTGCTTGATATCCTCTCCAACTCACTTTCCAGGCCTCATCAGGGCATTGACATAGAGGTATACTGGAACTCGAGAGGATGTAGTACGGGAAAATTAACTGAAGGCACCTTCTGCTGCTATAAAGGCAGGTAATATCTTTTCTATCCTCAATTTCTACTAAACCTTTTAAATATTTAGTGGATCTAAACAATTCTATTAATATATTACCTTCTTTAAAAGGTGTAAATAAAGGGTATTTTAAAGAAATAGGTTTCTTATGGAATTTATCTTTGTACTGAAATGCTGAAGAGCTATTGATACTGTTCCAAGGAAGTTAAAATAGTCAGCATTTACTACAGTAAGACCCTATTTAAGCAATATAAATTTCCTTTAAATTACTGAGCTTTACTCTTTTACATTGTTTGGATACCTCTGAAGAGCTAGAACCAAGATTAGGTAGTATTTAAACCATTCAAATATGTCTATTATTCAAATATTAGTCTATAATTAAAATATTAGCATTAGATCACATAATACTGGAGTTTCTTCACTTGTTTCACTAACTAATCTGCATATTCTATTCAAAAATGCAAATGTCATATCTGCTTTGCAGGAGAGCACATTGAGAAAATTTCTGTGTTTTCGGTGTATGGAGAGTGCGTCCATACATGTCTTGGCAAAGTAAATTTCTCTCCTTTGGTGAAATAAACTGGTATAGGAATTGGGAGAGGATGGTTTTACTAAATCTCTGGTTGGTGAATCTGGTTTCCTTAGCATGAATAATGTGGCTCTGCAGGCACCTGTGCCTGTTTCGCTGGGTGGGGTCCAGCCTGGTGAATCCTATTCCTTGCACTTTTTCTAATTTGGGATGTTTTAATAAAAAAATTTGTTGCCTAAGAACTGAGAATGAAGTGAACTGAGGTTTTTATTGAATCATGAAAAGAATGGCATGTCAAAGATGTGAATGCTTGAAACACTTCTCAGTGGACCATTTTTAAAAAGAAAAATATTACTTCACTGCTACATAAATTAACACTAAAATTTGTATTTGGGAAGCCAAACAAAAAAAAAAAAAAGAGGTGAGAACAGGGAGCCCCAGAGCCCCTAATTATGCCTCCACTTGCTGCAGAAGAAAGGTAGTGTTGCCAGTATTTTTCACTAAATACCAACTGTCCAAAAGGAATGAACTTGCCCAAAGTGAGAACATGGTGAACTCACCAAAAGTGAGGGCCAGTGATGAATGGTAGCCCCTAAAAATGTTGGGATATATCACATGCTTATCACTGCAAACTGGAATCAGGGTCAGGAATCAATAGGCAGTGTTTGACACAGCTGACGTGTAACCCTAGTTAGAATTGTGATTCAGTCTATCCCTTTAATCTTCTAAAAGAGTTTTGGGTGGAGTAACTAATTTATTGTTACTTCAGCAATGGTACTTACTAAGCACATCTCCAAATGCCATTTTTTTCCTCAGACCAGTAGATTTTTTATTTATATTATTTGTTTTACCTATATTTCTATTATTAATAAGAAAGTCTTCCCATGTTAATCGCAACATTAAGCAAAGAACAGAGAATCCTCTCATGAGGAACAAAAATTCTGTTATCTGCTCTCATTATGTCTTAAACAAAGAACATGTAGGAAACAAAGAGCAGGAGGAAGGGCGGTACTGAACTGATTATGGTTGGTTTTATACATCTGTGATTATATTGTGAAATGGCAGATACATTTACTACTAACATTCTAAATGACATACATGCACATATACAAAAATTAGGAATTTTCATTTCTTACTCCTTTGTATACAAATGGGAGAAAATATTTGCTCTTTGCAGCTCCTTATATTTTTATTGGTTAAATGTTGCAATCAACACTTTGTTTTACTATTAATTTCTTCCTTTTGTCCTCTCTCTACTTTTATCTTTAGCTACTGGGTAAGATTAATAATCCCCATACTTTAGCTGCAGAAGTTTAATAAACAAAGCTTAATTAAAACAAGAGAAGCACAAGAAACCTGAAGGGTTCAGCCCTAGCACTGCAGATTCATGTCATTTTTTTCTTGTTTGTTGTGTGTTTTTAAAAATTGAGAAGGGGAGAAGGCTGGAAGAGAACTTCAGTTTCTTGTATTTAATTGACCTAACAGCGTGTGCTGATAAGTAATAAATAACAGTGACACAGTGACTAAATAAATTGGTTTCCTCAAGCAGTGATTCATTCACTGTCTTTCATTGCCATCAGGTTAAGTGACGGATTTTTTTGTCAGCCTAAAGGATAAATGTTCAATAGTGTAACAACCTTCTTTTAATTCCAACCACAGCAGCCTTTTAAATACATTGAATTAATATAAATAAAAATGCAGCAATTAAACAAAACTTGCGCTCCTCATTGACTTACAAATAAAATCCTGCAGAATCAGTTATCAAGAAAGCATCTTGCAGTGATTCAGTGCACTTTTCTGGAAGAAATATTGCTGATGATAGGCAAGGTTCTTGTACTGTTGCAGAAAAAAGATCATTGGTACTGAATCTGGACATCAGGACATTAGAAAGGATTCTGGGCACCAGGAGGAATTTCTTCACAGAAACATCGAAATGGGCTGCTCAGGGAGGTGTGGAGTCACTGTCCCTGGAAGTGATCATGGAATGATTGGGCCACGGTGTCTGGGTAACAAGGTGATGATCACTCAAAAGTTGGACAACATGATCTCAGACATCTTTTCCAACCAAAAGCTTTTCTGACCTTTCCATCACATAGTCCAACAGCAGTGTGATAGAGTAGCCTTGGAGGGATGCTGCCAAATGGAAATTATGGACTACTATAACTTGCACTTATAATTCAGACTGCATTTGTCAGTCACTGCATTCATTGTGCTTATACTCTGCAATTTAAAAAATTTGATTCCTTTCAAGGTTTTGATGCTGAAGAACCCAGTTGATCCCCAACCCATTTCATCACAGATAACAGGGGTGGTTGGGAGCATATGCTTATAGAGGAGATGGCAGTTCAAGAGTTGTTCATATGCCAGGCTCCTTGTTGCATGGCTCCTTCTTAGGAACCTTACCCTCACCATCTGCATGGCAAGGCACATGACTGACACCGTACTGCATGCCATGCAGCACTTAGGAAACAGAAAATGTTAGTGAAAAGGAGGGACTTAAAATGTAGTAGACTTTTTAGATATAATTAATCTTGCCGCTTGGCTGCTTAAGTGTTATGAAAGAGAGTTCCAAATCCCAGAAGGCATCCTCAAACTTTTTTGCACAAGAAACCATGCCTACTGTAATTTTTTTAAGCAGTTCTGCGTTTTCCTTCGTCAAAGCTCTTCACTCACCACACCAACCAACACCTTAACTAAAGCAGCACCCAACAGTGGCTGTAATACAAAGAGAAATGTTTGCTAGTTATCTTCTATGTCCTTTAAAGAGGAATTAATCTGATCACATTGAAAACTCTTTATAATATATTCCTAATGTCACTATGGTATTAGGACAGGTGCTGACTGTAGCTTCTGCTTTTCGCTCAGCACCAGACCTGCAAACAATATTGAAATTACTCATTACTTATGACATTTCTCTCAAACACCTGTGTTTTATGCCTACAAGTATTCTTACTGCATTTTCAGCTAATTATTGCTCTTTTCTGTTGTGTTTGTACTTAGAAATAAATATTAACCATGTACAGGCAGTTGTCTCTGACATTTATCTAACCTTCTGATTTGCCTTTCCATCCAGTTGTTATGGAACTGTAGGGCACAGTTCTGCCCTACACAGCATTGTTTCAAGTCCAGAAGACAATAAAGGACTGCTCTGAATGTGCATCAGTGTTGGTCGTGCTGTTATTATGCCCTGACAACAACTCTTAATGGTACTGGCCAGTAGCAGTACAAGTGGCACACCACCTTCTCAACACAGAAAGATGGTTCCTGCCCCACGTAATCTTCCTTCTCAATGTGCGCTGCAAAGTTATGGACATAACGCCTGATTTGCTGGTCATCTGAGTTTTTGGTAACTCTACAGAGCTGTCACAACAAAGCCAGAATGAACTGAGTTAATGCAAGTATCTCTTTTTCAATCCTCTGTATAATGTCAGCTTATAGTTGTCACCTGCACAATTCCATACCTTTGTTTCCTTTGGACTTGGGTTTCTTTCCCTTCATAAGCTCTCTTCCTAGACTTTACTTTTGCCTCCTCTTAGCCAATGGTTGATATATATGTTTTCTTAGTTTTTTGGTCAGAAAAAACCTCTAACCAGTGTTGATTATTTTTAAAAAAAGTTACTCTGTGCTCAAGATTCTCAGAATAAAAGGCTCAAATATCAACTCTAACTGAGCCTACTTAAAATCTATTGAGACCAGATGATTTTCACAAATCCTGACTTAATTTTGTTCATTTTTATAAATATCCATGCTTTTTTCTTTCTGTAGCTTTTCTTTTGTCTCAGTCATTGGATCCTGTTATAACTTCTGGCAGATTGAAGAGCCCCTCTGTTACCAGGTTTGTGCTTACTAAGTCGTGCTTAAGAACAGTATCAATGTATCCACTAATCTGCTTCTAATAAGGTAAAAAGATTGAGATCCTTAAAATCTTCCTCTGCACTGCACCTTTTCCAGTTACTTAATTCTTCGTTAATTAGGTCTTCCAGGAATCCTCTGCAGCATTCTGATGTCCTCCTTGAATTGAGAACATTGGATCAGTATAAGGTACTTAAAGCCAGCAAGGACCTCAGGCAGTCTTCAGTCCAACCCCCTCCCCCCAGCTCAGCCAAAGGTCTCAGGGCATTATCCCATGGGGGCTGGAAACCCTCTAAGGAGGGAGACAGCACTACCCCCCAAACCACACAGTCCAGCCATGGCTTCTCCTAGGGAGAAAAAATCTTTCCCTTATCTCCAGGTTCTCTGTCCTTGCTCAGCTTTATGCCTAGCAGGACACAGGACCTTATCCTCAGGGCTGTCCCCAGCCCCACTGGCCTTGCTGCTGGGGCTCTGCCTGATTGGAACACAGCTGAACAGTGCTTCTGCCCCAAGTGCATGGGGAGGCCTGGTGGACCCTTTCTTTTGCTTCTCCTGGTCTCTGTGATGGACATGAGAACTAGAGAGATTATTTTATTACTGTTAGCCCACATGCCAGCTAGAGAGTACATCTCTGTTCTCCACTCCTTGATAATTTCTTGCTTTTACCACTCAGGCATGTCCTCCTGCAGTAGTGTCCCACCTTATAAATTGCAGCTGTCCTGGGTGTGAGATCCACAGCATTTTTTGTCAGCTCTTTGGTTTTATTTTTGTATGCCCGTGGTGAAAATCTCCTCACTCTTCCTGATTTCAAGCTCTACATTTAGAATGAATGAGAATTTGAATGAACTGCAATGTGAAGCAGGGCAATCCTAAGATCTCCTTTACTGAGCCGGTAAGCTAAGGCATAGAAATTTGAAGTCCAGTCCACAAAGCTCCTCAAATGTTGTCATGCTGACTTTTAGAGTGACTATCCTTTTTTAGCTGCTGTTCTGTGTTAGGCTTGAGGTTCCCACCTTATTCTTTATTTCCCAGTAAATGGGCATCAGACATCCTTTTCACTGTGCCTTCATGACGTCTTGCTCTGCTCTCAGTCTACTGTTTGGTGGTTTCTCTCTTTCATACCCATGAGAGAAAACTGACGCTCTCTTATGGGTAAACTGATAATCTATAAAACTTCTTTTTTTGGCACATTAATTTTGATCTTGCAGACTTACCTCTGAGACTACAGGTGTTGTGCAGTTACAGTAAATACAAATGAGGTTTTCACAATAAAAGAACTCATGCACCTCCATGGGGCAGTTGCCTCTGCAGTTGTGTTGAAACTAGTTATTCTCTTCACTTTCCCTGCACCTGTTTCTCATGCCTCCTTGCTCCTGTCTCTCTGGTTTTGAGTTGTGGCTCAGTCTTCCTGTGAAGATTTTTGCTAGCAGTGTTTCAATCCCTAGGACCACTCTAAATGCCTTCCCAGATAACTAGAAATTTTTCTTATATCTTTAAAGTACAGTCAGTTCCTGAAGTAATCCCAAGGCTTACATGGAGGAAACAATTAGAAATAGCATCCTTACCTGCCAGACATTCTTCCTGACCCTGTCCATTTCATATCTTTTTTCTC
This sequence comes from Aphelocoma coerulescens, assembly GCF_041296385.1. NCBI lineage: Eukaryota > Metazoa > Chordata > Aves > Passeriformes > Corvidae > Aphelocoma > Aphelocoma coerulescens. The sequence continues at coordinate 50,450,859 of NW_027184085.1, forward strand.
TTCCTTCTCTGTTTGAGAAGCACAGTGTAGTTTTAATGAGCCCAATCTCCCCCTCAGCTAATGAGAAAAGAAAGGATTTTTGTTGTTCTTAGCCAACAACTCTTTTATTGGCAGTAAGTAGGGGTTGTTAACATACTGTACGTTCTGTGGGGGAAAAGGTATTGAACAGATGCTTTATATACATAACAGAAATAAAGAAGGAGGATATATTGTTTGTTACAGAGAATTGGTTGGACTTGTTACCTAAATTATAAATTCCAAAGAAGTTGGTAATATGATTTCTTGGTGTTTTAAAAATAATATTGTCCTTAATACAGAACTGAAAAATTCCAATATGCATCTACCTTTAGAAAAATAGAATTTCATAAATTCTTAGGACAATAGAGTTTTTCTCAAAATTGGGTACAGAAAGTTGTACATACCTGACTTTACAGTGTTCAAAACAAATTTCAGTACCCAGATGGTGCAAAGTTTCAAGCAGAAAGAAAGCTGATCATGAAGTGCCTAAGTAGTGAAAAACATTAAAAAAATATTAAAGGGTCTGCCTCACTACTAGTTGAGAATTAAAAACTGAGGGAGAGTGTTTACAGTAGCTTGGCACCCTTTTTTTGGAAGAACTGCATGCTCCTCATTAGAGTCTTTGTCCTATGTCCCTACTGTAGCATATCCTCTCCTTCCACATAAGCCCAGTTATTTCCAAATGACTAGCCTATCATTCTCCATACTGTATGTGTTACTTGCACTTATAGATTATTATATAAAAATAAAAAAATTGCCTGAGCAGTGTTGTGCTTGTTTATACAGTATGATGTGGGAGTGTGTTTTGTTGGTTCAGTCCGAGTCTTCCCCTCTAAGTTCAGTATGTTTGGTTTACCCCAGTTGGCGCCCTTCCTGTTTTATGTAAATCTCCTCATGTATCGGTTTTGTCTCCTCCCAGGGCTCTGTCCATCACTCTGGTTCCCCTCCCAGGCGTCTAGAAAGTTCTAGCTAGGGGGCCAAGTGATTGGTCCTGAGGTAGGAGCCCCTCCCTTCCTCTGTTGCCATTGGTTCTTGTAAGCGTCCATTACGCTGTTTGCCCTACCCTTCCCTTCCCCGATTGGTTCTTTTGTAACCCCTCCCTTGACCGCCACCCCCCCATAAAACCCCTTGCACACCCTTGTCTCAGGGCCTTAGAGCTGGGCTCCCCTGGTAGGTGAAGAGCTCCGTTCAGGGGTCTAATAAACCTTCTGGATTTTACCCAACTCTGAGCCTGCCTCCTTCCCTCCGCCATCTGCCTTGGTCCCTGAGGTCCCTTGGAAGGACCCACGAGCCAGACCTCTGGTCACTCTGATACCGGAGGCTGGCCCCCGCAGCCTGCTGTGTCCAGAGCTGACCGGGCATTGTGGGAACCGCTCCTAGTGGACACAGAGGCAGTATGATGCTCTGACTCAGTATTTCCTTTACATTTCATGTATTTTTGTTATTGAAAATATTTATTTTGCTGACATCACTAATGAATATGCTGCTGTCATATTTAGATATAAGTTTCAGCGGCCATCTGCAAAGTCAGGAACAGATTTCAAAATACTTTATTAGACTGCCTGAATTTGTATGCTAGTCATACTGCAAAATTCAATTGAGGGGGGATTTCTTTTGTCAAATTTTAGGCCTGCTGTTATTTCAGGTCTGCAAGTTTTTTGTGGCTCAGAAATGCAGCAAAACTGTTGGCTTGTGAAGGTTTTAACAGCTATAAAAGCCTGTTTCCATGTGGCTAAAGAGGAATAAAAGCACACTACTACTGTTTGCCATGTGTTGATATATGCTCAGCATACGTATGTTCGTATGTACATAAACAAGAAGCCTCTCCTTCTACCAGCAGATGAAGGTAACAAAGGCCGCCCTTGGGAAAAGAATAACTGGAAAACAATATGGGACACTGGATGGATCACTTCACTGCACAAAAATTCTTGAAAGAAAAATAAGAAACAACTCATGGCCAGTACTGATGAATTTAGTGGCTCTCAGTGTTTTCCTTCAATAACTGTTTTCATTCCATGAAAACCCATGGCTATAGTTTGTGGAAGCTGAGTGGTCTAATTTGGCAAATATGCCTGACCTAAACACTCTTTAGGAAACAGGATTATCTTCTGAATCCCTGCCTTTTGCTAAGAGGGTTAGGGAGAATAATAGATACCACAACAAATACCTTTTCCTAGTAGCTGGTTAATGTGATTCTCTCTATAGCTGTAGTAGTGGGGTTGAAGGGAATAATATACAAGGCATTGCAAGGAATTTGGTGCACATTTTAATTTCTCCATTTCTATATGGAAAAATTCTAAATGAGACCAAGAATGAGGTTGGCATATGTATTTTGATGGGAGGATGTGAGAAAAATAGGATGTATTTCTTTAGTAGTAAAAGAATTTCATGTCACAGAAATTCATTCTTAACTTTTTAAGAACTAATGAAACATTAAAACATGAGTAGAACACATCTCCTCTTAACACAGTTTGAAAAATCTGACACTGTTCAGCCTGGAGAAGAGAAGGTTGCCTGGACACGTCATAGCAACATTCCAGTATCCTAAGATGGCTGACAAGGAAGCCAGAGAACTGTAGAAATACGACAAGAGGCAATGGCTTCAAACTGAGAGTAGGTTTGAATTAGATAGATTGGTAAGATATTAGAAGGAAATTCTTTACTGAACAGTTTTGTCACTGTAACTGTGGGACAGCACAGGGAATAACACCCCAGCATCTGGGACAGGAACTCCTTAAACTGGAATTTCCTCTGGGACAAAAGTCTGTGACACAGTGTCTTAACATCTGCAAAGCTTTGAAATTTAATAAGGGCAAGTGCCAGATTCTGCACCTGGGATGGGGCAACTCTGGTTGTGTGTATAGGCTGGGGAATGAGAAGCTGAAGAGCAGCTCCATGGAAAGGGTCCTGGTCAATGACAAATTGAACATGAGCCAGCAGTGCCCTGGCAGCCAGGACAGCCACCCGTGTCCTGGGGGGCATCAGGCACAGCATCACCAGCCAGGCAAGGGAGGGGACTGTCCTGCTCTGCTCTGCACTGGGGCGGCCTCACCTCGAGTGCTGGGGGCAGGTCTGGGTGCCACAACACAGAAAAGCCATGGAGCTGTTAGAGAGTGTCCAAAGGAGGGCACGAGGATGGGGAAGGGCCTTGAGGGGAAGCCGTGTGAGGAGTGGCTGAGGTCACTTGGTCTGTTCAGCCTGGAGGAGACTGAGGGGAGACCTCACTGCAGTTACAACTTCCTTGTGAGGGGAAGAGGAGGGGCAGGCACTGATCTCTCCTCTGTGGTGAGCAGTGACAGAACCCTGAAGCTGTGTCAGGGGAGGTTTAGGCTGGATATTAGGAAATGGTTCTTCACCCAGAGGGCAGCTGGGCACTGGAAACAGGCTCCCCAGGGAAGTGGTCACAGCACCGAGGCTGACAGAGCTTGAGAAGCATTTGGACTATGCTCTCAGGTACGTCCTGTGACTCTTGGGGATCTCCTGTGCAGGAATAGGAGTTGGACTTGATGACCGTGATGGGTCCTTTCCAACTCAGCATATTCTATGATTCTGTGTTTCTAATACACGTGTGCATCATGGAACTGTACATGCATTATTTTTCCCAATGACAGTTTTTAATAGAGGAATTTTTAGTCCATTTCCTGCATGTACCATTTCTGTAACATATCAAGTTGCTAAATTATGGATAAAGTTCCAGAAGTAATTTCTTGCTAGGTTGACCTGAGTGATAAAAGCCACAAAGTCACTTTTGTCACTACTCAGAAGTCATTGAGGTCTTTAGAAAATGACACTCCTGGACATGCATTAACCATGTTAAGTCTTTGCAAAATTTGCACAGCAGTCTGAACAGGTCTCTTGAAAGAACTGGCTGAACTTTCTCATCAAACAAAAATGGATACTATACAGCCCAGAGTCACTCCTGGCCAGAGCAGTGGAATGCAGAACTTAGAGAATTCACAGTGTGTAGCTGGACAACGTGTGCATAATTTGATGGAGAGCTCATTCAGGCCTTGCAACACTGTGCCTGAGAGGCTTTTCTTTATGGTGGCAAGATGAAATGAACAACTTTGCAGGCTCTGTTTGATGCTCCTTGCACCTTAACAATCAAAACAAACTTGTATTTTTAGCAGAGATACTACAGTAATTAGCATATAAAAAAATGCAGGAGAAAGGCAAGAAACTGTTCAAGCTGTTTTGTTTCTGATAGAATTTTCTCAAATGAGTTGACTTTTCTCTAGGGGAAGGCAAATTATTGCATATGAACATGAATAAGAATCAAAAAACTCTTCTGTGCCTGTCACTGTCATTTGAGAAATGTCCAGCTTCCTCTTCCCATCCTCTTTTACACCAAGAGGAAAACTTGTTGAGAGTGGGATCTGAAACCCAGAGGTTTCAAATGTCTCCTTTTGACCAATAAATCTGATATGAATCCACCCAGGATTACATTAACTGTTGTGGCTTCTTATGTCTTTGTGGTGGCACATTTGCACCTCAGGAAAGCCTCTAACCTTGAGTGCACCACCTGGCAGAAATACACATAAGCAGCTTTGTAGTAAATTCTATCAATCTGTCTTTCTAATTTCCTACAAGATATTTGACCTTATTCTGGCTTAACTGGTGTTTACAGCTCCTCTGTGTTTAGTATAATTTGCAGCTTTCACAAGTATAATATTTATTCACTCTAAAATGCTATACAAGAAAGACTTCTAATAGAACCAAGACTGACAGAGTTCCTTTTCCCTGAGTATCTGGGTGCCTTTGAAAATTTACACCACTGTCTTTCTCTCTTAACTCTGCCATTCACATTCTGCAAAAGTTTGTCTTCTATCCAAACAAATTTGAGTGAGTTTTGAGGTAAGTTTTCTTAAAAATGCTGAAACCTGAAAACACAAAATGCTGTATCAGCATCCAAATATAGTTCATCTAGTCCCATGTCCCCTTTATTTCCCAATCTTAGGAGTCAAATACAAGGAAAAAACTGTTCAGTTTAGTCATATGTTATCTTCAAATCCTCGGTCTGGTGCTACAACCAAGCAGACATGGGAATAAACCTCTGTGCCAGTGCAAGCAGTTGCTTTCTGAAAGCTGAGCAAAACCAGTGTCCCTCCTCTGAAGAACTGCTAACAGAAGGAAATTAAAAGTTCTAAAAATGCCCTAGTTCAGTTCATCATATATTTTGCATACAGAAACCTCTATACTGTGATCTGATGCTGCATTTCAACCATTAGTTCTTGAAGTTTTTGAACTTTCTGCATATTTTTGTCCTCCATTTTTTCCCCGATTGGTCAGATTTGTATCTATGAGATGGTGATTAGCAAGACAGCTTTTTATCATGGAAAAGCAGTATGGCACTTGTTAGCTTTTCTGTGCAGGAAATTTGAAAAAGGAGTGAAACTGAGCTCAAGCATGATGAAACAAGATTTCCAAAATCTTGAAAATGACATTCTGAAAAATGTTTTAAAATGTAGGAGTTTAAACATGAAGTACTTTTTATTTGTTTTCTGCACTTTTAACGTTGGGCTGATGTCTTTTTTCTTCACAGATGGGAAGACTAAAATCTTACTTTGGAAATACGAACTCAAAACAAAAATTTCCCTATGCCACATGGCTGCAGGAGCAGAGGCTTTATCAACATAACATTTTATGATATTTGTGATAAAATCACACATATTTCTGCAAGCTTGGCAGTTAGTTCCTTTAGTGCCCAGACTTGTATATCAATGTCAATAGGCTGTTACTGCAAATTATCCAGGCAGATAAAATCAATTAAGATTCAGGATAGAGGTATTTAAGGCAGTGGTTTGTCCATCTGACTCTTGCCACTATTTGGAGGACTATGTCTACTTACTTTTTTTCACAGTTTTCTTGGTTTCTGCTTTCTTGAAAGTGTGTTTTACAGAGTGGAAAGCATTTCTGCTTTCCTCAGTTCAGATTTCAAGCCACTTTAAATTCTGTCACCTTACACTAGTCCTTGCTTTTCTTCTGTTGCCATTATGCTTTACCCTGCAAGCTTAAACCAACCTTTAATAGCTATGGCTCTCTCTCCTATGTTTGTTTTTCTTTAATTGCTAGTTTTTCTTCTTGAACTTCTGTGTCTGAGCTGTTCATCCATGGCTTTTGTACTGACTGCCCCTTTCCCTCCTTATTTTTTTCTTTTTTTTTTTTTTTCATTCTTATTTTTCAGAAACATTGATGTCTGATGTGTGTTAATAGTAGAGCCTTCCCCTAGCTTCCTTCTGTACACTGCCCCACCAACATCTACATAAGGTTATCCCACTACTTAGAGTCACCGCTCACTTGGCCAACTCCATCTCTCTCCAGACTGCTAGTCACACTCTCTGAAATCACTCCTGTAAACACAGGGATGGTAGGGCTGTTTTGTGCTGTAACCTTTGTGGGGGATGTGACAGTCCTGGTGCCCTTCTGACAGTTACAGCAGAACAGATGGGGGCAGGGATAGGGAGGTATGAACTGTTTTATGTTTTTACTTGTTTGTTGTACATTTACCTTAATCTGTCTGTGTATTGGCCTGGTTTTAGGCAGCAGGGGGGACACACAGATGGCTCCTGTGAGGAAGCTGCTGGAAGCTTCCCACCATGGCTGGCAGAGCCAATGCTGATGGCTCTGAAAGTGGACATGCTGCTGGCCAAAACTGGGCCTGTGAGAGAGGTTGGTGACACCTCTACAATGACATATTTAAGAAGAAAATCAAAGCAAAGTCACAAGATTTTGGATTCCAGCCAGAGAAGAGGAGGAGGTGAGAACACGTGAGGGAAACAACATGGCAACACCAGGGTCAGTGGAGAAGGAGGGGCAGGAGGTGCTCCAGGAGCCGGAGCCGAGGTTCCTCTGCAGGCCGTGGTGCAGACCATGGGGAAGCCGCTGTGCCCCTGCAGCCCATGGATCCACGGGGGATGCCGAGATCCACCCGCAGCCCCTGGGGGAGGTGCCCGTGGCGGAGCGGGTGGATGCCTGGAGGGGGCTGTGATCCAGCGGGAGACCCGGTGGAGAGAGAGGGCCCTGCTTCCAGGCGGGAGCAGCCTGTCCTTGGAGGGCTGCACCCCGTGGAAAGAGAGAGCCCCGGCGCAGCAGTTCGGGAGGGCCGTGTGCCCGTGGGAGGGGCTCACGCTGCAGCAGGGGCGGTGGGGCTGCTGCTCCTGAGAGCGGGCCCACGCCAGGGAAGTTCAGGAGAACTGTCTCCCGTGGGAGGGACCCACGGCCTCACAGGGGAAGACTCCTGTCCCGGAGCAGCGGAAGGAAATCTCGGTGATGGACTGACCAAGCCCCCATGCCCTGTCTCCCTGCGCTGTCGGTGGGAAGGAGGGAGGGGCTGAGGGGCGGAGGAAGGTGTTCTAAGGGCTTATTTTATTTCTCATTATCCTCCTCTGATTCTGTTAGTAATAAATGCACTGTACAGCTTAAGTTGAGCCTGTTTTGCCCTTGAAGTGTTTCTCCCGGTCCTTATGTCGCTCATGAAGCGTTTGTAATTTTTTTTTCCTTTTCCCTCCTCTGCCCGGCTGTGGCAGGGAAGGGTGAGCGAGCGGCTCTCCTGGGTGCCCGGCGTTGGGCCAGCGTCAAACCACGACAGTCTGTCATGGCTCTCGGAGGTGGAGCGGGGTTACAAGAGGTTGCGCTAAAACAGCCAAAGGAGAGGAACAACATCTAGAGATGACCACACCTGGAGTACTGTGCCTGGCCTTGGGCTCCCCAGGGAGGTATGGACACACTGGAAGGAGTCCAGAGGAGCACCATAAAGATTATCAGAGGGCTGGAGCACCTCTCCTAAGAGGACAGGCTGAGAGACCTGGGACTGTTCAGCCTGAAGAAGAGAGGGCTGGGGGTGATCTTACCAAGATGTATGAATACGTCATGGGGAGGTGAAGAATGTATAGGCAGACTGTCCTCAGATGTGCCTGTTGACAGGACAAGAGGTAATGGGCACAAACTGAAAGACAGGAATATTCATTTACATGAGAAAACCCTTTTTTTTTTTTCCTGTGTGGGATTTTGAGAAATGGGACAGGTTTCTCAGAGTGGTTGTGGAGTCTCCATCCTGAAGATATCCAAAATGCAGCTGTACACTGTCTTCCCCAACCTGCTCTAGCTCAGCAAGGGAGCTAGGCTAGCTCTTCTTCAGAGGTGTCTCTAGTCTCAGCCTTTCTGTGATCCAGTAACTTTTCCAAGCATCCTCACAGTGGGATTTATCATGCTTTCAATTTATCATAGTGAAATTTTCAAGGGATTTTGCTTGCAAGAAAAGGGGACTCCTGGATTTCCCTGTTACCCTGATCTGCTTTTCAGATATGCTGTAAGTGATTATTGAGTACTTTTCCAGGGTATCCCAAAACCCTGTACCCACAGTAAGGCATGTTTTTAGAAGAAGGGTTCACAAAGCATTTGCAGTAATGTGTGGGCCTTTGCTGCATTTTTTTGAAAGCAGCTGAAGTGCTTGGTTCATTGGTGATCCTGTTTTTTATTCAGTCTTATTATTGATAATGTTCCATGTTCTCTTCACCAAGAGATACTCAACTTAAAAAAAATTTTGAATATAAAGGTTATATTATCAAATGGTGGTTTGAAAGAACTAAATAGGATTATGAAGATTATCTTTCTTTAACAATGCCTTAAATTTTTATCTCCTTATCCCTTTCTCATTGCTTTCTCTCTCAAGACATTAGTGGTTTATTGTGTCTCCACTAGGTACCTTGCCTATGATTTACACACTGAATGACTGTACTTTCAGAGCAAGGTAATGATATAATATCCCCATTTATATTCAGAGCAGTCAACACTTTCTAGCTCTCTGAATAATAAAACCACCTGCATTTAATATACATGGAAAAATGGGAAGGCAAATAGCAGATATAGCACAATCATATAAGTGTAATCAGATAAAATATCACAATATTAGAGCAGATCAGCATCTGGTAATGACTTGAATTTTAAAAGACTGACAAACAGCATGGTCTAAAGCAATCAGGCATACCTCATTCAGAGCTACTTATCCCAGATTTGATTGCTCTTCTCATATGTTTCTGGCAGATTAAACATTCAGGCTGTCTTATTTTAACTCTTCCCATACTGTGCATCTTTTAGTGGAAGACCACTAGCTTTTTACCTCTTTCTTCCAGAGTGAGAAAGCAACAACACATTAAAGGAGTAGAGGAAGGAGCCCGGCTCCCCTAACTGGTTGCAGTAAACGGAGCCAAGCCCTTCTGCAGTGTGCATGCAGGCACACATCAATCTGTGTCCTCTGCCTCTGCAGCTGCTGCCAGGGCTTTGGGATCCATTCTAACTAGAAGAGAACTACTAGAAACTGAAAGGAGGTTTTTTTTTTTTTGTTTCTGAAAATCTCTGGATGAGTGGTCTGTGGAAGATTTATTTGTGCATTCCACTACACTCAGTGGCACCCTGATCCTCTCCAGGACATCCTGCAGATACAGTAGCACAAAGAATACAAACCAAGCAACATCAGAATAAAGCTGGTGCTCTACAGAGCTGGGATATTGCCTGTCCTCTAATTATTTCTATTTCAGTTGCAAGTCTTAGATGTTAATGCAGATGCTGGAGCAGCACTCTAAAGCCATGTTAAGAGCATGTTCTCCTCTCCCTTTCTCCCTCTCCTTCTCCCTCACTCTTTCTCTACCCCTATTCCTCACCCTCTCCCTCTCTTTCACAGCTTGCTTTAATGCAAGCATCAGTGATGAGGAGCTTCTCGAATTTCTTGTTTCTGATTTTGTGTCCCAGGCAATGCTACTTCCAGGAATCACATCACTTGCCTTACATCTTGGGTATGGGGAGCTCATTCCCTTCTGATTAATGAGCTTGTGATTGGACTTTGCATGGTACAAATTGAAAGACTGTGTCTCCAGAGTATATTGGGAGCCACATGCTTGCCCCTAAACAAAATGTTATGCAAACCATTCCCTCCCCTCCCCCCCACTGCCTTTTTCTTTCACATCACAGGACTCTGTGCTTAATGTGGCAGCAGAAAACGTTTTACTATGGCTAAAACCATGCAACAATAGAGCATCTGAGGAAGAAAGGGAATATTCCACAGCTATGGTTTTTTCTCCATTTGACCACACCTGAGGTTACATAATATCTCAGATATTTTGCATGTAACTATAAGAGATATTCTACAGTCAGAGGAGATCTTTATAAATGTAAAATCTGAAAGCAAATGGTGCCATTCCTCATGGACATGGTTAATAGTAAGCTGCACCAACCCTAGAATAAAGATGTCCAAAGAGAGATGTGCACCTTGCAGAGGGACCTATGGGGAAGGTATTATCCTATTAATGATAAGGCACTTTTTATATTAGCACAATTTAAGTCATCATTTTAACTCCCTGTTCTTAATAACATTGAACCTTCTTTTCATGAGGAGCAGTCCGAACACCATTTTGTCTCCCATGAACTGGCACATGAAATAAGAACACACGTTCCTCACTAGTAACTGCAGAACTAGAAAAGGACTGTTTCTTGCCCTTTCCGCCTTTCTGGGTTAAGGGTGGAAAAAAGATTTTAGAATCTCATTTACATCTTAAAACCAACATAGCTCTTCCTGTAAAATTCTTCCCCTGTGGTTCCCTCACCTTTTTGGAGGCAGCATTTTGTTCCCTGCTGCCTCCTGAAGAGTGAACAGACGGGGAGCAGGCACGCGGCTCTACCATCTTCCGTGGCTGCTGGTGCACACATACAGCATCAGATAGAGAGGAAGGAATAACAGAATTGAACCAGTGATCAGAAAGTTCAAAGAACTAGTACTCAAAAAACTTGGTGTATCTTATACAAACCCATTTCAACTATGGGCAAAAAAAGATAAAAATGCATGGAAGATATGACCAAAATGCCACCGCAAACCAGTAGCAGAGCAAAGAAAAGAAGTTAAAATGTATGTATTGTTTCTTGTCATGTGTTTAAACTTTGTGGAATGCAAATACAGACTTTAAAAAATTTTTTTTTAATAACACAGATTTCTTAAGTTTGGAGAAGGACACTCAATGTAGTCTTGCCAGTGAATTCACTGTCAGGACTGTATATTCTTGTACAGCTTCATTACTGTAGTGGATCAGGGACCAAATATATTAGGCATCCATTGTGTACAAGGAAAATAGATGAGGGATGATTTGTCATAAGTTCTTTCTTTGTATTAATAAGACTTGTGGCACAGAGATGAGATACAAAGGATTTGTATCCCATAAGATGGTTGTCACTTAAAGAGCAAGTGGTGACAATTACCAGCTTTTGCACATGCATACATTCTCCACACTTCTTCCCCCCAAACTTCCCTTTGCCTCTCTTTTGCTCACATTCACTGTAAGGGAGACACTTCCTGATTTATTGCTTGAAAGGCTGCCATATTGCTTCATTCCTTGAAAGGGAAGAGGATTTTCAAAAATTTTGTAGATAAGATCTCAGGCAGGCCATGGGATATTGCGGCCCATTAATGAAATACCAGAATGGGAAACTTGACATCTGAATGTTAAAAGAGCTATTACTCCCTATGCTTCAAAAAACCCCCCATCTGGTGTCCTCCCAAAAGCTAAAATGCAGTAGGACCCTCCAGGACTACAAGTTTCTATATAGACCGCGGAACATGATGCATTAAATCACCACTAATATTTTTTGTGCTTCCTTGTACACACTGACACAGAGTAAAACTATCCTTTTGCAGTCTGAGGGGAATATAGAGTCATCATTGCACAGACACGTCTATACTAGCATTAGTAGGTGTCACCCAGATATGCTGGGGGGAAAAATATACTCCCTTGCTTGCATCCCATTTTACAACTATCAGAGATATTTTGCCACAAAAGCATGATTGAACTGTTAGCACCTGTTCTACACCCGAGTCGAGAACTGCTGGTACTGAAAGCTAATTACCACTTCTGCTGAGTTCAGATAGCTAATTTTCAGTAGTGTTTGAGGTTGACAAGCTGTCGATAGTGTGTACCAACTGTACATTAACTTTTATCTCTGATTGGTGATCTCTCTACAGGAATCCTCATGAAAATTATTTTTCAATTAGTAGAAAAAGTCTGGCATTTCAAAAGAATTCAGATAAAATTTTTAAAAACCTGAAATAATCTCTCATGACTTGTATTTAATAAAGTAGTATTGGCAAGTAGCTACCAAGGCTAAATAATGAGAAAGACATTTAACATATTTTCAAATGCATCAATGTTATGGCTTGGCATGTCCTTTTTCCTGCTTAAAATTAGCAATGACAGGTACTGAGACCCTATTAATTTCTTAATAGGCTGATAGGCACAGCCAAGCATGCGGCAAAGAATAATATAAATTAGCACTTGGGTTTATAAGCCTGCAACCCCAGGGGATGATGTACTGTAGAGTAAGATGTAGAAAGAGGAAACACATAAGTTGAAGTCAAAGCCCTCTATCTCAAATTTCTGTTCTCCTTCTTCTAAACCCTAGTGAAATTGGATCAAATTCTAAAATAATTCCTTAATTTTTATTGAAAAAAGAATGCCGAGTCAAGTCCAAACCCCATGTTTTACAACTATAAACATAAATTTCTTTAATTTTCTGTTGTGAATGGAGCATAAGGAAATGGTCAAATTTAGAAGTTCCTGAGTATTTTTGTATCCCTAATTCAAGATGTGTACTGTGATGTCATAGTAGGAAACTATGTGCAAATGTTGAAAAAAAAACCCCATTCACATAGTTTTTAGAAATTGTGAAGTTATTTATTTTGGCATTCATATTGCCTGTGTGCATCTGCCTTCTTCAAGCTGTTCCTATCAACACTTAGCAAGAATGTTTAGAGGGGTATAGATATTTTAGTTAATCTTGGAGACCTGCAGTAACAGTTGAAGAAAATGAAGTTTAAAGTTTTATAATGTCTTAATTGAAAAAAGGGTTCTAAAAAGGGATATGTGTATATATATATATTCCTGAAATTTCCATGATAAATAGAGATTAAACACGTATGCAAATAATTAGCTTTAATGAACATGTTCAAAGCAGCATCTATTTTTAACTAGATGCAAGGAGCTTGTATTTACTTCATCTGGAGATTTCAGGGAAAGTCTGAAGTTAAAGCTAATTTTAGCTTTCACTCTGAGTAGTTTAAGCAACCATGAGTGATGTGATGTATCTGTCAAATCATTCCGTTATTTAATAAGGAAGCTTAAGTGTTCACTTTTTAGCACTTCTGTTCTGTTTTATATTGTAGGACTGGTGGACATATTTCATTGTTTTGAGAACCAATTCAACTCCAAGAATTTGCTTTCAACACATTTTTGTTGCAGGGACACAATGGGCACCTCTGTAATTTTCTTATCTTTTGTTTTTAATTTATTTCAATGTTCAGTACTACTGAACTTAAAATCAGGTATGATAGACAGAACATGTATTTGAAAAGTGATTTTTTGATTTATCATCTTTCTTCTGAATCTGTCAGAAGACACTTCTAGCAGGCACAATACACATCACTGTGCTTCATCCTCAGGGATATTGCTCCTTTTCAAACAACCAGTGTAACACCTTTTTCTCTGCTGTAGGGCATTTTTTCTCTTTTCTTGTGTTGTTGGTTTTTTGGTTTCTTGGGTTTTTTTTGGTGGGGTTGGTTTTTTGTTTTTGTTTTTTTTTTTGGTGGGTTTTTTGTTTGTTTGTGTTTTTGTTGTTGTTTGTAGTTTTTTACAGCATGCAGCACAAAGGTCTCCAGGACCACTATGCAGAATGTAAAATACAGACACTGAATAAGCAATAAATTAACCTTACCCTCATTGTGAATTAGCTAGATTACAAGGTAATTCCTGTTTCTGGTGTGAGTAACTCTGTAAAAGCCTTTTCCCATCTTTTTCTTCTTTTAGTGCTTCCTACCATGCCTTGCATGGGAAAAGCATCTGGTGCTGGATGAACATCCTATGTACTCAACCACATATTTATTTTAAATTTCATTAACTTTTTTTTTTTTCCTTTGGAAATGTAACAGTCAAATAAGCTGGAGGCCTGTAGTGGTTTGGTCCAAAATACTCATTACTTATTTACTTTCTATGAGATAGGAATTAGGAGAAAGCAAAGCAGGCACGAAACTTAAAAGAATATAAAGAAGTTTATTGACAGACCTAAAAGAAAGAAAAAATCAGACTACACCTTCAGAACACTTCTCCTCCCCCTACCTTTCTCCCTTCTCCTACTGACAATGTAAAAAGTCAACCCTTGAGATTTTCAGTCAGTTTACCTCTTCCATAATAATCTTGTTCAGTTCACTTAGGGAGAGGAGTCTCTCTTGCTCATGCTATGGAGACATCTCCACAAGAAATTCTCTCATGGCTTCAGTATCACAACGAGACAGCTGCTCATGTTGATTCTCTGCTCACATGTGAGAGTCCCTTCCCCCAGCTTACAGCTTTTCCCACAACTGCTTTTGAGGGTCCAGTCTCGAGCTACTGGGGTACCATTTTAAGGTTGAGTTGTTCAAAAACAAAAGTTCTCTTCACCCGTCTCTGGGAGCATCTTCATCTCTAAGACTGTCTCTGGGAGCATCTCTAGGAACAGAGGTCTTTCTCCTTTCGATTGGAGCAAGAGTCCTTATCGCTTCCATCTCTCCCTGTTCAAATTTCTCATCAAATTACAGCTGCTTCAGCATTTGCTTATTCCAGCACAGGTGCTTGTGCTCACAAGTACAGTTTGAATGCTCCAGCCCCCCCCATGCTTTCATGAAATTACAACAGGTACTCTGATATATCATAGTCTATCACCACCATAGCTTTACAACAGTTTCAGCTTTTAAGCATCTCCGCTTTCTCCTCCCTCAGGTTTTCAGCTCTTCTTTACTTAATGTCTGCAGGCTTCATCCATTCTGAAGGAAATACAGCACTAAAAGGGTTAATCTCACCGGGCCTTGCAGCTGGAATTTCGCTTATCGCTGTTGGTCACATGATCTTTGCTGGGCAGCGGGGCAGCTTCAGCTGAATCTTCGGCCACACTGGGGGGGGGGGGGGAATGCCGTCTGCACGTAACAGGGCAGTGGGGGGCCGTGGGTGGAACAGGGCCGCACGGCTCCAGGATGGCTGTGTCCTGGCCTGGCCCGGGCTGAGCAGGGCCCGGCCTGGCCCCACTGGGCTGCATGGGTTGAGCCCAGTTACCTGTCCCAAGGCCAGAAGCAAGAGAGCTTCTTGGGGTTTGTCCATTCTTAAATGTGGACCACAGAGGGAGTCAAAATTTTAAGTGGCTTAAAAAATACTCAGTATTCAAACTAGCCAGTTGATAGGTACTGTCAAGTCATAGAGGAAGCTGTAAGCATCTCTTTGCAAGAAAATCACTTACGGGACTATGCTTGCTAACCTGTGACAAGGCCACATTCCTGTTCCTCATATTGCCAAGTGACTAATTTCAAGGAGATTGTTGCTGGTCAAAACAAAGTGCCATGGAGAATAAAGAATAAACTCCATAATAGACTTGTGATGCAGTCCTAGGAAGCATGAAACCATTTGTGCTTCTCCTCCATTTCTGACCCCTCTGAGAGGTTTGGGTTCATTGTGATTTCTCTCAAGAGCCATGCCCTGTAATTCAGGGTGCAGACCCCTTGTTTTATGTAGCTTTTCTGATTTAAAGTTGTTACTAATTATGGTGAGGGTCAGCAGTCCCATAAGTCAGTGCTTCATTTGAGCTGTGGTGAAACAGGATGGTGCTGGTGATGCCTGCCATAAAGCTTCTTGGGAGTTCGGTCATGAAACACAGTCACTCTCATCCTGCTTTGTCCATTATTTGTATCCTCTCATTCCAGGTGACAGAAGCATTTTTTTTAAAGTACAGGCCATGTGAACTGGCTGAGAGGAGAACTGTGAAAGACTTTAGTAAATTATAGGTGGATTTATTAATTCTGCTCAGTGTCAAGCTAACAGTACTGAATTGAAGTGAAATTGAACTTGTGCTTTTAGATGGGAGAGCACCACTGGTGGGAAAGGGAAAGGCAGGGTGGGAAAGGCAAGGAAAGGCAAGGAAAAAGGAAAGGAGAAAGGAAAGGAAACGGGAAAGGAAAAAGGAAAGGAAAAAGGAAAGGAAAGGCAAAAGGAAGGACCCCCAAAGAATGCAAAAATTAGATCCATTTCAAGGTTAGAAAACTTCATTTTCTCTTCTAGTGAACTATAATTACCCTCCCCCTCAGCAGTGGCAGCTTTTCTAGCAAACTAAAACAGCCGAGAAAGGAAAGATGTGGTGGGTCTGACTGTATGATAATAGAAAATGATGTCTTGAATAGTACAATCTAAGAAACAGTTTCTTAAAACACTTGCTTCTGAAACGCTCTAAGATAATGGTGTTTTACTGAAAAAGTATTCAGAGGACACAGGTTGTGAGGGAGCGAACTGAAAAGCTCATATCCCCTCACCAAAGCGTCTGTCAGATTTGAACATTTAAATTCATCCAAGCACTCTGCTTGGAGTAGTGAATTTGATAAGCTATATAATCGGAGGTGCTTTTCTACTGGGCATAATAAACTATTAATTTTCATTTACATTTTCTCTACATAAGTAAGTACAAGATGCATTAAACTGTTAAATGCAGAAAAGTCACAGCTGATTTGTTGAAAAATAGAAATGCTGGAAGAATATATATATTTATCCGTCTTTCAATGTATCTATATTCCTACCTATCTACCTGCTTTTGCACACATGTGCTTATATACAAAATATTCCACTTAACATAAATGATACTGGTATATCAAGTAATGGAATTATGTTAATGGGCCCAGCCACTGGATTTTTTGCAGCAGTCTGCAAATGTTGGAAAGTTTTTTTTCAAGTGAAGAGTGATAGAATGACTGAAGTATTTGGAACTTCAGTCCTGGTCTAGGGTAATCCCATTGCAGGAATGGGAAGGAAATCAGAAAAGTCTCTTATGTTTGATTCTGAAACATATTTTACCAAAGTCAGAAAAACATAATGCTCCATTTAATGTAGGCACTTCATTGCAATATCTGGTGTATCTGTTACACTTAAACTGAATATTACTGGGGAAGGCAGATAGGGAGCAATGTACTGTTATACAATAAAGTAAGTAGGTGGTAAGCAGGTTTAGTAATGAACTCATTTTTCATGGAAAAAAGAGACTGTTAAAAAGTTTGTGTTTAAAATTATAAATAAGTTTAAGCCACAGAGATCATACCAAAAGTAAAAACTCTAGGATTCAGGGTGCAAAATTTGTATTTTGGAGGTGGACTTTTCTCAATTAAGCCACATAGCTAATTTAATTGGGTTAGAAGATACAGTCAATATTTTTTTCCCTGGTTTTATTTTTGTTCCTACTCTTGCTTAAAAAGGATCAGTAAAACTTTGAGCCACACATCAATTCCATAAATGTGCAAATTTGCAAATTGGTCCCTTCCTTTATAAGAAATAGTTAGAGGAGGTCTTTTCCAACACTATGAGTCGAAAATTAGTTATGTTTTCCATAGAAAAAATACTACTTGACATTTTCAATGCAGCAAGTATAAACTCTGTGGTCATGCAAGGTTGTTCTATGTTTTGGTGGATAGTATTCTTAGTTATAATAAGTTACACTCTACTGGATACTAGTTAAGCTGTTCTGATTTATGCTTGTATAAGAATATGGCACGTACTTCTTTATTTTACTTGAAGAGGCAAGAAATACCTTTTTCTTGTTAAAGAAATGCCATGGATTGTTCAACTCGCACCAGAAGTGAATAAAAGCAGACCTCATCTTTAATTAATGAGTTCTGCCTCAATGTGGTTATCATGGGTGGGTGTCATTCACCTAGAAGCTCTCATCTTCTAACCTAATAGCACCAGGAAGAATAAGTTGGCATGACGTTCTTCTTTGCAGTCTAGGGTTTACCTAGATACCTAAAACCTATAGGGTTATTTCATACATTTTCTTTTATTCTTTCTAAAAGGTAGTAGAATGTAATATTTGGGAATAAGGAAAACAGATACCAACAAGATTATTACCCTGAACTGAGTAGAAAGTGTTAGTTTCTGAAGCAGCACACAATGGTTAAAAAATTATGCTCATACTTACACTACTCAAATATACCACTCAGATACTAGCAACAGCTTATCTCTAAAACGAAAGCATTTTCTGGAAATCTTCTGGTTAGTGTGGAAACAAGC
Organism: Aphelocoma coerulescens; assembly: GCF_041296385.1. Taxonomy (NCBI): domain Eukaryota; kingdom Metazoa; phylum Chordata; class Aves; order Passeriformes; family Corvidae; genus Aphelocoma; species Aphelocoma coerulescens. Next base: position 50,468,981 of record NW_027184085.1, read on the forward strand.
TGTGTTATTTGGTTTATGTTTTGACCCACTTTATCCCCATATGCTTCAGTTGTTACAGTGTTATGATTTAATCTCATTTTATGTAGAGTTCTTTACACTGGATTGTGGAACATTTTTTTCCTAAAGTTGGTTACATTTTGAAGTGAAGATGTGAAAGAAACTATTTCCTGTTCTAGATGACGTCAGGTTGTTTGAAGTTTGGTTCATCTCCCTTTGCTCTTACTGACATACACTCTCCTTGAGTCCTGCAGAAAGGTGAAACCTGTAGGGGCCAGTCCTTTCATCTATCGGGTGCCTCAAACTAGTGCTAAGTGGCCTTTACCTTCATTATGGTCAATCAGAGTTAAAGATGAGTATTTTCTCAATGTAATAGTGATGCATGAACTGTTTTGATGATTTACAAGATACATAGATCTCCTCCTCCCCTGCATCATGGAGAATAACCTCTCAGCTGTATCGTAACATGAGCGTTAGAGCTGACAGACCTGTGTGTCAGTGGAAAAAAATGTTTCAGATGTAACCACAACAGAGATATGGGCGTAAAAATCTTACACAACATGCTAAACTGCCAAGTCAGACAGCACTGGGAGTAGTATAAAACATTGTCTTAAACCTTATTTCCTGAGGCTGTATAAATGGGCCCAATGTTTGCAAGCTGACTCTATGCTGCTATAAATCAGCAAAGAACTGGAGTAACACATAGGAATGCACTTTGTTTTGAGGCTCAGAATCTATTAAACCTAACAACAAATCGTCACATAGTGTTAGAACAAATAATGTCTTGCCAGCTTAGTGAACATCTACTCATTGTGATAGGTGTTATGATGACTCAGAATAAAAAGTGAAAAATCTTTGGTGAAGGGCTGGCAAGCCAAACAAAAATAAGACAGCAGAAGAAAGAATGTTGTACAAAAATTCACACTGGATTATAAAAGCGGGTTTGGCAGAACTTGAAAGTGTTATACTCTCAAGAAGCTATTCCCACAAGCAGTCCTCCCAGTAAGTCTTTTTTCCTGTTGTGCCGATTTTGTAAACTACTTTTGGTACCTCTTGTGTTTTTAGATTCTGAGTGCATCACAGTTTTTTACCCACAGTGTCAAGATCAGTCCAGCTATATGATTTGAAAGCAATAGGCTCCCACCACTGGACCTGCTAAATGAGCGCATATATGACTGGTATCAGTGCACGTGTGAATCTCCTTGAGACTCCAATCTGCTCAGATGAACCCAGAGAACCCTGGGCCTTTATGGGATATGTCATAATGTGTAAGCTAGGGCAGAATGTCACAGGTATGGAAGAGCTCACAGAGTGACCACTTCTGGGCACTCTGCCTAATGCAGAGAAACCTGAAAGGGTTCATCCTCCGCACCACAGTGGCAACATAGAAATGAACCAAGAGTCAAAAATTATATTCTGCTGCCAATGCTGTTGAAGTTTGGAGAATTACCTCTTCAGGAAAAACGGATAAATAAGAACTTGACAGAGAGGTGAGCAGAGAGCTTTCCTGTCTTTTTGAATGGAACATGACCAATTTAAAGCATGCCTCCTGCTCCACATGGGCATGATGCCACTGAAATGGCTGAAATTCAATGTGCATTGGAAGATTAGAATGAAGGACTTGATGATATGGGAGTAGAGGTGTGCCGATCAAGGATGCACATTCTCGTTTTGCATGATTTAAATATTTGAGTGCCCAAGTGTGTAGCATGAGCGCATGTGAATTTTGAATCTTTGAGCTCTCCATGCAGTTCTTGTGAAGCTGTGAAGTATTTCTAAATTTCTAAATATTCTGAGTAATTTACTCACATGTATATAGAGGGAATTGCAGTCAAAACTGTTCCTGTGTCAGGGCAAGAAATTCTGACTTCCCATATATTTAAGCTACTGCCTGAGCCACACCTACAGAAAATTTAAATGGGAAACATCTACAAAAATAGAGAAGGCAGCATAAAATAGTACAGAGTGCAGGTAGCTTGCTACCTACCATTAATGTCCTTCCGAATCACCTTTCTGAAATTTGTTAATTTATTTTGTCTCTTCTTGACCTTATAATTGTTTTAAGAGAAGTGGGCAGAATGCACATTGTTCTTGTCTCTATCTCCTTGATTCACTTTGAGTTAGGGGTAGAGGAACTTAAGGCTGTTTATAAAAGATGATGTTTAGCCACATTTTCCAATTGTCTCCTCTAATGTTCCAGACACCAAAAAGCTTTTGGTTGAAAAAGAGGGATCTGAATGCAGTGAAAATATTCTCACTGATAATCACTGGAATGCACATGGTGTGGAAGATTGATGCCCGCCCCACTGGCTTGTCTAAAGTCAGTTTCAAACCTGAAGGTGAATGTGTGCTTGCTAAGAGGGCCTGGAAGTTGCAGTCTTGTACTCTCTCTGTAGTTACTTTCAAAGCCAAGTAATGGGAGCAAACGCCAGTTTGAAAACCATGTTAGTTCATTATACCGACATGGTGTCCTCGGCAGTGTTCTCTTCATTACCTTAAACATGATATTTTCATAACCTAACAATATTAGAGCATAATGAGTGCAAATGTCAGTGAAAAATGTAATTGCAGGCTTGTCTGCAAGGGTTGTGTAAATATATTAGATATTAAACATTTGTGGGGAAGCCTGGCTGCTCAGCATGCACTGATACTTTCAACATTTTTGCTGCAAGTGGGTGGAAAAATCAAGGTTGTAACCCTTATGTGAAGGCAGCTATAGCTGGATCAAATACAATATTTACAGCTTTCTGTGTTATTACTTGTTTTACAGTACCAGTTGTCAACCTGATCAGAGTGACCTTCGGTTCAAGGCTAGCACTGAAAAAACCTGTCTCATTAACCAGAGAGGAAAAGGTCACTCTCTTAAAAGTCATGTCTACTCTGCTTAGCTGCAGCTGAATGGCTGTGAATATGGGAAATTCCAGAATCAAATATAATCTTGAAATACCTGAACTCAGCTGGGAAATTCAGGTCTCACTGAAATGTTGACAGTTTCATATTGTTTTAGTAGGGCTAGGATTCAGTGTGGCCATGGTACTTTTTTGTAGAGACTTGCTGCTGGCTAATTTAGGAGAGCCAAGATTCTTATCTAGCAGGACTGGAAAACTCCTTTGTTATGTCTTAATTGATGTTGGCCCTAAGTTTAATTTTAACAACAATCAGCCAAGAGTGTTCTCTAAACAAACCTTGACCATTTTTTCTCTATTCTGAGACAGAAAATCTAGTCAGGTGTTCTGGAGCCTGCTCGGCTAACCTGAAAAGAAGGTACAATATTTTCATTTGGTTAATATGTGCAGGCATGTTGGGGTGAAGAAGGGGCAGTCAATAACTAACTCACGTAAGCACAAGTTAACTATTGGGAGACAGCAAATGTTGGTTCAGACAGAAGATGTTAATTACAAAGCCTGAGAAGCCGAATTCACCCTAATCTTGTCAAGATAGAGGGGACAAGGATCATCTCAGAGATTGCTGAATCATCCCTCAAAGGACTACGCATGCCCAGGGAGAAAGGTGAAAAGTTCACTGCGAGGATGAGTACTGGCCTTCATCAGAAAGACCCCTGAGGAAGAGGAGAGGCCTTCCTCAGCGCGACCACCAGGACACACAGCGCATGCGTGGCCCATATGCTAATGACTTCCGAGAAATAATTTGTTTAACCACACCTGTCCCAATGAATGTGATGAATATTCATAATTTAACCCTTAATACTGTGTTGTAGAGAGCACCAGGTGTGTGTGTTTGGAGGAGCGATCCCCACACACCCGGCGCGCCGAATAAAGCAAATACCCACCTCTCTGACTCTGTCTCTGAAGTGTCTCCTGGCCCGGTTGAGGCGTGATTCAGGGGAAAGACCCTGAATTCAACTTGCTAGTCCTGATTGAAGCTGGATAAGTTTTCCCACTAATGAGCAAGAAAAAGGTACTTTTATGGTTTTAAGGCTGCATCCCAGATTAAATAGTTGGGGGGGGGGGACGGGGATGGGGGGCTTTTACTCAGGGATAAAAAAGGATGTTCAGCTGAAATATCACTGTATGCAAATTTTACATTAAGAATTCTTATGGTGTAAATACTTAGGACTTCTTGGGTGTCCTTGCAGGCATCTGCTTCAATCACAAGTTTCCCTTTTTCGAGGAGGCCAAGGTCATGCCAAGTGTGCTTTAGCACAACCACCAAGGAAACATGGCTTATGTGTGTAGTGTGGAAGATGCTGAGGTGTGGTGATGCAATGTTTTTATTGTGTTTTTATGTTCTTTGTGTATACTTCGTACCCCAATGGTTCATCCCTACCTTCCCTACCTCCATTCCCAGTTGGTTTGTCCCAGATCCAAGCCGCTCCCCCGGTGTTCCCTATATGGTTGTTCTCCTCCCCTTGGTCTGGTTGGTTCCCCATCAATCACCCAAACCCCTCCCGTTATTCCCATAAGTTCAGTGTCTATTACCTAAGCCCTCCCTTTTTATCCTTATGTGGTCCTTGTCAGTCCCCTGAGATCCTGCCCCTTCTGATACCTCCCCTCTGGAAATCCCCCAAACCTCCACGCCCCATTGGGGCATGTGATCCCTTTCCCTCCACCCCTCGAGGCTATTGGCCTATGTGAATGTCTATCTCTGTCCATATCCCTCCCCTGAAGATCCCTATTGGTCCCCTGTTAAGCCATCCCTATTGTAATGACTCCCCTTATAAGGTGTTGCCCAGAGCTGCTCTGGGTGTGTCCTCTGTGGATACCCTCTAATAAAGTTGGATGACCTTCTGTGCCAAGCCTCCCTGCTACTTTTTATCTCTCCCTTCGTCGAGGGCTGCTGGCTGCTACAGTGCCTGGAGCCTGTGCTCCGCTCCGTGCCTCCGGCTGCTCCGCACTCCTGCCGCACACTGCTGGAGCTAGCCTGGGCAGTGGACAGTAGCGGTCACTGCGACACTGAGGGAAACCCGTCGGTGGAAATAACCTTTGTGGTGGTGCTAGCACCAGTTCCAGCATGCTCTCTTACACTACAGTTCATCTCTTGACTCTTGAAGTAATACTTCTATGGCCAAAACAAGCTCTTACAGAAGTTACGCCAAAGGGGCTTGCTTGAATTGTAATCCCACTTGGAAAGCTATGTGGACCTCTGGCAGTACTAAGGGGTATGTTAGAATTTGAGTCTGCCTGTAGGCAGCTAACAGCGAATGCAGTTATCTCCCCAGCCAGACACAACAGCAGAACTGCTTCCAGAGGGTGTTGACTGTTCCTTACTTTAAAAATATACATAAATTCAGTAAAAATATTTGAGAAGGATATCGAAAATGCCAAGCAGAAAAAAGGAGAAAAGAAGCAGAGAGAACTTGAAGAACAAGTTCTTGAAGAGCACATCTGCATTAGAGAAAAACAAGGCTTGTAATTCATTAAATCTCCTTCTTGTAGTTATACTGGAAAATGTTGAACAGAGAAGAGAAAGATTTAATTTGCCACCTTACCTAGAGGCATGCTGATATTGACACTTCTTTGTCACAGCTAGTGTGCATCAAAGGTGAATTAAATCCTGACTTTTACTAAAGGACTGGTCAATCTGTTAGTTCTGATGACAGAATGAGAGAGACTCAACTTTAAAAAATGATCCAAGTTAATCAACAAAATATGTCCGAGGCATTTTTACCTCTCCTCTGCTGTCTCCTGCTCCCTGCACTTGCACTAGTCTAAACCTAAGACTTTATAATCTTTCAAACACATGGACACCAAAGTGTCTGCTTTTCAGCACTCCAAACTGCCTGTTACATGTTAAGACACTATCTTGGAGATGTTGTTCAAATCTCTTTCTACCTACTTTGGGCCTGCAGTTTTTAAATTTTTCCCTTTCCCTTTCCCTTTCCCTTTCTTTTTTTTCCCTCCCCTCCTGAAATAGCAACTTCCTTTCATTATGCCAGATTTCTTCCCACCTGTGAGGAAAACCTGGTCCATTATAAAGTTCCTAATTAACTGTTCAGAATTACAGTACTCTACTGAAACTACTCTGCTACCAGCAGAGAACTGGTTATCTCTCAGTGTGTTGGCTTATTTTCACAGGTACTGAAGCCCCTCCGTGTTGTTTGGATGGTGTCATAGGTTAGCAAGCATAGTCCCGGAGGGGATATCCTTGCTAAGGGGTGCTTACAGTTTCCTCTGGGACCTGATAGAACCTATCAGCTGGCCAGTTTGAATATGGACAATTCTTTAAGCCACTTAAAGTTGTGACCGCCTCTGTGATACACACTTAAGAATAGACAAACTCCCCCCCAAGCTCTCTCTTGTTTCCGGCACTGGGACAGGTGGCTGCGGACTCTGTGTGGGGGCCAGCGGGCCCGGCCAGGCTGGGCCGGGCCACGGCCATCCTGGAGTCAATGGGCCTGTTCCATCCATGGAGCCCCCCCCGCCCCCACTGCCTTGCCGTGGGATGCCAGAGCGGCTTGGCTCTCTCCCCTCTCCACTTCGATAAGAAAAATTCAACATTCCAGCTGCAAGGTGCAAGGCCGAGGTGAGATTAACCCTTTTATTGCTGTGAAGAGCTGAAAACCTGAGGGAAGAGAGAGAGGAGATGCTTAAAGCTGAAATTCTGTTGTGAAGCTATGATATATCAGAGTATCCCATTGTAATTTCATGAAGATATGGGGGGTGGAGTGTTCAACTCGTAAGCAATAGGCAGATGCTGACGCAGCTGTAATTTCATGAGAAGTTTGGACAGGGAGAGATGGACCAGATGAGGACTTTTGCTCCAAATGGGAAAGGAGAAAACCTCAGTTCCTAGAGATGCTCCCAGATATAGTCCTAACGATGAAGATGAGGAAGACCCTTTGCTCCCAGGGAAGGAGAAGGGCCTCTTGTTTTTGTTTCTGAACGGCTCAACCTTAAAATTGTATCCCAAAAAACTTCAAGAGTGGACCCTCGAAAGCAGTTGCGGAAAAGCTGCAAGTCGGGGGAAGGGACTCACATGCGAGCAGAGAGACTCCTCTTCCTGAATGGACTGAACAATATTTGGAAGTGGGCGGCTGTCTCGTTGTGATACTGTTTTCATAGCATGAGCAAGAAGAGACTTCTCTTCCTAAATGGACTGAACAAGGTTATTATGGAAGTGGTAAACAGACTGAACATCTTAAGGGTTGTCTTTTTCCATTGTCAGTGGGAGAAGGGAGGAAGGTGGGGGGAGGAGGAGAGTTCTGAAGGTGGTATAATTTTTTTTTTCCTTCTTTTAGGTCTGTTAATAAACTTCTTTATATTCTTTCAAGTTTGGTGCCTGCTTTGCATTTCTCCTAATTCTTATCTCACAGAAGATAAACAGTAATGAGTATTTTGGGCCAAACCACTACATGAAATTGGTGTTTCCGCCCAGTTACAAACCCAACCCGCTACAGATGGAAAAAAAAATTCATCATCAATTGGGCCTGAAATTATTGTGGTTGTATGCATCAGTTTTTCTCCTGGATGCTGCAGATATCTGGTACTGATTTTTAGAAAGTTTGATCTTGGATGTTTTTACATAGTAATTGATGGTGTAGAAATTTAAGGAAGTTTGTATAAAAACTTACAAAAACGTTGCTTCAAATGCTTCATCAATGTCTTAAAGTGGCCTTATTTATTTGAAGTATATATTAAGATAGATGGACTTCGTTAAAACATACATTTGAAGGGTATCTTTTTGTTTAGAATGTACACCATTATCTGAACTGGTAAAATGTTTACGTCATGAGAGGAGAACATAAAATTAGAGCATTCATCAGAGATAAGAACCCCATCCAGTTTCCTTTGACTGAATGCTGACCTTTAAATCTAAAAATTGTATTTTGAATAATAAATTGTAAAGTAATTCTGGGTGAGAATCTTATGGAGGATCCATATTTCTGTCATAACCACACAGTTTCTGCCACTTTTTGTGGGCCTGCATCTAGTTTGCAGCTGCCAAATCCTTTGACTAGTATTCAATATCTTTTAAGATGTATGCAATGAAAGCTTCTTTAGGTTTATGTGGTTGCTGCTGTTAAATGTAAGGAGAGTGTAACACCCTTGTCAGCTCTGGCTTACTGCTTCCCCTTGCTTCATGTTTCTTTATCTGCTTTTAAATTAACATCATCTTTCTTTTCTTTTCTTTGATTATTTGCAAGATGGGAAATTTTTCAGCTTTCAGAAAGGGCAGTCGGACTGACACTTGAGGAGTATCCTCTACAGCCAGCACAATGTGGTGGCTGCCTTTTAGCAGTTCCGTGGAAGAAAGGTGCCTTTAGCTCTCCAAACTGTAACCCACTAAACACAGGGATGTGACCCAAAATAAATACATATGAGTAAGTAGTTTGCAGTAGAAGCACCTCTGCTGTGGCATGGAAGGAGGAAGATGGTGCAGTGCATAAGTCTGAGAGTGGGACATCTCTCAGCTCCATGTTCTCCATTGTAATTCTGTTCTTTGGTTTCCCCTGTTGTAAATCAAGCAGAGTTCTGAGGAATTTCTGCAGAAATCGTAAGTCACATGTAACATCTTCATTGCATGGAGTAAGTCATGACTTAAGTGATTACTTTCCAGAACACAGTAGCTATATGATTTGTTGTTATTTTCCCATGTAGCAGAGTTTTAAGCAGCCAAGAAGTCCATCCATACAAGTGTGTGACAAAGTATCAGCTTTCATTCCAGAGGCCATGCAAAGAACATTATTATTTAGTGGAATGACTTCACTCTTTAATGGAAAGCAATCCGTGTCAGGGAAACTATCACATATAATTTGGTGCAATTGAACTTTGTCTTTAACCTTTTACTATGATTTATGTGATTAGGTCACCAGAGGAAGTGGTTTTGAAAAGCATGATTAAACACTTTAAGGAAACAATTTCTATCTTCAAGCACCTTGTATAACTTCATTTTCAAGTGTTTGTCCTTCCTCATCAGCCTGGCTGCATTGAAATATTAAAAAATGACCTTCAAAATGCTATTTAGTTTTTTTAATACAAAAACAGGTGAGAACATCTGAAGTTGCAAATGAATTGCTATTATTCTGATACTGAGTTTCTTCAGTTTTTACTCCATACAGTTACAACATCTGTTTAACAAATTGTTAGTGATTCTAAGCATAGCGTAATAAATATAATTTTTGTGTTGTTGATCTGCTTCAACTTACCTTTTTAAAACTAGCATATAAAATTATAGCCAGTAGATATTGCCTGGAGAAATAGACACCAGGGCACAGTTCAGAAAGAAACAATTTTTGAATCGGTTCAAATTCTTTGCTTAATACCTTTATCTTTGTAATGAGCTTACATTTCTGAAGAGGATGCTTTGCTGTCCAAACACATCCCGCCCTGTTTGGCTTCTGGCACCAATGTCAACAGATGATGAAAATCACATACTATTCCAATGGTGAGCAGGTTATGACCCATCAGAGTTCATCAGTTCATGGATACATAATGAAAATTTAAAATGTAGGCAAACTAGTTTGCTAGTTAAAGTTCAACAGTGTAAGGCTTTGAACCTCTTCATTGCCTTTGGAAGGAGTCAAGGAAGAGAAGCAAGATGTTTATCAGCAGAAGTTATCATAAAAAGCCAAATCCAGCATGCGGCCCTTCCAAAACATGTTGCCAGGTCACAAAAAGGCAGACATAGTCACCAAATATGGGTGTGAACAGGGAATATACAAATTGCCCATGGTCACTGAGGCTTGTGTCCATCTGGTAACTGGAATTTGTTCCTTGCAACTGAGGGATCTGGTTGCAGCTGTGCTGTTAAGGTTCAGGTTTAAACATCAAAGCAAAGTTTATTTTCCTTTACAAATTGCATAGCCTGTCCCTGTTGAACTTCAGGGAGTTTAGCTATAAATTTTCATACATTAGCTCCATAAAGGGGGCTTTACAACTCAAGTCCAATCCCTGAGACCTCAGCTCTAACCAGGGATATCTTGCCTGCTTATCTGTACTGCCTTTATATGACTCATGTCCAGCCATGCTCTCCTCTTACAATACCTCTCTATGTGCAGCCAACACCACATAAGCTTTCCCCTACAGCTAATGTCGGGGAAGAAATATTAGTCTGGTGGAGGGAAACAGTGGAAGATGAGTGTAGTGCCTGTTCAGTAGTGCAAAATTTATATCATTATTGTCCCTTAACTTTCTTTTTCCCTGGGACATTACCAAGAACACTTTTTTTTGTGCCTATGCATGTATACAAAGATAAAGGTTAGGCCCAATATCACAACCTGATGTTGAATTCTTCATATCACCAAAAAGCCCTCAAACCTCACAGGAAACTTCAGTACAGAGTAAAGAGTAGAATATGATAGCCTTGCTTTGTGCAGATAAAGCAAGAGAGGAGGGAAAGAAAGGCATAAAAAGAGAAACAGAAGAAAAAAGATCACTAGTCCTTAGATCCTGTGTTGGTACTGATGCATGGATGGTCCCAGATCTGGGGACTACAACGAGAACAAGACAAAGAGAGAAGGAGGAAAATGAGAGCAAGGGGGACAGATTAACTTCCTTTTATAGATAAGCCAGTGCACACCTCTTATGTAACTGGACTTTTTGTGCCATGTTGTTTGTGCATGCGCAGCCAGTCCTTCTGAGCCCTTCAGGAAGTGAATTGGGATGGGGGGAGCTGATGCAGGTGCACTGAGCATGAGTCCCAAAATAGAAAAGGAAGTTGGCTGAGAACAGTGCTGCCCCACCTCTGTGGGACTCTCTCTTCCAGTCACACCTTTCCTGTCCCAAAAGTCCTTGACAAGGCCATGACATTGTATCTGTCTGATGATAAACGACTACATGTTAGAGAAAAGTTCAGCAGCAATGATGCGATATTTTTACTATTTAGACCAAATTTAAAGGGAGAAAAAAATTACATTTCTGCAAATATTTTCAATTAGTTGCTGTCCTAGGGAAGAACAAAAAAAATTTAATGCATTTCTGTGAAGTTTTAACAAGTATCACAGTCATTAGATACTTAAAGGAGGAAAACACGTAGGAGGAGTGAAAACCAGTGTAGTATTATTATTTAATTTGAAGGATGTTTTCAGAATAATGTAAGAAACAAATGCAGAGACCACTGCTGTTCAAAGTTATCAAAAGAGGACTGGTTTAGTTTGGTTTGGTTTGGTTTGGTTTGGCTTGGTTTGGTTTGGTTTGGTTTGGTTTGGTTTGGTTTGGTTTGGTTTGTTTGTTTGCAGGCTTTTGTGCTTGTTTGGTTTTTTCCTCCCGCAACAGCACGTGCATCACAGAGTCATAAAATGCCTAAATTCCTACTATGTAATGCTTCCCATTCCCTGCCATCAGCTATTTACTGAAATCCAGAGCAAGATGCATTTCTTTTCTCTTGTTCATACATTTAAACAATGCCCCACAGAGTCAGCTTAGTACCAGCTTCTTCCTTCATACTTGAGCCATCAAATTTTGGAACATCTGCCCCAGGAGGAAATGACTGAGGACTGCCCCTGTAGTGCATCCCTACTCAGGTAAATTGTTCTGAACATTTTTGCTGAATCTTGTGCTTTTCAAGAGGGAAATAAAAAAGAGAAGAAGGACAAAGAAAGCTCTTGAATAGACAATTACTTTTTAGCTATAAAAAAATGGAAAAAATAATGGAGACAGATCTAGTGAAAAAAAACCATCACCATTAAAAACTAATCAAACATTTGCATTTCAGAGGTAAGTTTCTGTGCAAAAATTTGGGGAACAGTAGGTTGACAGTGAAGGTTATTGACTGTAATTTGCTGCATATTTCTAAGTTATACTAAATATATTGAGGATTTAGTCAGTTTTGCATAGCTGTTTTATTATTCTTTTAGAGTGAGTAATTTATAGCTGTTCTCAGGGATATTTTGTCAGCCACTTACCTCCTTCAGCTGGACTTGTGATAGGGAGGGATATAATGAATTTCTGTTTAATATGATAAGAATTAATCAGACCACAACAGTAGGAGAATAATGACTGCCTTCATGATTAAATATTTTGTATTTGGCAAAAAATTTGCAACTGAAAATAAAAATAATTTAATCTTTATTCCTTATCGGAACACTGAAAAATGTTGATGACACAGTGAACTACAGTATATTTGTTATATGTTGTGATTTTAGTTGTTTGTAACTAAGAGAACCGTTTATTTTAGTGGGAAAAGTTCCTTGATGTCTACTCAGTTCTCCCACCCAGATGTCCTGTGGTACTGTGAAAACTTTTATCCATCAGATGGGCTATATTCTTTATGGCTTTGGTCCGCTATTACAACCTTTAGATAAATTTAAGTGTCCTTTTATGGATTTTTACCTTCTAAAGGATAACTGTGTATTTGAGATCACTACTTTAACTACAGCAGAAACAGAACAACTGTGCAAATACTGTGTGCTGTTGGAAATAATTAATTATGCATGTTTTCCTGCAACATAATCAGTCTTTCTCATGTCTCCTTAACCCTGTTAGAAGAAAATAAGAAAAACACAAATGTAATTCACATTTCTTACTAATTTTCCATAAATGTTGTGTATTCTTCTGCATGAGAAAATATTTATGAAAAGTTTCATAGACAGAGCAGCAAGTATACCTTCATACTGGCATCATAATTTATTAGACTTCTAGTGAGGCTAATTTGAACTTGTGAATAACACAAATGGCTTATTCCAGAACCTCACTGAAGGCATGGATCCCAAATATGGAGACAGAAGCGCTTCTGCTTGAATCAGTGCAAGAATTATTATTCTGAGGTACTGTTTCTAACAAGGTGATTTGTCATGACTGCTTTTGAACTTCCTTGAACAATTTCTTGAACTGCTTGCAGCTGTAATTTAAACCCAGGGAGAGATTAAATATTTCCTAAAAGTGTACTGACAAATTAGCACTCATGAAGGGGCTTGAAAATGTTAAGTCTTATTTTCTTAGTTTACCTGTTGACAGTAATAGTGCCCATAAGGCATTTAGCAGATGTTTGGTCATCACATCAGTATCTCAGTTTCTTCTAGGAGAAAGGTGAGTATTTCTGTATCCATAGATCTTCTTAGCTGCTTGAAGTATCCAAACGACAACTTTGCTCTTTCAATCCTGCTCAGTTGGTGGGCATTTTCTAGCTGGATTTTTCCAAAGCTTTCCATGCAGTTTCTCACAGCTTCCTCCCAGAGAAACTGATGTGTGATGGTCTGGACAAGTGTTTTGCAGGGGCCCTGGCTCATGGACTGCCCACAGACAGGGATGGTAACAGCTCCTTTCTAAGCTGGCCACCTCTCACAAGTGAGGTCCCCCAGGGATCAGTGTTGGGCCCAAAGCTGTTAATTACCTTCATAAGTGATCTGCACAAGGGGGTCAAGTGTACCGTGATGATGCCTGTGGTGGTGCCAAACTGAGGGAAATGGCTGCTTGGGAAGGGAAAGCTACCCTGCAGGAAGGCCTGGATAGGCTGGAAGAGTGGGCTGCCAAGAACCTTATGAAGTCCAGCAAAGACAAGTGTAAGGTCTTGCACCAAGGAAATCATAATCCAGGAGGGCAGCACAGGCCGGGATCTACCCAGAAGGGGAACAGCTCTGTGGAAAGGGACCCAGGGTCCTGGTAGACATCAAATTCACACTGAGTGCACAGAGTGTGCTGTGGAAAAGAGACCCAGTGCTGGACTGCATCAAAAAGTGCATCATCTGCAGAGACAAAGGAGCCCCTATCCCACTCTACTGAGTGCTTGTCAGGCCACTTCTGGAATACTGTGCTTGACTGGTTTTTTTACAAGGAGGCTGGAGAGAGTCCAGAGAAGGGCCACAAAGATGCTGCAAGGGCTGGGAAGCCTGCTGAGTGAGGAAAGGCTGAACCACTGGGGTTTGTTCAGCCTTGAGAAAAGAAGGCTGAGTTGAAATCTTATCACCGTGTTCCAGCAGCTAAAAAGAAGATGGAAACTCCCTTTGTCTAAGGAGTCTCATGGAAAAGACAGAATGGGACAATAGGTACAAGTTACTCCTGCGGAGGTTCCAAATGGAGACAAGTGGAAAATGTTTCACAGTGTGAAAAATCTTTGTAATAATCTCATCCCCAAGGAAGTGGTGGATTCTACATTGCACATTTTTACAATCCAGCTGCACAGGATGTTGGGCCATCTTGTATAGATCTTGCTTTTGCCTGGAAAGGTTGGATCAGATGATCCTTGAGGTCCCCTCCAACCTAGGATTCTATGATTCTATGAATTCAGGCCAAACTCCACTCAGTTTTATTAGAGATTTTGAACATGTTAGTTATACAGGCTTAGACTCCCTAGTGCAGGGGTTTTGTTTTGTTTTTTTTAAGCAGACTGTAGTACAAAGAATATTTGTATTAGTAGTTCTTAACATCCATAGTGTTGTGTTTTCTTCTTCTGTATTTTTAGTATGCAGCAGAATGCAATAAGATTTGATTTTATACTTAGAGTAAAAAAGTTCTAGACTTGCCGTAGCTATTGTATAGTGTAAAATAAAATCATTACAAGCATCTACTAATCCTGTTGGCCTGTGATTACCATCAAGTGGTTTATAATATCACAATCTGACTGTGCTATGAATAAGTCAGGGTAATTTACTTTGAACTGTAATTGCTCAGATAAGAACTTTCTTGGTTTTGTTTTATTCTCTCATCTTCTGTTCCTCCTCTTAACTTTTAAAATTTATTTATTTTTCAGTTTCAGGGTGTCTCGGTTTGAGACATATTAGGAGGAAACATCCTGAGATTAATATCTTCCAATAGAAGGCAGGTTTCAGCAGCCCCTCCCCCACCAGGTTCAGAAAGAAATTTCTTGGAGGAAAGTGAAAAGTTGTTTCTTTAACAAGCGGAGTGCATGCAGGCACGAGAGGGGAAAAAAACAAAAAGAATAATGATTGACAATAAAACCTCTTGCTGTGGAGAAGACGTGGTAGACTCAGAGTCACTTCTGTAGGTGTGCCTCTGCTCTCTTAGGAGCTGGGGTGCAGCGTGGGCCCCTCTGGGCCACGGTGTGGGGCCTCCCGGTGATGGTGTTCTGGACTGGAGCAAAGCTGAACAGTTCCAGGAGAAGAAGAAAAAGCCACAGTCCTAGGAAAACTTTCTTGCCTCAGCTACCAGGCTAGCTAAAAAGCAAAAGATTTTAACTCTCCATCTCCTGAGAAAGGTCCTGAGAACTAGGGAAAAGCAGGAAGCTTCTCCCTCAGCTCTGCAGAGGTGAGAATGCAGGATAGTGTGTGTGTCCTTGAACACAAACTGTGTTGAAGAACTCACCTGGCTTTCCCCCTTCCTCTCGGACCCAACTTAAAGGCACAGAAAAGCACAGGATTATGCCTGGGCAATATGCAGGTGATGGGGGATACAGCATCATAAAGTCACCCCAAGACAGAGGGATACTTCTACCTTTATCTGGACTCTTCAAAACCAGAATGTGTTTACAGATTCTCTCATTTCCATTTTATGAAACGTTAAAACAAACCACGCATGCAGCCACTTCCATGTTGTAGATCATCTATAAATATGACTTAGGTTCTGCAGCATAAGTCTCCCTGTAAACAGTACAAGATTAACCACGTGATAGTTCACATACGAGCAAGAAAATTCACGTAAATTATTAGTGTTGAGCCCTTTTTTTTTCTGGAGATGGATTTGAAGTTGGAAGCTGTATTTAAAAAAAAATTATTATCTGTGTTTTCTGTATTTCAGAGTTTTGGCCTTGCTGAGAAGGAGACAACAAAAATATTTTCATTCTGCCATGATGATATCATCTGTGATGTGAGGATCAGAGCAGTTAATACTGCATTCCTACAGTCTGCAGGATGAGGAGAGATCACGGCTATTCACTCAGGATGAAGACTGCATTTTCTTCTCTGGTGTTTATGTCACTTCTCATTAATTCTGAGACATCTGCTACTGTACAAACCAGGATAAACAGAGTCATATGTTGGATTAGACCTTTGTAATGAATTAATTTATTTCCCAGCAAATTGTAAAAATGAGCAAGGCCAAAATCCCTCAGGGCAGAAAAACGTCACAGTGATTGCTAATATATTATTGTGCAGAGAAATGCCTAATTAAACCCCTGTTAGGATATCATACCTGCTTACTGCTAAATTCTCCAGAAAGTTTATTTGATATGTCTAAGCTCATTAGCAAACTCCTGTTGATAAGAAGCAGTTCACTGGGCCTAAGTGTGTCAGAACAGAATGACTAAATTGTGAGAATTCATGGGCCTCTGCTTTGAATGATTAATTTGACTCTTTGTAGAAAGCGCACAATTTGGAAACTAATTTTCTCTTTGCACAAAGCAATTTGTCCTTGTGTTGCCTTTGAAAAGTAAACTGTTCAAATGTGAGGCTATTATCATCTTCATTCTATTAATCTCTGAGTTTCTCCCTCTCAGTGCATTGCTGCTCTTGCATTAGTGCTTGCTAAAATCTCAAATGTGAGATGGTATAATTTCCCTCTAAATACAACAGGTGTATCCTTTCAGCATTGTCTTTGTGGCACAGAGCCTTTTTTCTCTCAATGATGTTTAATATATACAAAGACAACAGCTTTTCACTGGACTATTAACAGAAATAAATCATAGTTTGTATGCACAGGGAGTACAACTGACTTGGCAGGAGGGAACGTCCCCTGGATGAAATCTGGACTATATTAAAGTTAACATCAAACCCCTGCCAATTGCTGTGAGACTGAGATTGCACTGTTTTGATCACCTGTATGATTCTGTCCCTGCTGTGTCACTGTTGCCAAGAATATTACTCTGTCTGCTATGTGATTGCTTGGCTGAAGGGAACAGTTCCCAGTCTACTCCCCAGTGAACTCTTTATGTCTAAATGCCAGAAGTCACCACTGCATTTGGCATTTTCAGCATAACAATTAAAATATGGAGCCAAGCATTTTCTTTCATTTTCTGTCTTCCTTTCCTAGAATTGAAGAAAAATAAGCCTGTCAATGCCAATGACAGCAGTTCCTACCCTCTGCATTAACAGCTCACTCAGACCACACCTTGGGGAATAAGGGAGGACTGCACAATATCTTGTCCTGTTGCAACCTCATTGCCAGAGACTGACCAAAATGACCTGTAGCTCCAGCCAGAGAGCACTGGACATGGCCTGTGGGCTCCTTGACCTGTTGCTGACCTTAGACAAGGAAAAATCTCTATTTTAAATAGAACTGATGGATTCAAATGGATGGAATGAAACAGTAACTATATGTCCAGGTGAGGGCTTACCTCTTCCAAGTCGAACAATCATCCATCCCTCCAGAAAGAAGTGCTGACGTGTTACAGCCTTTTGCTCAGACTGTTTTCCAAAATGGTAGAGTACTTCAGTATATTTTGAGCTGTCTCTAGAGGCAAATTTCCACAGTTTTATTCCTCTGTGGTATTATATTGGAAAACACACTTTCCTTCAAGTTCTGATGGAACACATTATGAATAGGAGCTTATCAGTCTCTGATGCCAGCACCATGCTTCTAGGAAATACTTGATATGCTTGTCATTCCAAACACTTCCTCATATCCCTGATTCCATTGTATTCTGTGAAATTTAACAGGCATCCATCTTTGTGATCCTACTTTCAAGATAAGGAGCACGGACCTCCAAAGCCTTTCTTAAACCAAACAATGCCTATTTTCTGCTTTAGCCTTGATTAAAAAGAGATAAGAAACACATAAAGTGACATTTATGCTAAATTTACGTGGTCTGTTCTGGTCCTCGCCTGTAATTATCATGGTTTAAAATGTTCTTAGTTTACACTAAACTATATGAAAATTCTGTATTTACTATAGTGAAGGACAAAATGGAGTGTGTACTGCCTGGAACAGGAGCACAGATACAGATATAATTGTTTCCCTCAAATTTAGAAGCAGCCAGGTTGTACAACAAAACCTGCTTTGTAAGAAGAGGCATGCTCTGAATCAGATGCAGCTAAAGCCTGCCAATGCAACACAAGCATCAATCATCACCTTTGGTGTGAGCAGAGAATTTTTCCACTGTTCAGAATGTGTTGCCCCCAGCTACTATTTCCATTCCATTATTTCCTACAGGCTGTAAGGACTGAAGACCATCTCCTTTTCCTATGCTGCATTTAGAAGTGCTGTTAATAATGAAACTCTGTGCTGTGGATAATTAAACTTAATAAATCTTATTCCTTCCAATCTTGAGGTTGCTTCTCTAAAATCTGTACAGAGTTGGGCTGGGTCTGGCAATTTATCAGCTTAGTTCTGGCTTACTATTTAGTAAGATTTACAAAAAAGTAAAAAAAAAAAAAAAAGGGGACTCAGTGATTGTGGCTGCAAGTTATCTTAGAAAAATTTTGCATGACCTTCAGAGACCATTACTGAAATAAGAAGAACCAGTGTCCTTTGAGGTTTCTTTGCTGCTTTGGGTGTGAAATGAAGATCAGTGATTCAAAACACATGGTGTTTATCCATGTATCTAACCCTTGTTATGAAAATCTCTTTTCTCACATCAAACTGTAGAAAATTAATGTGTTCTGGGAAAATTTGTCTTGATGAGCTCTGATCCTCTTCCAGTCCTCTCCTTAATCATAGATCAGTAGTGCTGGGAGGCTATACTAGCAGGGCATGCCTGTTCTGTTTGTCCTGCTATAAGCTTCATACCTTGTCTTCAGCTGCTGATCAAAGTCACAGAAGAAATACTAATCCAAGCTGGCATGATGTGCTATGCCATAACACTGTGCCATATGTCTGCTGTGCAGAACACAAACTTTGGAAAGCAGTCTTCTGGATCAGACCAGAGTGATTGCACGTAGAAATTTCACACCACTGAAGCTGCTAGGCATTTGTAGTGGTGGTTTCATTAGTTTCAATCAGTCAAAAGCTTCCATTTCTTCTGAATGAACATATTCTTCATTTATGCATCATATCCTGAGTATGAAATAAACATGAAAAGTAGCCTAAAAAAATGAACAGAGATTTTCAAGTCAACAATATAAAAAAACCTTATTCTAGAATTTTTCTAAGCTATGTGTTTGCTACATTGAATAGTTGTTGTAATTTTTATTGGTTTTTTTAAAGAAATATTTCAGGAAAAACAGGAAAAATTGTATCCTATTTGAATGGCGAATTTCTGATACATGACTTTATAGCAATAGTAGTTATGTTCAAAAAACAAAACAAAAAAGCTGAAATAAATTTTGCTTCTGACATTATCTTTAGTTGTGGCCAACTCAGGGAGGACCCATGTTTTTTTGGGCACACTGTAGTTAAAACAGAATAAAATTGCCATGCTTGGATATCCTTTAGTCTGGAGTAAGTTATGCTAAAATAGTTGTATTGTTATTTGAGATATTTTTGTGCTTTCTAAAACCACCTCCTTAGGATTTTTGAGAGGTTTTGGGTTAATTGATTCCTTATTTCCATTATTTTTTAAAATTTACTTTTAAACATAGTATTGTGAGTAGGGACACTTTCAGCACTATACGATTTTTTCTCATTTTAGGGAGAAAAAAATTTTTGATTCCTTTGTAATTGACTGTCTGACTCTTGATCTAACCCCAATGCATCACTACTCTCCTTTTCTTCTGAATAGGGCAAAACGATGAATTTGAATAAACTGTCAGAGAGACAGTGGGAGAATATTTTTATTCAGTAAAGTTAAGTAAGAACTGCGAAAAGCAAAATGGTGAGTAAGCATTTAAAGAATATGGGCTCAGGTTCTCTGTCATCTACCTGTATTTGGGACGATGGCATGAAGTAGAAGACTGGGCTGAAAAGGAGCTTATGTGCTTGAAAGGATGTTGTAGAGTTTAAATGTTTATTTCCTGAGGACCTCTTTGCTATTGTAGAATTGTACTGGACAAACTTTGTAAAGACTTTCAGCCTGGCTGCATGACTAAATATTCAAGAGACAAGAGGATTGCTACTACACTTTTTATGTTCCTGTGTAAATAATTTTGTCTAAAACTCACAGGTTTCTGTATCTTACGGTCTTGTCTGCCAATGATTTAGAAGAGATAAAAAATAATAAAAGTAAAGGAGAGTAAAAGAGAAAGAATGTCATTGTGGGAGGTGATTGATTACAACACTGTCCTTCCATTCAGGCTTTTACAGTGAGATTATAAATTATGAAGCAGAAGAACAGGGACAGGGGCAGTTTATGCATATTGCTGATGGAACTACTCCAGATAGAACATCATAACAATACTCTATCTAATTCTCTTTCTTTTATATGAAAACATATGCAGAAGTCAAAAGGGGAGATAAATGACATGACTCTGGTCTGGTTGGTGCTTTTCCACTTTTCTGCTTTGTGTTCTTGAGCTGTTCTGTGCTATTGTGTGTGTGCTGTGCTGTGTTCTTGTGCTTTTCTCACAGGGGTAACACATCAAAATAATTTGTGCATGGAACAACAAAGAAATTTGTTGCTCTTGCAAGTGTGATAGCTATTGCCAAAATTTGGGTTACCATCATGGGCTTCAGTGAAACAGATCCAATATCCAAAATTTTAGCAAATATATATAGTCTAGTTTAGTTAGGCATATGTGAGTGGAAGAGGACTTACTCAAATTCCCCTGTAACAAGTGAGGAAAACTAGGAGAGAAAATTTTGAATATATTTCACAAAAATATAAAGAATAGAGAAATTACTAGAGAGATAGAATACCTATGTTACCAACTGGGAATTACACCCTTGCTATACATGAAAAAATAAGGCTATATTGAGGGGGTTACTTGTGTCACTAAGGTCTGCAGATTGAGTTTTGTCTGTCTTACAATGTCAACTATAGCAATATACTCTAGTGTAATGTCAGAATTTTACTATGGTATCTTGTTTTTGATGCATTTTTGCATTTGCTTTGTGCTCTCAAGAGTGAATATTTGAGTGATTATTCAAGTGAGAAGATCATAATGAGTAAAACTTCACACGACTTGAACATAGAAAATGACTCAGAAATTACCCACCTAAATCATCCAGTAAGTTACAAAGAAGGAGAAATGCCAAGAAAGTGAGATCATTGCATATTTTGGCAAACTTTTTACTGGTTTCAGATATCCTGGGTAGGTTTTGTTTGTTTGCATGTTTGGTCTTGTTTCTTGTTGTTTTTTTTTTTTCTCCTTCTGCTTCCCTCTAAAAAGACTGGTTTTCATTGTGTGTTTTGTGGTTTTCTTTGTTTGCTTTGCTAAAACATAATATATTTTTCTTAAATAGAACTTTTCTAGAACAGATTTCTGGTTCACAAAATGCCGTTCTATGCCAGGGGAAGAAAAACGCAGTTTCTAATGTATTTTGTCCAGCTCTGGTGGCTGTATGGCTCTGGGACCTGGCTGAGTTCTTTGTGTCTGACTAGAGGCTGTGAGCATCCTCTGTAGCTCCATCTACCTGAATTAACCCTAAAATGTTGGACTTCAAAAGTAGTGAAACCTACAGTTTCTCCCTTTTAAATGAATTTCAGTTTGAACAGGAAGTCGTGAATCATTTATCAAGACAAAGACAGTGGTAGCTCAGATTTTTTTACCTTTTGAAGGATCAGGGTTTTGGAAGAATTCAGTGTTTGTGACAAAATCCAGAGCCCCACAAGCTTTGCACAGTTATTATTTTTGATGCAAATGACTCCCTTAAATGACTCCAGATTGCAAACACTTTCAGACTTTTTGTCATTTTGTGCCACCAGAATAGGTACATGTGATCTAGTGAGCCGTATGTATGAGAGGCCGTCTCATCTGGGGAAAGATGGATTTAGGTTGAAGGAAGCTTATAGTTGTGCTTCTAGGTTGTAAAAGCTATTGCTCTGAAGAGGAGTTTTAAAAAGAAGTCTTTTTCTGAATCAAGTCTGTTTTTTCTGTGATGGTAGCTGGTGACTGACCTTCCTGTCCTTATCTTGACCCACACTTTTTCATAATTTCTCTCCCCTGTCCAGCTGAGGAGGGTGGTGGTAAAGCAGCTTTGGTGGGCGCTTGGTGTCCAGCCAGGGTAAACCCACCATGATCTTAAATCTGTTCAGGAGCTGCAGCTTGTACAGAATTTATTGACCACTTGATAAATAAAACAGGGCGTCTTTCCTGAGAACCATAAATCTGTGATCTACAAAAAGACCTAGGTCCTCCATACTTCAGAGAATGCCTTTTCCCCATGGTGCTTGGCCATGGTTGCCATCAGTGTGGGCAGCTGCCTGTTCATGGGATTGGAAAAGGGGACTGTGTAGGGGGGACAAGGCCTTACGGATAAGATTACTCACCAGATTTTTTGTTTGGTGGAGCAACTTTCCTTCAGAATGGCATTAAAGCCACCATCCTCCTGTTTTCTTCTGTTCACCTGAGCTCAGGCTTAGCCAAAGAAAAAGGTCAAAGAATCTCTTGCTAGAGAAAGAGGGAGTGGGGGAACGGGGATTGCACTGACTGCCTAGAAGGAATTAATTTTCTGTATTCTCTTTTCACTCTTTAAAAAAAGTGAAGGGTTTTCAGTCTGAATAAACTGTTCTGGTTTAGTCAGGATGGAAAAACACTGACAGTTTTCATTTTAAGATGCACAAAAAATAAACACATTAAAAAAAGCCTTACGGGAGCTTCAAGAGTTCTCTGATGAAGCAAAGGATAGACCAAACTAAACAGAAATGCTAGCTTCCCCTGCCTGAAGTCTACTTTCCAGTGCTTATAATCCTGCTTTCCTTTTGCTTCTTCAATCTATGTGATGTCTTGATTATCTTTCTCTTTAAGAAATTTTAGATATTGAAAAATACGTTTATTTTCAGACTGACTAATACTCATTGTTTACTGTCATTGTCAGAGAAAGTGAAAGGGATTGAACAAGCTTGATTTCAGAAAGGACTTCTTGACCCATGAAATACTATTGGTCATGTTACTTACTCCCTTGTCAGATGGTTGGTTTGAGCTGATGTGCAGGTAATAAACTTTAACTCCCAATCCCTGTGGAGATGTATGTCTGAAAGGGTATTTTTAAAGATCAGTGGTTCTTGTCTCTATAATAAGCACTGCATATAATTTCATGGTGTATTCTAGTAAGCTGTATTTCTAATTTTATTATAAATGGACAATTCTCTTGACTACATTGCAATTAAAACAACAGAAAAAAAATTAATTTGTAGTAAAAGAATCAAGAATTTCAGTAGTCAAAAAAGAGGAGTAAAATTAAAAAGAGGAAAAAGATAAAATATAAACTCTAGAGTAACACAGTTATGATATTTTAAAAGCTTTTATAAGAGAAATAAACTGAGGACCTAAGGGTTAGGATCAGATTGTATTGTGTAGAACACTTTTAAGACCTTTTTGTTTTAATTTCTGGGTATAAATGTTTGTGAAGAAGCCTATATTTTGTCAAATAATAATGGCCTGAGCCAAAAATTAGATGGAATACAATAATAGAATCATAAAATCATTACGTTGGAGAAGACATTTAAGTCATTGAGTCCACCTGTAAATGCAGCATTGCTCAGTCCACCACTAAACCACATCCCTTAGTGCTGAATCCACGCATCTTTTAAATACGTCCAGGGTGGTGACTCAAATTCTTTCCTGGGAAGTTTGTTCCAGTGTTGAACCACATTTTCAGTGATAATTTTTTTTCCACTTTCTAACCTAAGCCTCTCGTGATGAACTTGAGTCTCTTTCCTCTTCTATCATTTGTTACCTGGGAGAAGAGTCTGACTCCTGCCTCTTTGCAGCTTTCTTTCAGGTAATTGTAGGGCTTGATAAGGTCTCAAGATGTTAGAAGAGAAGGACGTTTGGTGTAGTCCTATAATTTCCATGAACTTGATATATGTTAGGCAAAAAATAATAGGCCAGTTTCCAAGAAGTCTAATACCTGTGGAAAGTGAAATATAAACATTTAGCAGAGCATGCTGCTTTCTGGCCATACTTGAAACTACATTTTTCCTTTGGGGACTATAACACCAAGTTTGAGATCAAAAAAGATGTGAGGTGCCTGATAACTATAACATCTTCCACACGCACATGTTGACAGGCGTACTTGTCACTCAGGTACGGGTTAAATGGGAAGTTTATGTGACCTGTGACCTACTCACTGTCTTTGTACACCCACTTTAGGACTGTTTTATTGGAATGCACTTCCTCTGGCAGCTATCCAGTTCCCACCACCCAGCCTACATCTGGCCCCAGCGTAACTTACGCTTGCTTTTTCATCAGGGCCAAATTTAGAAGGAGGTTTCCCTGCAGGGTCTGTCATGAGATTATCAGTTGGTTTAATGAGCCAACCTCAGCAAAAGGTGTCTGTACTGTGCTGTGTAAAGTAATTGAGAAACACCTCTGCCTCTGAATTGAAAGGGTTGCACTAAAAAAAACCAGACTTCAGTCAACATCTCTGATTCCTTCATCATAATCATTAGCAATATTATTTTTGTTTTTCTTTGAACTAGAAAACTGTGTTTTGGTGTATCTTGTAGATTTCAGCTGGCTCATGACCACAACTAATAAGACACTTCAAAAATAGTATCAAATGTCCATTTAGAAATGGTGTCCTTCTGTGGAAACATTAATACAGGTTCTCTTTTTGGCACTAAACTCCTTGAAGGAATTTTGGGAAAATCTGACAGGACCAGTACTTTTTTTTCTTAAGATGAATCCTGGTTTCAAAGCAGTATAGAAAATTCCATGAATATGGAATGGCTGATATGCTTCATTTTTTGTTTACATAAATACAATAGTCTAATCTTTAAATTATCTTGTTTGTCTCTGAACATGAAAGGTGTTTTATCAGCCCATCTGCTATATATATATATTTTAAATCTCTCTCTCTCTAATGACAGTTAAATTCTCACCTCTTTCGCTGACCTTTTCTTACTGAAATCTATTGAACCAGCTGCAGGCTAGTGACACAAGATGCTATAAATTTCAGGATTGCACCTGGCCTAAATACATATCCTTTTCTCCTGCCCTCTTTCTTTTTTATAGGAAGTTCTATCTTCAGGGACCTGACTGAATTTCTCCTTCAGAAGCAATGTTAATATTATATTCTGTAAATAACCCTTCTGTGTGCATGTTAGTGCTTGTGTATGCAGATGCATGCTGAATTCAAGTCACCTCTCCTTTGCTTATGATTCTCTTCCAATCATATTGCAAAAGGTATATAAAAGATTTCTATATTAAAATTCAGTTATTACCTTTTGATGTAATAGCATCGATTAAAAGCACTTGAATATAGCTGAGTTGCAATATACACAGAAAAACTTCATCACTCTTGTGCTGTCTTTAAGGGTAATGATTAATGTACCATTGCAGGATGATATATATGCCCATAGATTACTGTTTGAATTACTGTGCCTTCTTTATGCCTTATTGTTTCCAGTGATGTCTGAACATTTCATATAAAGATCAGAGAATTAAAGCCTGTTCTTTTTCTTCCCACAAAGGTTTAAAAAAAAAGTAAAAGAAGTAGAAAGAAGTTCTTTCTCATATTCAGAAGGAACTGCCTGTGCATCAATTTCTGCCCATGAAGGGGGACACAAAGGAATTTCAGCCATTCGAGCAGTTAGTCAGTTTCATTGGGGGCCCAACTTAAAAGTCTCTATGCAAACCTAGACCACACAGGGAATAAACAAGAGGAGTTAGAGATGTGTGGATGCCTTCAGGGGTATGATCTTAATCTCACTGACATCACAGAGATGTGGTGTGATGGCTTTTATGGCTGGAGTGTTGAAGCATACAGGCTCTTTAGGAAGGACCAACAAGGAAGATGAGGAGGCAGTGTTGCCTTCTATGTCAATGACCATCTGGAGTGCATGAAACTGCACTTGGAGCTGAGGAGCTGACTGAGAGCTTATGCATTGTAAGGCCCCAAAAAACTTGCTCGATGAGACTTCTAAAAGGACTTCCAGTTGTTCATGTACTCTGAATTAGACTCACAGGAGAAATACCAACAAGATAGTCTCAAGAGGTCAAAACAACAAAATAGACTTTACTGGCGATCCTAGACAATCTGAGAACTTTGGCAAAAAGTTTAGTGCAACATTCAATCAACATAAAACACTTCCTTCTCAAAGCATTTACTTAGCCCATTCAACTTAGCAAACTCTAAGCCCATTTGATTTTAAGTTACTCAAAAATTCCAAGAAGAGGGCATTAAGAAGAAAGAGAAAGGGCTGTGTGGTGCAGTTGACACACTGAGGGAAGGGATGCCATCCAGAGCAACTTTGACAGGCTTGAGAGGAGGGCCTGTGAGGGCCTTGTGAAGTTCAACCAGACCAAGTCCTGCATCTGGGTAGGAGCAATTCCAAGCACAGATATGGACCAGGGGAGAATGAATCAAGTGCAGCCCTGGGAAGAAAGGCTTGGGGGTGTTGGTGGACAAGAAACTCGACACATCTTGACAAGGTGTACTTGTAGCCAAGAAAGTCCCTTGTGTCCTGAGTTGCATCAAAATAAGTGTAGCAAATCTAGTGAGAGGATTCTACTCTCTTCTGCTCTACTCTTGTGAGACCCCACTTGGAGTACTGCATCTGGAGTTCCCAGCAAGTCCAGAGGAGAGCCACTAAAATGATCCAAGGCCTGTAGCACCTCTCCCATTAAGACAGGATGAGAGAACTGGTGTTGTTCAGCCTGGAGAAGAAAAGGTTCCAGAGAGACCTCACAGCAGCTTTCCAGTATGTGAAAGGGGCTTACAGGAGACGTGGAGAGGGATTTGTTGCATCATCAAGCAGTGACAGGCCAAAGAAAAATGGCCTTAAGCTGAAAGAGGGTAGACTTAAATTGAATTTTGGGAAGAAATTCTGTGCTGTGAGGGTGGTGAGGCACTGGAATAGGTTGCCTGGAGAGGTTGTTGATGTCCCATCCTGGGAAGTGTTCCAGGCCAGGCCAGATGGGGGTGTGAGAAACCTGGTCCACTGTATGGTGTTGTTGCCCATAGCAGGGAGTTGGAACAAGAGGTTCTTTATGGTCAGTTCCAATCCAAACCATTGTATAATTGCGTGATAAATCGCTGTGGCTGGACTAAATTCAAATGGGCTACAAGAGCTGGCACGAGTGGCTTCCATTCCTAAGGGAGTAGAGAGGTCACATAAAGAAATACCACCACCACCTCCCTCCAAGATTATTTAGAAATTGTTGTAGAGTAGAAGAGAAAAAACTATTGAACACTTTTGTACTTAGTTTTAAGAAATTACTTCTCATGAAGCAGAGTAGAGTTTAAATTTTTTTTCTTATTAATAGCTTTTAATAAGATAGCTGAAAAAATAAGTATAACAAATATTACATTGGCACAAATAAGAGAAAGCCTGTGAAAAAAAAATCTGCACTATTTCACAAAAAATACTTCATGCTTTAATTTGAGGAATATTAAAACTTGTGGATATTTATTCAAGAAATAAAGAGTAAGGTTTACAATTAAAATAATGATGAAATTTTATGAAGGAATTACAGGGATGTAATTTTCTATCTATGGACATAATTTTAATATATATATTCATTACAGTCAGGGAGCAAAAATTCTGCTGAGTAACATCTCTGACCAATGAAAACGAGCTCATCTTGACCTTGAGTTCTGAGCCATTAGAGACCCTTGTGGACAGTATTAATTATTAAAAATAATCATAGATGTATTGAGTGAATAATTTTCAAAACCCTTTTCTCACTAGAACTAGTAATGAAATGAAGTTTCACCCCTGCAGTAAATTCTAGCATATAAGAGATCATTGCCGTTTTCTACTGGATCTAAAAGTCAAGAACAATGAGGGAACAGAACAGAGTTTACAAAAAGAGTGGAATAACTGTGATTCCAATGAAATATCTAATTTTATATATTTTTGTTTTCCTTATATTGTCACTTTTAGTATAGAACATTGGTGATGCTGTTTAGTATGATACATTAAATTAGAACACTGGAATAAAACATAGAATGTAAATTTCCAAAGACATAAGCTGCAATATGCTCTGTCTTGAATTATTTTGAACATTTTCCTTTCATCTTGAAGCAATCAACACTTTTCAATGACACCATAACAACTATATACAATACAGTTTTCTGTTAAGGAAATCTTGTTTTGAAAATTCTCCAGTGGATTAAAACTTTTTCCTGACAAAGTAGGCAATCAGCCAACAGATTCAGCGTTTTGTCTTGTTGACAGAGCTCAGCATTCCATGTGACTCCACTGCAGCATCTCTTACATGTGGTTGTTTAGTCAGTCTTATCTCAGATCCAGCCATTTGTAGAAATGCTGTGTGTGATTTCATTCATTGTGTGATGTAAAAAGAACAACCACAACAAAAGAGATTCATCAGTTGCCAAAACCTCTGCAAGGCTTTTCCTTTCCCTTTCCATTAGAACGTTTTTCTTCAACTTTCTCCTGAAATTTCAAGTGATTATTCAAGCGTGAGAGCGGACACACACACGGACACATGTATGCATGTATCTGCACACACGCAAACACAAACAGGCCTTTCAGAACAGGAGGGGGATGCTGGTTTAACTTTGCCAGTGTAAATCTGTAGATCATTGGATATGAAGATCACAGAAAAAAAAGCCAATCTGCTTAGATCTAACTCTATTAGGATCATGTATGTTTTGAATGGTAGGAAAGAATTAAGACCAAAATTGTCAGACTTACTTGGCTTCATCCAAGATTTATGGCAGCTTTTTCAAGAGCAAATAAAACAAGCCCACAGGATTTATATCCATATTACTTTCTTTCTTCTCTTTCAATATTTTATAAATGTTACAGGCAAAGTCAACCTTTGGAGACAACAAAATTAAACAATTTTCCCCCTCAAACTTCAGCGAGATCTTCTGTGTTTTGCAGCTTCCTCATCCTTTTATGCTGATTTTTTTGTTTTGTTTTGTTTTGTTTTGTTTTGTTTTTTACTGTTTTCTGTAAGTTTTATACACATTTTCTGGTCCATTTACCAAACATGAATATGTTTTTTTCCCACTATTTCATATTGAAAAATATTATGCTTTGGTTTAGATTGTTAGTGCTTCATTATCCATTCCATTGGTTTTTGACTCAAATTGATTTTTAAAACAAACATTTCAGTCAAATCTGCTAGACAGATGAAGAGACATAGACAGTTTAAACACAGAAATGAAACAGTGAAATACCAAATTTATTCTTTGGATGCATAAGAGAGAAAATTCATTTTACTTTTTGTGTCTCTGTAAGTAAATAAGGTTCTCCCCTTTCTTTTAGATTCTTTAAATAAATTTTACCACTAGAAATATGTCTCCCATTCATATAATGGCAAGAAGTTTATGTGCATAGTAATAGAGACCTATTACAATTAATAATAATTGGGAGACCTTGGAACTATGGAACAATGTATGGTCTGCTTGAGCAAAATATGTTATGTACAATGAAAGGAGAATTACAGTATGAGATAACTCAGCCTTCATATTTATTTTCTTATGTCCATTGCTCAGATCGGAATGCTCATCTGTTGTAATCCAAGTTTAGCACTGTTTTACAATGCCTTTTTCAATGCCAGAAAACTTTCCCAGCTGGCATAAACCAATGGATATGTTTACTTCCTTTTAGGCCTTTGTGTCCCCAGCTTTCAAGGAACCCATAAGACCTACAGTGGCAAAAACCAAGTTACTTTTGAATCCCTAGAAAGGTCTGGAACTACTTTTATGTTGACAATGAATTATATATTGTGTCATTGCAGATGTCACTGTTCTTGTAAGAATGGATAGTTGCTGGTTTTTGTGAGTCAATTGTGCCTTCAGACAAGATATTAAGATAAAATTTCATGAAGTTCAAGATAAAACAAAAAGGTAAAATATAAATATGATTCATGGCTCATATTTAGCTAGGGAAAATCCATATTAGTAAGGTGTTACGGCTCCAGTTAAATGACCTAATAATAGCTACAATTTATCCCTAATAGACATTGCAAAAATGACTAATTTTAACATTTCCAGCTATACTCTCTGCCTTCCTAGGAATAACCATTCTTCAAGATGTGTTTCCAATCCCATTGAAGTAGGTCTTTTCAACACTGTTGGGGTTGGGTGCATTCCCCACAGATTCATTAGATGTCAGAACATGAATGAATGGTTACAGGGAAACTTCTTGTTTTCATTTTCCTTTTAGAGTATTGTATGGTAATCCTTTGAGACAGACATTAATTAAAATAGTTTGATATACAGCTATAACAATGAATTCATAGATAACCTGTGGGGCATACCCGGAAGGGTTGGTCTTTTCAAGAGAAGATGTTAGACTTATTTTGAGGTTTGCCATATCAAATGAATAGAATTACTTAGGATTCAGAGGCTTACTCTCAAATTGCTTTTTAAACAAACCAGATAGAGCAGAAAAAAAATACAGTTTTGTAGTTTTAAATGGGCTATCTTGGATTTTGTGAAGTCCACAAATACAGATGAATAGAAATGAACAGAAAAATCCCAACCATGACCGTATCTAGTTTGCTACTTAAAAATGCTCTGTCACTACTTGCAGTTGCATTAGCAAGTTATCAAGAACCTCACATCATTCATGGGTGATAAATATATATATATATATTTTTTTTTTTGGTAGTCCAGACTCATTTAGCAGCTATTGAGATTTGTCTCTTTTCCACTCATGTTAATGGATACTTTATGGGCTACTGGGGATTCACAGGGAGACTGGAGAATCACAGGGCTCAGCTGAACAACGCAGAGTAGCAGATATCACTTCAAAGTCAATCCTGCTTTAAGTCCAGAGTTGAATTAGATTTTTTTCCAGAGCCACTTTCTAAAATCTTCTGTTATTCTTTGAGCAAAGCCCTAATGACTCTCAGCTGACCACACACAGAGCTAATAAGTTCTTGTATTCTTTGTTAAGCCCGTAAGATTGTTGACATATTATGAAGCACCAGAGCTCCTTCCAGTTTAAAATATGACATTGCTCAAAATCCCAAGGTGAATTTTTTTCCTAAATACATAGACTGCTCATTCTGAGCATACACTTACCACAGTGACAAGTCAGGTCAACGACTGAGATGATTGCAATAAAACAATTAGACTCTCCATGAGAGCTGATTTTCTCTTCAGGACTGCATCTTTTACTGTATACTGCCACAAAGTTTGATACACATGGAAGTTGGAGCTGACAAGATCAGAATACTCCACTTGATGGCAGAATAAGTTTTTTGTGGACTTCAAATATTAGTATTACTTCAAAAATTAGGGTAATTTCTTTATTTGATATTCTGGATTTTACAACTGTGATGGATTTAAAACTTTTTGTACTTGTCCTCAGCCACCCTGAACTTGTAGAGTTTTGCAGCAAAGTGCTGAAATTATACATATTCTGATGTCTCTGTCACTTCAGTTTTCACATTACAGTCTCACCTGGACAAGTGTTCCAGTGCAGAATTTTGTGCAATTCTAACAAATTCTGGTAAAGGTGGAGCAAATTTGCCTTGAGACAGCACGTGTGGATATGCTATAACAAGTGTTTGGAAAAGCATATTAGTAAGTGACCAAATTATTAGTACTGGGAGATATTTGTTGTCAAAAGGATAACTGTGTTCTTAGCTAGGCCTAAAAATATATTTTCATGATTTTATTAAATAATTGTCAAATTGTGCCAAAAACAGGTTGGTAAGAAATTAAATACCTTTTAGGTGGATTTAGGTAAATGGCAAAGGCATGTTTATGCTAAAGCTGAAATGTTCAGTTGCCATTTCAAGAAAGGCAAAGAAGAGGAAAGCTCTGTCTTTTATATTTTTCTCAGTTCCTGTTTCAAGGCTGTAAACCTTCTTAAAATAGCTGACAGGAAGATTTCTATGTTAGTCAGTGTATCAGTTGCACATAAATCTGCAATATAAGCAGAATTTAGAAATGCCATTAGTAAAGCAAATGAGAATGGTAGAGTGAGATCAAGTTACTTAGGAAGCTGAGTCATACTGATGCTAAAACTGTGTCTGGTGTGTGGGTGGGAAATATAAGGAAAAACTGGAAGTTGTGGCTAACTTTTTTGGTCTGGATGGAAAAAAGTATCCAGAAAAAATTGCAGATGGTGGAAGGAATTGAGTATCCAAGACTTTCAAGCACTAAAGCCATGGAAAATATTTCCTCAGATTTTCTTGTTTTCTATTGATAAGTTTTACACATTATTCTTCACGTTTTGAAGCTTTATAACAGACAGTAAGAATCTACAATTGATCTCAAATACATTGTCCAGTTTTACAGTGCAGAGTACATGGTTTCAGTTAACTTTCTTTACCAAGCAACTCATACACATCAGGTTTGGAGAATAAAAAAGGAAAAGGAAGATATAAATGTAGAGACAGATGGGTGACATTATGGGGAGAACACACAATCAAAGTAAAGTAGCAGAAAAGAGATGAGAAAAACCAGAATAAAAATGGAAGTACCGAACAAAAGGTAATTCACAGTTATTGTGCCAGAACCACATCTCAGCAGAACCATTAACACATGATGGTAAAAATCCTTCTCTCTTTTCTCAACCTTGCCTTGTTTTGATAAAAAAGAGCTTTCTGACAAAACACAGGAAAGCTTTTGTTTCCTTTAGTAGGAGGTGTTAACAGAAGCCTTGTTTTGTGCTTGTTGAAAAGTGAAAGCTTTCATTGTTGGCAGCTGCAAAACCACACACTCAAGGAACAAAAAAATTTGAAAAATTGTAAGCTGAAGAAATTACGAAGTACAAAAGGCAAAGTAAAATAACCATGTCCCACTCAAATCATTCCTCCTTTGAATCTGCTAGTCTTGTTGATAAGACTTGCTTCCCAGCTTTTTCCTCTGAAGAAAGTGATGAAATGGCTAAACTTCATCTTTGAGCCCTAGGTAGAAGTGGCAGAAAGAGAAGGTCCAATGTTATATACAAATTGGAGAATAATCTGAAAATACATCTCGTTTCTGATGATTGCCTGCTGTGCAAGAAAAATTGCCTAATATGCAAAAGCCAGTCTGTGTAGTGAGGTCATGGTAAAATGCTGCTTAATTCTTGCTTTGTTGGCTTCACAAGACTCTGTTTGGGTAATATGAGACCTTATATGTTTTGGCAAGGTGGATAAAGGGCAGGATGAATTCCTCTCAGTTTTCACATGTAACAAGTAAATTGAAAGTCCTTGAAGTCTTTGGGTTTAAATGAGCCCACAACATAAGCCTATTTTTCAGGGAGAGATGAACATGCGCATTCCGATATTTTCTGCTGTTATTCAGATTTCTGTGGATAAACATGTAGTTATTAATTCGCATAGTGAATCCCCTTACAACATTGTTTGGCATGTGGTGTATGCATAAATAGTGCTTTTTACAAAAGGGGCTAAGTGGTCAGAATGATCAACACTTTCACTGAACGTAAAAGTGAGAACTGATAAAAATTTGTGAGAAAAGATGATTTTCTGTGAAGGTCCCTGCTTAAATTTTCAAGGCAATTGAAGGCTGTACTAGGGAATTCCTCATCAGAGGGACTCTACAAGGCAGGTGCCACAAATCTTTCCATGAGCTGCCTAGATGTGAAATGCTCAAGAGCTGTGCTGCAATTCCTTTCAATAAGTAAAATTCCAAGAATTAATTGCAGAAAATTTTCATGGCATAACTTAAGAAATGAAATTCAAGTGTTAAAAAATCATCAGTATTTGTAGAGATTTTCACAGAGGAAAAAAAGAGTTCGGGTTTATTGAACAAAAAAAGTCAATACAAATAATCTTTGCCACTGAAGTCTTGTATTGTCTATCCTAGTGGCACAGCAGATGAGGAGAATAGGAATTAAGAATGAAAGAGTAAGTACATCTTATTAATTCGAACAGTCAAAGATTGTATTAAAAATAACTAGAAACTCGAGTGTATTTCTATACTCAACTGTAGAGGTTTATTAAAACATACACATAATTCCCCCATTGTGGTGGTTTCACGACATCCAGCAGCCAAGCCCCCCCAGCTACTCACTCACTCCCCAACAGCAGGATCGAGGAGGGAATCTGAAGGGCAAAAACCAGAAAACTTGTGGGATGAGATAAAAACACATTAGTAGGGAAAGCAAAAGCCATCCAAACAAGCAAAACAAAACAAGGAATTCATTCACCACATCCCATGGGCAGGCAGGTGTTCAGCCATCTCCAGGAGAGCAGGGCCCCATCATGTAGGATGGTGACCTGGGCAGACAAACATCATCACTCCAAATGTGCACCCCTTCCTCCTTCTGCCCCCCACTGTATATACTGAGCATGGTGTCACAGAATCTGGAATATCCCTTTCATCACTTGGAGTCAGCTGTCCCAGCTGTGTCTCCTCCCAACCTTCCACACACCCTCAACTTTTTTACCACCATGTTAGTATGAAAAACAGAAAAGGCCTCTGTGTAAGCCCTGTTCAGCAATAACAAAACAATCTCTATATTCTCAACCCTGTGTTCAGCACAAATCTGAAACACAGCCCCATACCAGCCAGTGTGAAGAAAGTTAACTTTACCCCAGTAAAAACCATCACACCCACATAAATATTTCAACCTGTGGTATCTGTGAATTCTATTTTTGATGATCTGTAACTTAGCTGATGATTCATAGTATGTTATTGTAAGCATAAATTGTCATATAAGAATTTTTGGACATCTGTAAGAGAAGCATATTCTGTGAATGATGACTAATATCTCAGTTCAAGTAAAAAACAGATTGTGCCTTTTGGCTGTAATATATAATATAAATAGTTTGATATCACACGAAAGAACTAAATTATGGATGATTTATGTAGAATATATAAATCTTCTGTTATCACCTAAACCCTCAACAAATCTGTATTTAGAAACTAAGATGGAGCTCAAAACATTTATCAATTTTGATAGGAAATTATTCATTAATTATAGTTTTGTTCAGTGTATCATTTTGAGGTCTAAGCTCACCTTGAATAAATATACACTTTCCAGCTGAACAGAATCCCATTACAGGTCTTCCCCCCCCCCCCTTTTTTTTCAATCAGATTTTAGCTGAAGTACACAATTTCCTTCAGTCTAAGTAACAGTATTTTATGCAGAAATTGTGGATGTCTTGCAAGAAGTAAAAGTTTACTTCATGAAAAATTTTCTCCTGGTTCTTTCAAAAACTGTCCGTGTTCTCTGAAAGCCTTTGCAGGCCCTTTAGCAAAATGTCTCAAGTATATTTGTTATAGTCCTTTGATTACTTTAGATACTCAGAGAACATGAGTGCAGTGTAAATGGCATCTGCCATATTTAAGAGCCTGCCAGAGTTTCCACAGATATTCTGTGGTGTATCCACTGACATGCTGATGTGTCACTGAAAAACACATCACTCCAGGGCATCGAAACCACCCCAGAATACGGAATGAGCAGGGTGCACAGTTCAAGACACAGAGACAAAATGTTCACTCAGCAACAGTCATGTGGTGCAAACTGCTTGGTGGAATTTATTTATCCAAAAATATTGAAGTGATATATGTTCATGATACCAAACTGGAATTTGTTGTAAAAAAGGTATGGCATTTTAAAAATTAATTTCTTTTCTTTCACCTAACAACAGTTTTCCTAAATTAATTTAAAGGCAGAATTTCTAGGTTATATCAGGTGCAGACAAATAACCCAAAATAAGTCAATGGACAAACTTTGTTAATTCTTGACCATAATGTGACCTTTCAATGCCCCTAAGTCTAGAAAAAAGAGATTAAGCATCCCATGATTTGTGTTGTATGGGATGGAGTAACCAAAATCTAGTGAAACTGAACTAAAACACAAATATGTATAGCTTGGTGATTTCAGTGAGAAATTTGCCTAAGAAAATATTTCAAGGGCAGATTTTTCTACCATGAATATACAACTAGAAAGCATTTTGATACTGGTGTACAGTATCCAAAGGAAACATAAGGGAGTTGTTCTATAAAATAATTTTAAATAAAGGTTCTTAATATTAATTGAATAATTACTTTGATAATAATATCTTTATAATTATACTTATTTACTTATACATTTTACTTGTTTCATAAGTTTATTACTTCCTTCTTGATGTAAATATTAAAACAATCAGGATTGCTTACTGCTTGTAGAGGAATCTGAAGTAAAATCTGGGTCTACTGGAGGCCAGTCCAAAAAGCTTAGTAAAATGGATAATTTTCTTTTCTTCTACTCAATTCTTATCTCCTTCATAATTTTACTGTCCCTATTACCATAGTTGTAGTGGGTTGAACCTGAGCTGATGGACAGTCTTTTAGACTAATGATGCTTCTCACAATTTACATATTTAAACCACATGAAAAGGGGGAATTGTCTTTTGTCCCAGCTCACCTCCTGGAAGATGTCTGGGCCCCACCAGGCCGGGCTGGGGCCTGTGCCCCCTCCCCTTTCCCCAGTGCTGCAGCACGGACCCTGGGTCGCTGCGGGGGAAACTGTCCCAGAGCCACAGGCAGCTCAAACCAGCCATGGACTGCCACACAGCTATAAATCCATCCGGGGCAGCTTCCTGGGACTGGCGGGTCCCTCTCCCCTCCACACGCAGAGCCGGCGGAGCCAACAGGAGCCGGCGGAGCCTCCTGTCTGCATCCAGCACAATTTGTGCTGAGCTGAAGAGGACACCACGCAGCCAGCAGCACAAAGGGAGCGAGGCTTTCTCCACTGTAAAGCCTGAACAAGAACGCTCTTCAACGTGGCGGCTTCAGAGTCAGAGAGAAGGAGAAAGCGAGTCGCGTGAGACGGAGCTGAACATGGCGACGGGAG
Source organism: Aphelocoma coerulescens (assembly GCF_041296385.1). Classification (NCBI taxonomy): domain Eukaryota; kingdom Metazoa; phylum Chordata; class Aves; order Passeriformes; family Corvidae; genus Aphelocoma; species Aphelocoma coerulescens. The sequence goes on from NW_027184085.1 coordinate 50,505,467, forward strand.
AAAAGAGGGCGGTGCCGCGGTTCTCGCGCGTAGCTTAAAAACCTTCTTGTATGCCATGGTAAGAAACTGTAATACCACAAACTCTTTGTCTCTTTAATCCATTTGAAGTACATGGGGAGATGGAAAATTCACGTGTGGCCCGTGAATATTGTGAAGAGTGCCTATGCCAGGCTATATAGAAGCATTGAGAGGCTTTTAGACACTTGTGGTGAAGAAAGCCTTTGTGTTCAAGCCAAAATAACTCATCCTTAAAAAGATTAATAACCCCATGTGATAGCCTATGTTTGGCAGTGTGAAGGAACTGTGACATTTTCATGGAAGAGATGTTTTACACCACAGCAGATTGTTTCTTTCCAGGCGGGTCTGCTGTTGGTGGCGCTTTGGGAACCGTGTGCAGCTGAAGAAAACCCTTTTTCCCTTAAGCATAAGAAAGAGACTTACCAAGAACTGCAACACCGACTAAAATCCCGTGTTCTGTTACCCTTTGTGTGAGTGGGGTAAAAGGAGGAAAGTGCTGGAAAGGGGAGGGAGTTTGCTTTAATTTCTTGTTCTTTCTCTTTACTTTTAATTCTATTAGTAATAAAACTCTTTCTTTGTACTGCAACTGTTTAAGTTTTGTGCCTGCTTTGCTGTCTCCTAATTCTTATCTCACAGAAGGAAAATAAGTAAGTAATAGGTATTTTCAACCAAACCACTACACTTAATTGGTGTTTCTACTTGGTTTCCGAATTGAACCCGCTACAACAGTGAATTGGTAGAAAAAACAATTGTCCTTTTTTTTGCTTTTTGACTATAGTCTCTGTGCTTCTGAAATGACTGTAAATAAAATGACACCACAGTTTGCTTTTTGTCTTTGGCTGAGTTTAACATGGGGTCATTTTGTTGCAATGTTAGGCTTCTTATTTCTTGTTTTTTCTGTGATATGTACCTATACCATGGCAAAGCTGTACTGGGCAGTAAGATAAAAAAATAATGAGCTGTGTTTAAATTAAAATTTTCAATATATTTCTAATAATTGTTTTTAAATTAATCTATTCTCTACCTCTTACGCATCTATCCATTTTTCTAAAGGTCAAGACTGGTAGGATTGCTGGGAAACAAGGGAGAAAATGCTACCTCTGGGAATTTTACTGGCTTAATGGGATGCAGGATTAGATCATTGACATGAACCATCACTAAATGATGTCTCTTTAAATAAATCAAAGGTGTTAATTATTTGCACATGATCACTGCATTGGGAAAAGTAGAAAATACAGCAAAATTTCTGTTGTCCTAGGGCTCAATATAGAAGGAAGACTTTTTATGGCTATTAGATGGATCTTCCTGTTCTAAAATCTTTATACTCAATTGTAGAGCTTCGAGTAAGATTTTATTTCCTCATTGTAAGGAAGAATTGGTTTCCCCTGACATACTGTTGAACTAAAAAACATGACTCTCTGAGGTGCCCCTTTGTGTTGGTCTGTCATGTCCCATTGGTTAATACCATATTGGAGCAGTTTTTCTGTACAGTGGTGGGTGTGCTGACTGTCATGAAATGATGCTGTGCCCTGTTCTCTGAGTAAGCAACTTGCACTTAGTTTCATTTCCTTGCACACTGTTTTTTGAAAGCTGTTAATCATACATTTCTACCTTATATTTGGAGCTGGCATAAATTATGCTTGGTTGGCTTATTCATATATATATATATATATTTAATTTTCCTAGTCAGGTCTGTCGACAAATCTTCAGTGGACAGACTTAATGATGTGTCATCTCCCACTCCATGATAAAATGCAATTTTATAAGAAACATGTATTCATAGGGGCAATTTGTTTAACTGAAACTTTGATCCAAGTTTTGATGGAATTATTCCAAAACCAGGCACAAGCTTGGCTGAACACATATCTTGGTGAAATTTTTTTTGCTATATATGTCAGGTTATTCAGCTGACATGTATACGTATTGACAATAGTAACAACTTGAAAAAAACCCCAAGCATTTACTTTTCTTTAATAAAAATACAGCATTGGGACTCAAGAATATTTAATATTTCTCAATTGGAAAGAAATAGATTTAATCAGTTTCTCTGTCTTTTCTTGTAAAATAATTCTTTTGCTTTTAAACAATATGAAAGCGGAGTGGATATTAAGTGAAAGGGCCAGAACAGACAAGTATTTTGCTCTAGCTGTCCAAATGAGGAAGTTTGTACTGTTATTGTTCATAGTCTGTGAGGAAATTCTGTAAATTCATCAGGAGGTAGTAAGTCAGTACATAAGGATGGTATCATGACTGAGCTTTATGAAACAAACTCTTTATTGTGTCACACGTGCTGGGACTATGGAAGATAGAGGTTATGGTTTCAGTACTGTGTCCTGCATTTCCTGCAATGGGCTGAAGAAATTATAAAGCTAACAAACTCCAAAAAGACTGTGTATATTAATTCTATTGCGTGTTTCTGCTTGAATTGCTCACAGGTAGTCATGTTTTTATTTCATTTATATATTGCTCATAAAATAATTCCTTTAAATACTTCATCTACATACAGCTTTTTTTTTTTCTGATGAGCTCAGATGGAAAATATCACAGTGCATGTTTATACTGATTTTTGTGTAAATACTCCAGAGACTCTCACAGGTATTTTTCCTAGATATCTGTGGAGAGGAAAACTGTTCTCAACTGAAACACATTTGATTTACTCAGGGCACCCCTGATCTAGGGAGTAATTTATAGTAATTTTTTTGGATGCTTGGTAAGGCATAGATACTGCTGTTAAAATCAGCAATTTACTTTATAAATAACTATTTTCTTCATAAGTAGCTGATTTTAACTTTTCCTCAGAAATCTTTATTTGAAACAAAATATTTCAGCTAATAAACTCTCCAGAACATTTTTTGAGCTAGGAAAATTGCATAGGAGCAACAGAAAATGGTTATGAAAGTTTGATTAAACATGGCACTGTCATTTCATTTCCGTCAAGGTCATGCTTTTTTTATTTCAGCACATGACAAGTCATATTTGGCCTGGCTCTGCAAACATAAGGCACAGCAGTACACACTAGGCAGTGTTACTATTAATATGGTAATTCATATACCTTTGCTTTTGGGTACAATTTTGTGTATAGAGGGAAAATCCTAACTTCAGAAGAAAGGCACTTAAAATTTTTTCATTGATATTGAGCTTGAGGAAGAAATCAAAATATTTACTCACTTAGGAAAAAGAATTGGAATGACTTTTCAGTGGAGAAGTTAGTAGTTGGACAAGATTTGGCTTGATGTAGACATCTCTAAATTCTGACCTAGAAATTTCCCCAGATGCCCAGAACCTTTGTGGACAACAGTCCTTGGAATAAAGAGAGGGAAAAGCTGCCTATTAAGCAGCCTATGTACTACAGTGGGTGCATCAATCAGAGCACATAGACCATGCCCCTGCATGTAGTGATATAATAATTGCTATACTTGATGTGACAGCTTCGGTTCACGATGAGTGCCAGGGGTCTGGAGACTCTTGAGATGTGCTTCCAATGCTATGGTGCCTTATTGTGTTTAAAAAAAGCTAAAGGTCATGGAAATTAGATAGAGATGAGTATAAAGTATTAATTTTATGGAATGTTTGTGAGTCTTGGGGTTTTTTTCAGATCCTTGAATAAGGTGGGTGTCAGACCCGCAGTAGCCAATTTGATCTTACCTGTAGCACACCCAAGTTAGTCCAAAGACCTGAAAGTACAGGCAGGATGGAGTTTAGAATGAACTGATTATCTGGGTCAGATTATTTCTTTTATTGACATTCATTTTAGACCAAGTTGTGCCATCTTGCAGTACAAATTTCAATTGGATTTAGTAGTGACGTTTTAGAAACAGAAAGAAGAAAAAGAAAAGGACTAAGTTTTTTGTAATAGGTAAACAATACTCTTCTCATACAGACGGTGACCCAAACACAGACAGAGGCACACAGATCCATGCATCTGTATGCCTCCTTCCTCCCTTTGGGGATGAATGTTGTGTTTGTTCTGTTCTTTTAGATAACTTTTGACAAGAATGTACGAAAGGGACCTTTCTTTCATCTCAAAAGGCAAACTCACTCAGCAATCTTGTCAGGCAAACTTACTAAACAATCTTGGCTTTAATCCTAAATTGTACTAGGTCACTAGGGGGTCATTGTGGCCAAACACATTTTATAAATGATTATATCGTATTTATACGGAGACCTAAAGGTTTTGAGACAGCAGCCTCTCTTCTTTCTGGAACATAAATATTCACCCCAAATGTAAAAAACTGGAATCATAAGAGAATGGGGGTATTGAATATATTTTTTATTTAGCTGAGGACATTTTTATGGAGTGATAAACTTCTTTTCAGCCAAAGGCATATTGTACAGACACAACCTGTTAATGACAAACACTAAACCAAGTGACCTTAGACCCATTAAACCAAGATAATTATCAACTGTAAGTCAGCGTCATAATATCAAAACAGACCATTTAATGGATAAAGGACAGAGAGGACAAAAAAAGTTGCACTGGTAAGAGGCTAACATCAGAAAAAGTCAATAAAATTAATTTAGAAACAAAAAAGCTCTACCTAATGGTTATTTTGTTCCCTCCTTTCACTCTACATACTTCTGTATCTGAAAAATGTGGCCATTCAATTGCTCTAGATTGTGCAATTTCTCTAAGCAGTTTCATGTCTGTAGTCAGATTGCTTTGTTAGGTCCATTACATTCTGCACTGGGCAGTAAAAGCTCTGACTCACAACCTGTCCAGGTTACTGGAAAGGTTATACTCAACTCTAATAAGCTTTAGAGAAGTAGTTTTTCATTAGGGCTAGTGCTCATTTTATTACTTTTGAAAGTGAGGCCAAAATGGTCAGTGTCTCCCGTGCCTGAGCTGTGCAGTTGTTTTCTTTTGTTTCAGTCAGAAGCAGCAAAGGCAATGGAGAGAAAGCAGAAGGGTGCTGCCCATGCAAAGACCACACTGGCTTTTCTCTCCTCTGGGATCAGTGTTTCACAAAATGGCACTGAATTGACATTCAGCACAGAAATACTGAGCCTTTCAGTGATTCCATCTTGCTCGGATTCATCAAAGAATTTGTAACAGGGGAGAGTATGGGTTTCCTTCACAGCTTTGTTCCACAGAAATCTTCAGGATCAGACAAGAAATAACATTTCCTTTGCTTAATCACTAAAATCAAGTAAATATGAGCTCATTTTAAAATCAGTGAGTTTATTTGCTACTGTTAAAATATTTCTAGTTTGCCCAAACTGTTAATGAACCTCTGTTAACCTCTAAACACATTTGAAATGTTCTGTATTTTAATGATAGATTTTGTGCAGCTTCTAGTTTTTTGAACAGTTCAATAGTAAAGCAGAACCTATTTTCTACATTATGCAAAGGAAAGACTTTAAAGGCGAAAAGGGTTCACAAGCAAACATTGCCATTGGTGGGAGTTGGAACTTTGCCTTCTTTGATTTTATTTATGCAAATTTTAATTCTGTATTCAAAAGGGAATATGGCAGACTGATAGTGTGAATTCTGCTTTTGAACTTTACACATTAAACTCAAGTGCCCCAAACAGACTAGCATGTGCTACTGCTCTCTTCCACAGTGAAAATATGCCTTCATGTCACAACTATAGAGAAGATGTCTCTGCTTTTTTGACAGCCATTGAAAAAATTGTCCTCTCTGATGAATGATTAGGAGCTTAATTTCACAGGAATCATAAAATGGCTTAGGTTGGAAAGGCCATTAAAGGTCATCTACTCCAATGCCCATGAAATGACCAGAGACATCTTCCATTAGATCAGATTGTTCAGAACACCATCCAGCCTGACCCTAAATCTTTGCGGGGATGGGAACATCTCCACCTTTATGGACAACAACTTTCTTTGCACCACCACCCTTATTGTAAAAAATTTCTTCCTTATCTCTAGTCTGAATTTACCCTCTTTTAGTTTAAAACCATTGCCCTTTGCCCTGGTGGTCCTGATAATGAGTTTGTCCCCATCTTTCTTATAAGCCCCCAATAAGTACTGAAAGGCTGTAATAAGGTGTCCCTGGAGCCTTCTCTTCTCCAGGCTAAACAATTTTAACTCTCTCAGCATGTGCTCCAGCCCTCTCAGAATTTTTGTGGCCCTCTTCTTGACTCACTGCAATGGATCGATGTCCTTCCTGTGCTGGGACCCCAGAGCTGGCTGCAGTGTTCCAGGTGGGGTCTCAACCAGAGCAGAGCAGAGGGGCAGAATCCCCTCCCTCCCCTGCTGCCCACGCTGCTTTGGATGCAGCCCAGGACACGTTTGGCTTTCTGGGCTGTGGGTGGGTGCTCATGGCTGGGTCATGTCCAGACTCTCATCCACCAGCACTCCCAAATCCTTCTGGGCAGGGCTGCTCTCCATCTGTTCATCCCCAGCCTGTGCTGATGCCGGGGGTTGCCCTGACCCAGGTGCAGTGACTTGTACTTGGCATTGTTGGCTGTCACAAGATTCACATGGACCCACTTCTCCAGCTTGTCCAGGTCCTTCTGGATGGTATGCTATCCCTCTGGATGACATCCTGTCCCTCAGGTGTGACAGTTGCACCACTTAATTGGTGTCACCTGCAATCTTGTTGAGGTTGTAGAGCACTTCCATCTGCCCCAATATTCACAGAATCACAGTATTATGATCACAGAATCACAGAACAGACCTCTGGAGATCATCCAGTCCAGCACCCCCACCAAGGCCGGGTCACCTAGAGCAGGTTACTCAGGAACCATGTCCACATGGGTTCTTAAATGACTCCAGAAAGGGAGACTCCATGACCTCCCTGAGCAGCCTGTTCCAGTCCTCTGCCAGTCTCAGTGTAAAGAAGTTCTTCCTCATGTTGATGTGGAACTTCTTCTGGCTTAGGTTATGGCCATTACGTCTTGTCCTGATGCTGGGCACCCCTAAATAGAGTTTGGCATGCTCCTCTTGACATCTGTCTTTGAGATATTTATATGCAATAATGAGATATTCTGCAGGGATCTGCTGGGATCAGCCCACCTCAGTTAGATGAGGCAGCTGTCTCTGTAGTGCCTGGCTGTCTCTGGTGTAGCTCATTTTTCTCTTTTATTTGCTTATCCTTTGCAATATGCTGTGTGCCTTTACAAAAAGAGCAGCTCAGTTAAGGAAGGGTGACTGCTCCTGTTAGGCAAATTCAGAAGAGCTGTTGTGAGCAGCTGAGATGGTTTTATTGAGAGGCAAGTAGGTGGATTTCCGGCAAGGAGATAGAAGCCTGTTGCTTCTACAGAGAGACTGCAGGGAGGAAACAGCTGTCAGCTTGAAGGGTAAGATAAAGACACTAATCAGGAAAGGTACAGTGCTTGATGCAAAGGGTTACACACCACTGCTCTGCCTAGGAGCAATGCTTAGAGCAAACATCTGGGGGGGGGTCAGTGGGGTGGTTTATAAACCAATACTTTGCTTCAGCACTGTTGGATTAAGTTGTTCAGAGTTTTGCTTTTTAAAAAGTAAATTTTCCTAGTTTAGAATAGAATAATACATAGCTCTTTTGAGTCATAAAAACTTTTGCCATTCTTTAGAACTACCTCTCAAACCTGTGTGAGTGGGCTCCCTGCACGAACTCCTTGAAGAAGGGGTACATAGGGGATTACTATTATCATGATTTAGGGGTGTGTTAAATGAGTGTAGGAAAGGCCAGGTAGGCATTGTGACTCAGGCACTGATACCAGAGTATTCTTACTGAAAGCCTGGCTGGATGCACCTCACTGCACTCTTATCTAGAGGTGTCCCTGAGCTCCACAAAGAAGCATGTTTGAGCCCAGTAGTTCTGCTCAAAGAGAATATATACTTGTTAACAGGTAGATGTGTTGGCACTCAGGACGAGCTTCTACCATCTGAAAAAAAAGAAAACACACAAAACTTTCAGTGTCTTGTGTTCAGGAGTGTGCTGTCCTTTCAAGGCAAGTGAGAACTGGTGTCACTTCTGTTACATCAGGATGCAGGCTATTAACATTGCAGAGAGCAGTGACGATAAAGGAATCACACATTTTTAATGACTTTTGACACCAGTGTTTTTCATTGCCATTGACTTCCAACTTACCAACAAAGGTATCCCCAGCAAAAGGCTATGGAGAAGTGTGCTTGAAGTCAGACTAGACTTGTTCCCATGGGAGCCCAAAATCAAGTAGGGCCAGAAGTAATTCTGTGATGCTTATGTCTGAAATGAGCATTATGTAAGGACTACCGTACTACCCAGTTCAGATAGAAAATGGTAGCCTAACTGGAGGAAAAACTCATCCATTTCAAAGTCGAGGCTACTGCTGTTTGGTTGCTTCCTATAGCTGATATAGAGGTAATTTAAAGACAGCTTTGATGCCTTGACACAAGGGATAAATCTCTAAAAATATAGGTGCCTAATCATAGTTACACTCCCTTTCCTGGCCTTCTTTGGTGGCAGTGTGTGGAGGTTATGGCAAAGTTTGGAACTAGAGCTATTGATTTTATCTTTCACTGGGAAACAAGGTGAAAAAATTAGTTAGCAGGTTTCGGCTTCCCGGGGTCGCATTCGGGGCCACGCTCCTCCGCCTCTGCTGCCTCTGGTTACAGCTGCGCTCGGCCGGGCCCCCGAGCAATGACTACCCCGCACCCTGCTGTGGCGCATTTCGGCTGTGCACGGCTCCGCTCCACCGCCGCCAGCCGCCGCCCGCGTGCCGCCCCTCTCAGCTGGGCATTCATGACACTCTCTCCACCACGCGCTGCGTGGGGCCAGGTGGGCACCGCCGGGTTGTGCCGCTCCTGCCGCCCCTCGCTCTGCTGCTGACACTGCAGCTCACGTCACTCCGCCCGCGTGCAGGAACTGCCTCGTTGCTGCTCGCAGAGGGCTCGGTCCACGTGGTCTGGGTTGCACGGTCCCTGAGGCAGGCTTCCCTTCACACAGCTGACATTGTTCAACAGTCTCGGTAATTAAATAATATTCACGAAAATATTCTTCCATCGGCATATATTTTGACTCAGAAATTAACTGTGTCCAAGCATTCTTCCAAAAGTCTTTGGTAAGAATCAAGTGCCACGAAACGTAGAAAAACTTCTTAAACAACCATGCCAGGAAGTGTTTCAGTTCCTTTTGAGCCTGAATTAAGCTAAAATTTACAAATCGTTGTTCAAGAATCTTTTCAAGTTTACGATAAATGTCCATATGCAGCTCTGAGAGCCACGCGTTTTTCCATGGTTCCTCCATAGTTTAGAGATGGAACAGTGAAACAAAAACAAGAAGAGAAATCCAGAGTTTACTCACAAATCACAGTTGCTGTCCCCAGGGATTGGTGTCTTGCCAGCATTCTCCAACCATTTGTTGCAGTGGGGATACTTGCAACACGTGTATCAGACAATGAGGCCTGTGGAAAAGAATATAAGGACCGATTCTTGGTAGATATTTTCAGAGAGATGTTTATTTCCCCAGCCGCATGGCTGAGGATGCCGAGGAAACTGTGGCAATCACGGGACCCGAGGGTCCTTGCCCGCGCAGGGGAACACAAAACAACCAATGGGGAACGAGGCTGACCAGGGAGTAGGGAAACCCCGTGTCTCTCCCCCAGGGCCCCTCTTCCAGGACCACATGGCAGAGGGGGGAGGAACTCCAACAGAGGCCCTGGTGGAAATAAGAACAGGGTGTTTTAAGATCTTATGCTTGTAAGCAGTTTGTTACAAGCATTAAATTGTAAGCATCATAATAGTTCTCAATGCACGTGGGGAGTCAGGGGAGGATGCTGAAATAAGGGTTAAAATAGGCATGATGTCCTTTAGAAATTATAAATTATATTGCTTCTTAATAGTGTCAATGACACAGTCCTGCACAACTTGGTTTCGGGGGGGTTGCTGTGTTTTCTTGTCTGCCTGTTGTCCTGTGGTTGTTATTTAGACGAATCACTGTTCTGATGAAGGGCACATGACAATTTTTGCTACCTCCTGATCCTTCTTCTTAACCTGTATTTGGAAGTACTTTAAGCTGAGCAGCATTTTGTGGTTTTGGTGTTTGAATATTGTTCTTCTACAAGATTCTAAAATATTTTTAGTTTGCTGCTAATGTAATTATGGTTTTTCTTCTACAAAGTAAAACGACTAAAATGTAGCATTATGAATCACTGCTCCTGTTAATCACTCATTTTACTATTGTCTATAACTTACCCTCCTCCCTCATTGTCTGTTTTTATTATTTTATTTATTTTACTTTATTATATTGTGTTTATTTTATGCCATTTATATAGGTCTTGAAAATGGAAATTGTCAGAAAATACTAGTGAAAAGGGACTTGGTGAAAATTCTGATGATGACCTAATCCAGTAAAATGAGGTGGGTAAATGCCACACTAGACAATCTTTAAACTGTAATTTGAGAACCTGTATTAAGTCATATAACAGTACTGGTAATTCAGTCCTGCAGAGGCAGGCAGTTGTGGTTTCACGGGAATACGGGAATGACATGTAGATGCTTATGTGGATGGAAGAGTGTTGGGGAATAGAATTATTGGGATCAATAAAAGAACTGTGCAAGCAATTGGGCTGGAGGTTTTTAGGCATGTGTGTGAGAGACATTTTCCATGGGAAAGTCCCTGTGTGAAGGAAACAAACAGCCTGAGAAAACATACAGAGAGTAAAGAACTTGCAGCTGTGCTATCCGGGAGTGATACGAGGGAGGCAAGCATAAAGTTCTTTTGAACATAACAAGACTGGGGAAAACTGCCAATGTAGTCCACTTATGTAGAAATAGAAATGTGTCTTGATAAGCTTTAAGCCACTAAGGAGCTAACAAGCTGGTATACGATATAAGTGCCTTTATACTGCTAGTAAAACAGAGTTCATTTATCAACCATATTGGTTGAGCTTCTGTTTTCTTGCTCCCCCCGCCGGGGATCCGGGCTCTTCGTCCCGCGTGGCTTCCAACAGAAGAGTGCAATTGACTGAAAAGAATTAGATATTCATGTAGAGAAATAATTATATTCTATTTCTGTACCAAAAAATCCCAACCTCCAAACATTTTAAAAACAGCAAATCAGTAATCCTAGCCTGAGTTACTGTTACACTGATCAGAAATTTCCCATAAATTTCTTGCTTTTCTTTCAATGCAAAATGTATTTCTACCAAAAAGAAGAAAAGTTTGTGTTGTCGTTTTAGAAAAGATGAACATTAAGCACCATGCAGCCGTTCACTCAACCCTCCCTCTATTCCCACCCTGGTGGAACTGGGAGGAGAATTAAAGCAAAGCTTGTATGTTAAGAAAATTTTAATAATTGAAAATAAATTAAAATACAATAATAGTGGTAAATAATAATAATGATAATAAAAAGGGAAAACAAGTGATTCACAGTTGTTCACTGCCCACTGACAGATGCCAGACTCCCCTTCCCAAATGCAGGTAGGCCGTGCTCCCGGGTAATTCCCCCCAGTTTATATACTGGAAATGACATTTGATGGTGTGGAATATCTCTTTGGTCAGTTCGGGTCACCTGCGCCAGCTTCTTTTGTGTACCTTCTCACTGGAAGACATGAGACAAGAAAATAATGTCCTTGACTTAGGATAAACATGACTTACCAAAACCACAAAAACATCAATATTACCAACACCATTCTAATTCAATCCAAAACACAGCACTTTAAAACTGAGAAGAAATTAATTCTATCCCAGCTGAAACCAGGAGAGTTTGATATTGTCAAGACTTGTAAATCAGGACAAAGTATTATAATGTTTGGGTTAACTAAGGTGCATTGAAGGTACGTCACATCTTTGAGATTTACAAACCAATCTCTGAAAGACTGAGCTGTGACAACTGTACCAGACTGCGTCCTCTAAAATATCATCAAATGCTTGCATATATGTGAATTGTGTCTTGCCTTTGGAGGCAGGCAGCAAAAGCTTTCTTATGTTCTGAGGTCCAGGTACTACCTCTGCAAAGTTTTCTGTCATTTACTTCTTTATTTTTAGTGAACTAAATCTCACCAGCTGATGGTTCAATTTCATAATGCACTCAGCAAACAATTCATTCTGTTCTTGTTCTTGTTCTTGTTCTTGTTCTTGTTCTTGTTCTTGTTCTTGTTCTTGTTCTTGTTCTTGTTATTTTTTCACTTTTTCTTCTTCTTTTCTCGCTCTCTCTCCTTCCTTCCCTCCCTCCCTCTTTCTGTCTCTTCCTTTTCTTTCCCTCACTCTTTCTCACTCCTTTTAATGAAAGTCTGATTTGGGAAGTGAAGGCACTCACGCACCCACAAAAAATGTCTTGTTTACAGCAGAAGGGGTGATGCCAATCAATCACTGTGGTAACACCAAAAAAAAATAATAACTCTACATAGATGAAAATACCTTCATTGTATTTAAATCGTGTCAACTATGGAAATAGTAATCATCTTCCTAATTAGGGAATAAACTGTGAAGATATTTAAGGGCTTAAGGTTCACTCAGGAAGCCTGTCATGAAACTGGGACTTGATGTCAAGTTTCCTTAACCCTGTGGTGAATAACTTGGAGAAAAATCATGCTCTCTTACAAAGCCACGATGGGTAGAAACAAAGTGCAAAATAAAGTTATACCATGTTATAGTTTCATCCTGCTGCCTTTCCTTCACAACTTCTTAACAACATTATACAAATTCACGAAACATGAAGTTTTTGTTGCCATGCCTACTTTCTTTGGAGTTTTGATGAGTGAACATAATTTCTTAATACATTTGCTTGTTTGGGTGCAGACTTGACCTTTCCTTAGGTGCAAAATATTGGAAGTGTTTGAACTGACTTTACCTACAAGGAAAGTTCTCAAAAAATTCACTGTGCCCCTGTGTGCTGCACAGAGCCATCACATAATTCTGTCTACTGTACTCCTCTCCCTTTTCTCTGTCCATCTAGTTTTATTCACCATAGCTTACAGGATCATGTGTACTTACCAAACACAAGTTTTTAGCTAACAGGGTGTAGCAAGTGACCAGATCTTTTTCAGGGAGTTTGTTAAATGGAGGAAAAAGTTGTGAGTTGTTTCACATTACAAATACTCTGCAAGCAATAGTAGTTTTTTGTACTTGAAGCCCCTTCAGTTCAAGATAAACAGCTCGCATTATTTTCCTTTCCTTCACACCCACAGCCTTTGTTTATAGACTGATTGAAAAGTCTGATCGTGTAGAGTGCTGCACTCATATGTCTCTCCTGGCTGCAGAATACACAGAACCAAAGAAGATTAATCCTTTAATTTCTTAGTGTTTCAGGAAGGCTCACTTCTCAGGTAAATGAGTATAACTCTTGATAGCTGAATTGCTAAGAACTTAGTGTTTGGTGTACAAATCAACCCAATTTACCTCTTTCCTCAATGTTTAACTGTATATGGCTACCCACTACTTTGGTGAGTGGTTTTTCTTTTCTAGGCACTAAACACGAATGAGACACATTGTGGGTAGTTTCAGTGTTTGGCTTGACAGAAACATTTTTGTTTGATAGCAAAGATGATACAGATAATGTATTTCTAAAACTGCAAAATGGACCTAGAATGTGGAGGCAATCATGCAGAAGAGGAATCTATAAGTCTGCTTCAGAAACTTGGGTAACCTTTATGGAAATCACAATCATATTGCAATTTTTTCTGTGTGTCAAAATGTAGCTATGAGTACTTTATCTTCTTGACAAAATCACCTTTTATAAGTCATTTGTCATCAAAACTGTATGAGTGGTAGTTGATCACTGCAAATGACTTTGCCATTAAGACCATAACTTTGGTATTTTTCTTTCCTTTTCAGTATTAAAACTGCTTTGGGAAGCAGTGTAGAGGAAACTGGATGAATCAATAAGTGATTAAACCCAACTTTACAGAGATACGTGCATTTGCAAAAGCTCCATACATTGGTTCCTTTGTTAACTTGAATAATTTTCAACAATGAAGGAAACATTTGTCAGAGTCAGAAAGAAATTACACAAAATATTCTAAAATGTGAGGGGCAATGCCTTTGGAAATAAATGCAAAAAAAGCATTATTTCCATAAAGAAATCCTTTGAGGGAATTTTGCACTGTTTTTGTGCTGAGAATGTGGTGTTAAGGGGTAACATACACAAAAAAAGCACATATTTTATCAATTTCTTTTTGGCATTGTAGAAGTATCTAGTTCCATACAAAACTGAAATTGTGCCATACCCAACACCAAAACTACCTGACAGCTTTCCTTTTGTCTGGCCTAAAATTCTTCAAGATAGTTACACTGCTCTTTCTCTTTGCATTAAGATATATGACTACATTTAGCGTTTTGTTGAAAAGACTATTCCAAGATTTATTTAATCAACAGGAGTAGTCTACATCTAGGTATTTGGATTTGAAACCAAAAGAAACAGGTTTTTTCTCTCTGGAAGAATAAAGAACATAAATTAAAGTTCGATAAACTGATACTGAGTTTCTGCATATTTAGGATCTCTCGGGCTTCCTCCATAAAACAGTAATCCTAGTGGTATGAGGATTAGGATTATTAATAGAGTAAGATTTTTTGATATAGTCTGTTTGAATATATGATGACTTCTGAGAACATGGTAATGTAAAAGAGTAAAAGTTTTCTTTTCCTCCAAAGTTAGCAGGAATTTTTTTAAAAGATTTTTAATAGAGTCAAGCTCTGTCTGACTGCCTGACCGCACATGTGAAGAACTGGGTGTTGACAGAACACCATAAACTGCATCATTCAGGTAAATACTGTGGTGGATTTCAAAGGCAGAATGGTGAGTCTTGCTATACACTGTGATATTTTTCTAGTCATACCACTCTGAAAAGTTGTGTTAAAAAGGAAGCACCTGGATTGCCTTCTTCACACTGATGGAAATGATGGGTAGTGGATTGCTTTGAATGCCATATCTGGATCAATTTGTCTTAATGTCACACTAAAACTTTAGTTTCATTTTTAAACTGTGTTTCATAAAATGTCTATGTCTGCTTGATGAAAGAAGCAATTCTGGTATGTGAAAGATTTAGGCAAGATTCTAAATGGACTTTTTGAAGCTTGACTGATTAGGCAAACATTAACATTAGAAAATGCGAAATGTTCTAACTCAAAATACAATCACAAATTTACCGCATATATTCTCTATGAGGTTTTATTTGTTCATTTGCTTTTTTCTTTTCTTTGTCTATTTCACTGTAAAGTTCATCTCAGTCTGTGTTGACTGGTCACTAAGATCAGTGGGACAATTTATGGAAAGGAAAGAATCTAGAGATTTAGGTGTTACAGCTGTATGGGGGAAGGTGCGGGAAGGTGTGAGAAGGGAAGGGAAGGAAGGGTGCGGGAAGGTGCGGGAAGGTGCGGGAAGGTGCGGGAAGGTGCGAGAAGGGAAGGTGCGGGAAAGTGCGGGAAGGTGCGGGAAGGTGCGGGAAGGTGCGGGAAGGGAAGGTGCGGGAAGGTGCGGGAAGGTGCGGGAAGGGAAGGTGTGGGAAGGTGCGGGAAGGTGCGGGAAGGGAAGGTGCGGGAAGGTGCGGGAAGGTGCGGGAAGGGAAGGTGTGGGAAGGTGCGGGAAGGTGCGGGAAGGGAAGGTGCGGGAAGGGAAGGTGCGGGAAGGGAAGGTGCGGGAAGGTGCAGGAAGGTGCGGGAAGGGAAGGTGCGGGAAGGTGCGGGAAGGTGCGGGAAGGGAAGGTGCGGGAAGGGAAGGTGCGGGAAGGGAAGGGAAGGTGCGGGAAGGGAAGGGAAGGGAAGGTGCGGGAAGGGAAGGTGCGGGAAGGGAAGGTGCGGGAAGGTGCGGGAAGGGAAGGGAAGGTGCGGGAAGGGAAGGGAAGGTGCGGGAAGGGAAGGGAAGGTGCGGGAAGGTGCGGGAAGGTGCGGGAAGGGAAGGGAAGGGAAGGTGCGGGAAGGGAAGGTGTGGGAAGGGAAGGGAAGGTGCGGGAAGGGAAGGTGCGGGAAGGGAAGGTGCGGGAAGGGAAGGTGCGGGAAGGGAAGGGAAGGTGCGGGAAGGGAAGGGAAGGGAAGGGAAGGGAAGGGAAGGGAAGGGAAGGGAAGGGAAGGGAAGGTGCGGGAAGGGAAGGTGCGGGAAGGGAAGGGAAGGGAAGGGAAGGGAAGGGAAGGGAAGGGAAGGGAAGGGAAGGGAAGGGAAGGGAAGGGAAGGGAAGGGAAGGGAAGGGAAGGGAAGGGAAGGGAAGGGAAGGGAAGGGAAGGGAAGGGAAGGGAAGGGAAGGGAAGGGAAGGGAAGGGAAGGGAAGGGAAGGGAAGGGAAGGGAAGGGAAGGGAAGGTGCGGGAAGGTGCGGGAAGGGAAGGTGCGGGAAGGTGCGGGAAGGGAAGGTGCGGGAAGGTGCGGGAAGGGAAGGGAAGGGAAGGGAAGGGAAGGGAAGGGAAGGGAAGGGAAGGGAAGGGAAGGGAAGGGAAGGGAAGGGAAGGGAAGGGAAGGGAAGGTGCGGGAAGGGAAGGGAAGGGAAGGGAAGGGAAGGGAAGGGAAGGGAAGGGAAGGGAAGGGAAGGGAAGGGAAGGGAAGGGAAGGGAAGGGAAGGGAAGGGAAGGGAAGGGAAGGGAAGGGAAGGGAAGGGAAGGGAAGGGAAGGGAAGGGAAGGGAAGGGAAGGTGCGGGAAGGGAAGGGAAGGGAAGGGAAGGTGCGGGAAGGGAAGGGAAGGGAAGGGAAGGGAAGGGAAGGGAAGGGAAGGTGCGGGAAGGGAAGGTGCGGGAAGGGAAGGGAAGGGAAGGTGCGGGAAGGTGCGGGAAGGTGCGGGAAGGGAAGGGAAGGGAAGGGAAGGGAAGGGAAGGGAAGGGAAGGGAAGGGAAGGGAAGGGAAGGGAAGGGAAGGGAAGGGAAGGGAAGGGAAGGGAAGGGAAGGGAAGGGAAGGGAAGGGAAGGGAAGGGAAGGGAAGGGAAGGGAAGGGAAGGGAAGGGAAGGGAAGGGAAGGGAAGGGAAGGGAAGGGAAGGTGCGGGAAGGGAAGGGAAGGTGCGGGAAGGTGCGGGAAGGTGCGGGAAGGTGCGGGAAGGTGCGGGAAGGGAAGGGAAGGGAAGGGAAGGGAAGGGAAGGGAAGGGAAGGGAAGGGAAGGGAAGGGAAGGGAAGGGAAGGGAAGGGAAGGGAAGGGAAGGGAAGGGAAGGGAAGGGAAGGTGCGGGAAGGGAAGGGAAGGGAAGGTGCGGGAAGGTGCGGGAAGGTGCGGGAAGGTGCGGGAAGGGAAGGGAAGGGAAGGGAAGGGAAGGGAAGGGAAGGGAAGGGAAGGGAAGGGAAGGGAAGGGAAGGGAAGGGAAGGGAAGGGAAGGTGCGGGAAGGGAAGGGAAGGGAAGGGAAGGTGCGGGAAGGGAAGGGAAGGGAAGGGAAGGGAAGGGAAGGGAAGGGAAGGGAAGGGAAGGGAAGGGAAGGGAAGGGAAGGGAAGGGAAGGGAAGGGAAGGGAAGGGAAGGGAAGGGAAGGGAAGGGAAGGGAAGGGAAGGGAAGGGAAGGGAAGGGAAGGGAAGGGAAGGGAAGGGAAGGGAAGGGAAGGGAAGGGAAGGGAAGGTGCGGGAAGGGAAGGTGCGGGAAGGGAAGGGAAGGGAAGGGAAGGTGCGGGAAGGGAAGGTGCGGGAAGGTGCGGGAAGGTGCGGGAAGGTGCGGGAAGGGAAGGGAAGGGAAGGGAAGGGAAGGGAAGGGAAGGGAAGGGAAGGGAAGGGAAGGGAAGGGAAGGGAAGGGAAGGGAAGGGAAGGGAAGGGAAGGGAAGGGAAGGTGCGGGAAGGGAAGGTGCGGGAAGGGAAGGGAAGGTGCGGGAAGGGAAGGGAAGGGAAGGGAAGGGAAGGTGCGGGAAGGGAAGGTGCGGGAAGGGAAGGTGCGGGAAGGTGCGGGAAGGTGCGGGAAGGTGCGGGAAGGGAAGGGAAGGGAAGGTGCGGGAAGGGAAGGGAAGGTGCGGGAAGGGAAGGGAAGGTGCGGGAAGGGAAGGTGCGGGAAGGGAAGGTGCGGGAAGGGAAGGGAAGGTGCGGGAAGGGAAGGGAAGGTGCGGGAAGGGAAGGTGCGGGAAGGGAAGGTGCGGGAAGGGAAGGGAAGGGAAGGGAAGGTGCGGGAAGGGAAGGGAAGGTGCGGGAAGGGAAGGTGCGGGAAGGGAAGGGAAGGGAAGGGAAGGGAAGGGAAGGTGCGGGAAGGGAAGGGAAGGGAAGGTGCGGGAAGGGAAGGTGCGGGAAGGGAAGGTGCGGGAAGGGAAGGTGCGGGAAGGGAAGGTGCGGGAAGGGAAGGGAAGGGAAGGGAAGGTGCGGGAAGGTGCGGGAAGGTGCGGGAAGGGAAGGGAAGGTGCGGGAAGGGAAGGTGCGGGAAGGTGCGGGAAGGGAAGGTGCGGGAAGGTGCGGGAAGGTGCGGGAAGGTGCGGGAAGGGAAGGGAAGGGAAGGGAAGGGAAGGGAAGGGAAGGGAAGGGAAGGGAAGGGAAGGGAAGGGAAGGGAAGGGAAGGGAAGGGAAGGGAAGGGAAGGGAAGGGAAGGGAAGGGAAGGGAAGGGAAGGGAAGGGAAGGGAAGGGAAGGGAAGGGAAGGGAAGGGAAGGGAAGGGAAGGGAAGGGAAGGTGCGGGAAGGGAAGGTGCGGGAAGGGAAGGTGCGGGAAGGGAAGGGAAGGTGCGGGAAGGTGCGGGAAGGTGCGGGAAGGTGCGGGAAGGTGCGGGAAGGTGCGGGAAGGTGCGGGAAGGGAAGGGAAGGGAAGGGAAGGGAAGGGAAGGGAAGGGAAGGGAAGGGAAGGGAAGGGAAGGGAAGGGAAGGGAAGGGAAGGGAAGGGAAGGGAAGGGAAGGGAAGGGAAGGGAAGGGAAGGGAAGGGAAAGGAAGGTGCGGGAAGGGAAGGGAAGGTGCGGGAAGGGAAGGGAAGGTGCGGGAAGGTGCGGGAAGGTGCGGGAAGGTGCGGGAAGGGAAGGGAAGGGAAGGTGCGGGAAGGGAAGGTGCGGGAAGGGAAGGTGCGGGAAGGGAAGGTGCGGGAAGGGAAGGTGCGGGAAGGGAAGGGAAGGGAAGGGAAGGTGCGGGAAGGGAAGGGAAGGTGCGGGAAGGGAAGGGAAGGTGCGGGAAGGGAAGGGAAGGGAAGGTGCGGGAAGGTGCGGGAAGGGAAGGTGCGGGAAGGTGCGGGAAGGGAAGGTGCGGGAAGGGAAGGGAAGGTGCGGGAAGGGAAGGTGCGGGAAGGGAAGGTGCGGGAAGGGAAGGGAAGGTGCGGGAAGGGAAGGGAAGGTGCGGGAAGGGAAGGGAAGGGAAGGGAAGGGAAGGGAAGGGAAGGGAAGGGAAGGGAAGGGAAGGGAAGGGAAGGGAAGGGAAGGGAAGGGAAGGGAAGGGAAGGGAAGGGAAGGGAAGGGAAGGGAAGGGAAGGGAAGGGAAGGGAAGGGAAGGGAAGGGAAGGGAAGGGAAGGGAAGGGAAGGGAAGGGAAGGGAAGGGAAGGGAAGGGAAGGGCAGGGAAGGGAAGGGCAGGGAAGGGAAGGGAAGGGAAGGGAAAGGAAGGTGCGGGAAGGGAAGGTGCGGGAAGGGAAGGTGCGGGAAGGGAAGGTGCGGGAAGGGAAGGTGCGGGAAGGGAAGGGAAGGGAAGGTGCGGGAAGGTGCGGGAAGGTGCGGGAAGGTGCGGGAAGGTGCGGGAAGGGAAGGTGCGGGAAGGGAAGGGAAGGTGCGGGAAGGGAAGGGAAGGGAAGGGAAGGGAAGGTGCGGGAAGGGAAGGGAAGGGAAGGGAAGGGAAGGGAAGGGAAGGGAAGGGAAGGGAAGGGAAGGGAAGGGAAGGGAAGGGAAGGGAAGGGAAGGGAAGGGAAGGGAAGGGAAGGGAAGGGAAGGGAAGGGAAGGTGCGGGAAGGGAAGGGAAGGGAAGGGAAGGGAAGGGAAGGGAAGGGAAGGTGCGGGAAGGTGCGGGAAGGTGCGGGAAGGTGCGGGAAGGTGCGGGAAGGTGCGGGAAGGGAAGGGAAGGGAAGGGAAGGGAAGGGAAGGGAAGGGAAGGGAAGGGAAGGGAAGGGAAGGGAAGGGAAGGGAAGGTGCGGGAAGGGAAGGGAAGGTGCGGGAAGGTGCGGGAAGGTGCGGGAAGGGAAGGGAAGGGAAGGGAAGGGAAGGGAAGGGAAGGGAAGGGAAGGGAAGGGAAGGGAAGGGAAGGGAAGGGAAGGGAAGGGAAGGGAAGGGAAGGGAAGGGAAGGGAAGGGAAGGGAAGGGAAGGGAAGGGAAGGGAAGGGAAGGGAAGGGAAGGGAAGGGAAGGGAAGGGAAGGGAAGGTGCGGGAAGGGAAGGGAAGGGAAGGGAAGGGAAGGGAAGGGAAGGGAAGGGAAGGGAAGGGAAGGGAAGGGAAGGGAAGGGAAGGGAAGGGAAGGGAAGGGAAGGGAAGGGAAGGGAAGGGAAGGGAAGGGAAGGGAAGGGAAGGGAAGGGAAGGGAAGGGAAGGGAAGGGAAGGGAAGGGAAGGGAAGGGAAGGTCTGTTTATGTTTGCAGGAGTAAGTCTGCCCACAGATACTTTTATTCATCATTTCAGAATAAACAGCCTTAGTGGCTATTTGTTGTTTATTGATATTTTTATTTCCAGAGACTACTTCTTTTTTGCCATTACTATTCTTTTGCCTTCTCTTTACCCATGATGCTGGGTCTAAAAAAACAATAATTGTAAAAATTAACCTGCTGAGCTGTGCAGTATCATCTGTTATATTCACTGCAAAAGGTAATTTTTAGTGGTGGTAAAAGTTCCATGGAAACACAGTCCCTGGAAATGGCTTTGACTTTACAGACACACAGAGGATACAAATGTTTCATTCAGAGATGAGTTGTTGATCTGACTCATTAATTGGAATTTGCACTAGTTTATTAAATATGCTGATGAAAACAAGGCAAGTGAAGCTGCATAAAGCACTGTCTACCATGGTACTCCACTGCTGTTGTTCTTACATGAATTCAGTGCTGGAACTGACCCTATCAAACATTGAATTCTTGTGACCCCAGAGCAAGAAAAGAGTATCTCCAGTGCTTTGTTTGCCTGCTTGAAACTTGCAATTCATCTCATTTGATCTCAGTGTCAGTCCTGCTGTGGTCAGTTGCTCTCGTCTTTCCTAGTGCCTACAGCAAGGAGCTGTGGTCTCCCTTGCCACTATATTGAGGCTTTACATTCTTTTTCCACCACATTTTTTTTAATGCTTAATGAAATTAATGCTGTTTTCCCTCTCACCCTTCTCCTGCAGAGTTCAGCAAGACACCAGCCTTGAACTGTTTCTCCCTTTCCTGACTCTCATGTCCTCTATTCCAGGCTGCAGCCTTGATAATGCCTTCTGTCATGGATAAGGTGGCTCTGAACTTTCTGGTTCATTCTCCAGTGCTTCCACTGTCCTTGTGCTGTGCTGCTCTCTATCTCAAACACTGCTGCTGCTGCTGGTCTGCTGTGCTGCTTGCTCTGGATCCAAGAAGTAATTCTTTTATGCTCCATCTCTTTTCCTATTGATTGCCATTTAATTCTTCTGTGTTAATGGAAGTTATTTCCCCCAATTTGTTTCATATGCCTAACTCTTACAGCTTACATAAACTCTTCTTTCTCAGCCCCCCAAACTGCTTCTGCCTATTCAACAGCTGAACAGAGCTGGTGTTGATGCTGTGGTTACTCTCCCTCCACTGCAGGCTTTATCCTGATGTCAACGTTCTCCTTTAGTAATTCTCCCATCATAGACACATGGTCACGAGGATTTCAGGAGGCTGAGTTAAATATTTTCTAGAGAAATGACACCAAATCACCAGCAGTCCTTTCTCATCCACAGCCATATGGTCACCATCATTGCTTGTCCTCTCAGCAGCTGCCTTGTCCACTTCCCTTTTCTGGATCTGCCTGTCAAAGGGGTCCAGTCTGTCTCTATAAAACTGTCTCCCAGTTTTATAGAGGGGCAGACACCCCAGAAACTGCAGTGAAGCAGGGTCTGACTGGGAATGTCTGATGGAAATTAACTTTGGAAATTAAAACACAAAGGAAAGAAGTTTAAGGATAGTATGAGTGATAATTATGGGAAAGTTTCTTACAAAAGGAAATTCTCGCTAATTTCAGTCAAATGTACAGCTGTCTTTCAGTTTAGAATTATATATCATATAATTCTCATAATAGTCATGCTGAGTCAATTTGTCATGGTATTTAGGCATTGCTTTCTAAAAGCATCTGGGTGTCTTCTTTCCAATACAATTAAAATTCTACTAATGTATCATTTAGCATCTTTTGAATTACCTGGATACCTTGACAACCTGCCCACCAGATATTAAAAATAATGAATAGTTGTTTTTTAAACATTATTTTTGGGGATTTGCTATTTTTTTACAGTGGACAGTTTGCTATAAATACAAGTAACACTTTAATTACTCTTTTAGTAACACTGGTTTATTTACTGCCTTGGAAAATGTCTCTAGACACCTAGGAAAAGTATTGCATGTTTATTTTCTTTCTTGCAGGTTTTTAATTTTTTTTTTTTAAGAATATGAACTTACACTGTAATAAAAATTACAATAAAAAATTAAAATAAAAATTTAAAAATAAAAATTTATATTGATATATAATATCAATATAAATATCAACACAGTTTTAAGCTTAATATGTTCTTTCAAAACAAATACCTTCTTAAAAATTTCATTTTGGTTTAACTTGCCAAGAACAGAAGAACAATGGATTTTGCAACAGAAACAATATGGTTTATTGCTCTAAAAAGTGAGTTTGTACAGTCAGTTACTGTACCAAATATATGGAAAGGAGCTTATGGCAATTGAACCATTAAATTTCAGGAAAGAATTGTTACTGTTGGCACATATGTTTAATAACTTGATATTAGAATAATAGCATTGATACTATTGCTGAATTTTCCTGGAGGTCACCGACCTAAATTTCCACATGACAAGATATTCAGAAATATAGTAAATTTGTGATGTTAGCCCAATCTGTTATGCTGCCTGACAAATGAGTTTTTTCTGCATTTGGTATTTACCGTCCAATTATACAAATGAGGAAAGACATAAGTCTAAAGAGAACAAATGAATATATCTGTTTGCTTTGAATAATGGCATAATTCTAACATTTTTGGTTTTACCATGAAATGATTAAGAGATTTTAGTGATAAGTCTGTAACTTAGTGATAATGTCATGTAACCACAGCTGTCCTGATCAAATATGGTAAATTCCTAACTTTATTATGATGATGGATTGCAGGCCAGAAAGAAAAATTAAATTTATAATGAATAGTTAGATTACTTTTTGAGGAGATCCTAACTGAAATATTCACCTTTCTTTCTCTTCAACCCAATTAAGAAAAAACCACCAGAATTAACTTCTGATCAGATTGCACCTTCTTTTAACTCATTCCTGTGGTTTTGAGGGAAGAGGATGAGGGAATGGGTATTAATGGGAGAATCACATCTTCGCCTGATGGGATTTGGAGTTCCCTGCAATCTGAGAAAATGTGTTAGTGTTTGGTATTTAATAGGATTTGCACCCTACTTTGAAATTCTTCTCATAATCAGATTTATACTGTTAAGCTTTTTCTGAACAGAAGACTGAAAAAAAGTGCGACTTGATCTGTCACTATGGATAACTTCAAGACAGTTGTGTTTAAAAAGCTAAAACAAAAGTCAAAGCAACATGGATTTTAGGCCAGATGGTTGCTTTCTGGGATTTTAAAGGACAGAATGACACATCTGCCTAGGAAAATGATGCTCGTTAGGTGGGATTTTTTCACTTATATTTACATGAAATAAACATCCAGAAAATTGCCAGAATATCAATGTTTCAATTTTGTCATACACTGGCAAAATTATCTTAATTTAGTGGTCAAGCCAAATACTTCTTTAAAATGTTTTCTGTTGAAGATAAATGTGAAGACATAAAAGGTTAAAAAAACTTAAATTTAAGGCTGGTCAATTGCCTTTGCTCTACAAGGACAATTTGAAAAAACGGCATGGTTGATTTCATTTATCCCTACCCTATTCAGTTCCAGAAGAGCATTCTGGCATTGAAGATTCATATAATTATTTGAGTTGCAAAAGACATTTAAGATCATTGAATTGAAGCCTAGCACCACTAAAACATGTCCCTAAGTACCACATTTACACATCTTTTAAATACCGTCAGGGATGGTGACTCAGTCACTTCCTTGGGCAGCCTGTTCCATCCTTGACCATCCTTCTGGTGAAGCAATTTTTCCTAATATTCAATATAAACCTTCCCTCGTGCAACTTGAGGCCATGTCCTCTTGTCCTATCACTTGTTGCTTGGGAGAAAAGACTGACCTTCGCTTCTCTACAACCTCACTTTCAGTCATAAGGTCTCCCCTGAGCCTCCTTTTCTCCAGACTGAACTCCAGCTCCCTCAGCTGCTTCTCATAAGATCTGTGCTCCAGACCCTTCACAGGCTCTGTTTCCCTTCTCTGGCCACACTCCAGCACCTCAATTTCCTTCTTGTAGTGAGGGGCCCAGAACTGGACATAGGACTCAGGTGCAGCCTCACTATTGCCAAGTACAGCGGGACAATCAGTGCCCTGCTCCTGCTGGCCACACTATTGCTGGTACAGGCCAGGATGCCATTGGCTTTCTTGGCCACCTGGGCACACACTGGCTTTTGTTCAGCCGCTGTCGACCGGTGCCCCTGGTTGTTTTCTGCTGGACCACTGCCCCCAGCCTGCAGATCTGCATGGGCTTTTTATGACCCAAGGGCAGGACCTGGTATTTGGCCTAGTGGAATCTCACACAGCTGGCCTTGACCCATGAATCCAGCCTGTCCAGATCCCTCTGAAGAGCCTATATACCCTCCAGTACATCAGCACTCCTACCCGGCTTGGTGTCATCTGCAAACTTGCTGAGGAGATGCTCAATCCCACTGTCCAGGTTGTTGATAAAGATATTAAACAGGTCTGGCCCCAAGACTGAGCCCTGGTGAACACTGCAAGGGACTGGCCATCAGCTGCAAGTAACTCCATTCACCACATTCTTTGACATACAAAGCTATCCCACCACAAAATTGGAAATTACCCTAATTAATCAAGGACTTAATAAAAAATGTTAGTCTATTCCTTTATGAGGCAGGAGAAGGGCAAATGAAAGAAAGATATATCCCATTCTAATTTTGAAGGTTAATTTGTGAAATCTTTTATATTTGTAATTTCTAAAGTGCTGATATAACTGAATGATTTTTGTGAACAAGTATCCTCTGTATTCTGTTTGGCTTTCTGACATGGCTTTCAGTGTAACTCACCTGCCCTTTAACAATGGGCACAGTTGACTGTATCTACTCAAATATAAAGTGAATCTGTTTCAATGAATACATGACTTAATGTATGTTTTATACATGGAAATCCATGTTTTATGCTGACCAAAAGCCCACTGATGCATACTTAGAATGCAAATAATAAATAAAAATACAAATTAATTTCAGGAATCTAAAATAATACTGTTTTTTAAGATAGTGTTCAATCTTACATGTTGAAGAATTCACTTAAAAAGTAAACTGGAAAACTGTAGAGTACCTAGTGAGAATACAAGAACTAGTTTTATGGATGCTATAAATGATGAACAATTTTCCTCTTTTTTTTCTAACCAGTTTTATTTTTTGAGTCCTACCTGACTTCTAGTTTTAAATGAATTGTAATCTATTCCAAGAGGGCTATTAGTTTATCGAAATGACTCTATAAGTTGAATACAGAATTATAGACTCACAGGACTATAGAATAGTTTGGATTGGAAGAGACCTTAAAGATCATCCAGTCCACTGTGCACCAGCATTATTGAAGACTGAGCCAAGAAAATCTCTGAATCACTAGACTTCTGGGGTTTTTTGGTTTGTTTTATTTTCTTTGTAATTTTTTTGGTGTGTGTTTTTGGTTCTTTGGTTGGTTTCTTTGGGTTTTTTGTTTTCCTTCTTTTTTGAACATCTTTCCTATGAAGACAGGCCTGGAGAAGAAAAGGGTCCAGGGGCACCTCATAGCACCTTCCAGTACCTAAAGGGGGCCTACAAGACAGCTGAAGAGGGACTTTTGACAAGGACAGATAGTGATAGGACAAAAGGGAATAGCTTTAAACGGAAAGAGGGTGAGTTTAGATCAGATATCAAGAAGAAATTTTTTACAGTGAGTGTGGTGAGACACTTGAAAAGGTTGCCCAGAGAAGTTGTGGATGCCCCATCCCTGAAAGTGTTCAAGGCCAGGCTGGATGGAGAGCTCTGAGCAACCTGGTCTAGTGGAAGGTGGCAGAGGGCTTGGAACTAGATGATCTTGAAGGTCCCTTCCCACCCAAGCCACCTATGAATATATGATTTTATGAACTTTCATCCCTCTTTGTTAGGTAACGATCATCAAAAAGCTCCAATCTTTTCTTTAGAACTCCTCTTGGTATTACCATACTGAAAAAACCCTTCCTGTTGTTAGAAAAAACACTGGCCACTTACAACTCTAATTGAGCTTTGGCCTTTTGTGTCTTCTTCCCATGTATATGATCCACAGCTTTGTCATATTCCTGCAAAGCCTGACCTTGCTCCCAGAGACCATATAATTTTTCCTCTGGAGCTCTTCAAGGACTGCCCTGTTCAGCAAAGCTGGCCATCAGGCCTGCTTGCTTCACCTTCTACACAGGGGAATTCCCTGCTCCTGAGCTTCTCAAAGTAATTTCTTGAAAATTAACCAGTCCTTGTGGACTCCTGAACCCTCAGCTTGTTGTCCACAGGCACCTGGCAGCAAGGCTGCTCCCCAGCTGCACAGGCTCCAGCCTTTACTGGTCTTTGTTGTTCATCCAGCCCAGGTGCTTGTTACTCTGACTTTGGAGGGTTACCTTCTTTGCCTTTCATTTTCTCTTTCTACCTCTCTTTCTTTCTTGGCTGACTCACTGTTCCCCAAAGATCACGCCCACCACACCAACAAGAGCAGTCAGCCTCTGTTGCTTTTCACAATAGACAGCCAGGACAGCTGACCCCAGCTGATCCAAGGGATATTCCACACCATGCAGCATCGTGCTCAACATATAAATCCAGGGGAAAAAGAAGGAAGGGGGGACATTAGGAGTTATGGCATTTGACTTCTAAAGTAACTGTTATGTGTGATAGGGCCCTGCTCTCCTGAAGAGGGATGAACGCCTGCCTGCCCATTGGAAGCAGTGAATGAATTCCTTATCTTGCTTTGCTTGTGTGTGCAGATTTTGCTTTCCCTTTTAAACTGTTTTATCTCAACCCATGAGTTTTCTCACAATTCTCTCACCCATCCCAGCTGCGGGGTGTGATCGAGCGGTTGTATGGTGCTTAGTTACCAGCTGAAGTTAAATCACAACACTCCCACCTGTTCTGTCTGGTTACTGATTCCAGCTAACTATCAGATTTGGAGTGAAAATCTGGCACATTGATTATTTAAGATTACAAAGATTGTGTTAGGGAGGGGTAAATATGGACATGGATCCTCAAAGAATTTATAGTAGACAGTGTGATGCTACAGAACTCATTTGAATGTGTCTGTAAGGTTTTCTAGTATTTCCCCTCTCAATATTCCCCATGTAAGAGGAATTCTTAAGTTCTACTCATTCTTTCTCTCTTTAGAAAAAGCAATGGGTGAGTAAAGTTACATTCATACTTCAAGATGAAAATCTCCATCAATTTCCCCTGCAGGTGTACATATTTCAGGTGGATTATGTAGTCATTATCTAGCCTTCTTTACTTCAGCTTTATGAAGAATCTTGGAACACATCTTTGAAATGCTGGACTGACAAGTTTAAAGGTGAAAGTCTTAAAGCTTGCAAAATAATCTGTAAATACTTCATGTGTAACTAAGCTTCTTATATTGTGAGATTAGCTCATGTTTTGCATAAATCTTTGAGGGCTCTTAAAGTGCTCTTTGGCCTTACCTCAACAAAGCTATAAGGCACTAGAATTAATTCAAAAGGAACTGAACCTTTATTTAAATGCTGTACAGAATAGCGATGTCTTCCAAATCAGTGCAGTCAGTACTTTAAGGTCTCCTTATTCTCATAAAGCCAGAACTGGTCCTTAATGCCCATGGAACTTTACAGACTTACACTTTTAGTCATGGGAGAGGGTAACCTTAGAGCATGAATGACACTCAGAGTGCCTTGGAAATGCCTTAGGTTTTTTTTTAATGAAACCACTCTACTGCCATTGGCATGCAGCTTGGGTTGTAGTCCTTTATATGCATAGTTTGAATATATCAGTAGGTTATCAACTGCTTCTGAGAAAAGCTTTTTCTAAGAAAATGAAACAATTTTCTAACACAGACCTCCCAGTATATAATTTCTTGGCTAGTACCAGTTTGGCTGGATTTGTTTGTAGCCTGAGCCAGTTTATAGTAGTTTTGAATGAAAGTGCAGCCTCATTCCTGTCACTAAAGAGCTGTATACATCCAGAGACAAAAATTGAACTAAAGACAGTGCCTTACAGAAAGAAATAGAACTGTTTTCCCCTCCTTCACAATTTTGCACATGAACTGTGCAACATTTGCTGAGATGAAGTGTGTCTAATGAGGGTCTGAGGTCCCATCCTGAGGAAATTAACAAATGAAAAGGAAGCTTACTTCAAGGAGCAGTAGGAATATTAGTAATTATATCTCATATAGAATAAATGATATATTTAACTTTTAAAACCTCTGACAGGTTGTGAAGGGGGAAGAAAGTAAACCTTTAACTTTTGTTTCAGGACAGTGAGTTCCATGACAGAAATGAAGAGAGTGTATGTTAAGTAAGTAATTTGTGGGCCTTTTCAGCACTAATAGGCTTGCTGCCAGATATTCCAGGCTGCAGTTTGTCATGTCTGATTCCTTAGTCTTTTCAAGAAATTGGAGAAATTGCCTTCTGCAGGCTGTCAGTGTCAGGTACCAGCTCACTCACATAGACAAAGCTCAATTAGCTCCTGGAAAAAAAACAGCTTTTAAAATATAGTGACCTGAACTATGAAAGGTAGACAAGTGTTATACAAAACCAAAATGTTTACCTGGATAGCAAAGAATACCATGGTAGCTGTGATAGGCGCTTTATTCTGTGTTTCTTAATTTTTTAGTGCTAATGGGATGTAAGGAATTCTTTTAATGGCCAGAGTTAATTGTTCTGATAGCTGCTGTCTGCTATCCTGTAAGCAACTGCCTCCTGGTTTAAAATAGCAGCACATACATTTGGAAGTATGTCCTGGATCAAACCTAGGACTGGAGCTCATTAGGAAAAACATATATAAGTATTTTTCATGTGATAGTGTGGCTTTTGAGACTCTTAATACATGTTCATTGAAAGAATCATTAACAGTGATCATTTAAGATCTGTGTTTTCACAGTTTATTCATGAACACACAGGAACAGCTAGGACAACAGGATCTCAACCATAACAGAGACAGTGAAAGTAAACTGAACATTAAAGAGAAATACAGGAATAAGAAAAGTAGTGTGGCAAAGCACTTGAATAAAAAGAGGAACAGCTTCCATAAAGGTGTCAGGGGACCTTGTTCCCATTGATTTTTAAGACTTTTCAAGGTGATGACTTCCGACAGAGTATATAACTAAGTTGCCTTTAAAAATATAGCTCTATGGTCCACAGTTTTGCTACAACAAACAAAAAGTCTGCTTTATGAAATTTGGCTTATTTTTACATAATTCATCAGTTTTGTCTCCCTCATAAGAAGCTCTGAAAGAGGAACTCTAAAAATCCAGCAAGTGGTTGGCTGGGCAAAGCCCTGGGATTATCTAGGTAATGAACTGAATGATTTGGCTGATTGGAGAAGGCTTATCCATAATTTTGACTCTAGAACATGTTCCAAGATCTGTCATATTTTTTTCCCCCCACTGGCTGCCTCCCGACTGCAGTTGATTATGTTCTATGTCATCTTTGGTGTGATCTATTCTTGTGTGGCTGTAATATACTGATAATAACATCAGTTTTTCTTGTTAGAATTTGTGTTAGGAATAACACAACATGTTATTATGAAATTGTGTGAAAGCATGCCTGTCTTTAATATGTTGATGAAGATAAGCAAAAATAACTAGTGACAAATTATTTTTTCCCCTCTTCAGATTACCTGCCAGTATAATTTCATAGGGCTTTGATACTTGAGGAATTACATGAAGTTTAATTTGTCAAAGAGAACAGTCACTCCTGCAAGACTAATTCAGGAATTGTGTAAGCTTCTGTCTCAGTTTATTAATGTGATTTAGTTCCATTGGTTTCAAAGAGGTTACATCCCTAAAAATATTTTCAAAGTGTGTGCTTTATTTTTTTAAATATCAATTTATATTCTTAAATAGTTATATATGATTCATCTTCCCATTTTCTGTAATTATTCATACCTCTTCCATGACCTGGCACAATTTACTTACAAATTAAATAAAAGAGACTAACAGTTTAAGAGCTTGATCCCACTGATGAGCAGGTCTCAAGCTTGATTTCAGGGGGAGTTACAGGCTTAAGTAGCTTTTAGGGGCCTGCACTTCTGGGACTTGCCCAAGGTACATTGAATAACATTGGAAAACACAAAGTGAGTAATTTCTTAAATTAAATTGAATTTTGTGCTTATTGAAACAAATTTGTACCACCATTCATGTAAGAAATTCAGACTCAGAAAGAAATGCATTCTTAAAAACCTGAAGTAGTAAACGTGCCTGGACATTTAGGAAAAAAACAAGATGGTAAGAGTGAGTCCAATACATAGAGAAAATATATATTTGGGACATAGTAAGACTATGAAATCAGTTTTGTGTTTTTATAATACTGGATTCTTGCTTCTGAAAATCTGGTGTGGAATGCAAGAACAAGAATGAAAATGCTTGAATTCCTGTTTGAACTTAGTTGCTTCAAGTACTGCACTAAATCCACTAAAAATATTAATCACAGAATCACAGAACATGACAAGGTGGAACCCATCAGGATCATCAAGTCCGACTCCTGGTCCTGCACAGGACCATCCCCAAGAGTAACACCATGTATCTGACAGTGTTGTCCAAACACTTCTTGAACTCTGTCAGGCTGGTGCTGTGACCACTCCCCTGGGAAGCTGTTCCAGGGCCCAACCACCCTCTGGGTGAAGAACCTTTTCCTGATATCCAGCCTAAACCTCCCCTGATACAGCTTCAGGCCATTGCCTTGGGTCTGGTTACTGTCACCACAGAGAAGAGATCAGTGCCTGCCCCTCCTCTTCCCCTCACAAGGAAGTTGTAACTGCAGTGAGGTCTCCCCTCAGTCTCCTCCAGGCTGAACAGACCAAGTGACCTCAGCCACTCCTCATATGGCTTCCCCTCAAGGCCCTTCACCATCTTTGTTGACCTCCTCTGGACACTAATAGCCTAATGTCTTATATTGTGGCACCCAAAACTTCCCTTGACTTGTGATGAGGCCGCCCCAGTGCAGAGCAGAGCAGGACAATCCCCTCCCTTGCCCGGCTGGTGATGCTGTGCCTGATGTACCCCAGGACACGGGTGGCCCTCCTGGCTGCCAGGGCACTGCTGACTAATGTTCAACTTGCCAGAGGCCAGGATCCCTGACTTCCTTTCTATGGTACCCTTTCCAACATCTCACTCCCCAGTTTGTCTGTACATTCAGGGTTGCCCCGTCCCAGGAGCAGAATCCAGCACTTTCCCTTGTTGAACTTCATGTGGTTGGTGATTGCCCAGACCCCTAATTTGTTGAGATCTCTCTGAAGGGCCTGCCTGCCTTCCAGGGAGTTGACAGCTCCTCCCAGTTTTGTATCATCTGTGAACTTACTAGTATCTCTTTCAGTCCTGTGTCCAGGTCATTATGAAGAGATTGAAGAGCAGAGGGCCAAGGATGGAGCCCTGTGGAAGTCCCCTAGTGACAGGTCACCAGTCTGGTGTCACCCCATCCACTGTAATCCTTTGTGCCTGACCTGTGAGCCAGTTGCTTACCCAGCACATGATGCATTTATCCATCTGTGTGCTGGACAGTTTGTCCAGAAGGATATTGGGAGAGAGTATTGAAAGCTTAACTGAAATGCAAAAAGATTATATCAGCTGGCTTCCCTTGATCAACTACCTGAGTTACCTTGTCACTAAAGGAAATCAGATGCCGTATTTTGATGGAAGATTGCATATGGATAATCTATTGCCTGTCTTTTGGGAGCTTTCACTTTTTTCTGTCCTGTATTTTACCTGTTAAGATTTTGCCTGCACTCAGAGGTATGGTTGTGTGGTCTAACCCGTAAAGCCAATGGCAGCTGGCAGCAAAGCTAAACCTCATTGGTTCTTCTGTCTGCAGAGACGTGATAAGGTTAAATCTTTGAATTATCTTTTTCTTTGCCTTACAAAGACCTCTTAACCAAACCTCTTGCTTACTCTCTCCCCTTACTTCTCTTTCTTCTTCAGATTCCATATTGGGGGAAAATGATGGTGGTCAGCAGTACAATCCTGAGGAAGAAGTCCTTGAATGTGGACATGAAGGTCTTCAGGCAATAATATATGATGAAGTGATTGTAAACAAGCATCAATTACAATCTGAAGATCCACAGCTTACTTAGTGATAGGAGTCCCCTTCTTCTAGAAAAAAAAATTGAAGCATCTCTTTTCAAATAAACAATACAGAATACATTTTTTTGTGTGTCCTGTGCAAATCAGAAAAAATATTGCTTATTTGGGTTAATATTTAGGATTTTACCCAGGAAGACTACATTATCTGTTGCTCCAGAATTGATTTTCCTTAGACATTGTTTACCTGAAAATGTGTAAAATGCCAACATAGTCTTTACTTTATACTAGTTTTCATAATACTTGTCTTAGCTCAATTTTAGATTTTCAAGAGCTGTCAACTTAAATATCAGTTATTTCATTCCAGTTTTTTACATTAAAAAATTCTTTGAATACCTTTCTAACTCAGTATTTCAGATGGATCTTCTGTGCTCAGTTTCTTTTTCAAGTATTATTTATTGTGCATGCTTCTGAACAACAAAGCAGTGACCTCTATTTTTTCTTTTCTTTTCATTGTTTGACAGAGTGATGCTAGTTTCCTTAAACTGAGAAGTAGCAGGAAAAAAAAATATTAGCCTTTATATTCTGCAGATTTTTTGGAAGACGTTCTTTAGTTTGTTGGCTTCCTATATGAGAGCCCATGAGGGTTTTATCGTTCAAAAATTAGTTACTTACTAATTAATTAATAAAACTCTTTCTACTTATATCTACAAGAGAGATGTTTCCATTGTTCTTTAAAAACATTTTTATTCAATCTGTTCTGAAATGGTTTAATTCTGCTTTTTGTGAGATGAAAAAGGTTGTAATATAGTCAACATGTATTCAGATAAATTAAAATATAGCTTAAACTTATATTTTTCCTTCTATTCTAGAATTATGCTGCCATATTTTCTTAAATCCTATGTTGTTTTGCTTGAATCCTTTTAAAATATAAAAAACCTGAAAGTACATTCTTTGATCTCTTATATTTCCATTTAAAAATTTTGCAGCCTTGTGTGAAATCCAGGACTTTGCCATTGACTCAGTAAACGCAGACCTCAAGTATATTTATTAGTCTGATATCTGGCATAGTAATGTGCATCAGAGCACATTTTTTTAGAGAGAAAACATTCAATACAGGCATTAGAGAAGATTTTTAAAGGTCTGCACTTAGGACTGTGACAGGCTGAGATGCTTATAAATAAAAATAAAAAAAATAAATTATGGGGTCAGATTACAGTTTTGTGTAGTTAATAAAATTGTTGTTTTCCTGTGAGGAAATGATGTTATTAGCTTGGGACTTTATTGTTTCAGTCCGATAATGCAAATGAAAATAAATCTTTCTAGACTTTTAAAGTAGAAAAGCCCACAGAGCGTCAAAAAATGCTTCTAAAATTTGATTTATGATTTAGTGTTTGATCATTAAGCTGAGTGCTTTTTAAAACTGTAGTATTCATCAAGTCTGAGATGTAACATGTTTCAAATGAGTAGGACAATAGCTGTACCTGTATAAAGATAGTCCCTTTACCTTTTGTTCTTTTGACCTTGACACATAGGTTCTTACGACCTTGTCCCTTTTCAGTAAAAAGTTAACTGTGGCTGTAAGAACACCACTGTTTTTTTGTTGAAAAAGGAGAACAAAAATCCCCTCTAAGAGCACATCTGAATTAGAATTAAATCCAAATAAATGTAGTTTAGAAGAATAGTGCTGACTATACAGTTGTTGCAAGTAGTAAAGCACATTAATAGGCACTAGAGAGTATACTTCTATCTTTTTCCTACATCTTCCAGTTTTCTGGACAGTTTAGGATCTCTATTTTTCTGGTCCTGTTGAAACAAAATGTTTATGCATAACAAAATTCTATCTACAAGCCATTAATGACTCTGCAGCTTACACTGAGAACAATGCCAACCATAAAATTCAGTTTATTCTCTCTTTTGGAAGAAAGAAATGCAGAAAAGACTCTGTCTATTGCAGTGTTCCTCTACTTTAAGGTTTGAAATATGCTTTTGGGAAGCTGATCCTGGGTGGAAATACATTTGTACCAAACAAATAAGGTATTCCTGAAAATCAATTAGACTGGACTTTTTGAGACTAGCCAGCATAAAAATATATTCTCACATGCAAAAGTTTCGGAGTAATCCTAACCAGCACATTTTTATGCTGGGCTTCAGTCCAGTTTCAATACTAACACCAGAGTTGTAAGTCCCTTCACTGAAAATATGGGCACATTCTAGAAACGCTGATTCAGCTTATCAACAGCAATGCAGATGTTACTATCCTGATAAAAGGAAGGGAGGAGATTTCAGTCTGTTGTCTGGGAGTCCCGACCACATACACGATGATTTACAGTCAAGCAGACTACCAAACACCTTTCCTGGTAGGGGCACACTTTGCAAACCAACAGTTGCTCCCATAAATGATTCTGCATTATGCCACTAACTGCTAGGAGAATATAAACTTTTTCTGATAGAGTAACATTGCAATACAAGATCAAAATCTAGGAAACTTGTCAACAAAAAAAGAGTGATGGGAAATACAGCTATCAAATTAAAATGCCTTGCAAATAATTTTTGCAATAGTTATTTCTATACATTTTTCAGTTTCTTTTTTCCTCTCCTAAGTGAATAGGGTGGTACTGAGGTCATTTTAATATAAGTATAGCAGGAAAGTAGGTGTTTGAAGCTAAAAGTGAAAGTAAGACACTTAGCACAACTGTGACCAGACTTCAAGCTCACACTTTTTTGCCCCTAAGAGGCACTGGCTACTGTGAATATTTTAAACTCAATATATGAGAACAAGCTGCATTGAACTGGGAATATGCTCTTGCTCATTGTATGAAAATTTTATATCTGTAAGAACACAGTGAAAACATACAGCTACTGAGAGTATTCATGTCTGGGCATTACTGAGCCAGAAATGATGTTGTGTACTTAGAAGCATGTCGGGTATTTCTTTCAAGTAATTGTCCAGTAATTTTTAAGCAATTTATGCTTAATATTCCAAACATTTTGCAGTGAGGGAAACCATTTCATGCTGGATGCAGGGACATCTTTTTGTTTTGTTGAACCTACCACCAGACGGATTTGGCTTAAAAAGTTACCTGTTTAGAAGAGGCTATCAATGCCCCTAAAAGGAGGTATGTAGTGCATCTATCTGTATGCTTAGTTCATGCAGGGGCACAGAGGTAAATAAAATATTTCTTAAGTTATATATTCTTTAGATCATCCACAGCATTTTAGCTCAGGTTAGAAAGAACAGCTGGCAAAGGTGTAATTTCCTCTATAAAAGCTTTAATTTGAGCTTGAGTTTAAAAGTTTTGGCTTAAACCCTGTCTTTAGCATTGGGGTCTCTTCCATTTTTCTTTCAAATTTTTTTCTCATCTTTTTTTCCCCTCAATAATTAAAAAAAAAAAGTTTAGAATTGAGGCAGGGTTTTTTTTCTTTCAAATGAACATTTTAATTCAAGGAGATACTACATTTCAGTAGCTTTTCTCACATTCTTATTTTCTGCTTTGACATGTAACAGAATGACTGCAGTTTCCTTAGCTGTTTCCTTTTTTTAAATTTTTGTATTTTCTACTTCTATCTGTTTTTCCCATTGGTAACAGACAAAAGAATGTGTAAGTTTTCTCATTTCTGATTTCTCATAACTTCTGTAGTCAAAGACAATTAGAACCATACATATTATTGTTTCTCTGTTGATGTTTTAAACCCCATTTTGCACAACAGTCTGCTACATTAACTTCAATGGACCTAGCACTAGTTTGGAGGATGCTATAAAAAAGATTACTGGTTCTCATAATGCATAACCACATATTGCATTTTACCCATTTTACCCAGAAGTAAACTGGTTTTGTTCGTTTGTCCTCTTTTGTAATAACTTTTCTAGTAGTAAGGGTTTTAAAGCTGGGATAAAAGGAAAGGCTTGACTTCTTTTCAGACAGATTTCTAGGAAAGCAGATATGTTTGCCTAGAGGTTTGATTTTTAATGATCCAGGGTGTCTATCTTGGGACCAAGCTGCTAGCTAACAAATAATTGTTCAGTTCTGTGATTCATCCATATTTCTTCAATTTCTACCAAGCATTACCCCAATTATGTTGAATATAACCACACTTCAGAAGTATCTTCTTGGCTACTGCATGGTTGGTTTAAGAACAGAATTATAGGGATGAACTACAGGAATAATGTGAGTGCTGGAAAAGTCTACATTTCCGCTGAACAGGGACTGCCGCAGCCATGATGGTGCCAATAAATTATCTGTGTGAGAAAATCACTGCTCTTTGCAGGACCCAGGAAGTATGAAGAAGATATCAACAGTTCTTCCTATATACCAGTGCCAACAAGGCACTTCTGGGTTAAGATATTTGACTACCTTGTATTTTAATATATTAGGATACTCAAACTCATGGCAGTTTCTACCTGAATCTCCTGTACGGAATTCAAACTGAAAAGTATTAACATAGTGCATGTGTGCCAATGCCTAGATATGCATGTGTGTTGAAATCTGTCTGTGTTGTCACAGATATATTTTTATTGTGTATTTTGAGATTCAGAATAAATTCAGATGCATTAGACTAGTCAGTCTGCATTAGGATAGTCAGATGTAAAATTTTACAGAAAAAAAGATAAATCCTTTTTTTTGAAGAGCCATGAATTTCAGAGAGAAGAGGAAATTGTTCTTCTCTGTATTTTATTATGTTCACATAGTAATTTTCATGTGTCATCTTTTATGGAGTCCCCCAAGAAAGCTTGGAACTTCAAGGCTGTGACACTGGTGTATAAAGCTCACCCCTTTTGGTCTTCCGATTCATTGCATTTTCATGTATTCTATTTAGATCAGTGTGTTCAGGGACTGATATTTTCACTTACTCAGAGGCAACTGACTTTTAATGACTTTAATTCCAACTGTACTGTGCTGTAGTAAATAAAAGGGAATCCAAACTGAGACAAAAATTATCGGTCTACTGATGGGTAAGTGCTAGATTAATTTAAAAATCTGTATGTGAATGAGCTTACACAAAAAATGGCAAGGGTCAGGTGGCAAGTTTGGATCTGATATGCAGTCTTCCACCAGACAAAGAGTGCTGACACATATATAGGATATCATGGGTAAG
The DNA here is from genome assembly GCF_041296385.1 of Aphelocoma coerulescens. Taxonomy (NCBI): domain Eukaryota; kingdom Metazoa; phylum Chordata; class Aves; order Passeriformes; family Corvidae; genus Aphelocoma; species Aphelocoma coerulescens. The sequence goes on from NW_027184085.1 coordinate 50,542,819, forward strand.
TCCATAGATATGTTGTCATCGAAAGATATTAAAGGAATTCATAGCGTCAATATTGTGGTTCTCTTACAGTATAAGCAAAGGCCCACTGATAAGGAGAGTTATTTTACAGAAAATTAGATTATTTTATGAAGGCAGTGCTGGAAATTAGTAGCATTAGGACTTCTGATTAAATTTTGGCTTTGTTGGATCTATTAGCAAATTCTTTCTTGCTGTCATAAGGTTGCAGTAACATTGCACATTGTTGGACCGGCTGTCTATATTGCTAACTGTTGACATGTTACTGCAGTAATTGACTCAGTTCCTCAGGGCTGGAGCTTTAGGATTTATTAATATTAATATATATTTATATATTGTTAAATGTAAATCCATGATTTTTGACAATGTTTGAGAAAATCAGACACTGCTGTAAGTACATTGAATTTTTTTGAAAGTAGGGTTTTCATAATTAATGTTTTTTGAATGTACTTCAGACATATATAGTTAAGCATGCTGCTTTCAAAATAGAATACAATATATTTGTAGAGGTTGCTGTTACCACTTAACTGCTCTGTACTCTAAATATGTTCTAAATTATATAGCTCCAGCATGCTTATAAATGTACTTATTACCCCCTGTAAGAGGCTGATAGGTAGTCCTTGTAAAAGATGGAAACATCTTGGACTTTGGCTCCTGTTATATCACCTTTCAATATAGGAACATGCTGAGAAATACAAGGCAACAAAGATTTTTATTATTTACAAGGCTATGTCAAGCTTGTCCTCTGAGAAACACTTTTATGAAGTTTGTGGATATCATTTATACAGTCTATTATTAAAGCAGTGTCCTCTTTCTGACAGATGAATCAGCTTCTTATTTCCGTCCATCTTGTAGTGCATTCACTGAATTTGCAGCATCACATCGAGGAATGCTTTCCACCTTGGTGCAAATCAGCAAGTCAGACCCATAACAAACCGTAACATAATATGGAAGGTACAACCAAGAAAGTGGTTCTCCACAATTAAGATACCTTTAAAAAAAATTAACCTGGTATAAAAGTATTAATTACTTTTAAAGATATAGGAAATGAAAAATCAGTTGATCAAGGCTGTTTCTTCACTCTCTCTTGGTTCAAGGTTGGGCAGAATTTTGCATTTTTACCATGGGAAGCTATTGAAAACAAGCAACCAGATTATTTTAAACAAATCCAATTGATGATATAAAATTTCCTCATGTGCTTTTTATTTCATAAGGAAAATCCCCATTCTGCATATTCAATTATGAGCTTTTCCTCATAATTGCCTTAACTGGGACTTGTACCTATCTTTTTATATTCAGCATCCATTACACAAAGTATTTAAACTTAAACTGACAAGGCATGGTGTGGGCCATTTTTACTCTAGCTCAACAGGGATTTTGTGGTCACAGTGAAACTCAATTGCAGCTGTTTTAGCATCACAGTACATCCCACATATAATTCTGTTTCTCACAAAAATGTTCAGAAGCTGAAGAGGATCTATAAAAGAAAAAGAGAAAAATATGTGCAACTTGCCATGGCTCTGAGAAAACAGAGGGACACAACCAGTATAGATTTCTTCAGACTAAGGGGGAGCTGCAAGACTTGCAGTTTGAAGTTCATGGCCTTTTATTTTTTGCTACACCTTTATGTTCTGTGTAAAAACATGGTGAAAAACTAATTTGCAATGAGTTCAATGGAGAGTTCCTTCTAGTGGGGTACTTAAATGAGGGTTAACAGACCTTAAGACTTGAAGATAAGGTCCAAGCTACATCTGAACTCAGATCCTTAAAATGTCATGTATCAGCTTTTTAAATACTATTTTTTTTTTTCTGAAGAAGTATTTAGGATTTCCCCCATCAGGTTCTCCATTAGTTGCTAAGTTCCCTGAGCATTCTATTGTGGTTATTTTCTTATCAGAAAAGATTATCAGTGTTTTGGGAATCTGAATGTGAGTTTCGAGAATCTGAATGTGAGTCTCCTGGTACAAAAGACTTGTCTTCAGTCAACTACACTTTGTGGTCCTCACTTTTATAAAATCACCATTTTAACTTTCAAATGTATTTTTCCTTATGTTTCTTGTGTTGAGTTACAAAAACAAAAGATTAGTTCGTGTGCTAGTATGAGTTCTTCATTGCAAGACATGACTTTGTGCTGGAGATGCTTACAATTTTTTTTTGTGTGTTATTTTAACACAATTTTAATTTTGGTAGAGGAAGGTTGAGGGCTATTTTTTCAAAAGTGAATATTGAAGTCAGCTATTCTAATTGTATTTTTTTTCATATGAAAAACTTTCTTGCAAGAAAGAAATGTATTTACTGTAAGTTATGAAGTGGTGGGAAATCTGTACTGTTAAGATGAGATATGACTGATGTTTATTTTGAAATACTGCTCTTTTTCCATTAAGAGCTCATGGTGATATCACATGTTGCTATAGTTCCGTATCTACTGTCTTCCAAAAGCAAAGCATAGTATAGGTATAATTTACTTGTAGCTTTCCACTTGGTTACCAGCTGGGATTTCAAAAGATCATGGAAGATTTAGTTGTGAAAACATAACTTAAGATACCTAGGAAATCCCAGTCTGCATCAAATTGTTATACAGCTACATTTTTATTCTTCTGTACCTGTAGTTAAAGGTTAGCTGTTGCAGAGGACTCAGAGATGATTTTTTTTCCCAAGTTTTCACTGAAGGTGCATCTGGTCAGTTCCTTATCTAACTGGAAGCTGAAGTCTTGCAACAATTTGCCCTGTAATATATTTCTGACTTTAACTAGTGTATTCAATGTATGTGTATATTTCCCAAAGGACTTAATTTACTCCCAACAATGAGCAAATTGGTATTTATGTTTCTTGTCTGTTTATGTATATTCCCTCTAACTGTGGGACAGGAAGATTCTTTGTGTACCTTTTCAGAGAATATATCGCTAATTATTCCAACCTTGTGAACATTGACATGAGTTTTGTGCAAAATATGAAGTGTTTAGATAATAATGGGGGAAAATACTGGTCTCTAATACAACCATGATAAATTTAGCATGTCTTTGGAATAAATATGGTCAGGTTGACAAGAGAGAGTAATGCCCCTGAAGACACTTATATTCTTTTTAAAAGGGAGATCAAAAATACACTCAGTTCCTTCAGGCAATAAGTGGAGAGGGGAAGAGACTGAATGAGCTTGGTGACCAGATACTGAAGTTTTCTAAGCAGCAACAGAAAACATTGTAGTGCTGTGAACAAACTTACTAGTCCATTCCTTCAGAACATAAATTTACTACATTTACCACTTGAAGGAAAGAATCCAGAATATTTTTATCTTGTCTCCTTTTCTTCTGCTCTCTTGTCTTCTCCTGCACTTTCCATATATACAATGAAATATTTGCAATATAATTCAGCCCATCATAATTTATTTCCTGGAATATGTAGCACCTGGTCAAAGGGAAATTTAAATTGTAGCTTCTCAGCATTGATAATTTGTGACCGGGGAATGACCTGGGCATGGAGGGCAAGAAGGTGCAGCTGCAGAAGGGGTTGAACTGACTGGACACAAGAATGAACGGACAGAAAGACTCTCTGTAGAGAAGTGAAGTTTGCCTTGGGAATGAGACGTTGCAGTGTTGTCTTGTAACAACTGGTCATGGAGATGAATGCTCAGAGGCCACCATTGGGCAGCAGAGCCTGGATGGGGAGTGGATACAATGCCACGTATACATAAGGAATTGGCTCCTGCTGCACCTGTGCAGATTCCATGTTAAACTGGAACTCTACCCAATCATCGCGCACTAAAGCTTTTCTATTTAAGCACAAATATGTGCTGATTTCCTAGCACTGGAATTCAAGTTCTGTCCTTTACTCTTCTTTTATGTTTCTCTAAACATGGTTTTTTTTAGCCTTCAGAAGTATACAGTGGGATTCAAGGTAGCTACAAGCAAACATGAGAAGTTGTAATAAAACAAGAGATGTTAAGAGACAGCCTAAATGTTTATTTTCTGAGTTTAGCCCATAAGGATTTGCAATATTGGATAGGTATTTTTGTTTACTTTTTCTATTTTCTAATGGCAGACCAGCATTATTAGATCTTGTAGATAAATGGAAAAGATTTCAAAGCTAGATATCTGCCTGTAGCTGTCCTTTTGGAAGCTGTCGTTTCTTTTTAGTGGTCATAGGTTCTGCATTTTTCTCAGAGGCAGTATGAGAGGAAAGATTGACAAGCTGGTTTAATATACTTTCAGCTAACACTTTTATAGGATCAAGAAATTGTCAGAAGAGATTTGTATAGGTTTAGAGACAGTGTTTTGTGGCTTCTTGAAGTAACAAATAATTATTTTCTTTCTTCTTTTTTTTTTTTTTTTTTTTTTTTAAACAGCTGTTTTACAGCTTTTGGAGAAGCTGGATAAAAACCTAATGAAGACATTTTCATGTGATGACAGGTTCAAGCATGCTTTATTTTCCAGTTCTTGATTATACAAATTGACTTCACGCAGCAACACGATAAGTAAATTTCATGACACCTTATGGTTCATTGTTTTCTAATGCTCACTATTGTCTTCTGTTAATGGTTTTTTTACCATCTGTGCATTCTGCATGAGGTGACATGGAAAGATAATAAGTATTTTGGAAGCAATTATAAAGTTTATATTGAAGTTTTTGTGCCTATTAAAGGATCTATTCTGTAGAGAATGGAATTAGCATTCCTACAGTGCAAAGAGTTTGGAAATTGGTTATTCATAGTGCTGGTTCTCCATGCAGAAGCTGCATATATGGAAACAGAAGAAAAATATTGCCAAGATTTTGTAAGAGCAGAAATAGCTTATTCTGTCCACTGAAAATTCGAATTATTAATGACTCTTAATATTAAAAGCAAAATCTTATGTTTAATGGCAGAAAAAGCACTACAAAAAAATCAGAATCCACTTATAATAAACATTTAAGTGAAGTAAACAGGTGAAAAGAAGGTGTGTTCATGGGTTGTAACAGTCTAATTTATGGTGATAATTTCACTGCATTTTTGCTGGATCTGTCCATTAAACATTTTATTGTGTGTTGGTGTGTTTGTGTTTTTGTTTAGTTTAGTTTGGTTTTGGTTTTTTCTTTTGTTCATTTGTTTGTTTTTGTTCTTGAGGAGTAATGCATTATTATCTCCATTTTACATTTGGGGAAACTGATCTTCTGAGAAACTGCCTTGTGAATTTGGCTGTTTATATGCATGAAGACTTCTGCACAGCTGTAGAGCATCTGATTTGTCATGCAGTAGAAAAGGCATAACCTTGGTGAATCCTGCTAAAGGAAGTATGGAGCCACAACCCTCTTTTTGTTTCTCTCTAAAGTACCTTTTGTTGAGTAGTAACAGCTTGACAAGGGCCTCTTAAAAAGTTTCCCAAGTTTCCCAGGTTGTAGAATCTCACCTTCACTAGCTCCAGCTCCATAAGCATGACCCTTATTGCAAGAAGTGTTCCATACTGTCATTATGCTTTATTTCTGAAGCTTTTTATTTGGATCTAAGGTAATGATTACCAGAAAATCTTAAAAGACATCATGTGATAGGAAAGGAAAAAAACCCCCAAATTATGGATAGCTAAAAGGCATAAGAAGAGGGGAAGAAGTAATGAAAACAATTGTTATATATCATATTTCTGTTCTGGAGAATAAACAATACAATATAGGGAGTTTTTCGCTTCTTCATTATTTATTCAAATGCAAAGTTAAGTCACTGTTCCTGTCTAGTTTCTATTGGGCAAAATGCCAGTCTCAGAAAGGCAAGCCCTTAAATTACATTGGCTCCTTCCTTAATCAGCACTTTTAGCTATGATGATTCCAAAACTTGCATGTAGGTGTATAGTTTAGTAACTGCCCTCCATCATCATCATCATCTTTCATCATTCTTTTTTCTTCTGGATCAATGAAAGAAAAACTTGGCTAAATGCTGTTGTGAAAGTGACCAGCCATTTGTAAAATACAGCAGGTTAGATGCAGATATTATGTGCTTGGCAAAGTGGACCTAGTAGTCTTCATATTGACTGATTAGGTAGTTGCTAAGATAAAATTCAGACTGAGACTCATATACCAGTGCAAAATACATGGAAATTGCATAGAAAGATTATCTGTCTCAGACACCAGTCTGGAAGGTAAAAAAAAAATATTTTAGTGAAGACAAACAAACAAACAATTTCCTTGTATAGAGAAAGCCATTAATTTTGGTTTTATAAATACTACTCTAAAGATGTCTGCATGTCTTAAATATAAATTTTGTTCCCTTAACATATTTTAATTTCTTTTACATTACACCCTAATATCTGTACCTAATGCTTATTTCAATAGGATTAAAACGTCTCTTGTTCTTACTCTGTATTTTTGATCAGTTCTTTAATTTCTTCCTACTGTGCTTTTTGTTCAGCAGGTACTGCATGTATGAAACTACATGGGAAAAAAACCTGGCAATAGTTAAGTCTGAGTATGTTCCTACTAGCAGATATAACTTGGTAATGATCTGGAGGGTTTGTTTTTTTTCTAAACAGCTGCAAGCACTAACAACTTGTGCAGAACTTCTGATATTCTGATTTTAATTACCAAATATTCCACATGTGTCATTGGGCATCAGAAAAATTTTATTAACACTGAACAGCAGAATTTTTTATTTTGAGGCCCGTGTGAAAGACACTAATAGATGAGGTATTAAAAAAAAAAGAAAGAAAGCAAGAAAGCAAAGGCAAGCACAGTGGGATTGGGATTTTAAGTCAAAATCTTCCTGAAGAACCCCTATTTCAGGTTTAATTCAGACCTACATCGGAATAGATAAAGGCAAATGTGAATTTTAAATCACACTTAATCTTCATTGAAAAAATTATCTCTTTTAATGAAGTGGTACTTGTGCAGTGGATTTTGAAACCCTATGTGGATAAAATAGATTTTACTTTTTCAGTCTGTTTTTTCTGTCCATTAATAAACAAGGCATAGAAAATATACTTTCTAGAGTAATGTGATGAGCTCATAAATCTTTTAAGATTGATATAACCTGAGATAATGAACACAGGAATTGTTTCTGGTCCTTCTCAATTGTTACTTTTATCCAAGCAGACTATTTCAACCTTTCTTCCTATATCTCACTTTATTTAGCTATTTCTCCCCCCAGGTGTCAAGTACGGCACAGGCCAGATATATTTCACACCTAAACGAGTGGACTAATGGAATGGTATTTACAAGGGAAGGTGCATTATATACAGGGACTCTGTACTATTATTCACAAGACTATGAATTAAGCTGTGATTTTTTTCTTTTCAATACTTATGAAAATTGGTCATTTATTTCCATGCTGTTACAATGGAAAGAAAGAGACTGGTTCTAAATGGCAGCGTACTGTATTGTGAAGCAATTAACTGAGTTATACATTCCTTTCATTTAGGGTAATTTTCTATTAATTGTACTAACTCATAGACACAGTACAATATAAACTGGGGCTCATAAGCACCTCAGCCAGGAGTAGCAGAAAATAAACAACCTCATAATAATGAAAAGAAATCTGTATGGAGTAGGTGGATCAAGAGACAGTAAAATTGTATGGTGAATGTGCAACTGTAAGAGGGACTGAGACTGAAATGTGAATTTATTTATGTATTGGGTGGATGTTTTCTCTGTGAAAATTCCCAAGTTTTACAGTCCCATACTCTCAAAACTTTTTTAGATTTTACTCTAGCTATTGGAAAGCTTTCCTGTTGCCTTTGATTGGACAGGTACTAAATTATCTTTTTATGGTAGTTTTTCTTTTCCCCTCAGATCCCTCTCCCTCCAGTGAATACAGTTTATGCTCTAGGATAGCTGACTGTCTCCTACTGCAATGTTTTATCCACCTGCCTAAAGTTAAATTCTGGCCTTGACTAGGATCACTATACCCATAACATGACGCTGCAGTTAGGTGAGAAGTATAAATAACAGCCAACAGCCATATAACCACCAAACTTAGTACGGTGGGGCTGGGTTTTTTTAAAATTTTAATTTGTTTGATTGTTTGTTGGTTTGGATTTTGTTGTTTTGGGGTTTGTTTGTTTGGGATTTTTTGTTTGTTTGGGTTTTTTTTGTTTGGTTTTTTTTTTTTTGCTTGTTTGTTTGTTTTTTGTTATCTGTAACTGAAAACAAGCAGGAAGATTTTAAGTCCTCAAAATCGAAAAATCTCTCTTGTTCCCTTCATATCCCACTGGCAACATCCTGTACTTGTCATGCTATGAATTAGGTCTGTAGACTTAGATCAATGTTCTTCCCAATTTTAAAGGCCTTGAATGTTACCAAAAATTCGGTAAAATAAAAAACTCCGTAACACCAATGTAGTATTGAGAAGCAGGCATTATTCATTCTGCTGGATGCATAAGGGGATAGCTCCTCCCAAAGCCATGCATCCTTAGTACAGGAAAGTTTCTGTTTATATACTGTATTTCACATGCATATTTATTGATTGTCCCGGACTAAACATACATATGATAATAATTTCCCCAAAATCATTAACATATTTCCCCTCCCCTTTACACCTGCGTTCTTTTGTCCTGGGGGTCTCTCTGGTGGCCCCTGGTGGCTGTGAATCCCAATGTTTCAGGTGACCTGGCTGAGTTGGCAGGACACAGCCTGGTGAACTTCTGGTTCTCCTTCTTATACAATGGGCATTGTGAACTTTCCACAGGCCAGTAGTTTTGGAGACCAAGCATTGTGTTAGCTCACTGGTGTAGGCCATTTATCATCTGATAACACAAACATGTATATTTGATTTGCCTTTTATTTCTAGAAGTACTGAAAGCAATCTAACTACTGTGCAACAAGACAGAAAAGCTAATTTCCCCAGACAAATACCATAGGAAATAGTGGGAAGTGTCTATCATGCTTACATTTATGCCTTTATTTATTTGTCTGTATATCACAGAATCACAGAACCACAAAATCAACTAGGTTGGAAAAAATCTTTAAGGTCATGGAGTCCAGCCTATGACCTAACACCACCACCTTGTCAACCAGACCATGGCATTGAATGCCATGTCCAGTCTTTTCTTAAACACCCCCAGGAACAGTGACTCCACCACCTCTCTGGGCAGCTCATCCCAGTGCCCAGTCACCCTTTCTGTGAAGAATTTCTTCCTAATGTACAGTCTAAACCTCCCCTGGTGCAGCTTAAGACTGTGTCCTCTTGTTCTGTTGCTGGCTGCCTGGGAGAAGAGACCAACCCTCACCTGGCTACACCCTCCTTTCAGGGAGTTGTAGAAACTGATAAGGTCTCGCCTGAGCCTGCTTTTCACCAGGCTAAACAACCCCAGCTCCCTCAGCTGCTTGTCACAGGACTTGGGCTTCAGACCCCTCACCAGCCTTGTTGCCCTTCTCTGGGCTCACTCCAGCACATCAGTGTTCCTCCTGAGCTGGGGGCCCAGAAATGGACACAGAACTCAATGTGTGGCCTCACCAGTGGGAAGTGCCGACTACAGGGGAAAAAACAAAATTCTGCTGATGGCACCAGTCCTCAAGCCACTTATTGATAATATTGGTTTTCCTGTTCATTTTGTCTTTCATCCCTGAACTGAAGGAATTGAGCAGAACACCACCTGTGCTTTTTGTCCCATCAATGAACCAACTCAGAGCCTTGAAGCCCCTTTTAATTACTCTCCTTATCAACCTCATCACTGCCAGCCTTAAAGACCAGCAGTGGGTCATAATCATCACAAGGCTGAATTAGTTCAGCAGGTCTCCTGGTAGTATCCCATACTCAGACCCCATGGAGGCAGCACACTTTCCTGGGGTGGGTCGGTTGACATACAGGGCCCTCAATTCCCCTCAGAAGGGACTCTCCTATTAAACCCACCCTTCTTTTCTTCTTAATATCTGAGGTTGTGATCTGTCTGACACATGGAGTGCAACTGGGAGACCCTCCAGACTGATTATTTTCTCTAGTGTCCTCTGCCTGACTGTCTAGATCCAGCCCTTACAAAATAATTTTTCTCCCTTAAATTTGCCTTTGTTGTTGTAGAGTTGTCAAAGACATTATTATAATACAGTACTATTTCTTAAGTCACAGAGATCTTGTGCTGAAACCTTTGCCAAAAGTTTATGATTGACACTATCACTGAAGCAATTTTTATCCTTTTCTAAACTCTCTGTTACTGTGACCTCTTAAGTGAGTTCTTTAGTTAAGAGTTGTATTGTAGTTGCAAGGCATGTGAGAAAGCAACTGTATTAAATTTAGACGTCAGCTATTTCTCTTTATTATCTGCACCTTACACAATTTGGAGGGTTTTCCACCTTCCTGATCTACACATGGCCCATGCAGCGCTACCAGTAAGTTGTGCTGGAATCAAAGAGCATCATGAGTGTCAGAGAGACTTTGATGTTTTAGAGCTGTCCTTCCTCTGCCTTAAGCTGTCACCTGTCTCAACATTTTTGCTGAGCAGCTAAGCCTTCCTTAAATTACGTTAGGCATCAGGTGAACCTGCAAAGTCAAACCTCAGGGTTGCCTGGGTAGGCTCATAATCTTTTTTGTGTCATGATTAATTATCTCTGGAGAAGAGGATATAGAGAGGTTACAGCAGTTACAACAGTTACTCTACTGTTGCACGAGAGAAGATCACACGATAGTCTTTTCTGGAGTTGGGCCATCAGTATATCAGTTGCTAATTGCTACCAGGTTTTCGTTTTTTTCAGTATGGTCTAAGTTCATCTGACTCAGGAAAAAACAACACAGACAGCTTCCTATGCTGTGCACTGAGGAACTGAACTAAAGGTTGATGGACAACTGAAAACTCAAAAGCAGTTCTGATCATAGTCTTCAAATCAGGAGGGGTTCTTTCTTTTAAAATACTTCCATTGAATATTGTGAGATATTTCTACTCAGTTTTTGATTCTACTCAGTTTTTCATTCTAGTCAATTTCTGATTTTGTATAGTTTGAGGAGTTAATAAAAAATGATGTTTTCTTTCTCAAGATTGATCTTTTATTTTATGCCCATAAGTATTTTCTTTTTTTTCTTTGAGTAAACAATTCTAGTTATTTTTAGTTTTGTTAATGAGGCCCTAAAGAAGATACAGAATTTTTTTTCCTTTTAGACAAAGGAACAGATAAGCAATGCAATGGCACCGGAGGTTGGAAAGTGCTACATTTCTGTGCAAAAAACTTCTGGATGTTTTTTGTCATATAGCATAATTTAATGCAGTTTCTTCTGATACTTTGGCATTTGTGATGCAAAGTCTTCTAGGATGACACTGTCATGGTTTTAAACCCACCTGGCAATTCAGTACTAGGCAGTGGCTCATTCCTTCTCCCCACAGTGGAATGAGAAGGAGAATTAGAAAAAAGTAAAATCTGTGAATTAAGACCAATCTAGTAATTGAAATACTGTTAAAAAAAAGACCAAACAACTCACTAAATTTCTAAATAATGAAGAGGGAGATAACAAAAAAAGACAGGAATAAAGTCTAAGAAAGACAGTGATGCAAAATACAACTGATCACCACCTGCTGGCCAAGTTAACAATCAGTCTCTCCTGGCCAGCTCTCCCCAGTTTATATACCGGGCATGACTTTCTATGGTGTGGAACATCCCTTTGGCCAGTTCAGGTCGCCTGTCCTGTGTGGTCCCTAGCAGCTTCTTATGCATCTGTTCACTGGCAGAGCATGAGACACTGGACAGTCCTTCACTCAGGGTAAGCACTGCTTAGCACCAGCCAAACCATCAGTGTGTTAACAACATTATTCTCACACTGAATCCAAAACATGGCACCATACCTGCTACCAGGAAGAAAATGAACTCTATCCCTGTGACGATGAGGACAGATGCATTTCATTGGCTGTTCTTTGTTTTATGTTTAAGTCAGGATGGCCCCAGAACAAGAAATTTTGTAGGAAATATTTTTTGTCTGTAATAAAGGTTGTTAATGGTTTAGAAGATAAGATATGACTTTCTAAATTTATGGTCTCTTCTGTGTACCAGACAACAGTAAAGCTAGATAACAGTATGTTAAGTATGGATAGCATGGATTATTAGAACAAAGGTAACTTAATCAAAATGTGTGGCCATGTGTGCTGTCACATCATAAAATGAAGACGTTATCATTATCCAATCCTGTCCACACTGCCAGGTCTTGTTTGTGTCCTTAAAAACATACTTCATATCATGATAAAAACAGACCTTCTCTAGTAGCCAACACTGTTTCCCTCATCTGTTCCCTATAGTTAAATCCATTACTGGTCATTTGTAGCGTGACACTGTAATAGACCTTGATCTATGAAGAAAAACCATTCTCTTGGTCTTAGTTACTGCCTCAACTCACTTTACAGTTGCTGTAGAAAAACTGCTTCTATGACAATAATCTGACCTACTGTGAACATTGAGTGGGATGAAACATGCCTTAAAAGTGCCATTTACTTTCTGCAGGCTACAAAAGAGTCTTGACAACTGTCTTGCAGACTTTTTTTACTGAGACACCTTTCTGAATGAGTGGTCTCAGGGATGCTTGTAGGCAGCGGCTTCCATGAGCGAGAGCTTTGTGTTAAAGATTGTCCATCTATCTTATTCACCAAACAGAGTTTTGAATTTAGCTTAATTAATAAGTGAACTTCACCAGAAAGTCCTCACAATGCAAATATATCTTCACCAGGAGCAGGAACACCATCCTAATTTTGTCAAATTTCCCAGTGTACATCTTTGCAAATTTGCCAACTTTATGCTTTTGAACAGATATTATTCTCGCTGCAGAAGTGCAAGCAAAACATGACCTGGCAGAAAACCCTGGAACTATAGATGAAATGAAAGAAAGTGAAACTGGAATACAAAGACTTTTTTACAAATTTTTTATTTTTACAAATCCTGATCATATTCTGGCAAGACTTCTGAAAGTATTTCTGTAGAGGAAGTTATTGGCTCATGTTAGAGCCAGGAGGAAGCAAAGAGGGAGCAATGAAGTCTGCAAGGTAAACAGTGGATTCCAAACAATCAGAATTATCTGTGGTGGGGTTGCTGCACACGGAGAAACCTGGTGGCTGTTGGAGTAAGTGCTGTCACAGCTGATGAAGCAGAAACTTGGAAGTGCTCTGGTCTCTGCAATCTGGTACTACCTGTGTCAGATGGTAAAAATAACCATTATATAAATCCTAGATTTCATAAAAACCTTGTTCATTTGTTTGTGAGTGGTATCAAAGGCCACTTTCAGGGAGGACAGTAGACACTGAAGTAGAATATTTTTAAAAATAAAAATATCACCTATTTTTGTCCTGTCCAACTTGAAACAGAAGAGATAATTTCTTACATATATATTTTTTGATTTAGGTTGTTATGTGAAGTTGGGGGTGGAATTAGAATACTTTGGCATTTATGAGATTTAAACACAAATGTATCTGAGAGATAAGTGAAATTATTTCTACAGTTACCAAGTGGAAAAGTGCCTCTTTTTTTGTGTATATCAATTACTTTGTGGCTAGAAGCCAATTTAATAGTAATTATACGTAAAGTAATGGAGTTACTTTGAGTAAATTCAGAATCTTGTGTGAAACTTTCCCCTACATTATTGTAGCCTTAATGTATGAAATTACATTGTACTGTGTAATGTGTTCATGACATGAAAAGATTTATTTCAGTGATGAATGCCTTATATAAATTTGCGAAATAAAGTACTGAATACAGAGAAGACTTAGTTAAAAGGATTTTATTTTCAATGTTATTTTGTTTTCATAATTTTTAACTATTTTTTGCATTTTTATTTGTCATTTAGTTATGAAAAAACTGAATATTTTGAATTCTGGAAAAGAAACAGTTTTTTATGTTTCTCATTTTTTCATTAAATTCTGTTTTTCTGCTTCTTGAATTTTTTTTTTTTTTTTTTGGTGGAAAACCTGTTTTCAGGAGATTTCAAAGATTTAAATTAGATGCAACATTTGTAGCAGTGAAGATGGTCATAATGAATCTGGGGATCAGACCTAATACCTCTGGAAAGATCTCTGCTCTGGGCTATTCCTATCCTCTGCAGAGGTCACAGAATTCCCTACCTCCACAGACGCAGGTCCTGTCCCTTCAAGACATTGCACCAGTTCAGTTGACTTCTGTAAGGTACAACTTCAGCTTTGATCATCACTGCTGGCCAGCACTGTGAAGGACAACAAAAAAGACTTTTTAAAATATTTTAATAGCAAAAGGAGGATCAGAGAGATAACATTGTTACTTCATGAGGTCAGACAGTTCACAAATCAGGATGTAGACAAGGTAAAGACATCTAACGCCTTCTTCACCTTTGTCTTTGACGTCCGTGATGGGCCCTGGGACCCCGGAAGCTCTGTGCTGGAAGACTGTGAATCTCAGAGAGGATGATAAGCTCACAGACACCCCAAAGGTTTTTAAGACTTGCTGCTCTATTTGGATGTGCACAGACCTCTGGAGTCCAAAGGGATTCATCCCTGGCTACTGAAAGAGAGGGGAGATGGCACCACGGGGCCTGTCTCCATTATTTTTCAACAGTCTGGTAGTCTGAAGAGGTCCCTGTAGATGGTAAACTAACATGTGTTGTCCCAGTTTTCAGGAAGAGCAAGAAGGAACCCCCTGTTAATTACAGGCCTAGCAGTCCCACTTCAGTATCTTGTAAAATAATGGAGAAAGTTGCTCTGAAAGTTACTGAAAAGCACTTGAGAGACAATTCAGTCACTGGTCATAGCCAGAATGAGTTCACAAGGGGAAAATCCTCCTTAAACATCTTGGTTTCCTTTTAAGACAAGACCAACCATCTAGCTGACTAAAATAAGTAAGTAGATGTGAATTTTCTTCTGAATTTCAGGAGGTTTTGATACTGTCTTTCACAGTAATCTTCTGCATAAAATGTCCAGCAAACAGCTAGTCCATAATACATTGGGTGACTGCAGCCCTGTCAGTCTAACCTCGGTTCCTGGAAAAATTAAGGGCATGCTGGGTACTACTGAAAGAACAAGGCAAGCATCAGGTGCAGTCAACTCAGATTCACAAGAGGTAAGTTCTGTTTAACTATTTTGATATCCTTCTACAACAAGGTCACCTGCCTCATGGATGAAGATGGTGGTTGTAATTTTCTGGCTTTTGGTAAGGCTTTTGATACTGTCTCTCACAGCATCCTTCTGGACAAACTGTCCAACTATGAAATGACCAGCTCTCTAATAAGCTGGATGAAGAACTGATTGAAAAAAAGGGCTGGAGCAATTGCGACCACATATGGTTGCTGACCTGTCACCAGTGGAGTTCCTCAGGGCTTAATCCTAGGACTGTTACTGTTCACTATTTTCATCAATGATCAGGATGCAGGAGCTGAACACCCCAATGACAATTATAATGATGATACCAATCTGGAATGTGCTGTTGATTTTCTTGAGGTATGAGAGGCCTAACAGAGGGATTGAGATTGGACTATTGGCAATCATCAGTGGCATGATATTTAAAAAATCAAAATTCCAGGTTCTGCACCTGGGATGGGACAACCCCAGTTATGTGTATAAACTAGGGAATGAGATGATGGAGAGCAGCACCATGGAAAGGGTCCTGGTCAGTAGCAAGTTGAACGTGAGTCAGCAGTGCCCTGGCAGCCAGGAGGGCCACCCATGTCCTGGGGTGCATCAGGCACAGCATCACCAGCCGGGCAAGGGAGGGGATTGTCCTGCTCTGCTCTGCTCTGGGGTGGCCTCACCTCGAGTGCTGGGGGTAGTTCTGGGTGCCACAATATAACAAAGACATTAAGCTCTTAGAGAGTGTCCAGAGGAGGGTAATGAAGATGGGGAAGGGCCTTGAGGGGAAGCTGTATGAGGAACACTGAGGTCACTTGGTCTGTTCAGCCTGGAGAGGAGGAGACTGAGGGGAGATCTCATTGCAGTCCACAAATTCCTCATGAGGGGAAGAGGAGGGGCACGCACTGTGGTGACCAGTGACAGGATCCAAGGAAATTCTGAAGCTGAGTCAGGGGAAGTTCAGGTTGGGTATCAGGAAAAAGCTTTTCACCCAGGGGTGTTTGGCACTGGAACAGTTTGGACAATGCTTTCAGGCACATGCTGTGATCCTTGGGGTATCCTGCATAGGTCCAGGAGTTGGAGTTGATGACCCAGATGGGTGCCTTCCCACTCTGCACATTCTGTGATTATGTGTGATGTGATTATGTGATTTTGTACATGGAATGGAGTAACTCTGGACACAAGTATGAACTGGGAGAGGAGTTGCTGGAGGTCAGCCCTTCATTAGGGGTTCTGGCGTTCCTGGACAGCAGCAGCCTCACTGTGAGCCAGCCATGTGCCTGGGCAGCTAAGAGGGCAAACTGCATCCTGGGGTGCATCAAACAGCACAGGCAGATGGTCGAAAGAGGTGATGATCCTGCAGTACTAGGCATCGGTGCCACCTCACCTTGTGAGCTGCGTGCAGTGCTAGGCCCCACCATCTAAGAAGGATGATGTCAATATACTAAAATGCATCCAAACCAAGCTGTTGAAAGGGCCAGAAGGTATGCCCTGTGTCCCCTGGCACCCAAAAGTGCCAACTGTGTCCTGCAGTGCATCACATGCAACAGAGCAATGGGACATGAGGAAGTTAAATGAAGATGTTTCAGAGGTAGTTCGGATTTGACAGCAGGAGAGGTTTCTTCACTGGAAAGGTGGTTGGTCACTGGAGAAGAATTCCCCAGGGAAGTGGTCAGGGCACCAAAGCTGTCAGATTTCAAGGATCATCTGGGTGATTCTCATAGTCTTGTGATTTAGTTTTTGGTAGTTCTGATGGTGCAGGGAGTTGGATTTGATAGTCCTTATGGGTGGGGTCCTTCCAACTTGAGAGATTCTATGATTGCATGGTTATATGCTGATGCTGAAACACCAAAGGGGAGGAATACATTTTCCTTATTTTTATTCAATTCCCACGTCCCAATTTCCTTTTCAAGAAATGCCAAATGAGGTGTTTCTTGGGGATTGCAGGCAAAGATGAGGAAAATTCTATTGAGACATTTTCCTCTTCTACTTCATGCAAGAAAAATTTGCTCCATTAGGTCTTCAGCCAGCATAAAATCCTACAAATCACCTGTAGCCCAATTGAAGAACAGTGAGATTGGTTTGCCATGGTTGTTTGCCATGATACTCAGGACATTTTCTTTTTGAAATATCATAGTTCAAAGGTTCTATTTATGTTTTTAAAACCAAATTAGAGAAGTTTGCTGATTGTGGAATGGTGTAATCTGGAGTTAAATTTACCAGTTTACCAAGCAAGAACTAGCGGCAAATTGGACCAAAAAGAAGGTAAGAAAAGGATTTTGGACAGGAGGTATTACCTCACTGCTCTGATTTGGCATTGGACAATGTGTTCTCAGATATCCCCCTTGCTTAAGGGGGAAAAAAGTTCAGTTTCAAAATGACTTAAGTGTAGAGGTCATAGGATGCTAGGAGAGGGGGAAAAATTAGGAGAGAAATACTATCATACATTACTAATTATACAAATAAGTGTCATTGCATTCAGGGAAAAGTCAAGCTAAATGAAGCATTGAGATTTGATAAGCATTTTTAAATTAATTTTTTTTTCTTGTTTTAATTTTTTTTTCTTGTTTTTACCAGCTGCTGTCAGAGAAAAGCAAGCCTCAGACAGTTGTTTTTCTATTCACCTAAACGAAATTAAAATTAAACTGAAGGATGTAGCATGGTTGGATTCATTTGAGTGACAAACAGCTTTGTCGTAAGTATGAAATGATGTAATGAAGATGAACATTCTATTAAAATAGAACATTGACTGTGGGGAACTACAGCCTTTACATGTTGTTTTTTGACTGATATTTCCTGCTGCTTCCAGTTGGCAAAATGTCCCGTGGAGGTCCTGCTGTGAATCAAGAAGCTCTAGAAATAGTGGTAGCTGGAAATGGGGATAGGCATCATTAGTTTAAATACTTCTTTCTCTAAACCAGTACTCTCTGTAATATTTAATTCTTCTTTTATCCCCAGCTATAGCAGTGGATGGTGTACAGGAATTCAAAGGTGGGGATTGTCCTTAATCCTCCATCATAGCAAGGGATGGACCCAAAACATCTCTGGCAGACAAATAAGCTGCAGTTTAGCTGGGGAGAGTAAGGACAGAGAAAGGGAATTAAGAAAGCAGAGAAGGGGACTTACCATGGGTTTGTTTCCAGGCACATCAAAAGAAAATCTGTTACAGAGAAACAGTTCTGTTCAGTTCTGTGGAGATGAGGTCAGATTATTTTTTGGTTTTGTTTGTTTGGGGATTTTTGTTTGTTTTGTTTTGGATTTTTTGTTTTGGTTTTGTTTGTTTGGGTTTGTTTTGTTTTGTTGTTTTGTTTGTTTGTTTGGGTTTTTGGTGCCATTGGGGTTTTTTTGTCAGCAGCAAAAGCTGTACAGCTTGATGATGGTTTTTTTCATGTTACGAAAACAGACCACATTTTTTAGGACAGATGAAGAAGAGGGGCTGGGAAAGCTCACATGTTCCAGGCAGTTGAAAGAGTAGGGCTGGATACTTCATTGCCACCCCACACTGTTCTGTTAATAGCTGCCTAAATCCAGGACCCTTCCTCTGCAAATCATCTCTAGGTACAGCAGCTACAATTTTGCATATCAAATAAATGGCTTGTCCTTCTCTACATTGAATTATAACTACCTAGCTATACCACTACCTCCTGTGTTTCTCCTTCTAGGCCAAAGTCGTCTCTTCAAATATGTTAATTTAGGAAGTTCACATGAAAATCACCAGTGGGTACAGTCCTCTCCAATTTTGACTGGGCTCAGGACTGTCATCAGATTTGCACTGTGTTTGTACCCTCTAGCCCACACTCCCATGTCAATAATCAGTATGCTGAGCAACAGCAGGCCAAGTTCATCTGCTTCAAGCAGAGCTACTCCAGGGAGGGCTCTGACAGTTTTCAAATCAAGCAATCCATCAGTTTAATCTTCTATTTTTCAAGAACCTTCCCTCACATATTGCATTGCTGAGTGAGGAGTTACAGCTAGTTTCTACAAATCATTCAGACGATTTACTTGGGAAGGTAGGGGAAGCTTGACAGCTGTGACAAAATACTTCTGTGGAAAAAATGCATGGAGGCTCTAGGACATAGGTGAAATCATCCTTCCAAATGATTGGTGGTTGTCAGCAACCTTAACCTCTTCTCCTAATCCTCTTCTTTTTGCAAGAATTTGAGAGGGAGAAAGCAAAGAGAGTCAAAAACCCAAACCTTTGCAGTGGCAAAGTTTTACCCTTCTCCTTCCAAGTCAGTGAGTAGGCAATAATCTGCATAACATAATGTAACTAAAGTAACCTCCTATCTTGAGGAATTATTTCTGAGAATGGATCTGCTCATTTGCTGGAGACAGGTCATGGTCACTTTGGGGATTTTTATCTGAGTCAAATAAATTCTCACTAACAATCTGAATGCTTCCCTGGCTTTTAAAGCTAGCAAAACAATGAACCTCATCACACTTTGAGGGATGTACCAGGTGTCTGATTGCTATCATTTCACATGAGGTAACTCATAAAAGGCAATTCACAAGAAGTTTCTCTTGAGCCCATATTCAAGCAAGTCCCAGTAATCTTGAGAAATATTGGTTGGATAATGATTTCTGTGCCTTGAAATGCAATTTTGGTATAAAATGGTCAAAATTCTAACACTTTACTTTGACATAGTAAGAATCTGGTACTTTTAAAAAGAAAAAAACCTTCATTTCTTGTGGCTTTGATCTTTTTTTCTATGGGTGTCTCAGGCAATCTGTAGTTGAGACCATCTTGGAATAAGAAAACTGGATGAAAAAACTCATAATGTGTTTTCTTCAATTATAATCTTCAAAATATTTCTAATATTCATAAGGTGACGTGTATTTGAGAAAACTCTAGTGAAATCCTGTCAAGGTTCTGTAGGAAGCTATAGCTCATTAAATCCCATGGGAATTTCCTTATTTTTCTGTCAGCAGCTGCCTTGACCGTCCTTCTTGGCCTGTTGGATGAATGATGGAAACTGTGATCATGTGTCCTGTCATGGGCTTAACAGCCCATGTCCCTGAACCTGAAGAGTTTAAAGAATTCATGGTTTTCTGGGGTTTGTAAGGTTTGGGTTTTTTTCAATATTTGGATGTATTTCGTAAGAAGTTTTCTGTAATACTAACATTAACTAATTCATTTGGTATGTCCATGAGACATCAGGATGGGCTTTGCTACTGTCTGATGTTCATTCAGGTATTGATGCAAAAAATTCTGTAACTTATTTAAATGCCAAGAGTAGAAATACAAGCTCAGGCTTGTCTTGGAGTTACAGGAATTGCAACTGTAAAATCACAGTTCAAGTTGTTTTGACGTGGAGTTACAGACATCTATTTTGTACAGATTTCTCTTAAGAAAGATGTGTAAAAGGAAGACATTTGAACTGGTATTACACAGAAAAAGACAGCCAAGGATAATTTTGCATTTCCCAAGTGTGCTACTGAAATGCTTCTTCATTATTGGAAAGTTTGGAAAGCATACAGATTTTCAGAAGAAAGCAGAAAATAATCCAACACTTTGTCCTTTATGCCTTTTATCCCTTCTTTCAAACCAGACCACTTCTGCTATGGGAAATCAGGCCATTTTTTGGCTGTGTTTTTCTGCAAGGTTAGTCCATACTTACATGTAAGCGCAAAAGATGTTTCTATGTATTTTGCTGGAAGCACTGAGCACATCTGAAAGTGACAAGAATGCACTTTTGCCAGACAAGTATTTATAAAAAATCCCCTGTTAACATGTATATGTTGATAGCAATGTTGAGATGTTCCCTTCTTTGTTGAGGCAATGAGCATTACTAAGGGAGCAGGCTTTAGAAAGATGCAATCAGTTCATTCACAATTCACATGCTTTCTGAGTACAGAAGTGACTGGAATTGCACATCTATGTTGCATAATCTTCTCAGCATCCTATTCATAGCTGGCTGTGTTCTTGCTTCAGAGGAACATTACAACACTGTCTTACTGCTCCAGCCTGTCTGAAAGGAAACAGAAAATATCATTGGGGTTTTTTTCCTGACCTGTCACAAGATCTACCCTGACATATTAAAAGAGAAGTCATGGACTAAACTGAATGCCACTGCAGAAGACAAGACAGGGAATGCAAAAATCCATCAGAATTTTTCATTTATTTATTTTTTCCTGCTCTTTTCTCCTACCCATTTTCAACTACCCTGCTATGATGCTGGTGATACATGCAGAGTGAGATGTCCCAGGCACTTCAAAAACCCTATCCAGCTACTTTAGTGCCCAGATGAAACACATTTATGATTCCACTTTTGCTAGACATCAGAGGTACTTTCAGGAGAGGGCTGATGTGTGACTGCTTTTGAGAAGCACAGGGAAAGGGGAGCCATGGCCCACAACAGAGAGAGCTTCCCAGTGAGTATGGCCAGCAGGCAGCTCCTGGTTACAATCCCTTTTGCTGGAATAAAAGCCTTCTTACTAGAGCTCCAGCAAATTTTACATATTTCATGCCATTCACTGCAACAGAAAAAAAATTAGTAGGCAGGCTGCCACTGAGATGTCTAAAGTGTTATGTGTTTACTAATCTGAACCTTTTCTCTACCTTTTGGATTCTGAGTTTAAGAGAGTCTGTCTGATAAAATGTGCTGCAATAATACCACTGGTAGAATTAAAAGGGATCCCTTTGAAAGAAAGTTGTACACAAAACCAGTAGGATCATGGAAGCAAGCACATAGGGGCCTTATAAGCTGAGCTGGTCCATACAGGAGAACGTGGCATTTTTGATGTTGGTCATCAAAGGTGCAATTCATAAGTGTGAAGAAGCATTTTCTATATATCCCTGTGTGTGTGCGTTGTGAATGGAAGAATGGCTTTTACACAGCTAAAAGTTTTACCCAGATTTATGTCATCATTATCTAAAAAGCAAATTTTTCACCATGCCTGAGGACTCAAACTCAGGTTTTGTATTGAAATATGTTCATAAAAGTTCAGGTTCTTCTCTTTGTACTTTTCTTTGTATCAGCCTGTCTCTTCTTCAGGCCCTTTTCTGGTAAGTGTAATTCAAGCATAGCATATCATGCACTATTTAGGTGACTAAAAAGGGACAACTGCACAGTAATCCTGAAAGAGGCATAAGTTGGGGATTACTTTGGGATCCAATTGATATAATTTCATGTCTCCAGAAGAGTAGCAATAATCTGAGTGTGCAAAGAAATGTTACGAATGATAGTTATTGTTGTCTTACACATTGAAGATAGTGTTGTTGGAGCAAAGCTGCACATTCTGCCTTTGCAGCACCACTCAAAACCTTCGAAATTTCCTCTGGGAAGAGACAAACAGTATCATAAGTCTTAGGAAAAATTAAGAAAAACTACGAGTGGAGGAAAAAAAGACACTAAAGTGCAAGGTTCTTCCATGCTTTTGCTTGGTTTGCTGCAGAGAACAGATAGATGTGTGGAAGGTAACAGGCAAAAAACACCCTGCTGAAATGCGTGTCTGTTTTCTCAAAAGTCTGGAAGCAATAGATTTACAGCATACAAGTTGCTTCTTACTTTTTTGTCTGAAGCTAAATAGAATTGTAGTCCATCATCATTGGCTATGACCACTCTTATCCACAAAGTACTGTAACAACTATGCTCTGGTGGGATATGAACATGTTGGAGTGAGTTAGTAATAACAAATTCCCTAAAAGTAAAACTATAAAAGCCTGAGTTTGTGAATCAGCTTTCATGGCAAACTGGAAACTTTTCATTCCTAGAAAAGTACGTCATTCATGTATTTTTTTCCCTCTTAGTTTAATAACCACTCTTCAGACATGAGCTTCTCTGTTAATATAAGAAAGGCACTTGTCTGAAAATCCAGGTGTTAGCCATCGGTCTGTAAGTACAAACAAAGGCTCTACCTATCTATCTAGCTAGATGTGGGGTATGCCCAGCCCCCGCCCTGGAGGGATGTCTGCTGAGATTGTGTAATCGCCCAGCAGGACTCCCTGGAAAGTCAACCACTTCTTTGGTCACGGCGAGAAAAGACAGACCCACAATCCTTTAGGAGACCCTGTGCAGGTAACCCATTGGCCTTTACCCAAACCCTGTATCCCTATAAAAGCAAGACCTCTGCCCCTGTGGGACAGAGAGAGCTTTTGTCCCTGGCTTTCCCCTTTGCCAGAGTACTAACCAACAACATCTGTGCAGAACCAGCCACACGAGTCTCTCTGGTCTGGTTTGGCCTGGAGGCTGCCCTGCAGAGCTGAGCTGGAATCACGAGCTGATAATCACTAAAGAGCTGACAGCCTCTGCAAGGGCCCCTCTGCCAGCAGCTGAGGGAAGACACCAGGCCTCGGGAAGGCGATTCCTTTTGGGACCATCTCTCTGGACCGGTCACCTCTTCCTGGGTCAGACCCACTGACCCCATATCCAGTTGTAATATCTAGACACACAGATATTTAGATAGGTAAAGATAAATATTTAAGCTCAGCAGCTTTTTTGTGCTGTGTCTCTGAACTAGGAGCAGACCATTTCTTACACTAGTTAGTCTTTTGAAAAACATTTCCTTGTCACACTGGAAATCATTCCCGCAATCTTAATGAGTCTATTTCTTGTTTTCTTCTAGAAAGAATGCAATGGCTAGAGCCTGACATCTGGTCAAACTTTTTACTTGACTTGATCTCTCTGTAGGATTAACATTTGGCAGGAGGAAATCTTTTGACATAGATCTAACTCTCTTCTAGAAGGTGACACCCAGCAGGAGGATGCTGACTTGGGAGACTGATGTTTCTTTTTCAGATATCAGCTGTTCAGAGTTTGTTGTTGTTGTTATTGTTGGTTTGTTTGTTTTTTCCCACAAAGCAAATCAAATCCACAGTAGAAATTTAACTGTAAGCCAGGGGGCAGAGCATGACATACCTTGGATTCCAACTTGTGTCTTTTAGTCAACTGCTTCTTTTCCTAGATACTTCCCTCCCACTCCCCCTCAGCCGCCTAATAAATAGGAATTTTCAGTTATATTTTCATATATGTGCTGGAGATCCAATTGTACAAGCTCTCTGTTGCTAAATTAAATACTTGTTTAAAGCTGTCCCATTTGACTAATTTCAGGGGGTTCTTTAGTGCTACACATGCTAATTTTCATATTTAATATCTCTGTACCTTGACGTCTGTATTGGATTGGCACACCCTGGGTTTAGGCAGCAGGGGGGACACACAGATGGCTCCTGTGAGGAAGCTGCTGGAAGCTTCCCACCATGGCTGGCAGAGCCAATGGCTCTGAAGGTGGACATGCTGCTGGCCAAAACTGGGCCTGTGAGAGAGGTTGGTGACACCTCTACGATGACATATTTAAGAAGAAAATCAAAGCAAAGTCACAAGATTTTGGATTCCAGCCAGAGAAGAGGAGGAGGTGAGAACACGTGAGGGAAACAACATGGCAACACCAGGGTCAGAGGAGAAGGAGGGGCAGGAGGTGCTCCAGGAGCCGGAGCCGAGGTTCCTCTGCAGGCCGTGGTGCAGACCATGGGGAAGCCGCTGTGCCCCTGCAGCCCATGGATCCACGGGGGATGCCGAGATCCACCCGCAGCCCCTGGGGGAGGTGCCCGTGCCGGAGCGGGTGGATGCCTGGAGGGGGCTGTGATCCCGCGGGAGACCCGGTGGAGAGAGAGGGCCCTGCTTCCAGGCGGGAGCAGCCTGTCCTTGGAGGGCTGCACCCCGTGGAAAGAGAGAGCCCCGGCGCAGCAGTTCGGGAGGGCCGTGTGCCCGTGGGAGGGGCTCACGCTGCAGCAGGGGCGGTGGGGCTGCTGCTCCTGAGAGCGGGCCCACGCCGGGGAAGTTCAGGAGAACTGTCTCCCGTGGGAGGGACCCACGGCCTCACAGGGGAAGACTCCTGTCCCGGAGCAGCGGAAGGAAATCTCGGTGATGGACTCACCAAGCCCCCATGCCCTGTCTCCCTGCGCTGTCGGTGGGAAGGAGGGAGGGGCTGAGGGGCGGAGGAAGGTGTTCTAAGGGCTTATTTTATTTCTCATTATCCTCCTCTGATTCTGTTAGTAATAAATGCACTGTACAGCTTAAGTTGAGCCTGTTTCACCCTTGAAGTGTTTCTCCCGGTCCTTACCTCGCTCAGGAAGCGTTTGTTAATTTTTTTTCCTTTTCCCTCCTCTGCCCGGCTGTGGCAGGGAAGGGTGAGCGAGCGGCTCTCCTGGATGCCCGGCGTTGGGCCAGCGTCAAACCACGACAACATCTCACCTTTAGAATAAAGATAATGCTCTGCAGGAAAAAAAAAAAAAATTATAGAGAAATGTCAGCTTATATAGCTATTATGAGTTGTGTAAGTAATTCTGCCCCGATACTGGATATATTTTTAAAACAGCAACTAGATTCCATATTAATTTTTTATTATATTACAGAGGTTTTGTTAGTAGTTTTTGTACAACTATATTCAATTTATATTGAAACATCACACATCTATTTTTATTAAATTCTGTCCTTTCTACTCTAAAGGACATGGAAATATTAATTGTACTTTTTTCATCCTGCAGCTTTGATTTTCTTAGTTCTTCTGAACTTTCCATGATCTTCAGACCTTATATTTACATATCCTTGTTCTGAAATCCACTTTTCTTCCCTCTTCCTCAGACTTTCAAAAATTTTTTTTATGCAGCAGGCACTTCTGTATATTTACAGGAAACAGATGATTGGTTTGCTTCTTGCCACTTGAGCTGTTTTACTACAGTTTCAGTGATACAGCAATTGCTGAGCACTATGGGAGTTGATACTTGTTTCTTCTATATACTTGTTTGTATATATTCCCCAGCCCTATGCATAAAATATATCAATGTATATTGGTATATACCAACAAAAATGTTAATATCATATGCAAGAACTTAACTCGCTCTAAATTTACTAAGATATATTTCCTTTGAAGTTTCTTATATTCTTTTCACAGAAATATTAAGTGAAAACTTAAAAAGAAAACTCAGATTCTTTAAGGCACTTCTGAAGTTTGTTTCACAAGTAAACATTTCTTTAAAATTTATGCCTCTTTTCATTTTCCTTTTCTAGAACTTTTGTAACCAATACTTCTTCATTTTTTTTGATTTCTCAGTGTGTGACAGAAATAATCAGTGCTGAAGCAGGCTTCAACATTTAATTGGAAGAAATACTTACTGTTTCATTTTTCAGAGTTCACAAAACCCCAAGACTTCTTTTATCAGCTTATGCAGGTTTGCCACATGACTACATCTTTAAAAATACAAATATGCACATTTATTAAACCTTTATTTAGTTCCAAAGGAAGACTTATGTTGATAACTATTCATTTCAGATATGGGTGCAAATAATCAACAAAATTTTTTGTACATATCCTTTTAGTGTTTCCTATAAACTTTAATGCATTGCATTTCTTTAAAATTATTTCCCCCCCTGCATTTAGTACTGTAATCACATTAAGAATTGGCAAAACTCCAGCTAAAGGAACTACAGATCTTTTCCTTCCTTAAGGAAGAGTCCTTAAAATTTAATGGCAATGTAATTTAGCTCCCTTTGAAGGCACAGTTGCAAGTGTTTAGAAAATAACTAAGGTTTTGTTATTTGCTTTGCTTTGTTGATAACATTTCCTTAGAAGCTGGGAAATAAGGACTCTTAACCTAAGAATTTATTTTCATTTGCAAAACATAACTTTCTTTATTTATGTTCTTAATTGTAGTTTAAATTAACATTTTTAATTTCCTGGAGCATTTAAAAATTCACTAATGTTGCAGAGTCAGCAAAAGAAATAAACTGTTTTTTCTCCATAGATCTTGTCAGATAGACCTGTCCTTTCAAGATGAAACCAGTAGATGTGTCTTTTCAGATAAAAATTTGGTACTGAATTTCCAAGTAACTACTGTAGCAGTTACTGTCACATGTGGCTCCCTTGAAGTCAGTTGAACATCCACAGCCAGTGTGATCTACCTGCATCCTCTCATGATGGGACCATGGCTTCTGTTTGTAAAAGATGTTTCTGCCCATCAGCAGTTGGTTTTAAGGCAGTTTTTGGTTTTTGTTTGGAAGAGCTAAGTGCACTGGTAAGCTCAGTGCTCTAATACTAATTTGGTTGAGTGTTTAATTTTCTTCTCCCATTTTATTCAGTTTTGAATGGGAATGCAACTAAGCATAATGTATATTTGTAATTAAAAAAGAAAGTTAATGGATTTTTTTAGTCAAATTTAAACTCTTCTTAGAACAGTGGAAGATAAATGATGACTATCCTTGGTGAGGACTGAACAGTTTCAGTAATCCTTATTAATTTGCATAAAAACTGATGGGATATTTTCTTCAAAAAACCTCCAAACATTTCTTTTTAATAACTCTAGATCCAGATTTGTCTTAGGATTTATTAATGTGAGTGTTATAAATCATGTAACATGGGGTTTTCTAAAACTGGAAAAAAAAGAGCTGAATAAAACTTAGGTGTCACATCTGGAAATATTAAGAACCCTCTGCTGGCTTGCTTTTGAGGTGGGTGAGAGGGAATAAAACTCTAGCTCCAGGGCTCTTCTGCCTCAGGTATGATAGATATCATTCTCACATATGTGAGGTAAAATCTGCATTTACCCACCTAGTAACATAGGCATTTACCCACCCCCCAAACTGTGAAATTAGATTCATTAATAATAGCCAGTTTTACTCACTGATTGTCACAGACTAGCATACTGCTGTTGTTTTTTCTGAAATATCAAGTACATTTCTAAATGATTGAAGAGCTGTTAAGAACAGATTGTTCTTAATGATAAGTTCTGCAACTTCTTTATTAAGCCAAGTCTAGGCATTAACTGACAGGTTCACTTCAAAGGAACCTCTGTGCTTCACTACAGCTGGAGGGAACCTCACTGGCTTTTCAGTGCACATAGTCCTTTTCTGCTCCAAGCTGAGTGTATTTTTATGCCTTCAGCTGTGCAATAGTGAAGAAGACAGCTATAAGGCTGAAACCACAGGTCTGTTTTCATAAAGCCTTAGCAAGTGGCTGAATTTTACAGTTTAGTCTCCGCCCTCAAGTTTGAAGCACTGAGCTTTTGATGGATCTTATGTGTCTATGGGCATGCTTCAGTGATTATGAAGCTGTCTGTATTTTACTACAGATAAATATAGATAGATTGCTTATTTTTCATTCTGGTCTTCTCCAATGTCCTTTTTCACTGTCCTTTCGCTTTGTTAACTAAAGACTCTGAAGGAACAAACAGGAACTGTTTCTCAACAGTTTTTCCATGGTGCTGAAGAGTCCTATAAGTAAAAGAAGTTAATCTAGCCAAATCTGGTTAGATTCTCCTTAAGTACACCTAAAAATCTCAATAAGGCATTATTCATTTACCTTCTTTAGGAATTAGAGGTGATAAGAATAACTGAGTTTAACACTGAAGATTGTGAAAGGGAGTATTCAGTCCTGACATCTAGGTGGATATTTTGCTCAAGCCTTCCAACTTCCTAATTTTCTCCTTTCATCTTACCTGAGTAAATCAAAGACAGAAGCTATCTCAAGACAGATTTAAAAATAAAGAAATAAATTTTAAAATTCTGTGTTGTGGTAAAAGGATACTGTTCCTCGGACATTCTCTATCTTTTGTTTATGGCTAAAGCATTGGTCTCATATTCTGAAGAAACTGATATATTAGTCCCAGGTCTCTGCTATCACCTTACAAAAATACTGTGGCCTTTCCTTTCCTTCTCTGTGAAACTATAATCCTACTTCAGACTTGATATTAAAGCATTATCATCTGGTTTGCCTAATTTGATTATCTTCAAGGCATCAGCTGTGTCCTACTCTGTCTGGTGGTAAAAGCATAGAAGCACTCTCATATGGCTGAGCTCCTCAGCCCTACAATAAGAAAAAGGGTATGTACCATGTACTGAAGCATCACATTTGATTTTTGCCTGCAGACAGAGATATTCAGATAAGGCAAGGAAGATATAATTCCAATTAATTTTTAAAATTTAATCTGAAATTCAAAAATTGAGAATAATGGCTCATCTTCAGTTGTCAGGGAGTCAGAATTTAAATGCAACATTACACAATTTAAATTGTAACATTAACAATGGCAAGTAGGTATCTAGAGAGTTTTCCAGCCCAGCAGAGTGTGGGTGTATCTTGGCCCTTGATTTCAAAAACATACGGTCATATAGTGAAAATCCCACACCATGCCTATCTGCATATCTTCAAGCACTTTTGAAAATGTGGCACTAAAATGCTAAGTATCAGTGAGATGTCAGGGTACATTGCTGACAGTACCAGCTCTTCCTTAATGCCACGGATGAAGATTTGAGGCAGCTGTTAAACATTGTCGTAAAACTTGTTCTCAGTGTAGTAAAGTCCTTGACAAGTGGTTAAACAGGACTTTTGCATGATCTGTGGAAATATTCTGAGTACTACTGTATGAAAAGTAGGGCAACTGTTTAGGAAGATTGTTGACATTCATAAGCATATTCCTTCTGTGAGTGCATTTTTTTAAAACTGCTGTTATAAAATTCATGACTATAAAAAATAAGTCAATTTAAGGTCTTTCCTCCACATTCTTATGGAACAAAAGTGGTTAGCAATCAAGTTAGTAATGTAGTAATTATTAATTTAGTAAATCTATTAATTTGGTAATAAAATTCTGGATCAAGGTCACACAGAGTAATTAAGAAAGATATTTCCTAGCCTGTAGGCAAGAGAAAAATATCCATCAGAATAAAAAATGATGCAGGATGAAGTTCAAGTACAGGAGAAAATGAAGCATAATTGTTTTCAGCAAAAGAAACAGGTAGCACAATAATTTTAAGCAAAGGAAGCAGGAAGCACTGAAGTTTCTTTTGCACTTACACTCTTCTCTTAGAACACCTGTTAATGAATGGATAGTTGTGAAATATTTGGTTTACCATAGGGATATGGAATAACAGAGGCAGATGAGAAGAGTCTTGTAACCAGAAGTTAATTGATTACATGCCATTCTGCAAAAAAAGACATTTATAGGCAACCTCTTGTACAACTCAATGAGTGCTCTAGCCTGAGTAGGTAATCTATAAAGCTAGAAGGCATAAAATATTGTCTTTGTCAGAGATTTGTTACGATAGCCAAGTCTGCATTTTTCCAGTGAAAGTTCATCACTTCAATGCTAATTTCAAGGACCTTCAGATCTCAAATCAACATATCAAAATTCTGTATAGGAAGAGGATGATTCTTCACTGATCACTCTGAACAATTTAAACTCTGGAGTGCGGAAAGCAGTCTTCATCCTCTAGTCCTTCTAGTCTTTCTAGTCCTTCTAGTTCTCTTTCTGACTTAATTTTTTATCAGTTAAGCTTCAGATAGACTATAGCCCTCCTGTGCTATGCACTCTACCTTTGCATTGGGACTAACTGTAATAAGAAATCTTTAGAATGAATAGCTTTTCTCCCTAATTCAACATTACAGGTGAAAATGTATAAAGAAGCCAGTGTGCACTTTCTTTAAAAGAAATGTAAGTTTTTGGACTAGGAGTTGATTCTAGGAGGTGATGTAGAAGTCTCAGCTGCAGCTTTGCAGATTTTTCTCTGGTGTGATATTGATAACATAAAAGAAACAGAGAGGTTTTACTTATTAAAAAAATTTCATAGAAACTTTTGTCTAACTTGGACTGTTTCTGCTTGGTCTTGAAAAGGCACCAAGGTATCTACATATCCTTTTCTAGGAACACAAAAGAAGAAGAAAGTCCCCTTGCTAATAAAATGGGAGCATTGGAACTTCAGATGCAGATCCCGTAATTTCCTCAGTGGTTGAGAATGTCTTAGCATCATAGATGCAGGTGTTTAACAAAACCTTCCTAGTGTGACAACTGTGCTATAAAGGACCTAAATGCGTGTCAAGTAGGAAAGTTCAGGAAGAACACTGAGTTCTAAAAAATCTGATCTGCATTCAGATTTACCAAACTGTGTTTATTACTAGAACAGATGTGTTATCAATGTTATATAAGACAAATACATTCTGCACTCATGTCACACCCTTAAGAGAGGTTACAGTAAGGAAGAGGTGTAATGAAGATAAGAGAAAGGGAAGAGGAAGAGGAAGAGGAAGAGGAAGAGGAAGAGGAAGAGGAAGAGGAAGAGGAAGAGGAAGAGGAAGAGGAAGAGGAAGAGGAAGAGGAAGAGGAAGAGGAAGAGGAAGAGGAGAGAGGAAGAGGAAGAGGAAGAGGAGAGAGGAGAGAGGAGAGAGGAAGAGGAAGAGGAGAGAGGAGAGAGGAAGAGGAAGAGGAGAGAGGAAGAGGAGAGATGAGAGGAGAGGAGAGGAGAGGAGAGGAGAGGAGAGGAGAGGAGAGGAGAGGAGAGGAGAGGAGAGGAGAGGAGAGGAGAGGAGAGGAGAGGAGAGGAGAGGAGAGGAGAGGAGAGGAGAGGAGAGGAGAGGAGAGGAGAGGAGAGGAGAGGAGAGGAGAGGAGAGGAGAGGAGAGGAGAGGAGAGGAGAGGAGAGGAGAGGAGAGGAGAGGAGAGGAGAGGAGAGGAGAGGAGAGAGGAGAGAGGAGAAGAGGAGAGGAGAGAAGAGAGGAGAGGAGAGAAGAGGAGAGGAGAGAAGAGAAGAGAAGAGTGTATTGACAGTAGTGTCTCATGACAAGATTCTGGCAGTGGGGGAGTGGGCTACAGAGATGGTTTCTGTGGGAAGCTGCCGGAAGGTTCCCCCATGTCCCACAGAGTCAAGGCCAGCTGGCTTCAAGCTGAACTCATTGCTGGCCAAGATCAAATTCATCAGCAACTGTGGTAGCTAGTCTAAGGTAACATATTAGAGAAGGAAAAAAAATATGCTACTGTGCAGAAGTAATGGCACTCACAGAAGAGAATAGTGAGAATATGTGGGAAGAACAGCTCTGCAGGCAGCAATGCCAGTGAAGGAGACGGGGAGGAGGTGCTTCAGGTGCCAGTGCTGAGATTCCCCTTAAGCCCGTGGTGCAGACCATGGTGAGGCAGAATGTGACCCTGCAGCCCATGGAGGTCCATAGTGAAGAAAAGATCCACCTGTGGCCCATGGAAGATCGCAGTGGATGCCTGAAAGAAGGCTTTGACCTCTGGGAAGCCCACACTGGAGCAGATTTACTTACTGGCAGGGCTTGTGACCCATGGGGGACCTATGCCGGAGCAGCCTGTTCCTGAAGGACTGCATCCATGGAAAGAGACCCACACTGGAGCAGCTCATGAATAACTGTAACACATGGAAGGACTCATGTTGGGAAGTTCATGGAAGACTGTAGGGAGCATGCTGGAGCAGGGGAAGGAGTCCTCCCCTTGAGGAAGTAGTAGCAGTGGAAACAACCTGAGATGAACTGACCATAATCCCTCGTCCCTATCTCCCTGTCCTGCTGGAGGGAGGAGGTAGGGAATCGTGAATAAAGTTAAGCCTGGGAAGTAGGGATGAGTGGAGAGAAGTATTTTTAAGATTTGTTTTACTTCTCATTATCCTGCTTTGGTTTTGATTGGTAATAAATTCAACTAATTTCCCTAAGTTGAGTCTATTTTGTCCTGGACAGTAATTGGTGAATGATCTCTCACTGTCTTTATCTCAACTCATGCACTTTTGTTATATTTTCCTCTCTCCTGTCCAGCTGGGGAGGGGAGCAATAGCATGGCTTTGGTGGGCTTGGGATCCATCCAGGGTCAAGTCACCACAAATGAAATATTCAAGTTGGAAGGAGCCTGCAATAATCATCCATTACAACTGTCCAGTCACTCAGAGCCAACCAAAAGTTAAAGCATGGTATTAAGGGCATTGACCAAATGTCTCCTGAACACCAACAGACATAGGGCTTCGACCACCTCTCTAAATAGTCTGTTCCAGTGTCTGATCACCCTTTCAGTAATGTCCATTACAAACCACCCCTGATACAGCTTTGATCCATTTCTACATGCCCTATTACTGGATCCTAGAGGAAAGAGCACCTCCCTCGATGTTGGGATGGATCAGCCTGCTCTGGGGCTGAAACCATCAAATGTAAGTCACTAGAAGAGATCACTGAGGTCTAGGTTATCTCCCACTGGGTGGCTCCCAATCCTAAATTACCTCCCCCTGTTCCAGAAAGTTCTCCCTTTTTTAGTTATTAATTGGTTCGCTGTTATGACTCCTGCTTCCCCGTTTTCCCCATTTGTTCTGAAAAATTGTATCCTCCCCTCTGCTTGTACCCCATTGGTTGTTTTCTCTTTCCCTGCCTTACTCCCCCCCCCCCCCCCCCCCCGCTCCCCCCCCATAAAGGGGCTAGCCTGCGCTTCCTGGGGGCTTTTGCTGGTCCCTGATCCTTTCTGCAAATAAACCTGTTGGAACTCACACCAGAAGCCCCTCCCGCCTTCTTTGCCTCGGGGCAAACGCCAGCCTGATCCATCGGCTGCCCGACGTGTTTCCTCTGAGGAGGAGCCAGCGCACGCACCCATCCCACGCCCATTCCACTGAGCCGTCCAGCGAGGATGCTGTGGGGGCCAACGCTGCGTCCCCTCTGCCCGAGGGCACGCCGGGGCTTGTGGTGACAAGCCCCTGGCAGCGTTACCTCTCTACTCCCCTTCCTCAGGAATCTGTGGAGAGGAGAGCAGTGAGGTCAGCCTCAGCCTCCATTTCTGCAAATGAGACCAGTCCAGGGTCCTCAGCCACTCCTTACAGGACACAGTACCCAGCCCTTTCCTCAGCTTTGGTGCCCTCCTCTGGGTACAATCAAGGACCAGCACGTCCTTCTCAAACGGAGTGACCCAGCCCAGACACAACAGTCAGCTCAGGCCACACCAGTGCTGAATACAGCAGGATAATCTTCTCTCTGACTGCCTGGCTGCGCTGCGTTTGATGCCCCCCAGGATGCAGTTTGCCCTCTTGGCTGGCCCAGGCACACTGCTGGCTCACAGTGATCCTGCTGCCAGCCAGCACCCCAGATCCTGTTCTGCAGGGCTGATCTCCAGCCACTCTCCCAGTATGTACTTGTGTCCGGAGTTAGCCCACCTAAAGTGCAGAATCCCACATTTGGTCTTGCTAAATTTCATGCCACTGGTGATTGCTCAATGCTCCAATCTAGCTAGATATCCTGGAAGGTCTCTTGGGAGAGTCAACACCTCACAGTTTGGTGTCATCAGCCAACTTGTGTGTTTCTAGTCCCTGCATCCACATCACTGAAGATACTGAACAAACTGCCTCTAGAACAGACCTGTGAATCATCACCTTATATTGCCAATTCTTTACATTAGCTTTGTGCGTAGCTAGATCATCAGCACTGTCCCATGATCTTGTGCCCAGACATGCTATATTTTAATTTAGATCATCAGGAACACCCAATACAATGCTTACTTGGAGTTTTTGGGTTGTTTAGGAGGACAGGTTATCAGATTACATTAGAATGGCATACGGAGATGATGTGTTACTTATAAAATTAACTGTTGCATAGACAAATAAACTGCATTTGAATTAATTTAAAGGTGGGGTAAGTGTACATAAGTTTATATGATCAGTGTGTTTTGTCATATAATTGCAGTACCACTTGCAAACCCCCAGCTGCTCTTATCATAGAAACGGAGTTTAAATATCATACACTGATCCATCTGCAAGACAAAAAAGCAACATCTCCTCCTAAGACAAAACAAAACAAGAGCAACAGTGCTATTACCAGGGATCTTTGATAATTTTAGAATTATATTAATGAGCAGAAAGTAATTAGACTACTGGTTTGCCCTGGCCAGAGACTGCAGTGACAAAAAGTGTAAATTAAACATGAGGTAAAGAGAGCTCCAAACATCAATTACAATATCCCTATCTTTTCTTCCTTGTAAGTTACTGTTCTGTCATTTGTGTGTCATTTGGGAGTTAATTAATCAAACAGAATGTGAACTCTCTTTTGTTCTTCACTGTGCTCAGGACCAGATTCCCCTGTTACTGTAGGGAACCTTCCTAGCACCTGTCTCTTTGAAGAAACAGATGATACAGAGGATGGCAGCACTGATCTTTTTTGAGAGTGCTGGGGCTGTGTCTATTGTAGAATGCACAGAAGGGATCTGAAATGGTTTCTAACTAATGTTGAATTTGAGTGTAGAGACTGAGCCTGCAATAACAGGAAAGACAATCATATGCAGTTCAGGCTGAGCACTACTGTATTTGCTGATGTCTCTGAATAACTTAGATAATCCTGAGATTGCCAAGTCATTATTGAGGGTTTCTGAGGTCTCTGCTGCAGTTTAAGAAGAAAACAAGACACCTGCTATATTAGAAAAGAACACTAGAAAATGATATAAAGGTGTTGATGTCAATATTTATTTATTCATTTACATTTAAAATAAAACAGTGATATCTGTCTAGAGCTCTTGGATCAGTGACAAGCAGTATGATCAGTAAATCTTTGCAGGGCTGAAATTACTTTTTCAGCAGAAACACAGCTACCCTCTTCTCCTTTTGTCATGGCACGAAGCATTACTCTGCTAAACTTAGAGGCTACTACAATACTGGAGCTCTAAGTAGATGCTTACATTTTCGCTCCAATGATTTAATGCTTTTAAAATCCTGGTGTTTACTTCTCTATGAAAATGGTTTTTTGAGGATGTTTATGGTTAGGACTTTTATTAGGCATTGGAGACTTTTGTTTCCATGGTTGTTTGTAAACAAACAATGAACAGAAGAATGACACCAAATTCAAAATATCACAACAATGATGGTACATGTATGCTACTTTGTGTTTCAGGAGTATTTCAATAATGAGAATTGTGCCAAAAAGGGAAAGAGCTAAATTTATATGCATTCATAAGAAATGCTAATAATTCTGTAAGGGATTTGAATAAAGGCTTTTAGTAGCATATCTGCTATTTTGAAACCACTTGAATTTGTTAAATAAAAAAAGTCCTTCTCCTCATTAACCTTGTCTTGATTTCTTTCCTCTGACATTGCCTGTCCAGACATCTCAACACACGTCAGGGATGCAGAAGAAGCATGATCTCTGTTTTAAAGATGAAAAAAAAGTTGCACAGAGAGTTTACAGAGACAGATGTTACACTGTTGGTACAACTCTACTCACTTAATGGAAAAAATAATTCCTGAAACCTGGGGTATTTCAAATGTGCATGCTTTAAAAAGTTAAAATTTGGGGTTCTTAGGTTTTGGTTCTAACTGCTGAAGATCTCTGAATGGATTATGAACTGTTATACTGCAGAATTCCTAAGTTTTGGCTGGGTCCAGGTTAAAGATGTGCATATTATCTCACAGGATGGTTGTAATTGCTAAAAGTGAAGCGGTACTTGTCACTGTACTTGCTTAGACCAGCTCTCACCTCCGGGTGACCCAGGAGGAAATTGAGACAGAAAGTATAAGTGGATGTGTCAGGATTACTTGGGGAAACTGCCCTCAGGATTTACAACACCTGACTCTGAGCCCTGAAGCCTTCCCGAGCATTGGCCTGTGACTGTGTAGATACTCCTGGTCTTTCTTTTTGTCCGAATCTTTCTTATATATGAGCCATCATGGTTGCAAGAGGAAAAACCATGAAAATGCAGGATAGTTGCAAGAAAATGGTAAGGATTAAAACCTGTTGGGACCCTGTTGCTCCTGTCCAAGATGGGGAAGGAAGTTACCATGAAGCTTTTGCTGACATAGAAGATGTCTCCCTATGTGCAAGGAAAGATTTTGAACTAGATAATAATATTAGTATTAATATCAACAGTAACAAAACCACCACCACCACCACCAAAATAACATCAACAGCAATAGTAATAATAATAATAGCAGCAGGGCTTTATTAAAAAGAAAAAGCTTTTGTCAGGTGAATTAAACGTGTGAGCACTAAAGATCTATTGAGCATAGGCAGGGATATAAAAGAAGTCAAAATATTCAGAAAAGCTTCCTAACATGCAGCAGTGTTACCATGGCAACAAGAACTGAAACTCCCTCTACGTGAAGTTGCCCCCTTTTTTGCCTCATTCACTTAGCAAAGTAGTAAAGACAGGGGGCAGTTCTCAGGGATGGTAAGTATTGATAGCAAACTCAAAGAATCTCCTGAAATGCTTTGTAAACCTCTGTGATGAACAGTTTTACATCCACGCTGAAAAAATATGGAACAACCCTTTCAATGTTTTACTGAATCTTTAGCAATTTGACGTTCTCTGAAAGATGCCATGCCATACAATTTCTAAAGTAATAATTTTCCCTAGATTAGAGATGCATGATAAGGATTTATTAGCTATGCAGCTCCCAGTAGAAGTGAATGGAATAGCTGAAATTTTTTAGATATAAGGCTGTGTAAACACACAGGCTGGTATTTTTATTGTTGATCATTCTACTCTTCTAGACTAGATTTTTGTGCAATATTTATCTTAAAATAGGAAAACCTGTATTGAAACAGTTTATCTGCTAACAGAGTGAGAGACGTAGCACCACACAACCCACAGAAGCTGCCTTTGGCGGTTGTTTCACATCTTGTGCAGTCCACTGATCAACACTGTCACTTACAGAGGAGCTTAAGAAAACATACCAACAACTACAAATGCTATGTCACAGCTTTTCTACATAAGTATAACTAGGACCAGAAGAACACTTCCAGAAGAGATTAATAGAGAAATCCTCCCTTAGGTTACCTCCTGACTCTTGAGATATAAGGTCTTTTTTTAGTGTAATCAACTGAGGGAATCCATGAAGAAAGAAACTACTTTCTTGAGTTGAGATACAAAATTTGACATAAAAAAGACGACTTACCAATAAGAGGACATTTACTGACAAGAGGACTGGACCTATAATTTCTCATTACATTTGTAGCTTTCTAACCCTTTCAGACATAAATCAGAGAACTAAAATTTGTTCCAGTTGAGCAGGAAACTATACAGTCTGCTAAATTCTGGTTCAATTGCAGCAAGCCAGGTAATACGGTGACTTTTCTCCTGAAGTCTAATAGTGTAATTTATTAATTTAGTTGGGAAGTTCCTAACTAATTTCTCTGTGAACCTCTCTAGTGATGAGCAATGCAGAGTTTCATCCTTTGGGGAAGAAAAAGAAGATTACTGTTGAGGAGCACATTCCCTGAGGTAGCTCGGGGTGCAGCTGCAGTGGGAGCTGCAGGCTGAGCTCTGGCAAAGAGGCCGTGAAGAGCTGACCCTCGGCACAACAAGGGCCCGGGGACCTGTGGCCCAGCCAGGGGACCGGACACTGAGACACGGCAGGAGCCGATGATCCCAGACCTTTCCACACTCGGACTGGTGAGGGGATAAAAGCCCAGGAGTTCCTTTGTTCTGGGTCCCTCCTCAGAGGCACCAGCTCAAGCTGCTGGTTTGTTATTTAGTTATTGCACCAAGAGGTTCTGGACATCTGAGACTCTGCTATGGGAAACCTGGGGTCAATGCAATAAGGAAACCTGCTGTGACTGCGTGAGTGTGGGGGGTGTAGCTGGGAAGGGGCCTCGGTCCCAGCTCAGGAGGTGGGAGAGTGACTGCCAGACAGGAAAATTTCCTTAACAGCTGTCATTACAACCATGTCTAGGTCACAAAGATCCAGAAGAAAAATAAGTGAACTTAATATTAAAATTTTGGCTAGCTGCCTGGTTAAAAAAAAAAAATTAAAAATTATTAATTTAATTTAATTTAATTTCTTTTTAAAAAATTTTTATTATATTTTTATTATATTTTTATTATATTTTTATTTATTT
This sequence comes from Aphelocoma coerulescens, assembly GCF_041296385.1. Classification (NCBI taxonomy): domain Eukaryota; kingdom Metazoa; phylum Chordata; class Aves; order Passeriformes; family Corvidae; genus Aphelocoma; species Aphelocoma coerulescens. Next base: position 50,581,346 of record NW_027184085.1, read on the forward strand.
TATTTTTATAATATTTATGCCATAAAAAGCTATACCAAAGAAAATTCAAACACACAGTTTCCAGAGCAGAAGGAACTTTGTCCTTCTAACTTAAGGATGGTTTCTACAGCATGTGTTTGGTGTGTCTGGTGTTTTTTTGCACAGATTCAGTGTTTATGCACTGTATGGCTTGTTCACACACTTTTGTGTTGGAAAGTGCAACCTGATGCATGGGGAGAGTAGTCTACAGTAGTGTGCTGCTAAAATGACTACTAACACTTGTGAGAAAACATTCATGCTTGGAAAGAAGCAAGCTGTCAGGAGATCTTTTATTAATCTGGAAAACTTCTAAGACCTTACTTTAAAGCTCCTTCTCATGGAAATGCATTTTTTGTAACATTAAGAGCAAACACATCCAAATGGTGTTATTTGAAAACTATCTGAAACACTGGTTCTGCATCTTGTGCAAAATGGCAAAAGTATATAATTAAGAAAAGGAGACCAGGAGACCATTTTATTTAACCTAGGAGGTCAAAGGAGCTGTAGTTTTCCAGGAATACCATCTTCTTGTGGAAATTTCTTTATACTGTAAACACATTATTTTTTTAATTGTGCAGTTTCAGAAAGACCTTTTCTTACTTGGGCCGTTTTTTTCAGCAATGTCAATGGTGATTCACAGTAACAGACTGATTTAGACTGAAGAGAGCCTCAATTCAGTTTTTCAATGTCTCCCATGATGGAGATCCCACAGCCTTTATGTTCAGCTCCAGTCTTTGTTTACCCTGGTGGTGAAGAGTTAGTTCCTTGTACCTATTTACCTGTAGCCCCTTATTTCTTGTTCTATAACTTGTGTCTGTTGCTCTTTATCCTTCTGTTCTGTACCTCCAAAAAGTGTGTGGCCAATTTTCTCTGTAACTCATCATATATTAGGTAGTTGAAGTTAATATTTAGATTCCTCAGCAGCTGCCTTATGCAGGTCAGTTACACTGTTCAGTCCCACCTTGTTTGTTGTGTGCTACCAGCCCTGGCTGCCTTAGGGAATCTTCTGCTAGACTCACTTCAGTGTAGCAGTGTCTTTCTGTTTCCTGGGGACATAAAACTGGATGAAGGGCTCCTGATTTGGGCTCACAAGTGCTGTGAAAGTCTGAAGCATACTTTCTTTGATGTTAGTCTGCCTGTGCCTGTCCTCTCTGTCAGCTTTCTTAGTTATAAACATATCATGCTTCATAACCATCATATACGACCATAGGATTCATGTAGATATACACCTGAAATATGTGGACAGGCTTTGCTGACTTTTTTTAAGAAGTCCTGTATCACCTGAATGGCAGCAAAAATGTAAGTTATTTGCAAATATGCCTTCAGCTTCCTGCTGACTGACATTCCCTGGTGAACAGGGCAGTGGTGCCATATGGCATTAATACATGACATTCCCTCTGAGACATTTCAGGACCTCTGCATGCTCTTTTGACCTGTTGCCCCTATTGTTTCAGGTGGGTTGAAGGCAAGAATGGTGGAGACAGCAAGGCCATGACCTTGCCTTCTGCAAACCAAAGCACGTGCTACAGGGTGGTAAGAAATATTTTTCCTTGATTCATCCTGTGTCTGTGTGTGTCTTGTCATAGAATATGGGTAGAAAAACTGTATGATTACCTTCTTTCTACTGAAAAACAATGCATACTGAAACTAGTTCAGAACACAGGGAGATTGGTAATTTCAGATTCTCTGGCTGTTGCTAAAAATAGCCTATGGCCTCTAGAGAACTGAGGAGTTAGCTTGCTGGCTCTGGTTATGTCTTGCTAAATTTACCTTCTTCTGTTGTGCTTTTCTTGGTGAGAAGAGTGTATCAGAGCTGACACCAATATATTGCAGTGTAGATCACTATAGAAATTTCTTCTTTGGGTAGCGGGGATAAAAGGGAAGACAAAAAATTAGCGTAAAATCCCTGTCTTGCTGAGATTCAGGAAAAGTTAACATTCAGAAAATTTCCATTTTGCTGTGGCTGGAAATAAGAGGGTTATGTTGCTGGAGCTGCAGTGTAATCTTCTGTTAGAACATAACTTTTAAATCAAAGAAAGTCCTTTATCCTTTTTATCTTTTGCTTCCTGATATTACCCATAATTAACTTTGCCATATGGTTTTAGATGAGGCCACAAGTTTTACACTAAAAGAATGCTCATTTCTTCTTATAAGCATGCCAGGGATAATATTTTGACAATATATATGGTGTCACTTTGAAAAACTTGTAGAAAGTTGTAGCAGATGAGGGACCTTTTTCTCCCACAGAGGGCAGTGTTTATTTGCTGAACAATTTATCATTTAGTGTGTGCATTGTTATACAATGTACCTTTTCCACAAGCAAAGAGCAGAAAAGGACACTGCAAATAAGTCCTGTATTTTGTTCTTTCTATTTTTCATTACTATTGCTGGGATCATAAATGCCTTTTTAATGAAGATTTAAAAAAAGAGAAAGAAATAAATGTTTTCCATACCACAGAATTTGAGACAATGAAAGAGGAATTCCTTCCTACAGTAAAACTTGCTGCTGGAAATGTACAGACATGTTTAAACCTCCCAAAATTATTATACAACCTTCCTTCCTTTCACATACAGGTACATGGTGTCACCTTTCTAATCAACAAAAACCTTCGTAAATGTTATAGTGTTCTTTACTCACATACATGAAGATAGAAACACTTGCCAAGTCTTATGCTTAACTTTAGGTGGTTGTGGTCTAGGTAACATAAGTTTAGTCAGTTGTGGCATCTTACAACAAATGAGACTATCAAGTCAGTTGCAGGTATGGAATTAGATATCTGGATAACTTGTTAAATATGGCAACAGCACTACCCATCCCCCTCACACCCTCAAAATATTGTAGTGAAAAGAAAGCAATAAAGTAAAATATTTGCATGATGCATAGACTGTTTTCAGAGGTTCTATCTGATCTGGATAAGGTGTAGAGCTAAAGTACTCTCTGAAAGCTTTTACTTCAGTGAAATTGTCTAAAAACCCCAAGATCCTCAATGTAAAACAACAGTAGTGACATTTGTGCGTGATATTTTATTTGGGGATCAGTTACCAGATGGTAGAACTTTGCTGTATCTTAATATATCTCTTTTCCTTAGCTGCCCATTTATCACAGACTATTCCCTGAAATTTACTTCCTACTGCTTAAATGAAAGAGTTGATTGAAAAAGGAAAAAATTAACTGCCATGTAGAAACTTGAAAGTAGAAATTGTTTTGCAATTTTGTGCTATTTGAAGCAGAACAGATTTTAATATTTGTACTAATTTTTTAAAATATAAGAGTAATTTTAATTTTTAAGCTCTTTTTAATTTGCTTTCATTTATTATTATTATTGTTGTTATTTTTAGCAGTATTATTATTAGTATTAGTTTTGGTATTATGATTATGTATTCTTCAGTCAGGTGACATAAACCAAATGATAGAGAGAGGTGCTCTGTGAATTTTTTTCTTTCTGTTTCTATATTCTCCACTACTTTTGGTAAGAATAACAAAAACCTTGACCTTGGGGAAAAAATAATAGCTTGGAGACTCTCAGTTCTAAAGGAATAGATATTATTTTTTTCAATATGTCTTGTAAAAGGTTAGGTATTTCTTTTTCACCTTTTTTTAAAAAAGACAATCAGAAAATTAGTATTCTAGTTCTCACTCAAGTTCTTCCATGATAAAGATAATTTAATAGGTTACAGAGTGGAAGATAAAAAAATGTTTTGGCAGGTGGGTGAAAAATCCAGAAGCTAGAGTGTTTTTTAAACACAACTTTAAAAAAATCTAACGGCTAAGGTACTATTTTAGTTGGAAATTCTTTCTCAAATATCAGAAATTGCATTAAATAATGATTTTACAAATCACTAAAAATATATTTGTCACTGAAAGCTGATATGTGTCAGAAAGAGGAATTATTTTAGTTAAAGCAATCAAAGACAATGAAATAATTTTCAGCAAAGTGCTGATTATATGTGCAGGTTTTTTTCACTTCAGTTCCTGATTGTTATGCTAGCTGAAGAGAGAGACCTTGGTGCCATTCTTCAGTCAGAAATGAGGGCTCAAAAAAGGCGAATGCAGGGTCCTGCACCTGGGGAGGAACAACCCCAGGCACCAGCACAGACTGGGGGTGACCTGCTGGAAAGCAGCTCTGTGGAGGAGCTGGGGGTGCTGGTGGACAACAAGCTCTCCATGAGCCAGCAGTGCCTTGGTGACCAAGGCCAGTGACATCCTGGGGTGCCTTAGGAAGAGCTTTGCCAGCAGGTCGAGGGAGGTGATCCTGCCCCTCTACTCAGCCCTGGTAATGCTGCATTTGGAGTGCTGTGTCCAGCTCTGGGCATCTCAGCACAAGACAGACATGGAGCTCCTGGAGCTGGTCCAACGGAGGGTGACAAAGATGATTGAGGGACTGGAGCATCTCTTTTATGAGGAAAGGCTGAGGGAGCTGGGCCTGTTCAGCCTCAAGAAGAGACAACTGGGAGGGGACCTTTTCAATATTTTTAAGTATCTAGAAGGAGGGTGTCACAGAATCACAGAAATACTGAGGTTGGAAAGGACCTTTAAGATCATCAAGTTCAACGTTTGACTGACCACCCTTGTTAATTAAAGGGTGCACTTATCCAAGTCATGGGCTGCCAGCTTTTCCAGGAGAATGCCATGGGAGACAGTATCAAATGCTTTGCTGAGGTACACATCCACAGACTCTCCCTCATCCTCAAGGTGGGTCAGCTGGTCATAAAAGGAGATCAGGTTGGTGAAGCAGGACCTGCCTTTTCTAAATCTACACTGGCTAGGCCAGATCCCTTTGTTGTCCTGTGTGTGTACTGCACGATCACACTCCAGATGATCTGCTCCACAACCTCCCCCAGCACTGAGGTCAAGGGGATGGAGCCAGGATATTCTCAGTGGTGGCAAGCAATGGGACAAGGTACAACAGGCAGAAACTGGTATTTCTGAACAGAAGTTCCACCTGAATATGAGGAAGAACTTTACTGTGTGGATGATGGCACACTGGAACAGGTTGCCCAGAGAGGGTGTGGAGTCTCCCTCATTGGAGATATTCAAGAACCATTTGGACACAAATCCTGTGCCATGTGCTTTAGGATGACCCTGCTTGAGCAGAGAGGTTGGACCAGATAACTCATTGTCGTGCCTTCCAACCTTACCCATTTTGTATTTATGTGGTTCCGTGAATGGTGAGATGAAATGCCTCCTTTGATGATACACCCTCTCTGAAGGCTTATTTTCAGCATACATCACTTTTCTGTTTTGATTTACAAGTCAGTACAAGATATTATTTCTTTGTCAGAACTGCAGAGTTGTGCAGGAATGCAAATGGAGGAAAAGAAAGCTTTCTGTCCACAATATTGCCAGACCTTCAGTACCCCAAGTGTTTTTGTACCCTAACAGAGAGTGTCCTCAGAGACAAGTTTTGTGCTGGTCTGTATTTGGAGAGCCCCATTCACAGTTAGAGCACTCTAGGGAGCTTTTATATTAATTGCCATTCAGCCTTCTGGGTCCTCTGAGGAAAAAAACAATCAACAGTTGTTTGAGTTTGTTTATTCTGTCAAAAGGGAAGCTGCTGATATTTATAGTAAGAAAATGTTCCCCCCCAGATCCTTGCTGTTTTGAATAAGGCATCTAAACTTGCCTGCTTGAGTGACAAAATATACCATAACAGTTGTTCTATAACTTTAGTGTAATATTAACAGAGAATGATGCTGCTAATAAGTAAATTTTAAACTTACCATGAGAAATATATCCTGAAACTGAAAGTGTTCCCTGCAGCAAGGAGTTAGTCATATAGATAAATCTCCACCCACATGCTTTCCTTCTTTAAAACATACTGTAGAGGTGAAAAAGTCATCAATATTCTTTGTATCATTCAAGGAGTGCAAGCCAGCCCCATGGGGCTTCAGAGTCTCAAATCCCAAGATGTGCTTTCAGGCAATATTATTACAATCTCAGCAGAAAAAAATCACATGGAGCAAAAAGATCCTCTTATCTTTCCTGTCTCTGTTTTTTTAACAAAGTTGTTTTAAAATTAAGTATTAGAGCATGTGCCCCTCAAATCTTTATTGTTTTGAATAAGGCATCTAAACTTGCCTGCTTGAGTGACATGACAAAATTCCTCTTAGCATCAGTGGAGTTACTTGATAGCTGTGACTACTTACAGTGGGTATTCTGGGACTAATGTTCTTTCTCTTACATCTTGAGATTAAAAAAACCTTCTTAACTTGTTGGAAGTTGAAAAAGCACCTGGGTTTAGACGAATCATTTGATACAAAGCTTTTAAAGTAAATAATCCCTAAAAATATTATATTCAGTATTTAACTGTGATCTATGTGTTGCTAAATTCAAAAGTCTCATTTGTGAAAAGCACATCAAAAAACATTTTGAAAATTGAGAAGACAAAAAAGGAAACTATACTGGTCAAATGTCAGCACAGAAGCTGAAGTCTCCACAATATATCCAGACCTACAGCCTAAAGGTACCTGTGGCCATTACATGAAATAAAAACAGTGCTTGGAAAAACACCTCAAAAAACAACAAACCAAATCAAAAAACAAAACAACAAAAAACAAAACAAAAACCTCAAAACAAAACTACAAGATGTGAAAATGAGTCTATTCTAAGAAGCTGCTTCAAAAAACCAAATTCACGATGATGATGACCTTTTAGTGCATCTAAACATCAGTGCTATAAACCATACAAGAAAAAAAGGAAACTTTGGACAAGCTTCCAGCATTTCCACCAATATAATACTGCCAATAAACTTTACTATCAACTTCAATTGCCTCAATGAAATGGCAAGTAAAAATCTTTTAAAAGGTGTTATCAGTCAAAAGCTTTCCCAATATTGCACCATTGAAAACTCCCCATGATGTAAAAGGGGTACATGATGTACCTCCCCATCTGTAAAAGGTAATTCTATAAACAGCAACAGGAAAAAAAATTAAACCACAACCGAAAAATGAACCCAGAACCCACCCCCAAAACCAGGTCATATGTATTAATGGGAAAAGTTTCATTTCTTGAAGAATAGAAATAAATAAAACTGGTTTGGCAAAAAAATAAATAGTGCCTCAAAAAACCATGCTCATATGGAGTCAAGAAAAAAAAAAACACTGTCTAAATAACTGCAGCATCTAGGGGCTTTTTTTCAGGAGTTTTTAGCCCACATTGTGAGGACCTAGCCTGTTGAATACCTCAGGGGATAAGCCAGCTTTAGAAAGACAGGTATTAAACTAAACACAAAACATAAACACAAAACATAAAATGTATTAAAAAAAGATTTTGTTTGCTATAGTAAAACCAAACTCTCACAGTAAAATGCATCTCAACATTCTGCATGAATACCTGTCTTCCAGTATCAGAGGCAGTGTTTTTCTCTCTTCTTGGGGGCCTTAGAGGACCAACTAGGTTCTAATAATCAGTTTGAAACTACATTACATTACTCATAAGACATTTTGAGGTTCTTTTTTCTAAAGCTAGAGAAGTTGTAGCAGTAATTACCACCTCATAATCTTGAAACATTCCTTTAGAGTATCAGTCCTCATTTCAGCAACTAGTAAACATCAGTAAGCATGTCTGTGCCAGAACAAACTCAAAACAGATCAGAGATTTAGTTTGAAGTGGAGTATGAATAACAGAGCCTTTCTTCTCTGGTGATTCTGAGTTGGCACAGGAAGGCAGCTGGGAGAACCACAAACCCATGGCTGAAACACAAAGATTAAACTTATTTCTGTTACCTTGATAACTGGGGGATCCCCGAAGCAGCAGTAGGGAAGGGATGCACAAGCAGAGACGCAGACACTATTAAACTTGGTCCTTGCTAGAGAATCACCAGTCTGCTCTTCACACAGATTTATCAAGGGTTATTTCCAGCTGCAAGGTCACTGGAGCATATTTTCAATCCTCCTACCAGTTTTCTACTTTTAACCCATTCCTTCCAATATTCCTCCTTTTTTTTTCCTTTTTTTTTTTTTTTTTTTTTTTTTTTTTTTTTTTTTTTTTTTTTTTAAGTATGACAGCATATGCTTTAGTATTTGTGATGCTTGGGACTTCTTTTACTCCCCAAATTCCCACATTGCCTTTCTTTGGCTTAAACCATTTGCTGAATTTTATTCTGGTTTTAAGAGAACTTCATTCACTTCTCTAACATGCTTTTTGATTCTAAAACTCCAAAACGTTTGATCCCATAATGTTACTGAGTATGATTGTTGGTAGAGCTACAAAGAGGAAAAATTCTAATCAGTTGAACCATGCGTGGCTAGTCCAGATTGATGATGATGCTCAAGCTTTTGTTCATCTTCTTGATTGATAAGAGAAATGTTATTCCCTGCTTCAGATGTACTTCCTCCCCAGGTATATCCAACTTCATTTTCAGTTGGTAATTTTCACTTTAATTCCTGATTTATCAAGTTTGCACTGTGGTCACAAAAGACTTGCTGAATGATTGAACTGCTCATTCTCTGTCATCTTCAGTCAATGAACTTTGGTTTTGGACATAATTTTTTCCCAGGATCTTGAATACTGTGTGTCTGAGGTCTCTGAGTTCTTGACGCAACTGCAGGTGAGAGACATCAAGCCTGTAAGATCCTGCTTCCTGCATTTGGCTTCTAGTGCACCCACATAGGTAGACCTTCACTATCTCCACTATCATTTGCCTGACCCTTGAGTTCCAGATTCTCATACCTACTATTCTGAATGAGGGCACTTGGGAAGGCAATGGAGGGGTTCTCCTACATCCTTGAGCAGTGACCTGCTTCCATTCCCACCCATCTTTTATGTCCCTTATGTCTTCCTGATGGCAAGAAGGTCAGATTCTTCTGACTGTTCCTGAGCCTCCATCCTCTGCATTTTTCTCAGGGATGGAAGGGTCTGCACTGGCTGATTTCTCTCACACTCTCTGATAATCTTCAGACTCTCCTCTTCCTCTTTAAGCTCTGCCATCAGCCTGAGCACATCATCCACCCGGTCATGCCACACACAGGTGTCATCTCTGCTGCTCTCTGGTACCAAGGCCAGGCTCAAGCACTCCCTGCAGACAGAGACCTGGAAAGCCCCATGATTCTTACGGTGCTCTGTGTGGGTCATCACACTGTTTCTAGAGATGGCTTTTGACCATGTGGAAACCATCGCTGAGTCTGTCCCAGCTGGCAGAAGAAAACAACCATGTGAGTTCACCTCAGGAGCTGTGAAGATGACTGTGTCCTCCCACATGCCCTGCCTTAGTGAACTGCAGTGCAAACTGCCTCACCACATCCCCTGTCATGCTATGTCCTGTTTGCCTGCCCTTTTTGCTACTGCTTTGGTCTCTCTCACACCCTGCAGCCATTTAAATCTCCCGCAAAGCTCCTGGCAAACCTCCTCCCCACCTCAGCGGCTCACAAGGGCTTCCATGTCCTGACAGGGCTCTGATCTGCTGCTTGGGTGTCCCTGGGCTTGGGAGCCACCCTTTGCAGCTTGATCTATGCTCACTCCCAGACTTACCTCAGTTGCTGCTGTTGCTGCTGCTGCTGCTTCCATCTTAACGATGGACTGCCTCAACAACTGCCAATCCTGCTGGTTTGCTGCCCTTTCACTCTATCCAGTCACACTTACAAAGAATTACCTAAAGAAGAGAGTTTTTTAAAGCTTCTTCTTTATGGCCTTTTCTGGTTCCCAATTTTAAATCAAGGAAGGAGATTACAGTTCTCAGTCATTGCCATTCAAATACCTCAGTTAAATACAGTCTCATCTTACTACCAAGCCCTTAGTTTGCTACAGATTTTTTTTATCTATTTGTGTGTATCTTGTCTACCAGTAGAAATAACTGGAAATGTGTTGTGAAACCCTGGAAACTTGTGAGTGAGGTGTTCCAAATCTACTCCTTCCCTTGGTCTGTATTTTAAGTACAGGAAAAAAACAATGCACTGTGATGGCTTGCTTAAAGGAAAGATGCAATAAACTACCTGTATAATCCTAATTCCCTCTGTTCTAGGCACTGATGCAGTGTAAGTAGGAAAAGACTTATTCAGAATATATCCAAATACTGTATTGATGTTTCCCTCTGGAGCTCTGAAATCCCAGGTGTTTCATCACATTCTTCTCTTTGAGTTAGGCTTGAAGGTGAATGACGAGGGTAGAATGAATGTATTAAACATTAGTCATGTAAAGAGTGGTGCCACTGCTTCTTTTGGCTGAGATTATAGATGTAAGAAATTGAAAACTAAGAATGACTAAGAAATGGGTAAAGAATGAAAGATGTTATTGGGATCAGTACATTAGTGGAATAGTGAAATTCTGTTATAGTTAACCTTTTAAAGCCTTTGATTCCAGGATTTCTAAATTCAAATATTTTAAGCCTTCAGAGGAAGGTTTGTCTGACTCTCTGGTATTTTAATATGGAAAATAAATACTTTTCTCTGTCTTTGTCTTTTGTTGTTTTTTTTGTAAAATGTGAATCAATTAAAACATTGTATTTTAGTAAGCAATTAATTTTATATTTGTTTAATAAAAGATATGTCACACCTGCTGCTGAACTTGCATTCTTTAATAATAATGCACATAAATCCTCTGAACACTTTGACTGAATTGTATTAAATACAGTACAAGTCACTGTAATGACAGCTGAAATAATGTCTCATATAACAACATCTTTTTATAATAACAATGTCTTGAAGAAAAAGCTTCTATACGCTGTCTTTGAACTGTTGGAAGTATTTGCTTACTTTTCACTGCCATTTTATGATATGTGACTTTTATTAGTGGAGTTTTATTTAGGACTGGATGCTGTGGTTGTTTGCTAGTGGTTATTGCCAATTTTATGGAGACATTTCTGCAGCGATTAAAATCTAGATGGGGTCACTCACTGCCTTGTCAACTTCATGGTCAAACCATTTACCTTCTTCAATGTTCATGTGCCATACAAAGACAATCAAGCCACTTCATGCAAGGATGTTACTTTATGGAAAGAAGTAAGTTACAGAAGTGAATAATGAGCTTGTATGAAGCATACTTCATTCTACAGATAGTTGTCCTTCTGCAGATGTATAAACTAAATTCATCAAAGACAGACGTTGAAACAGAATGCAGATTTTCAGAGTCCCATTCTCCTCCACCACACTACCTTCTTTGCAGTGCCCCAAGACACTCCATGCCATTATAGATACCATGTGATTCCTTTCACATGCACAGCACAGGCTCACTGAGTTATACTTAGGAATGGATAGGAAAAATCATATTCTGTTTCCCTGCTGCATTTGCAGTGAAAGCTGGTTGCTGACAGAAAAAATTACTGTACAATTGGAAGTAGAGCAAACATGATTTTGTTTTGCTTCTGGAAACTGCCACACTTTATGCTACTTCTAAGTAGTTGAGAGTCCCTTAGATGTTTCCTTATGAAGCACAAAGTACATGTTTCTCAGTCCTGCTCGCTGCTACTGTACGGCCTACTATACAGTGCCACTGGATAACTCAGGACCTTGGGAAGTCTCCAGTCTGACCACTGCCTGGAGCAAGTTCAGCCATGAGGTAAGACCTGGGCTCAGGACTTTATTCTGTGAGGACTGGAAACCTTACCAGGAAGGAGTCAGCTCTCTTCCAGCTGCCCTCAGGGGAAAAAAATCTTCCCTTTTTCTCCCATCATTTGACCCTGCTCAGCCTTCTCCACACAGTTTCTCCCAGCTCCACCATCACTGCTGCCAGGCAGGCAGAGCCCCAGTGTTCCTGCCTCAGTTGTGTGTGGGTCTTTTTGTGCCTTTCTTCACTCTGTTCTGGCCCATCTCAGTAGGACATCAGGATTAGATGGAGTATTATAATCTTGTTAGCAGTGACTAAGCTCTTTAGAACCTGATGGACTTTGCTAAAAGCATAAGCCTGGAGAACTCATTCTATACTTCTAATTTTCTACATGTTCAAGTAGATAAGTGTATGAATAAGAAGTACACATTTTTCCCAAAGTTGCCCTTCTAATATACCTCTTCCCTCTTTCAAAGTATCCCTATGTCATAGGTTTCTGTGATTCTCTTAGCATTCCTCTTTTCGCTGCTATTTGATTTTACTTCCTGTCTATTGCTTTCTGCAAGCTCTTTAGTAACAATAGTTTTCTTTCATAAAAATGACAATTAAAAACAGTCTCCTCAGAGTCTGCAGTGTTACTAAATCTTCTGTTGTGTTCTTTTCTTTCTCTGCCTCTATCTGGTGGTTCTTTTACTCAGAGTTCAGATTGAAATGCAGAAGACGTGAAGTTTTTCTTTGGACTCGATGTTTATTATTTCTTATCTATAGTGCAGCTGTACAGAATGTGCCTCTAAGTTAACAAGGTGAAAATGGCCGCAGATTTCTAACTTCCAAGGTATTTTAAAGCCCAAATTACCCAATTATGGAATTCCAACTAATTTATTTTTACTTATAATCCAATAACTAATCATTCGTGTTCCGCACTGCGGGTTTTTTTGAACCAATACCAGATCACCCAGACTTGTGAAGAAGAAAGAGGAAAAAAGAAGAACTAACCTACACCCAAACCCCTCCATCTTGTTACATATATATTATTATATCCCAGAAACCTAAATTTTCTACATCTCTACATATTCCACCCAGTGATATAACAAATTTCTTTTTAATTACACAGCAACAATCTCAGTGCTATCACACAATTTGGGAAGCCTTTCCCAAGGCCTCAGGTCAAATTCAGTGTGCTTTTGAGGATCACTGCCTGTCAGCACTGAAAGACTGAAATTCTCTGAATTCTCTGTGTTCCAACACAGTATGATTTATTTTCTCATGCCTAAATTTATCTTTCTTCATTCCTGTTTGAAAACTACACAATTTAATTTTCAGTGCCACCTCTGAATGCCTGAAGTTTTTTTCTAGTTTTCTAGTTTCAGAGAGCTGAAACATTTTCCTTCTCTGTGAGATATTGTCTTCTATAACCTGTATTGGACTGTTAATGAGAAATCAGACACTGTGAAATGATAAAAAATGTTGAAAAGAGAATGGCATACCTTATTAAGTCCCTAATTTCTTTTCCCTTCTAGGGAATTTATCACCTACCTCTTTTATAGGCTTTGAATTGTTAGGGGAAAAGTTGTTAAAGTTTCAGCATAAAATCTGAAGGATAAAAAGTTCAACAGTTGAATCTTGTAAAGAGTTCTCAGAAAGACATGAAAAAAATATGTGCAAAGATGTTTTCTGGGTCATGCAGAACACCTTATGAAACATTGTGTTTCTGTGCTGGTTTTGGCTGGGGTAGAGTTAATTTTCTTCACAGTGACTAGTGTAGGGCTGTGTTTTGAATTTGTGCTGAACACAGGGTTGATAATATAGGATATTTTTGTCATTGCTGAGCAGGGCTTACACAGAGCCAAGGCCTTTTCTACTTTTCGTGCTGCCACACTGGTGAGGAAGTTGGGAGTGCCTGGGATGTTGGGAGGAGACACAGCTGGGACAGGTGATCCCAACTGACCAAAGGGATATTCCAGACCATGTGACATCCTGCTCAGTAAACAAAGTGGGGGCCAGAAGGAGGAAGGGGGGACATTTGGAGTGATGATGTTTGTCTGCTCAAAGTCACTGTTATAGCTGATAGGGCCCTGCTCTACTGGAGATGGCTGAACACCTGCCCGCCCATGGGTAGTAGTGAAAGAATTCCTTGTTCTGCTTTGCCTACATGTCTGGCTTGTGCTATGAAACTCTTTTTGTCTCAACCCATGAGTTTTCTGGCTTTTACCCTTCTGATTCTCTCCCCAGTCCTGCTGGTGGGGGAGTGAGTGAGCAGCTGCTGGGGCTTGGCTGCTGGCTGGGGTGAAATCGTGAAAATTTCATATCAGTTATGATATATATCTATTCAGAGAAGTGCAGTTTGTAAGTTTCTTTGTCTGAACTCTGACTCTCAAAAGCTCCAATGACTCTCAAAAGCTCCAACTGCAATACCTATATAGATTTCAAGCTGCAAAGGTTCTCAGAAAACGTACAGTAAAGCAATTAAGCATTTCTCACGCATAACAGTTTTCAATAATTTAAAATAAAATAGAGACAATTAGCAGCCTGTCTTAAAAAATACACATACAGTAAAGTGTTACATTTATTCTATCTTTTTTTACCACTATTATGATGTTCTTCCATCTTTATGTGATCTCCTGTAAGATGTCAGACCAAAAGGAAAACAGAATGGAATGTTGAGTGACCTAGGGTTTCTTGTATTTCAGATGAATAAAGAGTTGTTTTGGTTATTTAGGATAGCAGAGTGAGAGATCAGTTACTTTTGAAGGGAACAGCAAAGAAATTGACTAAATTTCTTAAGCCTTTTTATACAGCAACATGAAAGGCACTTTTAATTTTAGGTTTGATACATCAGTTTCTGGATGTGTCTCTTGAACTTTTAAATTGAATTATCCCTAAAAGACAGGTTTCAGCCTTTCAAGATTAAGTACTTGTGCTGGTGGCACGAGCTCTGGTGAGCCCCTGATCAGACACAGTCCAGCTGCGTTACTTCCACGTGTCGCTGAAGCGACTTTGGCATCAGGAAAAGAGCTGCTGGCTGAGCTCACTAGCTGGCTTCTTGGCAGAGGGAACACGGCAGGAGCCGATGGGATCGGCTCACGTTTGCTCGGAGACAAAGGAAGAGAGAGGCTGTTCTGGTCTGGCTTCTAACAGGTTTAATGTCAGAAGTTTTGCAACCCGAACAAGCTCAGAAGGGATGGAATTCGATGGGATGCTCCCCTGAGGCTTGCCCTCAGTTTTATACGGAATTTGAAAACCCTGGTGAAAGGGGAAAACAACCAATGAGTTACAAGCCAGGGTGAGGATACAATGTAACAAGAACCACTGGAGGAAACTGAGAGGCGGGGGTTATAACAGAGAACAATGAACAACCGAGGAACGGAGAATTTTCCCGACCCGGGGGAGGTGCCTTGTACCCGGGCACAGCTTAGGCTTCTGAGCCGCCCCTCAACCCACCCCCTGAGCCTGCCTCTTCGGGGAACTCGATCCAGGGGAGGGGCTGGGATTGATTGGCGTCACGCTGCCCCAGCCCCACAGTGATCACACAAGATCATCGAATCAAAGACTGGCTTGGGCTGGAAATCAAGTTAAAGGTCATGCAGTTTCAACACCCTGGCCAGGCATGGGCAGGGGCACCTTGCACTGGGTCGGGTTGCTGAGAGCCACACAGCCTGGCTTCAGGGATGGGGCACATCCTGGTTTCAGGGATGGGGCATCCAGGCATCCGCAACTTCTCTGGGCAACCTGTGCCAGTGCCTCAGCACCCATACAATGAAGAATTTCTTTTTTATATGCAGTCTAAATGTACTGCTCTGTCAGTTTGAAGTCATTCCTCTTGTCCTATCCTCCCTTGTAAAAAACCCCTCTCTATCTTTCTTGTAGCCCACTTTAGGTACAGGAAGGTATTGAAGCATTCTTTTCCCAGACTGAACAACCTCATTTCTTTGAGCTGGTCTTCATAGGACAGCCTGTCTTCATAATTCTGCATGTTATTTTTCTGGGAGTAAATGTGAGCACTGCAAATTGTTGCTGTGCTAGGTTTAGTTTAGCAAGCTGCAGCTTTCCCAGAGAGCTCAGCGGGGCTGCTTAGGGTGGGGTAGCCATTCTATCCTCCCGTAGTCCTTTTTGGATGGCCCTGCACTTTTGCTCCGGCCAGCTGTCAGCTCTACAACCCAGTGGCGGCAAAGGAGGTGAGAAGGGTCTCTCCATTGGGAACCTTTATTGTTTCGTGTTGGTCCTCTGGTTCCCAGAGGCAGAGAGACCTCTTGATCTGGGCGCAAGGGGTTTTCTCAGGGGCTCAGGGGCGGTACCTGGGAAGTTGGGGTACAGGAACCAACAGGGAGAACCCGAGGGAGTAGCCAGGACTAGGGGCAGGGGAAAGCGGCAGGGGGGGAACAATATGGGATAGGAAAAGCAGTGGGTAAACAGACCACTACAGCAAATAACTAAGCATCTAATTTATTCTACTTGCAAGACGTGGGTTGCAATTCCTATGTCGCAGACATATTTGAAGCACAATTGATTGGTTTTTCTGGACTAATCTGGCCTGTAGCATGGTCTTTATTGTTTCAGTGGGGGTGCTACAGCAAGCACCATGGGACAAGAGCAGTCAATTTTAGACAGTGGAGGACTTTGCTTTTGATAATGAAGTGAATCCCTGAGCATCATGCCAGTGGGAGTGGGAAAGAGAGGGCTCCATCTATAAGTTTTATAGAGAAAAGACTGCAAAACTAAAAGATCTATCACACTTGAATACTTGAGAAAATAACTTTATCTTTTCAATTGTTCCTCCTACACAATACCTACAGCTTGTATGAGTCTAGTTTTAGCTAAATTGTATCACAGAGAATCTATTATTCAATGTGTAATTAATGATTTAATAAAATAAATTAATAAAATTACCTACTTATCATAGATAAGCCTTCAGTTCTGACGACCTGTGTCTTCTGAAGGATTAGAACACCTTTGAAATTACTTTGATTCCTCCACATAATATTTTTCCCATCTTTTTGTTCAGCCATTATCTCCTATGAAAAGAATTGATTTTTTTCTGGCATTTGGCATTCCTTCACCAAATTGTATATTATAATCTATTTTCCTTTCCAATTATGTTTTCACCATCTATCTTCCATTCTACAGGTTTTTTTCTTTGTAGTTGAATGTGGAGGTTGGGCAGGGTAAAGATTTTTTACAGTTTTCCTTGACCTTTTCTGCTCCTGCCCTATAATATTGGCCTGTTTCTTGGGGTGACTTTATGATGTGTATCCCCTATCGCTGTTCTATGCCCAGGAATTAACTTTGTGCCTTTCTGTGCCTTTAAACTGAGCCTGAGAGGGGGGAGAGGAAAAAAAACTGGGCGAACTTCTCAAAGCAGTTGTTCAAGGACACAGATACACACTCCTCTGCTTCTAACAGCAGCGAGAGCAGAGGAAGCACCCTGCTTGCTTTTCAGCCAGCTTTCGTCTCCTTTTCTCCTGAGGGAGATGGAGAGTTGAACTTTGTTCTCCTGGGACTTCAGTTTTTTCCCTTCTTCTCTTCTGGACTGTGTCAACATCAGAACACATCGGGAGAATTCTCCACCAAGGCCCTGGAGGTGGGCCCATGACCCAGCTCCGAGGAGGAGGAGAGAGACCACATCTACAGAAGGACTCGGAAATCTTCCCAGGTTTCTCTCCACAGAGAGACGTTTTCTTATTTAGCATTATTATCCTTTTCCTGTGTGTTTGTTAAATAAATAGTTTTTATCTCATTCACTTTCCTCCAAGGAAAATTTCTTTTTTTTCCTGAACCTGGTGGGGGAGTGATGGTTGTAACCTGCCTTCTATCAGAGGATATTTTTTCCTCCAAATTTGTCCAAACCAGCACAACCTGTAAATATTTCTGATGCTTTTAATACTTCTTTCTGTGTTTCCCTATCTTTGTCATTTGGATTTTTGAATTAATGTCAGCATCTTTCTGGTAATTGTCTTTAGACATTATTTATATGGACTCGAGGACAGATTAAATTCTTGCAACATCTGAGTAGTTGTTTTTATGTACTATAAATAAGTGTCATGCTGTTCATGCAATTGTGTAAAGGAAAGTGCTTATCATAGGTCTATTAGTACAAACAGCTACGTGTGTCATACAAAAAATTATCTCAATTCTTACCCAGCTTTGTCACAATCCAGGCCTATCATTCACCTCAACTGCAAAAATTTCAATTAGGTTCAGTAATTTTTGGGGTAAACTTTGGAAATTAAGTGGCCACTAGCTGTGGTCTGTGCATCAAGGGACCTGTTGCTGGGATTTGTTGGTGGAACAGATACACATACTCCATAGCACCAAGTGCTGAAGATGGGATGTTGACAAATGAGGTGGATCAGTCACAATAATACCTGTTTTTAAATATGATTCAACCTAGAGAGATACAGAGCAGATGTGTAAGGAGCAGTTAGGAGTAGGAAACTTTATATGACCCAATTACATGACTGTCCTTACTTTTCATAATCTCAAAATTTGGAAGTCCTCTTGCAATTCTAAATTACTGATTACCAGCACAATTTCCTTCCTATCAAATAGTCAAATGAGTCACTGTATTATCATTATGTTAAATATTTTAGAGTGCTGTGTTAGTAGCAAAATGTTCCGTTTGAATATTTGTGTCATGTGCTGATCTCATTTTCTGTTATATACTGAATGAAGTTTAGTACATAAAACTAAGGTTGATAGTCATTATAATATTATACTGCTTTGAAATTAATGTTCTTATGTAATTCCTTAAATTTGAAAAGTAAATCACACATACTGTATTTTTTTAGCATAAAATTTGTAACTTTTCACCTTAGTAAGACAGAAAATTTAGCATTAAATAACATTTAACTAATTTTGAAAATTGGGTATTTGATTAGTCTCCTTAGTCTTAGGAAACACAGGTTTGGTTGTAGATGAAAATGATCATGAAAGAACTACCTGTTAATTTATGTTTTTAAGGAAGGTTAGTAAGGTTGGATTATGGACTACTGAGCTTGCATTGTCTGGGCACTGCTCTGGTTAGCTAGGCACAGCACTTGTACCTAGCACAGTGTGCTGCTTCATTAACAAATAAAATTTGAATCACCCCTTCGTGCAAAAGCATCACAGCATTATATTGAGATGTCTGCAGAGTAGAGAGTAATAAAAAACATGTTTCAAAGCCTTAATAGGAACAATGCCACATTTCCTCAGATCATTAATTCCTTATCTGGTGTGTGCATGCCTCCTAACCAGCCTCTTTTGTTTACTTAACATTCATCAGTTTTAGTCTCTGCACTGCACTCTTGCAGTCTGTACATGCAGATTAAAATTGCTCTGTTTACTGAGTTCCAGGAAAAGCACATATATTTGTTGAGAAAGGGAAAAGAAAATTGCCATATAATTTTTACATTTAGAGCTTGGATTCTGACAGAAATGTAATGAACACAAAATTCATGCCACAGTTGTCAAGGCAGCTGTATTGTCCTCTTGACAATCGCAGTTCTGCAAAAGATTTTCTTCTTTGCTAGTGCTCTTTAGCATAAAAATAGTAAAGTTGTGATTCTCAAAATTTATTCAGTATTTATTACATTATTATAGATTGTACGTTTCTCAAATAGCTGTCCCACCACAGGCTTCTCAGATTGCCCAGCAAACAAGTTATTTGCCCATTTTAGTGTGATTTTTATGCTATTAGCATATGCCCACTATGAGCTGCAAACTAATTTTTTGTGAATAGCTTAACACCTGTTCACAAACAGTGACTTAGAGATTCTGATTGTGAACACCTAATCATACAGCTCCTGTATGGACTTCAGTGAAACTGCCTCCAACTGTTTCTAACTTGGTGACATTTGTACTTATTAGAAATAACCTCCAGTTTTGGAGATGAGAGAATTTGAATGACATCAAAATAAGCCAAGGACCAAACTTCTGTACTGATTTTCCAACGTTCTGGATTGTATATCAGGATTGTAAATATTTTTTTGTGTCATGTGAAGTGTTGATTATGGGTATTTAAGCAATAAGAAAAATGCATCATAGCACCTATTTTAAATAATAAAATTTCAGCGCAATATTCCAAGTCTAATACTTAGAGTCCTCAACAAAGAAATGGTTTTTTCCACCTAACATTTTTTAAAAATTTTATTTTCTCACTCTCTTTGTTAGTGGTAATGGATTAAAGGTTGCAGAACGTCACAACTCATAGCCATTCCAAAAAAGGAGAAAGAAAAAGTTGCCGCTTTTATTAGGATATGATTGACTTGGTAATTTTTACACAGATTTAATGTTGAGCTGGTGTTTTTGAGGTGATTTTAGAGTTACTGTCTTTCTAGACAAACCTCATTAAATTCTTTATTAATTGTTAGTGAATAATCAGAATTTTATGAAAGATTACATTAACAATTAGTTTATGTTCTCCTGGCTCTTAATTACAACTAGTGAAATTATATCTAATGAGAAGACATAGCCTTGACATATGAAGAGGCTTTTGTTACCTCTGCCTTGCACGTTGAGTCAGAGCTCTGCTATCTCACCTTACTCATTCATCATTGCTGAGGTTAAAGATTGGCTGCTCAGAGAGGCTTCAGGATGTCAGCAATCACCTGTCTATACTCCCGCTGAAGGTGAGTATGCAACCACAAGAACTGGAACTAAGAACTGAAATACTCATAAAGAAAAAAACCTATATTTTTAGATTCATTTGAGGTGAGAACCACTAACTTCCAAACAACATTCTGTAATGCAAGAACATTCTGTAATTAAAGAACAAGATCAGTTAATCTTTTAAATTATTTGTACTTTCCACAATATTTCATAAATGGACTTATTTTTCTTTTCCCTTTTTCTTTTTTTTTTTTTTTTTTTTCCCCAGTGGTTATCATGATGTGATTTAGATACTGATATATAAGAGTCTTGAGTCTGGCATGACATCTGTCAGGGTCATGTCATGGTCATTATCATAATAAATTCAGTGCTGCAGAATTTAGAGAAAAGAGGCATGAATTTAATTTAAATGGTAGCAAAGAATATATGGAATTTAACTAATGAATAATTTTTAAGCTATATAATAATAAATTGAACTTTTATTGTGATATAAACATTTAATTATAAAAAATCAGTGAGGGATCAACAAGTTCAAGAAATGTGTCTTACTTTAGGTAGGAAATCAGTGGCAGAAAAAGTAAAAAAGGTATGACAGTTTAACCTTGTAAGATAAAAATGGATTTTTCTGGCGTGACATTTATATGCTTTTGTATTGTTTGGTAATAATACTAATATGGAGGGTCGACATTTTTCCAGTTTGAGTGTGTATTACCACTATTGATTAAATGTAACTGTGGAAAAACTAGCATGTTCTGACGATTTCTCATCAAATACTGATTTGTTAACAAAGTGTTTGTATCTTGACCATCAAACAAATCACTTCCCTCACAATTTGTACAATGGCCGCATT
This sequence comes from Aphelocoma coerulescens, assembly GCF_041296385.1. Taxonomy (NCBI): domain Eukaryota; kingdom Metazoa; phylum Chordata; class Aves; order Passeriformes; family Corvidae; genus Aphelocoma; species Aphelocoma coerulescens. Next base: position 50,602,279 of record NW_027184085.1, read on the forward strand.
TTATTAAAAACTGATCTATGGATTTAAGGGTTGATTTTCCATTAATGTATGATTTTCGCTGTAATTATAATGACTTATATCTTGCATGAGTAGATATGTACCCAAACATTAGCATTTCAACTGGATTATCAGTATAATAATAAAATAAATATGATATTTTAAAATAAAAAACTCCCCAAAACCCCAAAACCAAATAAATAAACTCTGCCACTGATACATCAGCTTTTTTCTTTCTCTATTTTCCTTCTGTCAGCACTTTTTATCTCATTCTCTGGAATGCAACTGACACGGCTTTTTAAGATATCCTTCAAAGCTGTCTTGTTACCTTCTACTTTAATGTATAGCCATATGAAAAATCCTTGGTAAGCCATTTTTATGCCTTTAATTTTCCATCACTTCTTCTGCCTTCTGACAGGGTTGAATATTTTGTTCAAGAATTGCTCATTTAATCAAATGTTAATGTTAAAAAGGTTTCCTATATTGATGATTCTGTATAACTGGTGTTTGAGCTATTCTGGGTCGAATTCTACCACCACTGCAAATCCAAATCATCTCTGTCAAGGTCATGGTATGTACTTTATTCTCTTCCTGATCTTCTCTTCCTGAATGGAGCCTTTTCATGCTTTTGAAGTGGAGGTGTGCAGTTTACCTGGCCTCATTTTAAGGGTCTGTGTACCAGCCCTGATTACACATAATGCCTGATAGGGCTTAGATATCTGTTCTGAAATGGAAATCTATTTACAGGCTTGTGACAGCCTTTCTAGAATAAGTGTGGTAGCAATAGAGTAACAAAGGTTTTCTATTCAGCAAGATGAAAATCAAAGAGGGCTTCTTCCAGCTTTTGGTTATCTGAATTCTGTAATGGATTAAATCTTGTCCACTTCTTCAAATGTCTGAAAAGCTCAAGAAGGTAAAACTCATTATTACTTATCTCCATTTTCAGGGCTGGTGCTTGCATTCTCTGCTCTGAGAACATAGTTCTAAAGACCATTTAGTCCTCTGGACTCACTCTCCCTTCCCTCTTTCCTTTTTGTAAGTATGGCACCTACTTTTTAGAAGAGAGGCAAGACACTGCTTCCACCAACAGTCCTGAATACTTTTCTTTCCTCAAAAGACAGGTCAGTAGATACAGGCCAGTGGTGATATAAGTGAGTGTGCACTAAACACACAAGAAACCTCTCCCCTTTCCAGAAAAGGCAGCATTATCCTTACATCAGTCCAAGACCGTGACCTGACATCCGGCTCCTTTCAGGACACTGTGTATAAACCTTGTTTATGTCCATGTTCTGGGAGTAATTTTTGGTTAATTCCCAAGCCTGTGCTCTGTTTTGCCCAAAACAGGGGTGGTCAAGTTCTCTGAGCATGCAAAGGGTTCATTGACTCTGTTATGTCCCAGTAGAGGAGGACAGGGCTGTGGCAGAAACTGCTGCCAGGTTTGGGCGACTGAACAACTTGCTTCCCAGTCCCATTTTACTGCAATCTGTAAGTGGCTGTGCAGCTGGATATTTGTCTAAGCTGGCATTTGTAAAGTACTTGCTTTAGGACTGGGTTTTCAGGTGAGTGATTATTCAGTTCCTTATGACTTGGGTAAGCATGTTTAGCAGAGAAACATAAAACTCTCTTCATGTTGGTTGAGGGTGAACAATAGGTCTCACATCTGGGAGTCACAATGCTTATTTCACAAAGCTGGTGTTTATATCTGTCCCTTTTATCCCATTTTTCAAAATTGACATGTGTCTGATGAAAACCAGATATTGATCAATCTCAAGGGACAGTATGTCTGAAGATTTAAAAAATCACAAAAATATCTGATTTAAATTTCTGTGTTATACATATTATTCAAAGGAGGGAAGAAAAGATGAAGTTGTAAACTAGTTCTATTGTTGCTGCTACATTGCAGATGCATGAGTCATGAATTAGATTAGATAAGCATATCTCATTGCATTGGCAGAGAAGGAAATATCCCAGAAGGGGAAAAAACCCCAACATTATTTCATGTTATACTGAATTTTTAAATGGTACTTATAATCCCTTCAAGCTCATCCAGTGTTGCCAGTGAAGGTATTAGACATCAAAACTGAGTAAAACCTTTATTTATTCACCTGTGATATCAAATGAGGTGGGCATTGAAACTTATTGAATCATTAGTAGATGTGTTCTCAGGCAGTGTGATATATATGTACATAAAAGTGCAGGTACTAGCTCACAATTTCACATTCAGATGCCTGCCCTGTTCTAATACTGCACTGACTCCACTAAGACCTCCTTTTTATGTAGATATTTCTCAGCATGGAAAGCAAAATATGCAGACTACAGGAACCTAAATAAATATATATATGCATATATAACCATATTAGGAAGAATGTGACACCTTGAATTTTCAAGACAGTGTTAAAATTAATTTCTAAATTAGCTTTAAATGGTCCAATATGAGGAATTAGCTCACCCAGAATATTTTGGCATGCTTAGCAACTGACTGACCATTAGTACTGTACAGAACCTCTGCTACTCACCAGACTAAAAGGTCTTTTATGCATTCCAAAATGACAAGTTTTCATAGGTAGCAGATTTCATGAAGTCCACCTAAAATGCAAAATTAAGACAGGCAGGCAACAATATGTGGATGGTCTTCATTCTACTTACATGTATGTTTCCCCTAATATTTGCCTAAGGCATCTCTTCCTTATATTCTTCAGAAGATTTCAGAGGTTTCTGACTTTTTCTGTTGAGAAAAAAAGCTATATGTGGACTTTCCTCACTGGAAAATTTCTCTTTCTTTTGGTAAAGCAAATATGTTGTATTCTGCAAAATTTATATTGGCCTTTGAAAGCAGTATTTTATATTCTATGAGAAATAATTGACAACAATTCATACTGCAATATATGTGTTTGATCATTAAAAAATGGACTGTTTTCAAGATTCCAGCTGATATTTGAGGCGTATGACTCAGGATTTTCATCAGTAGAAAATACTAGTCAGTGTAAATTATAACTGTCTGGTATTGTATTATGATGAATCAGACAATACAGCAAAGTCGAAAAGGTGGACTGCAGTGATTTCCAGCAGGAGGAATTCAGTGATGGTGACTTAGACCAGTTGGTGACTGGGTTCATAGGTTTAATATATCTGTTTTTATTTCCCATACTCTCAGCTCAGGGGTTGTTTTACTAAGCACCAGCTGAAATCACACTGAACATACATGAAGAGGTTTATATATATATATAAAATATTGCAGAGAGTGGACTAAAAGATACAAGGAGATTAAACAATGAGGCAGGAATGTAGATCAGTACTTATTACATCTCTTTCAATATTTTTGCTGGAGTTTGAAGAACTTAGAAGTGAATGTAGGGTACTAGTTCTTTGAACAGTATTATCGATCAAACTGCATCAAACAAGACATTGATGTTGCTGTTTAAAAATGGGGAAATCAAGGCACAAAGAAGATATAACTGGGGGGCATCAAGGAAACAAAGACCACAAAGGTATTCAGTTAGAATGTAGTTATCCAAGTTTTATTTTAAACTAGGGAAGTCCTTTGCTCTTTGCCATACAATCTGCCCTTATTCACATGGCACATGACTTCATTGAGAAAAGATTTGGAAAAGGTCATTAAACTGAGTTGATAAGACGTAGGATAGCTTAACATATAAAGTAAAATTAAAATTACATTTTATGGCAGTAATGTAAGCTACTTTTCAGGAATTTGCCGCTGACCTAGGGTTTCAGGTATTTCAGCAATTTTTCTAAAAAATTCCAAGAAATTGCATGAGGCCATTTAGCTTTGGTTCTGCCAAGTGCTGCCAATCTCTCAATTCAATTGCCAATTCAATTAAAATGCTGTTAAGAGGAAGAGAAGCTGGCAGTGTGGGAGACAGAAATGGCACTAGCTGTGCTAAAAAGCAGGTTCTTAAAATTCTAAGAGTAGTTATCTGTGGTTGAAAATCTGAGTTTCAGAACACACAGATTTTTGTTCTGCTTGCTGATGACCAAGTGATTTTTGTACCTGGGTAAAATAAGCAGGATATTGAGGTACCATTGTTGGCTATGCTTAGCTTATTGCCCATTTCTGTTGGATGTCTGTGGTTAAATAAAAAAAAAAAAAATCCCTCTTTTGTGTAGGTGAGCCTGTTTGTGCTTAAAAATGTATATTAATGAAACTACCTTCCTCAAAACCAACTAGTAAACATAAATAAATAGCTTCAAGATCTCACCAGCTGCTGATGTTGCCAAAGGGAAAAGGAATTATATTCACTCTAGCTGAGCACAGGATTATGCCCTGAATAAATCACCTTTCAAACTCTCAGTTTTTTCTGACATGACTGTCAGGAAAAACAGAGAAAAACTTTTAAAGAAAAAATTAACTTGCGCTTACCCTTTGACAACAGTGTGCATTACAGTGATTGAACTTCATTAAGAGAATTGTTTGCCAGTCCTATTTGTCTTTCTTTTGACAGCTCTGGCATAAATATTTAATTTAATTTATGTTCCAAATTAAAAAAATGTCTCTATAAAGACTGAGCAGTACATGCCCACTATGAAAAAAATGATGCTTATATATTGCTGTGCCATTCACAGTGAAACATCTCTGTATGAAAGCTGACTGTTCCCTTATAGCCTGCAGTTTAACTCTTTCCTAGGTGGGCTGAAGGAGAAAGCCTGAAGAGTTGGAAAAATGCACTCAGAGTGAAAGAGATGCCTATCACTGAAAATTTTTTCTTCAGGCAAGGATGCTTTTCTTGTTTTTAACATAATATTTCTCTACATTTACCACATTGTCTCAAAAGCAGACAGAAAAAAGATCTTTTCCTGTCTATAGTTGGGGGTTAATGTATCTCTTCTAGAAGACCAGGGATGGTAGTGAATTTCATGAGTAGTTCATTCAGCTAGATATGTCAAGGTACCTGAGTCCCAGGAGCAGTAACTAAATACCCATTTTTTTATGACTTTTCTTGTACATAATCACAATTGGATTAATGCCATTTTGTCCCAAATAGCACTGGAATCTCCAACCACATTTTCTATTTATTTCATTTTTAAAAAAATCATAATATGAAATTCTGCAATTCAAATCCTGTGTAATCCTGAGTTCTGTATGTGTACAGAACTTTATCCACACATACAGGTTTTCTGTCAATTTTCTTTTAACATTTTAAATGAAATAATACTTTTCATTCATAATGAGTGTTCCTTGTGACAGATAGCGACATGAACCTGAGGCATCAGAAGAGTGATGATTCAGTAGCCCTGACAATGAGGATGCTGTAGAAATGGTTTTACTTCAAAAACCCGGAGATATCCTTTCATGACCGGAAAGAAGCCTACAAGAAAGGTAGAAGGAGACTATTTACAAGTACGTGAAGTGACAGGACAAGAGGAAATATCTTCAAAGTGAAAGATTAGATATTAGGAAAAAAATTCTTTACTGTGAGGGTGGTGAGACACTGCAACAGGTTGCCTGGAGATGTGGATGTCCCATCACTGGAAGGCCAGTTTGGATGTAGCTCTGAGCCAACTGGTGAAGTGGAAGGTGTCCCTTCCCATGGCAGGGGAGTTGAAACAAGATGATCCAATCCAGGCCATTCTATGATCCTGTGATCTTTCCTAGGTTGCACTGGATTTGATACCTCTAAGATTTGTAAGTCAGTGTGCACTTCTGAACACAGCAAGTGGAATACTAGGCCAAATTGTTTTACAACCTAGATGTTCTCATTTAGTGAGACACCTCAACACTAGAAATAAATGCTAAGTCATCTGAGTTGAACACTCAGATGTTGAAGATTTTGCTCTGACCTTACTGTACTGCTAAAAATTGCTCTGACCTTACTGTACTGCTAAAAAGATGACAATAGAAAAAATACATGTTTTCAAAAGTGAGAATCATTGCAATGCACAATTCCAGTTGGTTTCTTAATTGTCCTCAAGTGCCCAAGAGACATGTTTTCACAACTTGTTATTTTTAGTAATTAAAGAAATCAACAACATATTATTTTCACAAATATCACCTATTTATAGGTTTTATTTCTAAGATCCTTCCTTAATATGCTGCTTAAGGTTTTTACTTGAGGCTAAACGAAAGCATTTTCCTATTTGTACAGAAAAAGATGTCACAGAAGAATCTTTTGTACCCAAAAGAGTTAATCAACTGGCAGTTTCCCATCAACATACAATAATCTTCACATGATAATTTTAATGGGTATAAAGCATGCAGGGTAATTAAAAACAGGCTTTTGTCTGTTGCAGACAATAAATTCCCTCATCCGGATTAGTACTAGTGTTTATTTTCAGTTTCAATTGAGTTTAACTGTAAAGACTTTTCAGACTTTTATAGTCTGAAAATTCCTAACTTTTTTTTTAATTACCTTCTGCATATTTGATGTCGATTCAACAGTCATCTGGTGGCTTGGGGTCCTAGCTCTTTCATACAGGAAACTTACGATGAAGTTAAAACTGTAATAGTTCATCACAGTGAAAGGACTTCCTTTTTCTCCCTTTTTCTTCTGCTGCAGGCTCATTATTGCAGATCTGGGATATCCCTCAAACATTGAGTTAAATTAGATTGGAACCATTAAAATACTGAGACTGGATTCCAGGTGGGATGTGTCTATGCTTTCATGCCTATGAGAGAGAGAGGAACTGATGCAATGACATAAGAGTGTAAAAACACTTACTAAAGTTCTTTTAGTTTCCTTTGACAATTAATACAGTCTTAAAAAGGTAAGAAGGGAAAGACTCCCCCAAACATTTTTTTTCTGGGTAATATTACTGAAGACTTGAAGCATGTGTACGTTTCCTCCCATGTGTAGCGGTAGGCTATAGATATATCCATGTGTAGGAAATGTGGTATATTTTCAACACTAATGACACCCATGGGGAGATAATGTGCAGCATCTTGTAAATAAATCTGCATTAATAGCGAAAGCGTTGAGCAGTTTTGTTTACAACTCTATTGTTTTTAGAATAATCTCTGGCTGATGACACCTTGCTGAAGTCCCACTTAGAGTAGAAGTTTTCAAGTGTCTAATAATATAGATGATTATATTCTCTTCGCTTAGATTAATTTAAGATAATCATAAATTCTGTCAGCTCATTCATCTAAGATCTTAACCACACAGTAAAAGTAATTTTTTCTAAGGACATGACTGACTTGATGTTCTCTGTAGGACCCGTTTGTTTCATGTATGAGTCAGTTTTTTTGTATGAGTCAGCTGTCAGTAAAGCCACTGTTGCATTGCTGTGACCACAAGAAGCTTCATTCTGCACTAAAAAGAGTTACCCTAAATATATTCCTGATCTTATTTAAAAATGTGGCAAAATCATACTCTCTTCACACTTGAGCTGCTCTGCAAGGCAGTTATAGCACTTCTAAAGTGTGTTTTTTGTTGTTGGTTTTTGTGCAGCTCTTGTGTCTCTAAGTTAAATCTTTTCCAGAGGGAATGTGCATTGTTGCTTTAGCGCTATCACTGTGTCTGGTCTGTGGTGCTAATAACTTTTCTTCTACAGCTACGACAGTGGCCCATCCTCTGGCAGAGTTTTCTATTCCTACACTTAGTTCTCCATTTATAGTGTAGGAGTGAAAGCCTGTTAAGCAGTTTCATTACTGTCTTATTGTGTACAAAAAACGTGGTGTTGAATTAACACTTTGAAGTACGTGGGAAGTATTCAAATACATGCACACATCTGCTGTGAGGATTAATTGTATGGCTTTGTTTAAGTTAAATAATTTTTTTAATCCTTCTATAGTTTGTTTTCTTATGTCTTACAAATTTATTTCATGTCTGTCCACTTCTTCACTACAGTTCTCTTCTGCTTTCTATTTCTGTCACATCTTTGATGTCTAACATATGCTTAGAAAAAAATATTCAATGAGGAGTTGAATTTCTTTCCCTTTTTTCTCTCTTATGTCTGCATAGATTAGCAGTTTATTTTGATGAGGTTTTGGATTTGGCCTTATTTCTTCTTCTCTGCAAGACGTTACACTGAGTACAGTTTTTTCCTATTTCCTACTTCTTTCCTCTATCCAAATAACGTTTAACCTATAGATCAACATCAAAATTAACAGAGTGGTAGATGTCTTAAGAATAATGGAGTTATTATATATTTTATGAAAACAGGTTTTCAGGAATTTCTGAAAAGCCATGAAAATAAGAGCAGTTAGGGGTGGAAAGCTGGGAACAGCTGCACTAGAGACCCAAGTCTTGTTGAACCCTGGAGGTTGTGTCCTTCTGAATGCTTCAAGCTAAGATAAAAAATGTGTAGGAGCAGATTCTGTTGCCTTAAGCAACTTTACAACATGCACAATGCTGTTGTGGAAAAGAGCATAATTGATCCATGTTTGCAACAGAGGGCTGTGGTTAACTTTCAAGATGCCAAGCTTTGCCTTCTACCTAGTTCAGGGTTATCCTCCAGTTGGATAACTATAAACTGAAGCACCAACCTGTGCTTTCCTGCTATGGCTTTTTTCCAGATCTCTCAGGGTTGTGTCACTAAGGGCCTAGGCCTGGTACTTTATTTTGCTTTCTATGAATAGCCATCCTAGAAAAAAAAAGGGCAAGATAAATATTTTTGCAGTAGCTTATGTTTCTGAGAAGTGTTTTATGTTATTTGGAATTTTCCTTCAAGGTCAGCAGCCATTTGTGTTATTGCAGGATGGTTAGGGGGTAAGGGAAATTGCATTAATAGAATTAAAACAGGAAGTGATGCCAAGATGTGACTTTCTCCAAGTGCATTGATATCACTGGTGATTGAGTCTGAGTTGTACTCAGAGTCATGGGAGGTCACACAATATATACTGAATAGTAAGGGACCCATCAAGATTATCAAAGTCCAACTCCTGGCCCTTCACAGGACACCCCAAGACTCACACCATGTGCCTGAGAGCACTGTCCAAATGCTTCTTGAGCTCTGTCAGGCTGATGCTGTGATCTCTTCTCCAGGGAGCCTGTTCTAGTGCCCAATAATCCACAGGAGCAAGAGCTTTTTCTTGATATCCAACCTAAACCTCCCTCGACTCAGCTTCATGCTGTTTCTTCAAGTCCTGTCACTGTCACCACAGAGGAGAGATCAGTGCCTGCCCCTCCTCTTCCCCTCACAAGGAAGTTGTAACTGCAGTGAGGTCTCCCCTCAGTCTCCTCTTCTCCAGGCTGAACAGACCAAGTGACCTCAGCTACTCCTCATAAGTCTGAGTAGTCTGGTTCATTCAGTTACAGTGTCATTTATTGTTAAGATTCATGGGTCAGGGGGAGTCAGTATTTGTTAGGAGAGCATATATACTATGTAAGGATTAGAAAGTCCATACAAATTAATTCAGAGACTACATATTGATGCTTAAGAGACTTACAAATCACTTTCTTGTGGACTTAGCATTATTAGTGATTGAATAGTGGTTATTACATGATTTATGGATGTGAAAGATAAATCCATTTAAATTAGGTGAATTGCCAAATGAGTCTGTATGTTTGAAGAAATATCCTCTGCTTGTAGTAACAATGCCAATTTATATCACTTTAAAATCTGGTTATTAAAAAAAAAAAAAAAGTATTATTTTATTTTATCCTCTACAAAGCTGGTACAAATGCATATTTTTAAACTTACCATAAAATATTTTTAGCTTTCTATTGCAATAAGGTACACACAGCATGTATCATTAGAAACCAGGGTTGGACAAAACAATTTCCAAAGTAACTTTCATTCTAGTGGTTTACTTAGCAGGGTAGGGGTGTTTGGTAATCAAGACCACCACATATTGCTAAAGTTAACACTTGGATTAAGAAGTGACACGAGGCAAGAGTGCTCCTTAAATCCCACTTAATTCATTGATGTAAGAAGCTAAAGAGACTTGAAAGGCTCAGAATCCTTCTGCTTCCTTCTTACCTGGAGACAAGTTTGACTTTATGTGAAAAATGGAAGAATTGTCCTTCAGTTATGAAACTTAACTAAAAACACCTCAATAGTAATGAAAAAGCTGTAAGAGCCATACCAAAAAATTTCACACTGAAGCAAACGTGATGCCAGTGCCTTGTTTCATCAATGACTATTTCCTACAGAATTATTGTTTACCTTGTAAAGTCAAAATAAGAATCATTATGCAATTGATGCTTGGCTTTTCCATTCAGTTTACACTCTAACCTAAATGCTTTTACTTAGCATCTCAATATCATAGAAAACAATGTTTTGTCTGCTAAAAGCGGTGAGCCAACTAATGTATTTCTTTTGTGTTGAAGCGTAGAACAAAACTAGGTAACTTCTTCTTCCTTTTCCCTTCTTCTCCCTCTCTCTCTTGTTGGCAACCACTGCTCAGGATGGCATCTTCTGGTGAACACAGTGCACATTTCTCATAAAGCCTTCCTGTGTGAGATCCCCTGCATACCGATCTATCCGGGGACATCCTTCCCAGTGAATTTAAAGTCTGCCCAGTTTAAACAAACTGAAGGATGGACATTTGCAGGAAGTTGTTTCAGGAAAAAATTACTTGATCATATTGACCTTACAGAACCTAATCTGTTGCGTATGTTAATTTCTCTCAGGGATTTGTTTACTGCAGTATTTTAATTTTTATATTAAATGTGCTTGGTATAGAACAGGCAATAGGTATGACTAAAATATGACTGGGAACTTTGGGAATTTTTGTTACTGACACATGTGCTGTGTTGAGATAGACATATTATTAAGAATGAGGACTTGACCCCTCTAGTCCACACAGGTAGGATGTTGCAGTACGAGGCAGTGCTTTGCAACTTAGATTTTATAGACTTGCTCAGGGTCATTGTATAACAATAAGAAACTTTTCAGCAATTTCCACTCAGAGTTTTTTGGTTGTATCTAATGTATGCTACCTGAAGAATTCATGAATTTTTTATTTTGAGAGATAAGGAGTCTACAGGGAAAAAAAAAATCTTTTTCTTTGTTCCTTAAGCAGGGTTTCCCCTCACAAGTCTTCTCTTCCTTATGTGAAAAAACCCTGTTGGCTGCTTAGAAAACTTTTGGAATCTGTTAATCTGTTTAAATGTCTTTAGATTTGCAAACTGTGCTCCATAGCATGTTAGAAGTTGTCAGGGAAATAAATTCTCCTACTCGAATCGAGTGGGGGAAGAACTGAAAGGATGCAGACATCCAGTGGCAATGGAAACACCCTGGAGCTTATAGCAGAGGAGCACTGGACTGGGTGAGCAGGCTGAACCTCCGTTGGTTCCCCAGTGTTTCCCAGCACCTCTCTATGTTCTCTGTCTTCTTTAGATAACTACTGCCCTTTAGCAATGTGCACAGCAGTGCTGGAAAAGTTGGGTAGAAATGCCAGCAAAACCTGAAGAAGAGATTATAAATACAATGTCAGAGAACACCTAAAAAAACTTGACTTCCTTAAGTCCGTGGGCCTTGACAGGATGCATCCATGAGTGCTGAGAGATCTGGTGGACACCATCGTGAGGCCACTTATAATCATCTTCTAAAGGTCTTGGTGACCAGGAGAAGTGCTGCAGGAGAGAAAGCATATGTCACCCATGTCTTCAAAACGGGCAAGAAGGAGGACCCAGGCAACTTCACCACAGTCCCTGGAAAGGGGAGGATGCACCTCATTCTGGAGGCCATGTCTGCTCACATGGAAGGTGAGAAAGTGATCAGCATGGACTCACTAAATGGGGTAAAGGCCTGAGCAACCTGATCTGATTCCATGGCTGAGCCTGTTCTGGGCAGGGGGTGTGCGTGAAGACCCCCTGAGGCTGACATTGACCTGAATTGTCCTGCCATGCCAAATGGGTTGGCAAGTCAATATTTCACAATCATAAAACAGTCAATGATTCTATTGCAATCTTAACTACTGAAGAATTTGCTTAATTCTGTGCATTTCAGTAAGGCAAATGAAAAGCCGGTGAATGTTAGAGCTATGCAATAATATCAGATAATTAAGGGAGAGGGGAAGAAGCGTGGTGATAAAAGATATTTATTTCCATCTAATAGGCTAGTTGTTGCTTATCTTTTTAGATTCCTTCCCCCAAGAATTTCTGGAGTGAGATAAGAGAATACTATGAAAAAATAATGATGGTAATTGGATATAGTAATCACTTATAAAGAAAAAGGAAAGAGGAAGGATTCTGGCACAAGAAAAATTCCAGTAACAATTCTCCAAAGGCAGAAAATAATTTGTTTGAGTGCATAATTAATAGATTTGTTAGAAAAGTACTTAAAATTTGAAAAAATAGTGAGTAGACCTCTTTCCAGATGGATTAAGATTAATGGGTTCTCCAGCAGAATATGAAACATTATTGCTCAGTGGAGAGAATTTGTTGCACCTAGATTTGTCTGAATTTTTTCTTCTTTACTCTCTTCCTTCCCTTGATCCTATGGCTTCAGGAGAGAGGCTGAGGAGAACGAAGACAAAAGAAAAGAATGCTTCAAATTTCACTATGGAGTGGAGTCCTTTATCTAAAAGGCATCCAAGCAGTTAAGACTAAATGAGATGGGCAATGTGAGGCTATTTACTGCACAGGAATATAAATGGAGGGAAGGTGATATTATGTACAAAACAACTAAGTTTATACACCAGGGCAGTTCAGAGAGAGCAGTATATCCAAACCAGGATACTTAAAAATCAGTTAATACTTTTATGTTGTAGATTAAGCACTGGGACAAGGGAGGAGAAATAATTTGTGATGTCAAAGAAATAGGGGTGAACAGCTTATTCTCAGTTTAGCATTAACAGTTTCTTCACTGAAAACATGGAAAGACATTTGGAAAATTTCTACAATTCAAGAGAGAAGTAACTCAAATGTGCTAATGACCACTTGTAACCACTAGCAGTGAAAATGCATCCTTTTAAGACCAAACAAGCATCAGAAATGCCAATTATCCAGCTTTTTAATTTTGTATTTCAGTTCTGAGAGAGCAGGGGAGACATGACAATGTTATTTGAGGTATCTCTGACAAAAGGAAAAAAGCAAATTAGAACTATTCGTAGTGGGCAAAAACAGGGTGATTTTGAAAATATCTTTCAATAAAAGAAAAGCAGTTGCATTTGTGCCAACAGTTTTGGATTTTTATCACCATGTGACCCTTCCAGTTCCCTAGAGAAGGCAAACTCACACCAGTGAGAAAAAAGGAGCTTGCTGATTGTTTCCAGATTCCTGAGAAGGATATAGGAGAGCTGCATAATTTTACCTTAAGCAAAAACACTCAGATTTTTTTTTTTTTGCATATGCATGCTGAACAGTATTTTCCCCTCCGTGTTCTCCTTTGTCATTTCTCTCTCCTTTTTAGTTGCAAAAATCTTAAACTGAGTAGAATTCAACTTTCTGTATTTTTCCCCTTAGACAGAAGTCTGTTTCTCATGGAGGTCTATACCAAAACTTCATAAGAAAAGGCATACATATTGTGAAAATTATGCTTTTTGCCAATTACATGTTTTAAACTTTACAGTTAGGGCCAGCCTCAAATTTCTGATTCCTACTTTTTCTTGACTTAGCATATCTCTAGATCTTTTTGAACGGAACAACATTTTTAAATAGCATCACTGTGTGGTAAAAAAAGCTCAGAAATTCAAAAATCATTCACCCACATGCTATAGTTTTGAGTTTTGTCAGCCCTTCATTGGGCAGTTTGTTGGGCAATGTGGCCTATTCACACATTTTGATGACTCCCAAACTTCATTTCTGGGCTTTTCTAGACATCCCAGTGTATTATGTGTAAAATGTAGACGAAATGACACAGACAGAACATTCAGAGTTCAGCAGGGGATTCACTTTAGGTTGCACTTGTCACCAACCAAGGTTGGAATGAATGAGTTCTAGGATTCAGTTTAGTAAGGGAGATTAAACAGGAAGTGTTCTATGGACAGCTTCATTAATGGATTTATGTTGGAGAAATTAAAATTATTCTTTCAATTATATCTAAAGATTTAGAATAGTCAGGAGATGTGGATTGAAAGATGAAATGAATTTCAGTTACCTGTGTGATGCTTGGACTCTATTTTTCTCAGATTTAGGACACCCTAAAACTGACCTTTGTTGGGGTCCCTCCCCCGCCATGTAGCCCTGGGAGCCCTGAGGGAGGCACGGGGTTTCCCTGCCCCTGGTCAGCCTCGTTCCCCATTGGTTGGTTTGTGTTTCCTGTGCGGGTAAAGGACCCTCGGGTCCAGTGACTGTAACAGTTCCTCGGCAGATCCCGGCCATGCGGCTGGAGAAATAAACATCTCTGAAACATCTAGCAAGAATCCGTCCATATATATTTCTTTTCCACGGGACTCCTGGTTTGATATAGGCGTGTTGCAGTATCCCCACTGTAACAAAATGGTAGAGAATTGTGAGCAGAACGATCCCCGATCCCTAAGCGACTTTGTGTGAGTAAACCCTGGAAACTTTGGATGCCTCTTCTTGGTTTTGTTTTGCTATTCCATATCTAAACTATGGAGGAACCGTGGGAAGACTCTTGGCTTTCAGAGCCGCATATGGACATTTATCTTAAAATAATTCTTGAACAACGATTTGTAAATTTTAGCTTGATTCAAGCTCAGAAAGAACTGAAACACTTCTTGGCATGGTTGTTTAAGAACTTTTTCTATGTTTCTTGGGATCTAATTCTTACCAAGGGCTTTTGGAAGACCATTTGGACCCAGTTAATATTTGAGTCAAAATATATGCCGATGGAAGAATATTTTTGTGAATATTATGTAATTACCGAGACTGTTGAGCAATGTCAGCTGTGTTCTGGCGAAGGGAAGCCTGCCTCAGGGACCGTGCAACCCAGGCCACGTGCACCGAGCGTTTTGCGAGCAGCAGCGAGGCAGATCCCGTGCGCGGGCGGAGCCACGCGAGCCGCAGTGTCGGTGGTGGAGCGGGGAGCGGTGGGAGCGGCGCGGCCCGGCAGTGCCCGCCCGGCCCCGCGCAGCACGTGGTGGAGCGAGCCCCATGAGAGCCCAAACGAGAGGGGCGGCGCGCGGGCGGCGGCTGGCGGCGGCAGAGTGGAGCCGTGCCCAGCCGAAACGCGCGCTGGAGCAGAGTGCAGAGGGGTCATCGCTCAGGGACCCGGCCGAGATGCAGAGCCTGGCAGCGGCAACGCAGCTGAGAGCAGAGGAGGCGACACACGGAGGACGGAGCGGCGCGGCCCGGCCCGGCCCGCGCGGCCCCGAACGTGACCCCGGGAAAAGCACGCAGGAACCAGCAGCCCCAACAGTTCCAATATGGGAGCGACCAAAAGAGAGAGCAAAGACGCAGCGAGACAGAAAACAGCAGCCACTCGGAAAAAGGAAAAGACCATAGTAGCTAAGATCTTAGGGATAGTGAAATGTTAAACAAAATTATGGTTTTATAACAAGATGTGATAACCAGCAAGACATATTCGTGCATAGAACTGCTATTAAAAAGAATAACCCTGAAAAATGCATCCCAAGCTTGGGAGATGGAGAGGTGGTGGAATTCAAAATCATACAAGGTAGAAAAGGGTTACAAGCATCGCAGGTCACTGGGCCTGATGGCGTTCCTGTGAAAGGCAGTATATATGCAAAAAATCGTAGTCATGTTAGACAATATCTCCATTGTAAACCCCCCCTACAGTCTCCCTTTCCTAATCCCACCTTTCCCTTTTACCCTATGTCCTATTACCCCCAGTGTATTCCCAATCTGTTTTTCCATCCATGGTTTCCCTCACAAAACCATACCTTTGCCAATTGTTTCCCCAAAAATCCTTTTCCAATGCCGAGTGGGGGATGAAAAGGGGGAGGGAAGAAATTAAACCCTCTCCTGCCTCAGTTTCCCCACAAAGCATGCTCAGAGAGTTCTGTCTCCCTTCTGTCAGCCCTAAGATGTTCCACAGAATCTGTTTGGACATTTAAAGACTCAGGAGGGTGGCTTGTTTTGTTTTGAAACTGTTCTTGTTATGTTTATCCAGTTGTCTTCATTCTCCTTTTATTAAAATAAAACGGGTGAAATGTCGGGGTCCCTCCCCTGCCCTGTAGCCCCGGGAGCCCTGAGGGAGGCACGGGGTTTCCCTGCCCCTGCTCAGCCTCGTTCCCCATGGGTTGGTTTGTGTTCCCCTGCGCGGGCAAAGCAGCTCGGGTCCTGTGACTGGAGCAGAGTCTCTCGGCAGAGCCCGGCCATGCGGCTGGGGAAATAAACATCTCTGAAACATCTAGCAAGAATCCGTCCGTATATATTTCTTTTCCACGGGACTCCTGGTTTGATATAGGTGTGTTACAGTATCCCCACTGTAACAAAAGACCTTCATTGGTATAAGCTGCTCCCAGGATTCCACTGTGACTCAGCATATTAGTAGACTGTTTAGGCTAGTAGGCAACCTAAAACAGATAAGGAAAAAACTTAGCTGGCAATGGGCTTAGCTCATAATTCACCCAAAGAGGAAGAAAAAACTCCTTGTGTCTTACCTAAAAGAAA